>NC_069795.1:16530000-17155000 GCF_027406575.1 Nycticebus coucang
GAATAATCCTTAGGAAAGGATTCTTTTCATGGCTAGTTGAAATAAGAGGTGTTATAGGTTTTGAGAAAGACATCTGCCAACATCTATTAATTTTTTTAAAATATGTATACTTTTTGGTCCAGCAATTTCAGTCCTTGGACTCTGTACCATAGGAAGAAAGACATTGCTATGTTAAGACCTTGTATATGTAGTGGCAAAAATCTCGTTAAAAATAATGAATTAGTGCTTTACCTATTGCCTTGTAGTGATTTCCACAAGGTGTTTTTGTGTGAGGAGAGCACACACATCACTAAGTTCTAATGTGTACATGTGCTACCTTTTTAGGACTCCCAGACAAGGGCTGCGCATGATTTGTGTTTACAGAGCACATGTTGAAATCAGTATAGCAGGATACTATTAGTCACAAGTTAGAGAAGACTTGGCCAATAGAGACTAAACAAAATGAAGATTTATTTTCCTTATTTATAGGAAGTCTGAAGATAAGTTGTTCCAGGGTTAGTTTTATGGCTCAATTTTATCAAGAATCCAAACTCTCTTAACCTTCCATCCTGCCATCTCCAGTAACTTGATGGTGTCTCCACAATTACACGATGCACAGCAGGTCTTCATGTATCCATCTCCAAAGTTGGGCAACAAGGGGAGCAAAGGGCCCCTCTGACTCTCTCTGTACAATCAGAGGGGAAGGTCTGTCCCAGTCACTTTCTGGGATGTTCTCTCTTTGTTTCGTCATTCATAATCGGGTCACATCACCATCCCAAATCATGGTTAAAAAATTGTGTGTGTGAGAAAGTCTTTATTTCAATCATTGGTTAAAAAAAAATTAACTGCTAGCAATGGCTTAGACCAATCAAGATTTATTGTTGCTGAACAAAACTGAGATTCTGTTATGCAGGTGGAGAATGATGGCTTTGGGTAGGCGATCAACAGTGGCTGTGCCACATGAGCACCTATTTGCCAGATGTCATCTTTTTCCATCCTGTACACGGCATCAGAAAGGAGCTGTAGGAAACATAATTGAGTACTATCTGGCCAATTGCTAACAAGAATCCAGTTATTTCATGGCATCTGTTAACAGCCTTAGAAGTTAGCATATGAGTTTTGTATATTTGGTAGAAATGTAATTATATCAACAAGCATGAGAGAGGTACATGAATGTTTAAGGACTGAGAAGATAAGAAAGAATGATCTCAATCTTTTATTAGGGAAGTGTAGTACCCAACTATATAGTTATATATGCCATGTAATAAGATATAATTTTATATGACTGTATACCATAATATTGAATAATGATATCACTAACACCCACTGAACGCTGTGGGTTAGGCATTGTGTCCAGGGTTTAATATGCATGCTGTCATCTAATATTTGTAATCAACTTTCGGAATAGCAGGTCAGGCATCCCTCATACCACCCTCAGGTAAAGTGATTTGCCTGAAGGGCTCATAGGACTCAGTTGTAATACCTAACAGTTACAATTTATTGTAATGAAAGGATAAAAATTAGCAAAATTAGCAAAGGGGAAAGGTTCATGAGACTAAGTCCACAAGAAACCAGGCTCGAGCTTCCAGGGGTCCTCTTCCAGTAGAGTTGCACAGGACGTGGTTAATTCCTCCAGGAATGAGTTCAGACGAGACATATGAAAGCTATCAGTGAAGCTCCCTGGAGCCTACCAGCCCAGGGGCTTTACTGCGCATCTTTCATGTACAGACATGACTGGCCATAGCCATCGAGGCTCCAGAACCCCAGAAGGCAAGCATAACCACGATGTTTGCACAACTATCTAGATAAACTGGTACATTGTGGCCCATGGACCCAAAAGTGCAAAACTCTTTTAGTTCTTGGAACATTTAACAGCTCAACTCCAGGAATTGGCCAAAGGCCAGTCAGGAAAACAAGCTCCTCTTGCTAATGTGCAAGGTTTGAACGATTCAGGCCTGCTGAGTTAACTTTTTTCAGCTCAGACAGAAATTGTTGTTATACCCATTTTACTGATGAAGAAGTAGAAGCTTAAAAGAAGTTTAGTGACCTGTTACAAATGTAGTGAGAAGATGGTAAAGGCAGAATTCAAACCTTGCCTGTCCTTGTTCAAGCTTGAGCTTGTAACTACTACAAAACTATGTAAGTTTAAGTATTTAGCTCAGTACCTGGTATGTGGTTGTTACTCAAAAATATAAGCTGAATGTGAATTTCAGTTCCTTGGGGGCAAATACTGAAATACTGAAATTCATGGTTGCCACCTACGAGTAGGAGTCAATACTTGAGTGATTACAGTTAACGCAGTAGTCCGTGTCTGTGTATAACCTGTGTGTTGCTCTATATCTCGTAATGGATAAGGGAGACAGGCCAAAGACTCAGAGTGTGAATATTTGTCACCCAGATTATGAGAATGGGTGAATTGATGGTTCTTAGGTGAAACACGATGTTTTGAGAAGTTCAGGACAATCTTCTCAATTTATGTCCTCATGCAAATTCTTTAATACAAATGAACTTGTCCTTAGTTCAGTGATTCATTTGTTAACTTACTAGTGCAATTAAATTTGTTCTCAAACAAGCTCAAGTACTCCAATGCTTTTGCCTCTTGCTCTTATTGCTAATTATTCCCATCAGTGATAACTGAGACTCTTGGAGAGTTAGGGAGGGGGAAAGAGCAGGAAGACACCAGGTAATGGGGACGCATTCAGGACAACTGACGGTTGTCATTTCCTCTTGCAACCCAGCCTTGTGATTCTATCACCTTTGACTGAAACCACATCCTGAAATATTACTGTGCCTCTTTGTACCAGCTCAAGGATGTGAGATCTTGTTTTCTTTCCAGGGAAGGATACTCAAGTTCAGCCCCGATAAAAAGGCAGAGTGACTCCAGGGAAAAATGCCCAGTGTCTGACCCCTGCTCTGTGGGGTTTATTCTGAAAAACTGAAAATCAAAAGCCTTATGTGGAGAGCTACATAAGTATATTATCTCTCTTAAAAATAGAAAAGTCCCTTTAGCCGCTTGCTAATAAATTAAACCCTCTACCCCCTGCAAATATAATTTTTATTTTACTAAACAATTCTAGTATGCACATTACATTAAAAAAAAAACACTGAACTGAGCAGTGTTTTTTGTCTTCTATCTTGTGCACATATGGTGAAACATGACCCAGAGTGCCAAGGGACCTGAATCTGACAGTTCTTGGCATTTGAATGTCTAAGACAATCTCTGCTTGGAAGGTGAGGTTGTTCTCTGCTTGGAAGGTGAGGTTGTTCTTTTATGTAGTTTTTAATCTCTAAGTTTCTGCTCTTTGTGCAGCTGTGACATCATGTTACATCTCTCCTGTATCTATAAATTGATTTCTGCCCATTTACTCAATACCAATGTCATGGGCTCATAAATCCATAAGAAATGAGAATTAAAGACAATACATATTTTTAAAGTTTTTCCATTGATGGTTAGAATATTAGTTTTTCCTTTCTTTTCTGCCTTTCTCCTTCTACTCCTTTCTCCTATCCATTCATTTTTTTTTTTTTTTTTTGAGATATACCATACTCAGGGTTCTTGGTTTCAAATAGTGGAATTTAAGAATTGGACTCTAGTTAACATAGGATAAAATACATATATAATGAACTGGTGTGGATAACTCACATTCTTATCTCTGGCAAGAATGCAAGGAGGCAAAGTGTGGCTATGATCGTAGTGTAGAAAAAGCCCACTCTCTGGGACTAGGGACAGAAGGATCATCTGTCCCTTAGGATTCCATATTGGGAGATGGAACCTCAGCCAATCACCTTTCCCGGGATTTCCTCCAATTTAGTGAAATGTTTAGCCAATGTCAATTGGCTAAAGTAAAACACGTTCATTATAATGGGTATCAATGAAACTTTTGCTTTGATGGGAACCACATCTCTGTTTTCCAAAGTTTTAGGAGTAAGAAGTGAGTGTCGGTTTTTTAAAGCTGTAACATCCAGTATCTCCCTTCTAGCTATTTGAATGTTCTTGGAAGGCCTAAGGAAAATACCTCTTACAAAATATGTAATCAACTTTCCCTATCTAGATAACTTACAATCAATGGAGTTTTGCCTTAAAAAGAATTGCTTCTTTTAGATAAATGTTTCTGGGAAAACTGGATATTCAAATGTAGAGGAATGAAACTCTGCACCCATCTCCTACTCCTACAAAAATCAACTCAAAATGAATCAAAGACCTAAATGTAAGCCCTTGAACTATAAAGCACTAGAAGAAAATATGAATAAGACCTCAAGGGCACAGTCAACAAAACTTTTGAGGTCTTTGAGAAAAGTAATGTGCTCTCGGTGTTCCAGGGCTGTGCTGAGTTCTACCAGCTCATCTGCAGAAGTGTTGTCCACCCCTCGGTCCACAAGGAAATCCATTAGATGGTCACACAAGGCCCAGTCCGGGGAATCTGTGTTGAGTGTGTTCAGAATCATTGGGGACTGAAAGCTAACTGCCCTGATAGAGAAAATGTCACTTTCAGCCTCCTCTTCTTCTCCAACCTCATCCTCTGGATAGCTGCAGTCCAGCACAAGGCCTTCTTGCTATCATTCTAAATAACTTCAACCACGAAATTAGGAGTTGATGTCAGTTCAGGTTCCTCAACCTTCTGTCCTCGTGAGAGCTCCTCTTCACCCTGGTATGTTGGTGGGATGCTGTTGTCAATGTTGAAAGCGACAGTGACCTTTTCCCCAACAACTTTCTGCACTAATTTTGCTTCTGTCCCATTCACTTCCAACTCCCAACCTCCAGACATCTTGGGGAGAGACTTATGCTCTGGATTTTCTTTTTCTCCTTAATTTCATCACTCGGAAATTCAACAAAAGCTTTGTCTTCTTTGGTGTGCAGCGGCCACAGCCACAGGCGCAGGGCCTGGGAGGCCGCAGGAGGCTGTGCCGCTGCTTTGACCCTGCGCTCAAGCAGAGCAATCCATAGCAGCGGGGTCCAGGACACAGGGCACACAGCGGAGCAGAGGCAGCATCGTGCCAGAGGCTGCAGTCTCCACATGTGCAAATGTGAGCAAAGAGAACATTTTTTTGACAGTTGTTGGTCAATACTGAACTTTTCTCTATGGCTTCCAGATTATGGAGGATTGACAGTCCCAGGGCAGCCTACACTATGTGCCTAGGAGTCACCTCTGGTCTGTCTGATCTGTTTCCTGGCCAGTTATCTTCTCAATTTGCACCACTATCGTGCATGTTCACCTTGGTCTTAGTTCTTGGGTGTTAGGGGAGCATCACCCACATTCTCTACTTGTCGGTGGTACGTGAAGCGTTAAAATGAGGGCTCCAAAGTCAAATTATAAGACAGACTCGGTCCCCTCAGACCAGCTTTCCTTGCCCCTTAGCTTGAAATCTCTGCTGATGAGCCCAATGCTTTCGTCTAAATTCTGTCCCCATCCCCCACCCCTTCCTCTTTACTGACCGCATGCGGTGTTTAAACCCATAGTTTTCAGAGTTGAGCTTATCGCACCCAAACCCTGTTTCTGTGACCTGTGGTGTGCTGGCGTGGATCAGGCTTTGCTTTGGGAATCTTAAACTTATACACATTTTGAGATTCTCTTTAAAAGTTAGGTATGAAAATGTATGACAAGACATGTTTCTAAAGGCTCTTTCTGGGGTCTTAGAAAGTGCTATGCTAGGGGGGAGCTACGGTTTAAGCTTCACTATGTGTACATGTGACCACTGGTTAGTTACCGGTCTGCACCATTTATGCATAAATGTAAACATATGCACACATGTATACAGACACCCTTCAGGGATCTGTGGGAGTTGAAAGAGATCACGTATACTGGCTTAGCGCACGTTTTCAATGAATTGCAGCTATTATAGTTAAGGCCACAAATGTTGGTTTAAATAAGATGCTTGCAGATTATCAACTCAAATTAGGGGGTATGTCGATCACTATGAAAGTTTTGAGACAGACTGTGCTATGGTCCATTATTTTACTTCTAAGACACACAGTTGACAGCGACCTTTCTGAATCACCCCTTCAGGTTTCAACTTGGTTGGCTGATCAGTGTTGCTGCAAGGGCTTCATCTGTTTCTGCATGTTCAGATTTTACATTTCTTGATTTTTTAGTATCTCAAAACTTTCATAATTACTCCAAAATTAAAAGCAGCATGCAGGGTGGCGCCTGTGGCTCAGTCAGTAAGGCGCCGGCCCCATATACCGAGGGTGGCGGGTTCAAACCCGGCCCCGGCCAAACTGCAACCAAAAAATAGCCGGGCGTTGTGGCAGGCGCCTGTAGTCCCAGCTACTTGGGAGGCTGAGGCAAGAGAGTCGCTTAAGCCCAGGAGTTGGAGGTTGCTGTGAGCTGTGTGACGCCACGGCACTCTACCGAGGGCCATAAAGTGAGACTCTGTCTCTACCGAAAAAAAAAAAAAAAAAAAAGCAGCATGCAATTCCTTCCAAGAGCTCATCAAAGCAAAAACTAGATGCATGTAAATATAACAATAGAATAAAAACAATCAATACAGAATTTCTAAAAGTTCTTTACCTAAGTGATTCCAACATAGTGGTTAAGATCTTGGACTTGAAGTGGACTATCTGGGTTCCCTTCCTGGTCCCATCATTGACTGACTCTGGGTAAACTACTAAACCCCACTGTGATTCATTTTCCTTTGATTTATAAAGTGAAGGAGCATGTTGCCTGTCATGTGGGCTAAGGATTAAGGGGTGTTATGTGTGTAAACCACTTGATATCTGGTACGTAGTAAATACTCACTAAATGGTGCTTGGTGACAGTCTTAGAGCCAGCCATAGTCATATTTGATTGGACTCTGATCTCTCAGAAAAGCAATAATTACTTTTTCCCACAAGTGACTCAAATAACAAACATTTAAGAAGGAAGGGCTTAACTCTTAGATGACAAAACAATTCATTGTGCTGAAAACAATATAAAAGTTGGGGAAAATTCTCTCTCTTCTGTGCTTCTTTGGGGTTTAGGGTTGCCTATATCCCCCTATTATAACGTATTTTAGAGGTGCTGCAGTTATTTGTTAATTTGTCTGTTTGCACCATTTGACTATGAATGCCCAGAACCAGTTCTGTGAAATTTTGTAGCCCTTCTACCTAGCATGGGGTCTGGCATTGAGAAAGTATGTAACTATTTGTTGAATGAAGGACCGAATGGATAAGCAAGTTTGTGTTTCTTCTGGCATTTCCCGACAGACTATCTGGAAGGTTTTCAATCTGTTCACTCTGCTCTGAACTCCCACTTTCTATCTTAGGGAATCGCCTTGTCAAATCCCTGTTTCAGCTTCCTGGATGAGATGGCTCATTCAGGAAGGTCATACAGTTGTTGCATTTTGAAGACCCTCATTATGTGAAAACACTCAGTCCACATAGGCCAAATGTTTCAAGTGTGATTGAGGAAATCATTTCTATATAATCAGCAACTTGCAGAATTTACTTAGTTGCTAGGAGGATGGGTTACTTCTGTGTTTGTTTTTCAGATTCTTTGGGATGATTTAAGCACTTTCTTTGATGATGAACCTTGCTACTATTGGAATATTTTGTGTTGTTAATTTATTTTTGTACAGTCTATGGATGACCTTCAAGAGCTATAATTATTAGTAGGCCATGCTGTTGTCCACAGTGGCCTTCATGCTCCCCATCTGGTGGAATATGAGTTGATATTTGGTCATGGAAGAGATGTGAGATGGCTCTGGCATGCTAGCTGATGGCACTAAGGATCCTGGGTAAAATCCTCATTCCAACCAGAGAGTCTTTCCCCGGATTTAAATGTTCTTTAGTGTTTTAATCATTTTGAATTGTGTGTTCATTCCATTTAGCTTATTTTTTTTTTTAGGAAGGGAACCAAAAGAACATGGGTTCTTTGGTAATATTTACAATTTTTTGTTCCCTACTGGTGTGTGCATATCAGGGCCCTTTAAGGCTATGCTTGCAATGAGATCTTAAGTGTGTTTGATGATTGTCAAAAGGCAGTGCGGGTAATTCCATCTACGGGGCGTCTGGATTGCTGTGTTTGTACTGAACTTTTCCACTTCGGTAAGTTTAGAAAAGCTGCAGGACTGTGGAGTCATTTAACGTGTTTTGCCCATTTAAAGCAAATGCATATCAACCTTTATAACTGATATTTCTATTTTTTTCCTCTTAGGATTTTTATTGGAATTGCATTAAATTTGATTCTTTTTTTTTAATTAAATCATAGCTGTGTACATTAATGCAATTATGGGGTACAATGTGCTGGTTTTATATACACTCTGAAATACTTTCATCAAACTGGTTAACATAGCCTTCACAGCACCCTCTTAATTATTGTGTTAAGACATTTATATTCTACATTTAGTAAATTTCACGTATACACTTGTAAGATGCACAGTAGGTGTGGTCCCACCAATTACCCTCCCTCCACTCATCCTCCCCCCTTCTCTCCCCTCACTCTCTCCTTTCCCCATATATAGCCAATATTTCTTGATGCCCTTTTTTCTCTCTTGAAAGCTGCAGGTTGCAATGAGCACCCCAGCCTGGTGCTTCGCTCTCCACCCTCCTCTTCCCACTTGCGCCTTCTTCTGTCACAGCTGGAGCTGACTGACCAGGAGATACAGGTGGATCTGGGATCTAGTCTCCTGATATCACAATTAGGGTGAACAATTGTCTCAGGACTGAGGTGTTTTTTTAGGCCCTGGACTTTCAGTACTACCATCAGAAAAGTCCTAAGAAAACCAGGATGGTTGATTGATGGTTGATCCCCTATTCTTATTCTTATCAGGGGATCTTTAAAAATTCCTAATTCAGGACTTCAGCATCTGGACGTTAAGTCTGTGCCTTTGGGTGATTGCTCCAGCTCTGAATTTTGTCTGGTTCTATGGCCAACACCCTGCCTAATTTCTAGTGGAAACATTTTGGTCATACTTGTTTAGGCATGTTTATCTGCCTGGTACTCCAGCTCCTTAGCCCAGGTCCTCTGTGTTAGCTTAGATCTTCTCAGGGCCTTGAGTCCTGTCCTTTGTCCCTAGCTTGCTTGTCTGTTTCATGTGACCTGCTTCTGGCTCTACCAGGATCCCACCTGCACACCTATTGCTTACACTCAACTGGAAGTCTACCTGGCATCCAGACCAGTGCTTCTCCAGGTGTGATCTCAGGACAAGCAAAATCAGAATCACAGGAGGATGTGTTAGAAAGCCAAATTCTCAGGTCCATCCCCACATCTACTGAACCAGGAACTCTGGAGGTGGGGCCTAGCCGTCTATATTTTAACAAGCCCTTCAGGGGATTCTAATGCACACTCAAGTTTGAGAGCCATTTCCCTAGGTCATGTACTGGGCCTCCTCAGCTAGACTATAAAGCCTAAAGCCAGGTCTGCCTGCCTGGGTGGGTCTTGTCTTGTTCCCTGTCTGTTGCTGGCCTGGCTCATCAACTTCCTGACTGACCTTGAGCTCTCATTCTTAAATGGATCTTCAAAGTGCCGTTTACTTTCATTTCTGATAGGGACTGTCAAGGTTTGCCCAGGACAGGGGTTTCCTGGGCATGGGACTTCAGCACTAAAACTGGGAAAGTTCTGGGCAAACTTGGATGGATAAAAACCCTAAGTGAATAAGCCTATTAACACAGTCAATGCTTTTGACTTATGCAAAGAAATGGAGAATTAGAAAGAAGATTATTGATCCTTTACAGTATCCCCTCCTTTGCAACCCAAAGAAAGAAAAGCCCAAAGAAAGACTGTTTGTTATAGTGTTGGTGTGCTCTAACTGTATCCTTAAATGATTTTCAGTGTTGAACGGGGTCACACTGCAGCCAATCCTGTTCAAAGAATCTTATTATCCTCCCCACCCCCAGCCCCCACCCAATCCAGGAAGCAACTCCAGTGGAGTCAGGATTTTAGAACGAACTTGCTGTGTCATCTCAGGCAAAGTACTGATCTTTTGCTTATCTGTAGTTGGGATGCTAATAAATGTTTTTTCTAATTACATTATGGGGATGAACTGAGGATAAATGAGATTAAGTGGAATCTATAAAAATACTCTATTTCTTGGATGGTTGTTATATAAATATGTCATTTCATTAACAATAACAAACTTGTACACAGACACTTTCCAAAGAGAAGATAATGTCTTTTGCAAGACATGAAAGGAAATCAAAGCCAGTTCTGATCACCTCAGATGGAAGTGATTTCTTTCTGTTGTGAATTCCTACAGGGATTACAGTCTAGAACTGTGGGTCTCTGTTTTATGGTGCCCATCAGAGTCACCTAGGGACTTAACAACCACCATGACCACTGCCACTAATGCCCAGCCTCTGTTTTACCCCAGAGGGTCTGATTTAATTGGTCTGCTGTGTTGCTAGGTATTGGTGGTCTTAAATTCACTAGGTGATTTAAATGTGCAGCCAGGTTTGAGAATCATGAGTGTAGAATAGTTTTCAAACATTAGTCACAAATAGCATTTGGGGGGAGCTTATAGGAAATGCAGTATTAACTCCCTCCTCTAATGAAAGTAGATCTGAAAAGGGATTCAAGAATCTGCTTAATAACACACACTTACTTAAGGGTTTGGATGGAGATGGTTGGCAGATTGGTTCACTTTTAGAAATCTTCAATGTCAACTTTCTTTTTTGTACAATGTGTAACACAAGGTTAGTGGAAGGTTTAACGTATGGTAGGTACTTGATAAATGTGTGCTAAATGAGGCTTGCTGGTTTGTGCCCAAGTGGCAGTAATTTCTCAGCTCTTAGATTGTAGGGCACAGAGCCCCACACCTTGAGAACTACTTTTAAAATTTTCTGGGTTTCAGTTAAATCTGACATAGACAATGTAATGTAAGAGCTCAGTATATACCTCTACACTGTATTCGTATCCTGACTCAGTTGGAAAATGCCCCAGTAACAGGAAGAGATTAGTGAGGAAACAGAAATCCTATACACATTTTAAAAAACTCCCACCCAAAAGAAATGAGCAGAGTGCACTATGATATCCAAATCAATGATTTTATTCAATTATTATTTTTTTTTTCCTCTTAGAACCTGATTTCTAGACTTGGATTCAGCAAACATTGATCCATTGAATTTTCTAAGTGTTAATCCAGGCCTCAGAAAAGAAAGCCCCTCCCCCCACCAGACCACTTTGAGCTTTCCTGTTGAAAAATCAGAACAGAAAAGCAAAACCTTTGGATATAAAATTGTCAAAAGCCTTTGGATATAAAATTGTTGACTTGGCAGTTTCACAAGGCCCACCCTGTTCGCTGCAAAAGTCTAAAAGTCCAAGAGAAGCAAAGGTCTATAGCAATCACTTAACAGAATTAGCCCTGCCGCCCTGTTCACATTACAGTCCATCTGTCAAGCTTGATAGCCATCTCTTGCTTCCTGGAGGAACCAATTTTTTTTTTTTAAGCTGACTTTTGTTTTCTGAGCCATGCCAACATTCCAGCCACATGAGAGAGCCTGAACAGAATTAAACCCCAAATTCAAAGTACTATTTGTACTACAAACATGTTACAGTTGTCAGTGAGCAGAACATAAACACATTAGGAGGGGGGGATGGAAATTGAATGGACATTAATTTCTGGGGTTAGCTGCCAGGTAGGAATGCTATATTTTAGAAGGTCCATCCACAGTGTAATAGGGTTACCAAAAGTGTGCGTATCAACTCATTGTGGGGACAAAGTTTTGTTGATGCTAATTACAGCAGCTCAGCTAGATAATTAAATATAACCTTCACTAACAACTGGGTAAAGGAAAGGCCCCAGCTGGAGTTCTTCAGCTTTTTCACAGCAAAGCTAGTCTAACAATCTAATAATTATGAGGGCCTAGGGACGTTTATATATATAAAAGTGCATTTTAACCACTTTTATGGTGTGGCTCATTTTAAGGAAATAAACTAGAGAAATCCCTCACATATTTTATTCCACAAATGTTCTATAAAACTTCTGCTGCAAATGGTCCCATATAATACCTTATTAGAACATGGGATCCAAAATCTAGCATTTTTAAAGAAAACTACCATTTCATATGATTTGTGATTTAAGTTGTAGGTGTCGCCATATTCTAATAGGACTTAGAATATAATTGGCAAATGATTGAAATAATTTGAACTTGTTTTCTGCTTAATTTGGAATTATATCATTAGGTAAGTTTGTAACTGCCAAGGAAATGAGAAAAAAATTTTTCTTTGTCCCAGATGGTATATAAGATACCTCCTCATTGGTTCCACTGTAATGTCGAGTAGGAAAATGACTTTTTGGAATGTGGCTAAACTGGTGATTAGAATTCTACAGTAGGGAGAAGGTCCATAAAAGGAGAAAGAGAATGTGATATTCTATGACATAGAATAACTTTCTTCTTTCTACTTGTTTGTCCATATTCCCTTATTCAGTTATGCTAATATTTGTGTTTATCTTATTGTTTTTTAGTCCTCTAGGATTTATTACTATAGTAAACTTCCAGTATCCAGCTCCAAATAGGTGAGCAGTGAAAATAACCAGAATGAATTACTAATGGGTGTTCCCATCAGCAAACAGATAGGGCGTTTTGAAATATCTTCTTTTTTTTTTTTTTTTGTAGAGACGGAGTCTCACTTTATCACCCTTGGTAGAGTGCCGTGGCGTCACACAGCTCACAGCAACCTCCAACTCCTAGGCTTAGGCGATTCTCTTGCCTCAGCCTCCCAAGTAGCTGGGATTACAGGCGCCCGCCACAACGCCCGGCTATGAAATATCTTCTAATGTGTAAAAGCCCTGCCTCATTGTGCTTTAATTTGAATACAGTTGATTATACTAAAATTTATTGAAGATTGAACCACCTGTATATTCTAGCAGCAAACAAATGTCAAGACTGTAGGACTGCTTATCATGAGCAATTAAAGGAGGCACACTGGACATTCTCAGAAAGAGTATTCTTGAGTTTTCTAAGACTGTGGGAAGTTGGTGGAAGACCATACTGATATTTTTGGAAAAACAATTTAGCCTAGTTTTTTGGTACTCTGCCATTGAACTTTCATTTAGATTGTTAACATAAAGGCATGTGGTGGAAAAGTGGCACAAGGTTTTACATGATCATTGATATTCTTCTTTGCAAATTCCTTCAACTGGGTAAAAAAGACTAGTGTTTATTAAGTATCTATTATGGGCCAGTTTCTTTTTTTTTTTTTCTTTTTTTGTAGAGACAGAGTCTCACTTTATGGCCCTCGGTAGAGTGCCGTGGCCTCACACAGCTCACAGCAACCTCCAGCTCCTGGGCTTAAGTGATTCTCTTGCCTCAGCCTCCCGAGTAGCTGGGACTACAGGCGCCCGCCACAACGCCCGGCTATTTTTTGGTTGCAGTTCGGCCGGGGCTGGGCTTGAACCCGCCACCCTCGGTATATGGGGCCAGCGCCTTACCGACTGAGCCACAGGCGCCGCCCTGGGCCAGTTTCTTTCACATAGGTCATCTTATTTAAACATTTCAAGATTACTTAGTTTGCGCTATTATCTCCACTTTTACAGATGAGAAAACAGAGCATCAGAGAAATTAAGAATCTTGCCTGATATCGCAGCCCTCCTCAGTGGGACAGCAGAAATTCAAGCTGAGATTGCTAATTCTGAAGCCCACACCCTCTGCCCCTTCGGTGCAGGATAACTCTAGACATTACAATAGGTCTTGGAAGGTGTCAGTGAAACAGATGTGGTGGGGAGGGAGCAAAGAAAACAGAACAACAGAATGAGTCCCAAGTCAGACCAAAGCTATCTTTCAGGTATTTACTGTTTGTACTTTACTTTCTTCTTTAAGAGTTAAAGCTTTAAAATATATAAGAAATGAAAACTTTTGGCTTGTGGAAAATGGAAAAGGATAGGAACACACTTCTTGGGAGTGGAGAGTGCTCAGATAACTGGGATACTTTTGGAATTTAGCCCCTGATATGTGTGTTTGAGAACAAGCCATGTTGTTTGGATATCTCATGTTTGAGGTCAAGCAAAACACCTAGGATTGCTTCAGATTCCCTGCATTTGGCTTCTTTACGTTTTTATAACCCATTACAGTGAACATTCAAAAATAAGCCTCGGAAAGATAATAAACCAAAAGCTGCATGCTTTAAAGCATTTGGACATCATGATGAAATCTGGACATTGTCTTATCCATTTAACTTTTATGAAAAAGAGGTAAATTTTAGATAGATTTTTTTTTTTTTTCAAAAAAGGACACATAATGTCATCATCTAGGTTGAGTATACTATCAGACAAATTTCCTATATTCTATCTCTGAATTCATATCAGTTATAACATAATAAATTGAAAGCCAGAATGACATTCCTGAGGTGTTTTAAAATAAGAACTCATCGGTTGAAAAGTCATATACCTTAAGTGAGAGACAGCTATTGAGTAAGGGAACTGGGATGACTTGCTAAAGAAATCATTAAAAAGTAAAGGTGAAAAGCTAACAGAACAATTTGTAACTCCTCCACTGACTAGAAATTCAATCAGTCAAAAGGTTGCCCAAATATTCACATTAATTTGAATTAATTGATGACTTTTACCTATGCTTGAATCAAAGAAGTTAAAAGTTTTTGTACATAAATTATATAAAAATGCTTATAAATACATAAATGACACAGATTTACGTGACTAGGCTTTTTCTTAAGCTAATAAATTACATGGTTGTTGTTTTGTTTATAGGGCACACATTCAGTCTGCAACACAACAGACTTTGTTGTATCCTTACGTCATGGGGACCCTACAATACCCATCTAGATTTACTTGAGGCTTTTCTATACCCTATTATTTGTTGGCTTTTTCTTGAGTAACTACCAGAGTTTTAAGAATTTCCGGTTTCTTCAAGTATTCACTAAGAGAGGGTATCTAAAACATTAATGACTGATTATAGATAACCCACAGTTCCTAGGCTTGGAAGTGCCAAAGAAGGGACATGTGAGGAGGAACATTTAAAACAAAACAAGAAATAGGGTTCATAGATCAATATACCAAAAACCAACGTTTAAATCAGAAAGAACATCCTTTTGTGATTATATTGCTTTTGGCATTTGAAGTGAACCCTAATGCCTTTCCTTGTGGTCCTCTTCACTTCTTCATGTAATTTGATTTTAGGTGGACATGAACTCCCTAGTTCCCTTAACCTCAGTGTGGTAGCAATCAATGGTGATGCTAAGCTGATGCTAACAGGGCTTTATTTTGAGTCATGAAGTGTGATGAAGGTCCTGTGAGATTCCAGGGAAAACACAATGGGATCCAACTGCAGCAAGCCCATCTTGCCAACTTCTTCCTACAACTGTCTCAGTATTTGAATTGGCTGAAAACTCCTGGGGAGATAGTGGGCAAAGATAGGAAGGGAGAGAAAAACAGAAGATGTTTGGGGAGGAGTGTGTCAGACTCTCTCTATCACTCTATATTCCTTCCATATACATAGATTGTAGGTCAGCAAGAGAGGCTTATCTTTTATTTGCACAGCAATTTTACAAGAAGACATCCATTCCACTTTAACCATGGACAAACCATAGCTCTGAGAAGCTAAGTGTCATGACTAAGGACATATAACTAGTAACTGTGGAGTTGGGACTTAAGCCCCATCTATGCTTTTGATGACTATACCACCTCCCAACATTAATGGCCAAGGGTTACAAGGGGCAATTAAAATGGGTCATTGTTAACTGCTGCGTTCATAGACCCATTTTCCTCCCTTCATCAGACATCTGTGAGCAGCTACTTGGTACAATTACTAATCTTAATAAGATGCCTCATTTTCCTTCCTCAGTGACTCCCATGGGGTATTTATTTCTCAAAAACAAATACTTAGGCTTTCATTTGTCAGTTGAAATCTAGAGATAATAAGCATGTCTCCAAACAAGGGAAGTACATACCCACTTCTGTCCTTTGTCTGAATCTCTTACCTGCCATGTGATCATTTGTGGTTTTGATTATCAACAATTATTAAATTAAGGAATACCTCATAGTTTCTGAAATACCTATTTTTTAAATTTGCTTTCCACAGCTTATTGTATTTCACATATTCCTCTTTGTTTTATATATATAAATATTATATATAATATATAATGAATTATTAATTATATAATGTAATAATATATAATATAATATATAATAATATATTATAATAAAAGTAAATCAATATAATGTAATATATTATATTATATATATTATATATATAATTGATATAATATAATATATATATTTATATATATATAATTGAATATATATATAAAACAATGTATATATTGAATACTTCTGGGATGTATCCTTGAGACATTATTCCAGAAAGTGTGAACAAATAAACTCTCTGAGCCTGTGTATATCTGAAAATGTTTTATTTTATTTTGTGCTTGAAATTTTTCTGGGAATAGGACTCTAGGTTCAATGTTAATTTTTCTTTAGATTTGAACATAGTACTCCAGCATTTTCCAGCATCCAGTGTTGTTGTTGATATTACAGATATTAATCTAATCCTCATTCATTAGTTGATAATCCTCACTACCTTCACCCCAGAAGTCTTTAGCACTTTGTTTTTCATTGGATATTTGAGGTTTCACGTACATGTGTTTTGCTGTGGTTCTTTTGTTCACTTTGCTTGACATTTGATGGTTCATTTGAATGGAAAGGTTCATGTATTTCTTCAGCTTTGGGGACTTTTCTTCAGTGACTTATAAATTATCTTATTTCTTCTCTTATCCCTGATTTCACTCTAGAACACCTGCCAGTCAAGCTGCTGAAACTCTTGGATGTAGCCTCCAAGTCTTCTTTCTCTTCTTTCACGCTTTCTTTCTCACTTTTCTTTTAATCGACAATTAGGGAGAATTGCTTAGCTTGATCTTCCATCTCACCAATTTGTTCTTCAGTTATTGCTCCATTTATATAACATTTTAAAAATTAAGCTTATCAATCAATCACATTTAAAATTTCCAAACTCTTCAGTT
Organism: Nycticebus coucang; assembly: GCF_027406575.1. Classification (NCBI taxonomy): domain Eukaryota; kingdom Metazoa; phylum Chordata; class Mammalia; order Primates; family Lorisidae; genus Nycticebus; species Nycticebus coucang. Next base: position 16,546,866 of record NC_069795.1, read on the forward strand.
TTTTTTTTTTTCCTGTGGCAATGTCTTCCTGACTTCTGAGAATATTGCTATAGTTTGCTAGGGGTACCTTAATAAAATACCACAAACTGGGTGGCTTGAACAAAAGAAATTTGTTCTCTCACAGATCAAAGGGCCAGCAGGATTAATTTCCTCTGGGGCCTCTCTTCTTGGCTATCAGATGGCCATCCTTTGATGTCTCCTCATGTGGTCATCCTGGTGCACATGCCTGGTGTCCCTTTGTGTGTACTGATCTCCAGTCAGATGTGACTAGACCCAATTCTAATGGCTTCATTTTACCTTAATTCTGTTGTTAAAAGCCCTATTTCTAAATACAGTCATATTCTGAGCATGTTGAATGGTAGAGCTTTGATTTTGAGAGGGGAGAACAAAATTCAGTCTATAACAACTGCATGTAAGTTTTACTTTCAAGACCTTCTTTCCTCAATTGTTCTATCAATTTTCTTTTCTCAGATATTAGTTATTTAGTTGGTGCTATTCTTTGATGCTGTTGCTTTCACTCAAATGTTTTATAATTTTTGGTTGTTTGTTCATCTTTGTCACCTGCCTGAGAATGCTGATTATGGTGACTAGCTCACTGCCAGTGATTAGCTTGCAGAGATGGAATGCCCTGGTGGTAAGAGGTACTTTGCCCTGATCCTTCTTAGGTCAGTTTTTACCTGGATACCACCTATGTCTTCCCTGAAGTTGACAGTGGTGCTTTAGCCCAGTTGTCAATATTTTTCCTGGCAGCCATTTAGTAGGATATGGGAGGTATTAACCAAATTGGCATCTCAAAACTACTTTAGACTCTTCTCTATTCTTTTATGTATTGATTCTAGAACTTTCTTTCTTTCTTTTTTTTTTTTTTTTTTTTTTCCAGACAGAGTCTCAGTCACCCTGGGGTTGAGTGCCATAGTGTGATATCTCACAGCAACCTCAAATTCTTGGACTCAAGCAATTCTCTTGTCTCAACCTCCTGAGTAGCTAGGACTACAGGTGCCTGCAACAACACCTGGCTATTTTTTAGAGATGGGGTCTCACTCTTGCTCAGGCTAGTCTTGAACTCCTGAGTTCAGGTGATTTACCTGCCTCAGTCTCCTAGAGTGCTGGGATTACAGGTGTAAGCCATCCCATCTAGCCTGATTCTGGAACTTTCAGAGTTAGCTGCACACAGCTTTCTCCTGAATGTGTTTTTTGTAATAAAGCTCTTTTTGGTTTTGTGAGTCTTAAAACAGGAGTCTGTCTGCTTACTACCTTTCTGAGTTTCCTCAAAGTGTCTGCAAATTTCATTCAACATGGTGTTGAACATATTTATTTATTTATTTATTATTTTTTGCTTTTCATGAAATTTGGGACAGGAGTGACAATACAAGAGGACCTCTGTAAGTTGATCACCTAAGGATGGTAACAATCTGGTCAACATGTGGAAGTGGTCAACACAAAAAATCTAGGCCTACTCTATTGATATGTACATGGTTTACAAAAATTAGTTCAACTTTAGGAGGTGGTTTATGTAGGGAGGTGGTCAACTATGAAGGTTCTAATGTATATAGAATTGCTTTTTCTAAAATTCTTTAACAATATGAAATAAACCATTATCATTCAGTAGCATCTGATATTCAGATACTTTAAAAATGCCATCACTTCCTCTGGATAGATGGCAAATAGTTGTCTAATGTCCAGCAATCTTCATTTCTATTTTCCTAGAGAACTTTTACTACTGCTATTTTTTCATCTCCACATCGCTTCCTGAATGTTTTCAGCAGCCATGTAAATCCATAAGCCACCTTAACCTTAGGATTTATTCACCTTTTTGGTGAACTGTAGCGTTAAAAAAATCATTTTTAATATGTTAAGGGGAGAAAGTTTCAAGCAACTCATGAATTTTATTTTTGGTGTGGATGTGAATAAATAATATATACATAGGAACATTATGGAGCCAGTTGGAGATGGGGTGGTAAAATTTTCAAGCTTCACTTAACCATTCCATCTATATAAGCAGAAGCACAAAGATTGACAAAACACACAAGTTATTCACAATCTAGTGAATGACTCAGACACATGTAGAATCAGATGAATATAGAATTATTAAAGAGATGTGCTCAAAGTGTATGGAAGGATGAGTGAAATGGTGAGGACACCTCACCCTCATCTGTAGATTCTTTTCAGATTGAAATGTGCTAATGTACTGCATTTATTTCTGAACTTGTTTGTATGTGCTTGGCTGGCTCACTGGAGCACCATTCACTACACATTGCACAACCTAACTTTTTTATGTCAGGGGCTTAATCTTGGGCTTGGTGAATGTCTTTCCACATGATTCCTTCTCCATCTCTTACCCACTGTAATCCAGACATTGTTATTTGGACTCTGGAAAAGTGGCTGTTTGGAAGATGAGATGTGGGGGATACTGATTTCCAGTGGGGAGCAGATAGAATTACAAGAAGGACCAGCAGAACACAGAAAGGGAAGGGAGAAGACTGAACCAATTTCCAAAGGGAAATCACCACAGTGAGAATGAGTCTTCCGCAACTGTTCCTTCTTGGAAGTGGTTTTGGCTATGGGTTGTGGAGGGAAGAAAGATGTGCTGGATATTGTCTATTGGTTGTCAGTCCTCTGCACCACATGCTGCATTGCGGGGATTAACTGCTAAAAGTTAACATTCCCCAGTTTTCTTCATCGGCAAGTTCAAGTCTAGATTCCCTCATGTATGTGAATCTAAAGGAACAGAAAAGCAGGAGCCAGTGAGCTTTGGTTGCAGTAGCAGACAGGTAAATGGTCATCAGCAGATGACAAAAGTGAGGTTTTCAAATGGCTGCTGGGTGAGTCTTGAGAATTAGCCACTCTGATGCTGGTGGATAATTCTTGGGATTCTTGCACTTTTTGATTTATTGAATATAAGTGGAAGCGTCCACAACTGTTGCTTCTTCAGTCCTTTAACAGTTTTGTAAGTCTCTGAATCCCCTTTATTAAATTATTTCTTGGTTGGAATACCTAGGGTGGCTTCTGTTTTCCTGAAGGAAACCTGATTGACCAAAGGGAAAAGACTGCTGCTTGAACCTATAGGAAGGTGTGTTTGCCCTTTGGGGGAACCTAATCTAGCACTTTTCCAGAGATAGTTTCCCTAATAACTAGAGGCATGGATATTGCCAAATAGAGAGGAGCACATTTCTTGCAGGACAGGGCATTGGCATTGGGCTCTGTGACTACAGTGGCTCCGAGCATTCATACTTGTAGGGCTTTGTTATATACCATTTCAGTAATCTTGTAGACCATGAAATCATGTAGGAGTTTAAGGTAATGAAAGAATGCAAGGAAATTTATACCTAGACATCAATATACTAAAAGGTTTAGATCAACTGCTACTCATTCCTTGAAGCATTTCCCTGAATATTTCAAAGATGAAACTCCCTTTGGGTAGCACTCAAGATAGATTCAACTTTTAGTGAATTCTTATCTGTAATTAATACTTACATACTAATTTTGCAGCATACTATATCAAAACATTTTTAAAAATTATGGTGTAAGATTTTTTTCACAGAACAATTTCATCTATATATTAGAAATTACTTCCCCATTTTAGAATATTAAATGCATGTCAACCTTGTATTAAGTTATTCTTGTAGGATCTAACATAGTGACTTCCAGCTATGGCATTTTAAGTGAATTTATCAGCATGTTTTCAATAACATGAATGATTTATTTGGCTTTACAAAAAATGGGATGTAGGAAAACTGTACTCAGCCCTTAGGTGGACTGTCTGCTATAGTGGTATTTATACCTATTATCTCCTATCAAAAATTAGCTTTTTCTGACTATTGTCTAGTTAGAAGGTTTACCCTTGTCATACTTCATTAGTGAAAAATCTTTAAGTAAGTATAGTATAAAATCCAAACTTGGTAGCTTGTTATTTGAGACTCTCTATTACTAGATGTCAGTATTCCTCCTAAAACTCTGATTTGATCAGTGCTTCTGTATTTGAAACATGTTTTATTTATTTATCTTTTGTACCTTTGCTTACTCTATATCTATATCTTTCCTAGCATTAATCTAAATGTTAAACTTTCTTCAAAGGCATCAATTTTTATTTTTTAGTTCATACATCTAATCAGTAATTCTTTCCATCTTTTGGAATCACAATGTATGTATAACCTCTATAATGAATTCCTCTAGGACAAATTTATCAAGAGTAGAATCTCATTCTGCTTTATGTATAAACACATATATGTGTTTATGTATAAACTAGCAAAAGAGTACATAAAATTTGATGAATAAAATGATAGTTTTGACCTGTTTTTCTTAAGTGCTTTAAAAATGAGTTATCTTGATTAACATTAATAATACCATTCTTTTAATTGAAACTATTAACTTTGAATTACTTGAATGAATTTTGTTAAAATACAAAGATCAGAAAGGAAGAAGTAAAACTGTGTCTATTTGAAAATGATATAGTTTACATAAGTAATCCTAAAATATTGCAAAACAGCCACTAGAAATTATAAGTGAATTTAGCAAGGTCCGAGGATTCAATACACTAGCAGTAAATAACTGGAAAGTGAAATTAAAACAATTGCATTTATAATAACCTAAGGGCACATCATTTTTTGAAATACATTTATAAGATTTCTATGTTGAAAGGCACAAATTATTGCTGAAGGAAATTACACAAGACCTAAATAAATGGAAAGATATACCATGTTCATGGATGGAAGGATTCAATATTGTTGAGATGTCTGTTCTTGCCAAATTGATCTACTGATTCAATGCAATACTCAGAATAATTTCAGCAGGCTTTTTTGGGGGAGATAGAATTTGACAAACTCATTTAAAAATATATATGGAAATTCAGGGAACCTAGAGTATTCAGGAAATATTAGGAAAGAAGAACAGCATTGGATGACTTACACTACCTGACTTTAAGACTTACTATAAAGGTATAGTAAAGCAACCAATGTGACACTGGAATAAGTTTTGAAAAAAAAGACTACTGGAACAGTATTCCTCACAGGGATTTTTGATGAGATGTCTTCTCCTCTCTATCCATGCAGCCGACTTTAGATTTTGCCCTTTTCTTGGAGCCATGATATTTTTGCTCTCAACATCTTTCTTTTGTCTCCTCTTTCTTCATCTTAGGGCAATCTTGTTTCTGGGGTGAGCAGACTGTACTCTCCTCATGTTCTTTATTATATATTCTGCTTCTCTCAAACTCTCTTTTTAGACATGAAGTTACTACTCTGGAAAGCCTCAGTTGATAGAGATGCAGCCCTGGCAGACTCCTTGACATCCATCTCCTAAAGCAAAAAATACAAAGACTACCTGTTTCAGTGAGAACAGAGAGGGGAAATATAGGAAAAAAGTAAACTACTAGAAGAAAATTAATCATTGGCTGTAAATTACTGTCTTGTCACACTTGCAATAGCCAGTCACTGCATTCTTTTCTAAATTTTTATATTCTTTTAGTTTTGTAGGATTTAGCTTGGTTAAGATAGTTCTTCTTTCACTTCCAGTATAGCAGATACTGTGGTGTGCTCCTCAGAGCTCCTTTTTGAACCAAGCTAGTTATTGAAAATTTTGGAAGTTAATAACTCTCTGGTAAGGATCCTCTCTAGAAGTTTTTCTCTGCCAAAAAGAACCACCACAGCCAAGGCCACTTCTCCTTCTCAGGGATAACCTGCATTCACTGACTGGTCAGTCTAGTGGGGGTAAAGATAACTCAAGGTGGAATATCTCCAAATGGCCCTCAGCTCTAGAATTCTTCATGGATGAGTTGAGCTCTTAGTGATGATTGCATCGCACTTCAGCTTCTCCCCCTATCCACAGGTGTCGATTCTGAGTATAATCCTTAATAGCAATCCTGCATGTTGTTCTCCATATCAGAGTATGTCACTCAGGGAGCTGACCTGGAGGTAGAACTTACGGGACTCACAGGTGGATTGGAGGTGATGGGGAGACAAGAAGGTATCAGGATTGACTCCAAGGTTTTGGCTTAAATAATGTAGTAAAAGTGGTGACGCCATTTACTTAGATGGAGTAGACTAGGGAAAATATGGGCAGGTAGTGAATTCACAGTCCTACTTTGGTTGTGCTTATTTTCAAATCCCATTAGACCAGAGGAGCTGTCCAGTGGGTAGTTGGAGATTTGATTCTGGAACTCAGAAAGAGGTTATAGCTATAATTAATACCTTTTGAAGTCACATGTTAAAAATAGCATTTAAAATCTTGAGCTGGATAAGTTTACTTAAGCAGGTTCCTGGATTTAGTCTTGGTTCCCTGTGATATTTTCCACCAGTCACAGCTAAAAGTAGGTCTCTATATTAGTTCCCAGGCTATCTTAAAGAAGTACCACAAACTGAGTGACTTGATAACAGCAAAAATGTACCATTTCACAATTTTGAAGCTAGCAGTTTGAAATCAACATGTTGGCAAGGCCATGGTCCCTCTGAAACATCTAGAGAGGATTCTTCCTTATCTCTTCCTAGCTCCTGGTGGACCCAGGCATTCTTAGGCTTCTGGCAGTGTAACTTGAATCTCTGCTTGCATCTTTACATGGTCATCTTCTCCCTGTGTGTCTCTTCACATAATCTCTCCTCTGTGTGTGCCTATGTCTATATGCCAGTTTTCCCCTTTTTTTACGACATCAGTCATACTGGACCAAGGTTCCATCCCTACTTCAATGTGACTTAACTAATTATACCTGCAGTGACTTTATGTCTAACTAAGGGTGCATTCTCAGTTACAGGGGTTAGGGCTTCAACCTACCTTTTTTGAGAAAAGACTCCTACAAGAATTTTCTGCTAAGTTTACTGAATTAAAAAGATACTATTAAGTGACATTTTTCATGAACTAGAATATATTATATCATTAAACCATAGCATTGACATCCATTTTGAATAAATAAGAGCCCATAATGATCTATCCTGACACTTACCCTAGACAGTAAATGCAGAACACTTCTGAAGATCCCATGCAGATCAACAGTCAGTATGGAGGCACTGTGGAGATGCAATTCCTGGATAACACACTTGAATTCCATGAATACAGCATTTACCAAATTTGTAGATAATAGCCGAACAGCTGACTCATGTTTCTGGATTTTTGGAGAACAGACACCACGCCACAGGACATACTGATGTGTGTACTCAAAAACAAACAAGGGGAAAGAGCTCACAAAAGTGCTGAAGAATCAAGAGTAGGCAGAAACACTATGTTCTGACTGAGTTTTTGGACAATCTTAATTTCAACTTTCTGTCAAGGGTTTGCTGGCTTCAGTGTTACATCATTTTTCACAATTGTATGCTTTTAAAGCATGTAGCAGCAATAAATACACTAGTTCCAGAAAAAAGAAGGCATAAATTTCAAGTAAAACAATGTAAAATCATACAGAAATGTCTGTGGAGATATTACCCTGCTGAAAGATTCAGGGACATACTCTCGAATCTGAGGCTGTGTTTTGTTTGAGAAGCAACTCAGCTGATAGCAGCCTCCAAATTCTGACAAGTTGTGTTGATTAGAGGTGGCTAGTGATAGTTGATTAACACTTATGTGCACATATAGAAGTAAAAATCAATGGAAATCTTAGAGGGGGAGGGGGAGGGATAAGATAAATTCACACCTAATGAATATATTCATTATATGCAATGCATATATTCTGGGTGAAGGGCACACTTATAACATCAGCCTGAAATGTTCAAATGAAAATTATGTAACTGAAATTTGTATGGTTACAGACAATTAAGAAATAGGATATAGTACTTATCAGTTTGTCTTTTTGCTCAAGTTATCATGCAAAGTTTTATCACATAATAGCCAATACTATAACTCAAGAGCCTATATGGTGCTGGCTTTTATTTTGCTGTTTTTTTCTTTTTTGGTTGTTTGTTTTTTGAGACAGAATCTCACTCTTTTGCACAGGCTAGAGTGCTGTGCTGTCAACTTAGCTCACGGCAACCTCAAACTCTTGGGTTTAAGTCATCCTCCTGCCTCAACCTCCCTGGTAGCTGGGACTACAGTTGTCTGCCACAAAGCCTGGCTAAGTTTTCTCTTTGTAGTAGAGACAGGGTCTCATTCTTGCTCAGGCTGGTCTCAAACTCCCAAACTTAAGGGATCCTCTCTCCTTAGCCTCCCAGAGTGCTAGGCTTACAGGTATGGGCTACTGCACCCACACAGCATGGTCCTGGTTTTAAGAGCAAGTGGTGGGAAGGGAAGCAGACAGTAAGGAGCTGCTACAGATGAGACCCTGAAGCCACTGTTTCAGGCACAAGGCATAAGTGGAGTTTCACTGGTCTGTGTTGTGGCCCAGTCATAAATTTGGCTTTGCAGCCAACTTATTAGAAACTGAATACTCAATTCTACCTTATATCATCATCTGGGTGGCCTGACAAATTTTCTAATTCTCAATGCTTCTGCAGCACAGGAACAGTGAAAATCGTCTCACAAAATTGCACTGAAGAGTACTTTTTGTTGTTGTTGTTAAAAATACAGATCCCTGAGTTCCAACAGCCTGCTGAGTCAGAATTCTCAGAGGCAAGGGCTTGGGAATCTGTATATTTAATAACCCAGGTTTCTGTTTGCTTAATAAGTCCTCAGGGTGCTTTGAGTTACACGAATTACAAATGGTATGCAAACTGCCTAGAATAGGACATGTAGTGTCATTGGCACTCAGTAAATGCTAGTTTTCTCCCCCACCCCTTCCTTTATATATGCAGGATGAAAGAAATATGCTCATGTAACGTGGTCAGAGTTGAACAGCATCACAGAGCTATTTTTCCAGTGTCTGTCTGACTCCATATAGCCAAGGGTTCTGAGTGATAAAATGTTTGGATAGGCTTATTGGTTTATGGTCCATCAGCCTACCAAAGGCCATGATCCCTTCACCAAAGGGAGTGCATTTTACCTTTAAAAATGATTTCAACATTTAATTATATGACATATTCAAACTTATTACTGGAATTTTTCTGTTGGCAGCTGAAAAAAAAATCTGGCTGTTCTTATCTTTATTTTGAATTACAAAATGTTCAAGTCTTGTTTTGTGCTTTTTTTTTTTTTTTTTTTAGTGGAGCACCTCTCGCTAAACTTAAATGTTACCAATGGATCAGATAGTAACTCCTGGGGTGGTTTGAAGTGCACAGAAAATCAAGTAAATTTATCTGAGCCTTATGATTCTGAAGAATATAGGGGAAAAAAAACCTGGTTCATAAAAAGGTAACATTTATATTTTAGAGACAAAGCTAATAGATACCATGTGTCAATTTAACAAGATCATTTAGAATGTTGACTTCATTTTTTAGACATCGATAGAGTACTTAATTGTGTTTTGCTAAATTTCTTCATTCCAGAATGATCTTTAGTTGTGACTTTTCTTAAGGAATACGCTCTGGTCATTATGGGAGAACTACTAAGAGCACAAAGTTGATAATTGCAACTATAGAAGTGATAAAAATTATTATTTGTGAGGATAGATAACTTCTTCCCCTTCTCTTGCCAATGAAAGACAATTCTGGCATTGCCCCGCAGCTCTTATCCCCCAGTCCAGCCCTCACCATTCACACATATATAGGATGAAATCCTATGTGTCTCAGTGTCTAAAAGAGAAAAGCCGTTTTGCAGAGAGCAGCTTCTGTGTTTGACAGGCCCTGTTCCATAGAGGCCAGGCTGAACTCACACAAACAAAGCTGTTAAGCCTGATCGCTTTTGGGCATAACAACCCGGCATCAGAGAACACAGCTACCATTAAGCCTAGTGCCTTGAAGATAATACTTCAGAACTGGTGACATGGTCAGGAGACCGATGCATGGAAAAAACATACATGTGGTAAGCTAATGGAACCTCCGGGCTGTGCTCTGATAAAATAAGAATTCTATGCATCTCCGGATGGCATAAGGCATTTTGAGACTGGAAAGATATTCAACAGTTCCCCTAAGAAGAACAAATGTTTATGGGTCAGGAAAGACGTAAGAAGTTTTATGTCAATTGTACGTAAGATATAGAAAAAAAGAGTATCAGTTAATCCAAGAAAACATTTATGATGTCTTGTGATGTATTTTTTGTTTTTTGAAAAAGATTATAGTTTAATAGAGGGTACGTGACCAGTTGGCTATTTAAGCCAGCAGAAAATAAAGTTTGTCACTACTTGCCACTCAGAGCTTGTAGTCATTCCTTGCTCCATACCATTTCAATAGCGGGCTCTGCACCTGCACTGCCGACCGCTCGAGAAGCCCTCACACAACACACATATTAGTCAGACAATTACGATACTTGGGGTATCCAGGTAATGGGAATGGGTGATTGACGTTTCAACATGTGAGAAGAGGGATGAGTAATGAAGGTAGAAATAAAAGGGTAAGAAATGGAAATTCTGTGTGGGTGGAGGGGAGGAGTAATAGCTAAGGAGAGTTTGGGGAATCTTTCATCTATTTGGAGGAGTCTGATAGCAACAGTAATGAGGGGGGGATTCTAAAGATATTTTCCTGTGCCTTAAGAATGTATTTCCTTTTTTGGCATTTCCTTAAGAGCCTGGAACTTAGAAGTTCCTTTCATTATCTTTTGGCTGCTAAACTGTGATTTTTTGACTGCAGTGCTAGGCTGAGATTGGATAACTTTGGGCTCCAGGATTTATTTGAGTTTCACAACTTAATTGAATGCAGTAAAGTGATAACTTTATTACTTCAAAAAAAATGACTATGTTTACAAATGCCATTTATAAAGGTTATATCACTTTGGATAATGACAAATTAGACGCGAAGTGCAGAATTTAGGTTGTGAATGTTAATCACTGTATACTCAGGTTAATTACTTAGGAACTAAGAAACACGAACCATGTGAGAAATTGAGAGAAATTAATATGAATTTTTCTAAAACTTCTGTTGCCTAGATTTTTGAGAAGGAAGTTGCTTTAGTTTGGGAACTACACTGGTATTTCCAACCATACATTCTCATGAGCATAATCGTGTGTACAACCAAGGCCAACTTCATGAAAGTGTGACCCAGGCTTAGAAGGGCCCTGTGATTGTTTAATACTCTGCTACTGTCATCTTGAAAAAAAATTTATTTTTTGAGACAGTCTTACTTTGTCACCCACGGTAGAGTACTGTGGCGTCACAGCTCATAGAAACCTCAAACTCTTGGGCTCAAGCAATTCTCTTGCCTCAGCCTCCCTCTTTTTTACAAGCTGTGTAGAAAGGCATTTTGTACAAACCATAGTGCCTATTTTTAGAGATGAGGTCTTTCTTTGTCTCAGGCTGGTCTCAAACTTGTGAGCTCAGGCAATCCACCCATCTCAGCCTCCCAGAGTGCTAGGATTATAGGCATGAGCCACCGCACCCGGCCCTCATCTTGAAATTCTTTTTTTTTTTTTGAGACAGAATCTCACTCTGTTGTCCTTGGTCGAGTGCTGTGGCATCACAGCTCACAGCAACCTCAAACTCTTGGACTTAAGCAATTCTCTTGCCTCAGCCTCCCAAGTAGCTGGGACTACAGGCGCCTGCCACAACACCTGGCTATTTTTTGTTGCAGTTGTCACTGTTGTTAAGCAGGCCTGGGACGGGTTTGAACCCACCAGCCTTGTGTATGTGGCTGGCGCCATAACCACCATGCTACAAGCACCAAGCCCATCTTGAAATTCTTAAACACATTTTTTTAACAAGAGGCCTCATATTTTCATGTTCACTAGGCCCCACAAATTATGTAGATGACCCCATGTATAAATGACACATGGCAACGTTGTTCCAAATTCTTTATTAATCAGTCATAGAACTAACTTATTTTAAAGTTTTTTGAATAGGTAATGCTGGTTGAAAATGATAAAATTATGGAAAAATTGACAAAAAATGTTTTTTCCATCTCTGTCCCCACTCATCAAGTTTCAGCCATACCTCTCCTGGTAACATTAGTTTTTTAGCTGTATCCTTTCAGAGTTTCTTTGTGAATACAAAAGAAATATGAATGTAGAGTCTTCCCTCTCTTCCTTCTTTTACACAAAAGTAACACATCACACACACTATTCTTGTACTTAATTTTCCACTTAATATTTTTTGGAGAGCTTAACATATCTTTACATAAGAAATGTCCTCTTTTTTTTTTTTTTTTTTTACAAGCTATGTAGAAAGGCGTTTTGTCAGTGCCCCATTGTGTATTTAACTGGTCCCTGTTGCTAGACGTGTGGTTTAATTTTTCGTATTTTGCTGTTATAATCAGGGCTGAAATAAGCGACATTGTACATTCATTATTTTGCTCGTGTGTCAGTATAGAATAAATTTTCCAAAGTAGAATTGCTTAGCCAAAGGTTATGTATATTTGTAATTTGAAAAGATATGCCAGATTGGCCCCAAAGACATATTAATTCATACCAATAATGTGTGTGAGTCTCTGTTTCCCACTATTCACCAAAATAGTGGGTATCCAAACTTTATTTTTGCCAGTCCCATAGTGATGTTCTGATCTGCATTTCTTTTATTATGAGTATTATAGAACATCCTTTCACATGTTTATGTTATTAGTTTGAACAGTAAGAAATTGTCATTTCAAACATTTCGTGACATACAGAAACTGCAATTTCACATGATTCAACTTAATATTATGCTTTTTGTTTGACTTGTCTGCTCATATCCTTTACCTATATCATGTTGGTCTTTTTCTTACTGATTTCAAGGAGATCTTTATATATTAAGTAGATTAGTCTTTTGTGATAAAAATTTCAAATATTTCCCCCCTTTTTGCTTTTCGATATTTCTGTCCATATAGAAGTTTTTTGTCACCCTATTATCATTTTTTATTTTATGGTTTATTGTTTTTAAAGTATAATTAGAAAGATCCTTATTTAAAATTATAAAGGAATTCCTTTATAATGCCAAAATTATAAAGATGTTATCTCTCTCTTTTTTAAAAATATACATTTGTAGTTTTACTTTTTAATATAAAAATCTTTGATTCATTTGTAATTTGTCCTGATATAATATGTGTGGTATGGATCTAATTTCATTTCATTTTATTTTATTCTCTCTAGTTGGCTAACCAGTTGACACAAAATTATTTACTGAATAGGACCTTCCCCCTGCTGCTTGATATGCCATCTTCATCATATGCTAAGTCCCTGTAAACATTTAGCTTTATTTTGGGTCCTTCTAGTTTCTTTAACTTCTGTGTCTCTTCCTGTGGCAGGAAGTTTAAGGTTGTAGTGCTTTAATTTTTGAGATCAGCCCTGTGTCCCAAAGCAACATCTAGCAAGAGAGAATATTTTTCTTAATAAGGGTAATTTTTCATTTTAATGCCCCGATAGCTTTAGTTTAGAACATAAAGTACTATGGAAGCAGCTTTGTGTTAATAGCAGTTTGGGAGGCTGAGGCGGAAGGATCACTTGAAGTCAGTAGATTGAATTTGCAGTGAGTTATGATGACACTGCTATACTCTAGCCTGGGCAATACAGTGAGACCTTGTCTCAAAAAAAAAAACTTTTTTTTTTTTTTTTTTCTGGAGGAAGCTAATTTATAGCAGTAGAAAATTGAGAAGAGAATAGAGTTTGATTATTTGGCTATATGTCAACTTGGCTAGACTATGGTGCCTAGTTGTTTGGTTAAATGCTAATGTAGATGTTGCTGTAAAGTCATTTTATTAGATTTAATTAAAATTTATAAATAGTTGACCTTAAGTAAAGCAGATTACCCTCCATAACGAGGGTGGGCCTCATCCAATCAGTTGAAGGCCTTACAAGCAAAGACCAAGGTTTCCTAGAGAAGCAATTCTGCCTCAAGATTGTAGGGCTGGGCACTGCGGCTCATGCTTGTAATCCTAGCAGTCTGGGAGGCTGAGGCAGGAGGATTGTTTAAGGCCCAGAGCTCAAGCCCAGCCTAAGCAAGAACAAGACCTCTCTGTACTAAAAATAGAAAATATTAACAGGGCCTGTCATCCTAGCTAATAGGGAAGCTGAGGTAGGAGGATCACTTGAGCCCAGGAGTTTGAGGTTTTAGTGAGCTATGATGACACTACTGCATTCCAGCCTGAGTGACAGAGCAAGTGTCTACAAAAAAAAGAGAGAGAGAGAGAGATTATAACATAGAAATCATGCCCGAGTTTCCAGCCTGCCTGGCCTGCTGTACAGATTTTAGGCTTAAGAGAGCTTCTACCTGAATTTCTAGCCTGCCGGCTTACCCCATTTATTTCAGATGTGTTACTCCACAATTGAGTGAGTCAATACCTTAAAATAAATACTACTATATATATCCTTTTTGTTCTGTTTCTCTGAACAATCCTGACTGATGCACTTGAGGGACTGAGGTTAACACTTTGATCAGATTTTTTTTTAACCAACTATTTCCTACTCAGTACTGTGCCCTCTGTGTAGTTGGGGAATGACTGTTTAGAGAGCATGTCATGTGCTCAGAGCACTGTTGGCAGAGCTGACCTTAGGCACAGGTGTGGAGCTGGTGCCCCCTTTTCTCCCGTAGCACATTCTGTTCCTCTTTCCTTGCACCTGTCCCCCCCAACCCTGGTACCCCGTCCTGCCCCACAGACACCTGTCTGTGTACTCCTTCTATCATTCTCACTATCCTGCTTTATTTTTTGAGATGAGTAGAAAGGTTGTTGACTCCATCATGGGCCCATAGGTTATTCTGCTTTTCTTTTGACTACCTTTGAAATCTGAGATTATTACCAAATAACAGGAGCTCCTTGAAATAATTGAAAATTGGCCTTTCCTAAGAGAGTGTTTACTCAGGAATTAACATTATCACTCCATATATTGAAAACGAGCTCTTTTAAAAAATACAGTGACTATTTGGGGCTTAACCAATCCTTAGAGGTCTTGCAATCTTCTACTAAGATTGGACAATTAAGTTTGCGAATTCACCCTCAAGAAAGTGCTACATACCTCATTGCTGAAGATCACTACAGTACACCTTTGTCCTACTCCCCTTGGCCATCTGGTGACTGTAGTAATATTCAGCAATGATGTATTTTTCTAGGATGCACTTTTTTTTCTAGCACTTTTTCTAGGATGAGTTCGGGAGCTTAACTATCAGATCTCTTATATAGATAGAGTACACACACACATACTTATGATAAAGACAAATACATTTATGATATATATTACAAATATGTAAACATACAAATTATATACATTTATGATTCTAGTTTTATTATATAGGGTACAGACTGGGACCAGCCAAATACGGAGGCACATAAAGGATGGTCTGGGAGGGTTCCGAACGCAGAGCTTTTGTGTCCTCTCTCTGCCTCTACTATATTAAAAAAAAAGATTATATTAAGGTTTTGTTTTAAGTGGACTTTTTAGTGATTGGGTTAGTTTTTTTTACAATGCTGAGCAACCCAACGTTGTATAGTTAGAGAATTTCATAGGTATGTAAGCAGGAGACGAATCAGTCTGGTGTTTATATAAGCATCACTGCTTTAAAACAAAGGGCCCACTTGGAAGCAGGAGGCAGATGACTTAATCATGGTGACAGTGTTTTGATTTCCCAACCCATTTTCATTCTGGACCCCTGAGTACAGCTCTTAGGAGTTTCCCTGTCTTGGAAAGTATTATTGCACATAAAGTGCAGCATCATGTGTGTGAAACAGGATTGCAAAGCTACACTGTGATCTCAGAGTGCATACTGCTAGACTTGAGTGTTCTTGGCAAATGCTATTATCGTGGGTCGGTTTCTTTGCCTGAAGGTGGGCCTTCTCATCACTAACCCACACAGAGAAGGGAACGATAAATGATATTCCAGATTTGGCCATGCCAAACTTTATACCTTATCAAAATCAAGCTGTAAGGACAGTTTTGTACAAATAAATATACGAACAGAGGAATGAGACAGCAAAGAAAGTATAATGTTTTATATTCACATGGGAGTATTTTTAAAAAGCTCACAGGGCTTTCTAAACCTTCAGGAATTACACATTGGTGTGCTGTGGACATACTATAGAGGGTTTAGAATTGTTGCTTTACTCAGGGGAACCAAGTTTAGTGCCTTGGCTTTCGCAGTCTTTTGAAAACTGGGAGCCCAAAGTTTTCAGAATGAAGTGATGATGCGGGGAAGTCGAGGCAGAAAAACATCACAGCAGAAGTACCCTGGGTGAAGAGGGTTTGCATCTTGGAACCCAAGTTCTTGGCCTTCCCTCCTGCCCTGCCAACCCTAGGTGTTGTGGAATTTGGAAATCTCTGTGGTGTGTATAATGTAGTTTGAAGACCACAAGTTCAGTGTTTTCTTTATAATCTTAGGACTTGCTCAAATGGGGGTTCCAGCAGGCAGACAGATCTTGAGAGATCCTCAGGAAGGCCCAGACATCTCAACTTCCTGGGTGAAGAGCAGAGATGCCTTTTGTTGGAGAAGATGTAATTGCTCCAAGAACAGTGTCAATGAGCGTGGCGATGAGGATTTGTGTCCTTAGCACAGTCCCTGGCACTCATCCATCATGGGCTGACTTTGAGCTATTCCTATAGCTTTTACTACTAGAGGCACGATGCCTGCTGTGACCCCACTGCTGCTATTAATACTACTATTTATCCATTGGCAGCTCTGGCGCTACCATTGTTTTTCTGCCTTCACTCCCAAAAAGCATAAGGAGGGGATCAAAAAGAAAAAAGAGGGCAGTGCCTGTGGCTCAAAGGAGTAGGGCTCTAGCCCCATATGCTGGAGGTGGCAGGTTCAAACCCAGCCCTGGCCAAAAACTGCAAAAAAAAAAAGAAATGAGTGACCACACATCCCTTAATTTAGTTTCTACTTAGACTCTGGAGTTTGGTCACACACCAAAACATTATAAAATGCTAAATGAAATTTCTTCTTGATCAGCCACCAACCCAGGAATGGATTAACAAGCTGTGGTATATGTATACCATGGAATACTATTCAGCCATTAAAAAAAATGGAGACTTTACATCCTTCGTATTAACCTGGATGGAAGTGGAAGACATTATTCTTAGTAAAGCATCACAAGAATGGAGAAGCATGAATCCTATGTACTCAATCTTGATATGAGGACAATTAATGACAATTAAGTTTATGGGGGGGAAGCAGAAAGAGGGATGGAGGGAGGGGGGTGGGGCCTTAGTGTGTGTCACACTTTATGGGGGCAAGACATGATTGCAAGAGGGACTTTACCTAACAACTGCAATCAGTGTAACTGGCTTATTGTACCCTCAATGAATCCCCAACAATAAAAAAAAAAAAAAAAAAAAAAGTTTGCCTCAAACTCACACTGCAAATAGTTTACACTTACTGAATACATGGGTTTCTTTTAATGTGTTTTACATATGTATCAACATGTTTATTCATGATTGATATTTACATATGGAAATGACAAATACTTCTGAAATGTTCTATATTATTTTTCCCAAGCCCTTCCTCTTTTTCTGTACCTTTTACCTGTTCATTCAGTAAATACTTAATGCACACTAGGTGGTACAGATGAAAAGGTAAAGGTGAAGAGGGAACCCAACATCTTGGAATCCAAGTTATCGGTCCCTGAAATTTCCAAACTTCCAGCACAAGTAGCTGGAACTGGAGAGGGGAGGCACTTGGCTAGGGGCACCTGATGAGAAAGATTTTTGAGGTCCTTAGTAGGGTATGTTTTGACATCAAGCAGGAAATAGTACAGGCTCTGGGAGACAAAGACCTTATTTATTGGCTGTGTGACATTAGGGCAAGTTTCTCAAATATTCTGAGCTTTAGATTTCTCATCTTTTAAGGGAGGAAATCGACATTACTCTTCATGGATTTATAGGTAAGAGCCATTGTTATCGGAGTAGCTCTCTTGTGTTCCTTCTTTCTCAGCGTATCTAAAACATTTTGAAAACAACGTGAACAAAAAGTAATAGACTAGATTCAACAAAGACAGCCCTTTGTCCTCACAGGGACGTTGATAATTCTCTGCCCAAAGATGCCTTGGACCTTACAATTTTATTTTAAAATTTTATGTAGTGTTATATTTGGATATATTTGTTAAGAAAAATGGCAGAACCTAAATCTTTGACACATGAAAGTGCTCTGGCCAGGTGGGGACTTCAGTGGCACCCATTTGCAGACTCTTAGGCTCTTAGAATTCTATCAGCACATTTAATGGAACCATCCGTGAGCATACCACAGAATCCGCACTTCTTATTGGAGTTTCACATTACCTGGAACCCCTCATTCCCTTTTGCGGGGCCAGGGAACAGCCACCATAGAGTCAGGCGAGAAACAGAGGCTCCTGTTGGCCAAATCCCATTGTTTCTCAGTGGTTGCTTGCCGTCAGTGAGTAATTCAAACCAGACGTCTTCATGCATTATTCAGTGAAACCCAACCGTGATACAATGTGCGGATTCCACATGTCCTGAAGGGAATTTGCTGCCTTTGATTATTTGTACATTTTCTTCCCGCAGATTCTCAAATATCTGTGACAAGATCATCTGCTGATCTGAACAACATTTTTATTAATGTCTCCATTCAATTGTAATGACATTGTTGTTCTCAGGGTTCACATATCTTCCACATACCTCCCGGGACGGGCAGCCCATGAGCGTTCCTGTTGCATTTACTCTGTTGTCCCAACTGGATCTGACAGTGGAGTTATTCCGATGATCACATATCTATATTTAGGCCAAATTCTTGTTGCTTCATGTTCTACCTTAGAGAAGAGAATTTTAGTTGACCAATTTTTTTAGCCTAGGTATTTTTCAGAGAAAAATGTCTGAAATGAAAATTTTGATATCTAAAATGCCATGGAACACAGTGGCCAGAAAGTGAAATGTGTCTGTTGTTGCCTAGATCACAACCATGACAGAACAATGAATTTACATGTATGCTTTTTTATTTTTGTTTTTCTTATGTATGTTGGTTTTTTTTAAACTTTAAGTGTCTGAGTCATTTCCAAATATACTATTTTTATTTTCTGAAGGAGTCTACTGAAAAGGAAGAAAGAATAAACTCTATTAGTTTCCTGAGGCTGCTGTAACAAATTACCATAAAATGAGGGCTCAACACAGTGAAAGTTTATTCTCAAAGTTATGGCGGCCAGAAATGTGAGATTCCTTCCTTCCCTCTGCAGCTTCTGGTGGCTCCTTGTGCCTCACCTCCAGCTTCTGCTGCTGCTTCACGTGGCCTTCCCTGCCTTCTCCCTGCGTCATCTCTTCTTTTCTGTGTCTCTTAGAAGGACACTTATCTTTGGATTTAGGGCCCAGATGGATAGTCCAAGATAATCTGGTTCCAAGACCCTTAGCTAAATTACTCCGACAGAGACCCTTTTTCCAAATAAGGTCATGGTCACAGGTTTCAGGTGTTAGGTTGTGAACTTATCTTTTCAGGGGCCACCTTCAAGCATCTGCTAAAGTTTTATTACTAATCATTTCACTTTGGGGGTGTTACAGTGGTGGGGTGGCTCAAGGTAGTCACCCAAATAATTGAAGAAAACAAGTAATATTTTAGTAAGCAAAAGAAAGTATTTATGAATGACCAGCACAGCTAGTTGGGCCAGTGCTAGTGACTTTCAGGCACCCTAGAAAGCACAGCCTTTGGGTTTTATGCACAACCTTGAGGAGTATCGGCTACTTTTTGGAAGGTTACCAGAGTCTTAATTAACTCTGTTCTCAAAATAGCCCACATGCAAAGTCTTAAAAACAACCCATCTGCAGGGGCTTAATCAATCTTATTCCCATAATAGCCCAGGCTAGCTTGACCCAGACCAGTCCGAAATAGCCTAACTGCTTCTGTCATCCACCCTGCTAAAATCACGCTAACTACCTAACAGGTGCATATAACAACCACTTACTTTTCATAATAACCACTTACTTTTATTGTATCAGATACACAACCTCTGAATTCAGTAAAACAAACTTATTTGGCAGAATCAAGAAGTTAGTTTTCCTTTATAAGTTACGTTTCATAAAAATAACTTTTCCTGGGGATATTTGCACACACAGCTTGAAAGGGAAAAGGCTTCTTTTGCAAATAGGTGCATTATGCTGTAGGCAGATGAGTTGTGGAAACTGACCAGCTGTTTCCCCAAGAGCTTTGTTAAAAGTTGAGAAAATGCATGTTTGCAATACAGGGGTAGTGACCACTAGATGGGAGTCTTGGCTTAGAGAACACCAACTCTTGACTATCGGTTTCTCCCATAAATGTCTTCTCAGAGACCATCACCTCATAGGGCAGTTTTTGGTTCCCCTTAAGTACAATACAGTTAAAATACTAAACTACATATGAATTAATGTATACTCTATTTACAGAGAAGACAATGAATTAAAACAAAAATGCAAGGAGAACAGAATTCCCAGGCATTATGAGACACCTTCTCCGGTATTCTTCGTTTTTAGTGAAGGCAGTAATTAGAAATCCAAGTTGGCTCACCTGAACCCCTTGCTTTTTGGTGCAGTGATTCTCTGCCTTGGTTAAACAGTGGAATTCTCTGGGGAGCTTTAAAAGATACTGATGCCTGGGTGCTCCAGGAGAGAATCTGATTTCCCTGGGCAGTGGGAGAAAATGATGAAAATATCCAGACAGAGGGAAAAAAGGAAGGCGTAGGGAGCTGTCCTCTTGAGACACAATGAGGTCGACAAGACACAGTGTACAGTGGAAGGAGGTTGGTAAATTCAGCAGCTGTTGTGAAGATAGAAGCTGAGATGGGAAGAATTGCTGAGTGAGACCATTCCACAATCTGGGGGTTCTTGTGGAATTCACAATTCTCTTATTGGTCCAAGTATCCACCCAGCAAGATTTCATGACTTGAGAGATAACCTGTGGGACCCTGTTCTTGTAGGTAAAAGACAAGGGCACAGAGGACCTTCCACTGGACAGGAAGGTTAGTCTCATCCCTCCCACCTGGGGCTTTGGGGATTTGGTACTGGTGACTGGCTCACGGCCAACCCAGCCGCCAATTTAACAAATCCAGAAGCAGAATGCTCTAGAGTAGTGGGTCTTTGACCTTTATGACTAACATAAAATTTTGTTTCTATTAGGGATTTCTTGAAAGCATTTGTATGTTTCTTTTAAATGTAACTTTTATCAAGTTACATCAAACAGAGCGCTATAAAGGAATCTCAAGAGAAGAGGTAACATAGAATGCCCAGCCTCCCTTAATTTTCCATTCCCCACCTTTTTTTGTTCTTTTTTTAAGAAATTATACTTTTTTTTTGATGACTGCTTCACTCACCTCCCAGTTGGGAACATAATGTAGAAGATGAATGGTTCTCAGCCATGGAGGGATAATGTCCCACTGTCTCAGAAATGGAAAGTGGGTTTATCCATTCCTTATCTAGCATGGAGCCTTAGGCATACTTTTCTATGGAAAGAGATGAGAATTAAAGTCTATACCAGTCATTCTCAACCTCAGTTGCATAATGAAATTAGTCCCTTTTAGTTTATTTATTTATTTATTTAATATATTGCCTTAGGTTCATGGAGGGTACAAAAAGTTAGGTTACACTGTTTGCATTTGTTAGGTAAAGTCACTCTTATAATTGTGTCCCACCCCAATAAATCCCTTTTTAAAAGACTCATGTCTGGGTTCTAGTCACACAGATTTTGGTTTAATGACTGTGGGGTATGGTCTGAGAATTGTGATTCTAAAAAAAGCAACTGAGATAATATTAACACTCAGCAGATGTTGAGAACTCTGGGTCTACACACTCCTCAATCCAGCATTTTCTATGTCCAGCCATTAGCTGACAGTGAGAACACTGTCAGACAGAGGTTTTTAGAAAAGACAAGACTGCATTTAGAATATGGCATCACTTAGGTTACTTCCAAAATATTCTGAATTCCAAAATGAATTCAGAATTCATTTCTTTCCTTCATTAATCTTTCTTCCTAAAAGTTAGAGTGAAGCTGTAGAAATATTTATTCATTCAGTGAGTATTTATCAACCTTCACCCCCAGTGCCCAGTGCTGTTTCATCAGATATTTCTGGTTGGCTTTGTCACACCAGCTATGGGACCAGTTCTGGGCTCTGTCTTTCACAGTTAACACCAAATGGAAACCATTGTACTCGGAACCATTCCACAACGCTCAAAGCAAAGGATCAGTAGAACACACCTGAATGCTGGTAGCCCCTGAGGCAGTCCACTACACGGTTGACAAGTGCAGGTTTTACTGACTTAAATTCTCTCTGAATAATACAAAACATTTTAGGTAACGACCAGGACCCCCACTCACTTCTCCAAGCCTAACCAAATGGCACTTCGATGCGCAGCAGAACTGGGAGAGTGGTTTGGAAAATTGTTCTTCACTTATTGCAGGTGTTTATCATCAAAATGGAATCACATTTCCAAGTTTTTGTTTTGAAAGCCGACATTCCAGAAGATTCCAGAGATATTTTATGATGTAGTTCACTTGCTTCAAATTACCAAAATTCATTTCATTTATGTAAACATATTATATTATAAAGTGATTAGCCATGAAGTGTTTGTAAAATGGCCAAGTTTGTTCAGTTGTTAAAAATGGAACCACTGAGTTTAGTTAAATAACTTGTTGGGTTTGGAGATAACAGTGCTATGTTGGTGTTTAAACTTTCCAGCATTAGACCAATGTTAAACAATAATACAATTATTTTCATAGAGGTATTGGTGTAGTCTCCCACGAGTAGTATGGTGTTGATGCCCTTGTCTGTGAGTGAGTTTGTGATTGCAGTCTGTTCTGGGTCCAAAGACTCTGTTTTTAATTGTTCAGGGGCTATCATGTTCTATCCCCAAGTAGAGCCTATCAACTTTGGTTCACATTTATTCAGGGTGGTTTTGCAGACTGTCCGGTTAGAAGTTGACACAAATATATGTGGACTTAACATGGTTTAAAAGACTTGCTCTAATTATTCATATAATCCATATGTTGGCTTTTTTGTGCCAAACTTTTAAGTAGGACTTGGCATCTTTTAGTGAACAAGTAAGAATCCACTCTAGAAAGAATCTACTTTCTCGTAAGTACTGTTAGTGAGCAGTGCAGATTTTACTGATACATTTGTAGAAGATAAGGAGGATGACCTTACACCTCCAGAAAGTGCCGTAAGATTTCATAACTGTTCCTTGCTGTGTCCTATCTCCCATGTCCCTCAGGACTCTGACCCTTACTTTGCTGGTGCTAATCTTCCCAGCTTTTGGTTGGGCATTTGTTTCTCTCCTCTTTGTGTGACGGGCAACTGAGCTTTGTCTCTGCACCTGATAGGAAAACTTGTAATCTCAAACCCTTGGAAAACAGTAGGAAATTAAGAATAAAAATGTTGTCTCCTATCACAAGGGTTGCCCAATTTAGAAAATAAAAACACTGCTAATATTGCATGGGACATCCTTACACTTGTTTGATATTCAACCTGAAATGCAGATTTAACTGGACATTTGTGTTTTACCTGCAACCTGATCTGCCACTTTCGCAAGCATTTCTGACCTGCTATTACTCAATATTCTTCTGGATTTAAAAGTGGACAATTAGCATCACAACTCATCCTGAGCTGAGGATTTGCTTTTTAATATTATAGTATCATGCTTAGTATACATGGGCTATGAATTTATATCTTATCTGTCACCAAACTCTGGTGAAAATTGGCCACATCCAGCCTCATCTGACTCTTGTAAGTGAGAACATAGCACATGGAATATTGCCATGTGTGGACTGAGTCCGGTCTCCGCTAAGCCCCCCACACTCACGGTTCTCATCTTCCTCCTCTGCCTTCATCTTATCACACTGACTTTCTGTTTTTCTTTGGGAACATCCAATGATACAAAACTGCAAATTATAAAATTTACTTAGAAAGCTCTGTATCCTTTATCTACGTACATTCAAGGTTTAGATATTACGTATCAATTTTGAACTTACTTTTTTCAGTGTTTAGCACAGAAAAGTTGGTAAAATGTAGAAAAATTTTAAGCATATTGCAGAGCCACATCTGTTTCCAGAATTGTCTGCTTCTGGAAATTATAACCATTAGATATGGTGATTTTTCAGACTCGTGTTCAGACATTTTGGCAGGGCACCAAAAGGAAAAGCTTGAGTTTTAAGATTTTCATAAACTTTTCTTGCAAGAAAGGGTTTTTGGTCCAGATCTCACTAAGTGATATTCTGTAAAATTCTTATGAGGGCTTAACATAAACATTCAGAATTACTGTGCTAAATTATGTTATCATAATTACTGTTCTATGTGTATAAGGTGTAGATGTAATAGGCACAGAAATCACAATCTAGGCATGCTCTGAATTTGTGCAAGGACCCTATTGATTGGGTTTTAGAACCAAAGAAACTTACGTTGGTCAACTACAATATACATTTTGGTTAAGGAGGATATTTGGCCAATGTATAAAATCCCAGCAACAAATAGATATGTAGATTTCTACCAAAATGCATCAACAAGTTGTCTTTTACAAATCAGCACACAGAATCTTGTGTTTGTGCTGATAAGCTGTGACTAATAACAGAAGAATCAAAATACACTTTTGTAGCATGCAGCTGAACCAAGGGCTGGTGGGTTGCTTCCCGTGAGGCCAAGAGGGTGGCATCACTGCTTTGGGAAGCTCAAGGTCTGGCCTGGCCTTCTGTCTTGCAGGCTCTTAAATTGGATTTTGGCAGAACACAGAGAGTGGATCAATTGCTCCTGAGCAGACTTGTTACATCAGCTCACAAGGCTGAGAAATGAAATGAGAATGCCCTTGCCTACTTTTCCAGCCTCTCCTGGCCTCTCCCTCATAGTTCCTTTTACTCCAATCACAATCATTTTCTTTGAGTTCTTGCATGTCCCGTGCTCTTTCTTTCCTGTGCACATAATTGGAATGCTGCTCCCTTTTTCGAGGATGTTCTCTGTCAACTCCCAGCCCCCATTCCGGACACACTTACCCTTACCTGGCCCTGCGCACACACACACCCTGCGCTCTGGCAATCTCTACTCACCTTCACCTTAAATATTACTTCCTCAGGAAAGCCTTGAGGACTGAACTCTGACCTTTTTTTCTTTTGCCAAAATCCCCAAATTCCTTTTTAAGAGGCCTGATGAGTCAGGCTTAGAAATGATAACATCTCAGTAAACCAGTTTTATAACCCAGTATAACGTGGTATACTTTCCAACCTGATTCCAGTATAGCATCACTGGACAGATAGAAAAATCTCCTATTTTAACTCAAGCATTGAAGCAGATGCCTCTTTTTTTTTTTATTTTATTTTTATTGTTGGGGATTCATTGAGGGTACAATAAGCCAGGTTACACTGATTGCAATTGTTAGGTAAAGTCCCTCTTGCAATCATGTCTTGCCCCCATAAAGTGTGACACACACCAAGGCCCCACCCCCCTCCCTTTAACTCAAGCATTCCTTTCTACTGACTCTAGGTCTCTGGATAAAGCTTAACTCTTTCAATCAACTGCCAACTGAACAATCCCTAGCCCCCACCCATGACTTGTAAGCCTTCATAATTCTTATCATGCATGGTATTTATCATTCTGATGATTATTTGTTCAATGTCACCTCCCCTGCTAAGTAACCTGTATGAGGGCAGACACAGCCCTCACTTAATGACTGCACTGTGGCTATAGAACTAACTCTGAGAATTTAGATCTCTGTTCTGTGAATATTCCCCTTCTATACAAATCAACAATGAACAACTCTATCTCAATGGCTCTAAGAAAGATTGAAATTTTGCTTTTTGTTGTTCTGATGTGTTTATTCGATGATTTCTGTCTGTGTCCACACAGAGAAAGGAAACAGTGTTTGTCATCAGGACTTAGTTTTGTGGTATCTGCCTAAACCATGGCCTCTGGGAGTGCACCAGGTCTAACACTGGTAGCCTTGGGCTGACTTTGGTCTGGGTAGCTTGATTCATTCTTCCTAAAGAGACTGGACAATATGCCAGATACCAACTGGTTATTCGATTAATATATTTGGATGAAGAATACTTAGGAGCCTTTTTTAGTGACTTCCCTTGAGTGCCTCTCCTTTCCTGTATGAGAAACTTGCCTGGGTAAGTTTCTGGATCTATATGCTTTCTACAGCTCCTTATTAAATGGTCTATATAGTGGAAGGAACCTGTGCTCTGAAGGAGTCCAGGGTTCTTGAAATCCCAGCTGTATTGTTAATGCGTGTGCAGTCATACACAAGGGACCTAAACATTCTGAACCTCAGCTTCTGCTTCTATAAAGTGAGTAACATATGCATTCACTTAATAGAGATTTTGGGGCTTAATGAATGTAGTTCCTGGCACACAATCATCCCTGCTGTTTTTGTAAAACAGGATCAATAATACCCTGTGTACATTCATTACCTGGGTTGTTGCGAGTCTCCAGGACAACAACAGTGTCCTGGGATGCCAAGCCCTGTGTCTGGGTCATTTAGCTGTCCAATCAAAGTAAACTCTCCTTCTCTTTCCAGTTCCAATTCAGATAATCTTATATCTTTCTTAGTGGGCTTCCTTCTTGCTCAGATAATTTCAAGAAGACAACACATTTTTCTTTTATTTCAAATTATTTCTTTCCTTCTACTAGTAAATGATCATTATTGCACTGGTGCTATAAGGAGCAGCCTGTAACCCACACCCTGTGATTTTACCCCATTTCTTCTCTTTCCACTGTCACATATTCCTTGTAATGATATTGGTCTTGAGTGATTCTGAGTTACTTTATTTGTGGGTCTTATCTATATTATTTAGATCTTTGTGACAGCAAAATCAAAGACAACAATGGATGTTCTTTGAAATTTCCTGCATCTTCTATCATCTAATTATGTATGTGCTCCTCACTTTTTAAACATGTTGCACTCTGAAATTTCTCCTTGACTGCTTTTATAGAAAAAAAAACATTGACAATTCATTTGATTGTTAATTTGGTTTTCTTCGTGCAGAACAAATTGAAATTCTGGATTCTTTAGAAGCTCCAGATCAAATACATCCTTACATTTCATTATTGGAAATTTCAGAGTTTCATAGCAGAGAGTTCCTTTATTTCATTTTTTTTTTAAATATAGGACTATGACAGACATTATATTTATGATGATAAAGCTATTACTTGAAGTTTGTATTTTACTTTAGTGTATTTGTTTTGACTGAATGTTCTTTCTACTTATAAGTTTTGTCCCATATATTTCATTACCAAACATCATTGCCAGTTTTAAATTTTATTTTCCAGGAAAAGCTTTGTTTTCTCTTTTCCTAGATTTTTTTTAACTTTTAATTATCTGAAAGAAAGTCATAAAGATCCATTCCATTTCTTGTTATGAGTTCTTTATATATCAAGGATTTAAAAATGTTTTCCTATTATATATTAGAATTAATACCAAGGTTTTTGGATGGCTCATTTCTCCTTGTACAAGGTGAAGAAGTTTTAATTTTTATTTAACTATTTATATTTTCCTCTTAAATAGGTATAATTTGATGTGAATTAGTGAAATCACAAGATAAGGCATGAATAGATAACTTTTATTATTACTGAATTGGGTCATTCAATATAGAATTGAGTTTATTGCATTCAGCTCAAAAAGGAATCCTTGGTTGTTGAATCTTGATTGTTTCATAAAGATACAGGTTCATTCTTTTGGCCTAAAGAGACTATAAACATTGGGGTTCAAAGAGAAACATTTTGGACATAATATATTTTCCTAATATTATCTATATATTATAGTATTGGACCTAGCTTGACTATTATGTGGAATTCTGTTCTCTATAATTAAAATAGGGAAGAAAGATGACCAAAGAAATAAAGCCACTCCCACTTGTGATCAAAGCTAGTCCTGCAAGAATTAGGACTATTCAGTCTTGAAAGGTCATAGGGGAGAGTGGTTAGTATGTGATACACATTACATTGATGTTTGAGCAATCTTTGCCTCTTGAATAAAGTAGTTTATTGTCTTAAGAATGCTAGGTGGACCTTTTTCTTCACATCCATGCCAGCATCAGCAGCTTTGAGATTTTGTGATGTGAGCTATTCTCTAGGAGTTAGGTGATATCTCAGAGTGGTTTTGATTTGCGTTTCTCTCATGATTAGGGATGATGAGCATTTTTTTTTTTTTTTGGTAGTACACCCTCTGGATGTAGTTTTAGTTTTACTACTGAAACTTGACTTTTACCTTAGAAACACAATGTAACCTAATCATTTGTACCCTCAATTTTATTTGGATAGTTAAATCAAAAGGACCTCAGAAGGCTGGAAGATTTATTAACAATTAGAATAGTTGAGTCCTAGAATTAAGTTGTGAGAAAAGAAGAAGTGAGAGCTAAGTGAACCCTTTGATCATTTTCTCTCCATTCATAACTACTTTAGGGTTTCAAGGAGGAAAACATGATTTTTTTTAAAAGTTATTTTTATTGATAACACTTTCGCATGGTTCAAAATATTAAACTTATACAAAAAGTTATTTATTGAGAAGTCTTGCTTATCTTCTGGCTCCTGGTCACCCTGTCATGGTAACACTGTGTCACATTTTCATGTACTCTCTTATTGTCACCACCCAACTGAGTCCTTTGCCAACCACCAGGAAAGGCCCATATACTGAGACAGCAGATGTTGTGGCAGAGGAAAAATTTAATTTCATGAGGCTCCTGTCGAGGAGATGGGAGTACTTTGTCAAGTCTATTTCCTTGAGAATTTGGGGGCTAAAGATTTTAGTGGTTTGGTGAACAAAGGGCTAGAGAATTGGGTCTGCTGAGTGGGGACGAACTCACAGGGCTGGGAAGCAGAAATTGTCTTCTCAGCTGGGATCATTCCTGGGTAGGGGATCTCAAGGTTTGTTCGCTTGGGTTCAGAGGAAGTCAGCGGGTGCCCTTGGATGCAGAGTCTAGAAGATATCTCAAAGACCACTCTTAGGGTTTACAATAGTGATGCTAGCTATCCAGGTGACTGAGGAAGTTATAAATCTTGCCCCTGTCAAGGAGTCTGTGTACCACTTAATAATAGGCAGTTATAGCAGTAGGGAAGTTAGGGAGCAATGGCTGGTTAACTTTCAGGTATATCTACACTTCTATGGAAATCAGACTTTTATCACTACTTCTGCCTTGTGTCCTTAACACTGTTTTAATATAGCAAATTTCACTATTTTTTCACGCAGACAATAGAATCTTATTTTTCTCCCCACTTGATGAGTGAGCATCCTTTATGCTGTTGTGCACCTCACTTTGTATTTAACACATTTTGGAACTCTTTCCGTGTTAGTATCTAGACCTTTTCTTCATTCTTTTTGACAGCAGCATGGTATACCATTAAGCAAACATACTAAAGCTCATGTTACCATTCACATATAAACAGACTCTTGGGTTATTTTCCATCTTTTTACATTAAGCATGATGCTATAATGAATAACCTTGAACATACAACATTTCCTAGAAGTGTGGATATAGTGTAAGATAAATTCCCACAAATGGGGTTGCTGTGTCAAAAGATAGGTGCACTGTGGTTAGTTCTATTTTGATAATTGTTCTTTTTAGAAGTTTGCCAGTTTACACTTCTGTGAGTAATAATGACAAGGAATGATCTTCAATTGGTCTGCTGTGAGAGGATCTTAGGTGTGCCACAAACATTTTTAAAAATCATTAATTAAATTACTCTTGAAAGCTCAGAGAGAACAGAAGGATAAAATAGAGTCTAGGTCTTAGGTGGAGGAATTCAGTCAGCCCAAAGCAACTGGCATAAAAAGGATGGAAGTGCCATGACCTCTCTCCATTCCCTCCAGCCTCCTGCTGGTTCCTTTCACTGGATGAGCCTGACAAGAAGCTGTAAGACAAGGTGGCTTCTTGATGCTGAACATTAAGATTAGTCTTTCTGGTTCTTCAGAAAACTAAAAATAGAACTACCATATGATCCAGCAATCTCACTTCTGGGTATATGTTCAAAGAAACTGAAATCAATACGTTGAAGAGACATCTGCCCTCCCGTGTTCATTGCAACATTATTTGCAATAGCCAAGATACGGAAGCAAGCAAAATGTCCATCAGTGGATCAAGGGACACATCCAATGTGGGATACAACACAAAGAAATACTATTCAGACATTTAAGAAAGAAAATTCTGTCATTTGCAACAACATGAATAAACCTGGAGAATAGTATGCGAAATGAAATAACCCAGGCACAGAATGGCAAACACCACGTGATCTCACATATATGTGAAATCCAAAAAAGTCAACCTTATAGGGAATAGGATGGTGGTTACCAGAGGCTGAGGGGAGGGATTAGGAAGCTAGTCAAAGGTACAAAGACTCAGAAGGAAGGAGTAGGTTGTTAGATGTACTGCACAGTACTGTGTCCACAGTCATTATATAAGGCATCGCATATTTCAAAATTGTCCTGTGGATTCCAGGAAAAGTTTTATTCTGCCCTTTGATATTTAAGAAAACTGTTGAAATTTAGGTTGAAAATATTTAATAGAACAACCATGTGATGCAGCCATCCTGCTCCTGGGTATATGTCCCAAGGAAATGAGATCAGTATATGGAGAGAGACCAGCACCACCATGTTCACTGTGGCATGTTCACAATAGCCAAGATATGAAATCTAAGTGCCCGTCAGTGGATGAGCGCATGTTGCAGTATTTATACACGACGGAATACTGTTCAGCCATAAGAAAGAATAAAATTCTGTCATTTGTGACAACATGAATGAACTTGGAGGACTTGATGTTTAGGGGAATGAACCAGGCACAGAAAGACAAATACCATACAATCTCACTTCCATATAGAATCTAAGTGGGACAAATAAAAGCAGAAGGTAGAGGGGACGTTACCGGGGGCTGGGGGTAGGGACAGGATGGGAGAAATGTTCGTCGAAGGGTACAAAATTTCAGGAGAAATAAGTTCGCAAGATCTGGTATACAATGTATTATAGATTTGAAAATTGCTAAGAAAGTATATTTTATGTGTTCTCATCACAAATAAGTGATAAATATGTGAGGTAATGAATATATTAATTACCATGATCATTCCACAGTGTATACATATTACAAATCATCATGCTATATACCATAAACACATGTAATTCTTTATTTTTCAATTAAAACCTCATACTGGAATAGGAATAAAAAGTAGAACGATTCTTTTGTACTATAGAGAATGTTATCAAGTGTAAATATTTATTTTTAAAACAAAGCTTCTTGTGGATTTTGGAGGTCTTATTTGTAAGTAAAGATGTTATTTAGACTTAGGAAATTTTCCTTACAACTTTAATGGTGTCTCCCAGACCCAAGATCTTCATTAACTTTGTTGAATAAATAAATGAATTCACTCGCTAGTCTTTTGAAAATCTCTTTGAAATCGAACACTGTTTAGGAGCTTGTGTTGCATCTTTGGGAGGACAAGACTGGTTTACAGTCTAATAACAAAAGTCCTTGATTTGTGCCAGACCTCTTCCTCTGCCGAATGCGTTCTTTAATTCTGTTGAGACCATTGTTTGCGTTCCCTGCACCTGTTCCTTGAGGGCAGAGGCCTGGTTTTGTGCTGGCATCACCTTGCCATGAGCTCAGGGTAGGTAACAATGCAGTGGACCCCAGGGAATGAATTATGACTCGTGTAAGGCAATCATGGTAGACTTATTCTCTTTACAGGTATTGATTTAGGGGTGGGCACACGACTACTTCTAAACAGTAGGATCTGAGAAGAAGTCCCTTGGGGAGCTTCTGAAAATTTCCTTACTAAAATCAATTGAGACATCCTGGAAAACTCACTTTCTTTTCCCTGGATATAGTTGTTTCTGGAGTTGTTTGGATTCTAAAGGAAGTCACCTTTACATATTGGGGGTGCCCAGACTGAAATACAACAGACATCAAGGTTCTCTCTTTTTTTTTTTCAGAGACAGAGTCTCACTTTATCACCCTCGGTAGAGTGCTGTGGCGTCACACCTCACAGCCACTGTTGGGCTTCGGCAATTCTCTGCCTCAGCCTCCCAAGTAGCTGGGACTACAGGCACCCACCACAATGCCTGGCTATTTTTTTGTTGCAGTTTGGCCGGGCTGGGTTCAAACCCATCACCCTCAGTATATGAGGCTGGCACCCTACCCACTGAGCCACAGGCGCCGCCCAACATCAAGGTTCTTGATGATATTGTTTAGCCACTGAATTAAAGAATCTCATATTGCCCTATCACAAGGCTTGTTATTGTTTGAACTTCTTCAAATTGCATAATCTGTGACTGGCATAGAAATCATTCTAACAGATACACTTAATTCTTACAGAAAAACAAATGAGCAAATGTTACCAAAACAAAGTTTTCAATAATAAATAAAATAACTACAGTCCACAGTCGTTCCTCTACTCTCCCCACACTTGTGTGAGCTTCTTTCAACATAGGGTTATACCCAGCAGCTTATTGGTGGGGCAAGGAGTCTCTGAATTGCACCACATTCTGGACTGGTGCAGCTGAACCACGGGGCAGATAATCTGCTGGCCCTGTGGTGTCCACTTTCATGTTAGGTAGGCTGCCTATAGAAGGCATAGGAGATTCTCCCATGTTTTCTTCATGCCTCAAGTTTCAAAAAGAAATCCTAAGCCAGGGTGCTTACCCTACTCTCAGGCTTGAGATGTCACCCTTGGCATTCCCAGAAGTCCACAAACTCTTCCTGGTAGTGCCTCTTTTTTCTATACCATTACTCTTATATTTCCTCCCTTCCTTCAATAAAAAAGGGACCTGTTTCTCTTAAGAACTTAAAGAACTAGAGCCTGCAACTCCTGGGTAGGAGCCCTGCTGCCCACATCCCCTAGAGGTCACCGCATGTTTATGCCTTCCCTCTACCTCTCCTGAATATTTTCCAGTGACATTTAAACACTTAACGGTTCTGTTCAACCAGGTTGTCTTACCTGCAGCTCACAGGAAGCCAATTCTCTGAGACAGTAGTGGTTGCAGCAGAAAAAGAGTTTAATATTTTAGTGTGCTGAGTGAGGAGACAGGAGAAATTTCTGAAACCCATCTCCTGGAGAATTTTTTTTTTTTTTTTTGTAGAGACAGGGTCTCACTCTATGGCCCTCGGTAGAGTGCTGTGGCCTCACACAGCTCACAGCAACCTCCAACTCCTGGGCTTACGTGATTCTCTTGCCTCAGCCTCCCGAGCAGCTGGGACTACAGGCACCCGCCACAACGCCCGGCTATTTTTTTGGTTGCAGTTTGGCCGGGGCCGGGTTTGAACCCACCACCCTCGGTATATGGGGCCAGCGCCTTACCGACTGAGCCACAGGTGCCGCCCTCTCCTGGAGAATTTTGAGGCTAAAGTTTTTAAAGGTAGTTTGATGAACAAAGGGTTAGGGAAATGGATCTGCCGAGTGGTTGGGGATTAACTCATAGACTTGAGAAGCAGAAACTATCTTCATGCACTGAGATAGTTCTTGGGTAGAGGGTCACAGGACCTGTTGGATTAGTTCCCCTGTCAGGCCACTGGTTTGGTGGGTGTCAGTGGGTCCTTTCAAGTGCAAAATCTGGAAAATACATCTTAGGTTTTATAATAGCGACATATCTCTAGAAATGAAGTGACTGGGAAAGTCACAAATCTTATCCTAGTCAAGGATACATGAGTTCTGAGCAGTAAAAGTTGACAGGAAGGCAAGCTAGAGAACAGGAGCTGGTTGTTAGGATTATTATTCTCTAACTAGGCCTGTACCTTTGCAGATTTCAGGCCACTACTGCAGTTCCCACCTACAGCCCTTTACTAATATCAAAAGGACGGTTTCAGTCACTCCCATATTAATAAAATTCTTTCTCTGCCTCATTTTGCTCTTCAGCATTGCCCAATTTCTCTTGTCCTCTTCAGAAGCAACTTGACAGGGTTGTGTACACTTAATCTCCATTTTCTTCTTTCCCACTCACTATTCCATCATTTACCATTTGGCCTTGTTACCCATCACTCCACTGAAACTACTCGTGTTAATGTCCAGAACGACCTCGTATGTCACTAAATTCAGTCACGCCTACAGCCTTTCTTCTTAAACTTCTCAGAAGAATTTGACACAATTGGGAAAAAAGTATCATTTCTTTGCTTCCACAGAACATTATTCTCTGGGTTTTTCTTCTGACCCTTGGGTTGTTTTTTCTGTGTCTCCTTTGCCTTGTTTTTATCAATCTCTCAGACATGACTGTGGCTAAAGTTTACCATTCCTATACTGATAATTTTACACACATATGTATATTTCAATATTTTATATGTACACTCAAAAACACATATTTCAAATTCTCCGGAGCTGAAGATTTGTGTATCTCTCTATTTTCTGGACATCACTTCTTGGCAGATGGAGAATTGTGCAGGCATTTCAGTCTCAGTAAATTTAAACCCTTGACTCATCATCTTTCCTCTTCCTGTACCCGCCCCCCCCCAATGACTTCAACTTTTATAGCTTCCAGTTTCAGTAAATGGCAATATTAGTCACCTACATGCACCATAAACCATGGCCTCAATTTCCCAATCTTCAAAATAAGAAGGTTGCATTAGATCATCTCTGATGTTACTTTCAGTTTTTTGAGCTCATAAAATATTAAATGAAAAATGAATAAAAACCTTTTTGATGAGTTTTATCTGAAGGTACTCTTTCATTATGACATAAATATCCCCATTATTGAAGAAAAGCTCTTCCTTTCTGCTATGTTTTTCTCTTGAATTCTGTATTGAAAACAAAATAGATTCAAATTTAGATGCACCTTGAAGATAAGTTGAAGAGATATTCTTGTCAAAATTAAACAAATTATTACAAAGATGTTCATTTTTTAATTGCTGCACATCACCCAGGAATAGATAATTCAGGTATAAAGGAAATAATTTTTATGTATTTAACAGTAGGTTTGAGGTAAGGAAATATTTCTACTCTTGATGACGTTGGTAACGTCTGTATGAGATCTTCATATTACTAGAGAGAAATAATAACAAAATTTTAATTTGTTAATTAAATTTACAAATTTTCAAGGGGAGTCTGAATTGCTATGTTTATGGGCATTTTTCAATATTGGGAACAGTTTTTTGTAGATCTGCTTGATTTTCCAAATATCTTGATAGCATGCTCCCGACGACATCTGAGACATGTGGATTTAAAAACCAAACAAGTTACACCTCCATATTGGGAGTGGATGTCACAGGTCATCTTGTCAGCCTACTTATTTTGAAGCTGAGAAAGCTGAGACCAAGAAGTTAAGTGATTTGCTGATACTTACACAACTTGTGAAAAGTCTATACAGGTTAGAACCAATGTCTCTGGATTTCTCGCCAGAATTGCAGGTTTAAGGATTTAAATGACAGGCTCGGTGCCTGTAGCTCAAGCGCCTAAGGTGCCAGCCACATACACCAGAGCTGGCGGACTAAAATCCAGACTGGGCCTGCTAAACAACAATGACAACTACAACCGAAAAAAAAAAAAAAGAATAGCTGGGCTTTGTGGTAGGCGCCTATAGTCCCAGCTACTTGGGAGGCTGAGGCAAGAAGATCACTTGAGCTCAGGAGTTGGAGTCACCCTACCTCAAGCTGGAGTTGACAGCTTGAGGCTCTGTCTCAAAAAAAAAGAATTCAAATGATAGGAAAAACTTGGAAATCTCCTCTTAAATTGCACCTAATATCCTCCTCTATGAAAATAAACTCACAACCTTAGAAACTTTATACATTATTGATATTTGTCAGCAGATTCTGAGTCACAAATTGCAACTTGTGAATAGTTTCCCTATTATAAGACATTAGGTGTCAGGTCAGAAGAAAACAAAATCTAACCAGAGTGGTGGGCCTTGGCTCTCAGATAGAAGGTCTCGAGCAACAGTACAGAATGGCAGAGCAACATTGAGGCTGGGGTTTTCTCAGAGGTGTTCCTTGTTTTGAATTAATTTTTGTAGTCACTCTTCCCAGGCATGACTAGTGACCTTGGTGTGCATTATTTATGTGACTTCAGTGGCATATTGTGTATATTTAAAATGCAGTTACTAGAATAGTTTCTGTATTTCCTGAAAACATATTCTTCTTATCCACTTAGGCCACATTTGAGTGAATGTTTTCTGTTAAACAATCGTTCAAAAGTTTTTAGATTTTTTTCACATTAAAAGGTAGAACTGTCTATTAATAAGTGCCTATATTTCTTTATAGGAGGTCAGTTCTATGTCCTTTCTGAACTCTGTATTTCTAGATGCTGAAGAGGACTAGTGGTGTTTATACATCATTAGTTAATAACAAATGAGGGAGTTACTGAGTAAGGGAACAAGTGGGGGAATTTTGAAACAAAGTATTTATAGAAGAAACTACCTTAATTAATTATTAGCTGGCTTGCCTGCCAGCACCTAAATCAGGCCAAATATTCAGTGCATTATTCACCTAGACAAATTGAGGTATTTAGTGTGGTTTCAATCTGAGACTCTATGAGCACCAGAAAATGTTTTGTTCATTTCCTGGCAGGATTGAAGCACAAAATTAAGTCTACATGGAGAGGGACCAGAGCTACTTCTAAGTGATTAAGCCTTGGGTCTCATGTCACTACTGAAATGAGCAAACTGCTTCAGACAAACCAAGAGAATAAACTGAAAAATGATTTCTATCCGATGAAACACAGTTTCACATATTTCAGTCATTATTAGCTGTTTACTAATTCCAGATACCCTATCAGTTTCCTGGAATGCAAAATGAATAAGATGCTTTTTTCCCACTAAAGGTGTTTTAATTCAGGAAGGTAGACAAAAATAATTCTAATTTAAAGCAAAATGATCATTATTGATGCTTAGTGAAGGTAAAGGCAATGCAGTTAGGAGCAGAGAGACGTATTTGGTTAATGCTAAAGGGGAATCAGAAACAGGTTTGTGGGGGAAGTGGCATTTGAGTTAGGCTCTGAGTGATGAGGATATTTTTGGGAGACTGGGAGGGGATTAAAACCATCCCAAACTCAAAGAAGTATACAAGCAAAATTTGCTAAGACATTATAATTTAAAAATATATCAAGCAAGGTAAAAATTATGGCTCATTCTGTATTTTCCTTTAACATGAAGCAGTTAAGATCAGAATTAGACGAAATCTGGAAGGCTTTCTAGAGAAACTGACATAATGATTAATAAATCTTATGGAGTTAAGACAGTATAATGAGCCGCCAATACCAGAGACCAGACAGACAACACTTTACACAAGTTGGTTTTGCTCCCATAGGAGTATTTTAAAGGCCAATTAAAATATTTTCCTCACTGGAGAGCATGCTTTCAAAGTAACATGTGGGTCCTGTAATGTAAACAGAGATGTTCTCCACTAATGTTGCCTTATCTTTCTTTGACTTTTAGGCCTTGCTTAATACAGGCATAGTTGAGACATAGGTTTTATTACTGAAGCCTGTTGAATTTATTTTCCGACTAATTAGGCTTTGATTTCAGAACCACAGAAGGATGCACTTTGTCCACGTTGCCTCTTTTGTTTCTGTAAACCCCAGAGAACGTGTCATGTGAGTGGGATGGAAATCATTTCACTTTCTCTTGACTTATGGTTAGTGTAGAATATGTAGGGCTCATATCAGGTTACAGGTTTGTTGTTTTGATTCCTTTTTTTTTTCCTTTCAAAATTTCTCATTGCAATGGTATGTTCCAGGGTAAACACCCTCCTTACCACCCTCCCAGCCACTTTCTTGGGACAGGATTCCGGGAAGCACCAGCCGTGAGCGTGATGGGTGTGTAAACAGCAGAGTTAGCTTGCTGGGACACTGTTCCCAAAATAGTGCCCTCGGAGGAGCATTTGTTCCCAAGCAGGGTGCTGTTTCTTGGGAGATTCTTTGACAGTCAGTTTTTCCTTTAGCTATGCTCTTATTGCTTCCTGAAAGGACTTGGGGGTCTCTCACCATAAAAAAATTAATATAAGGCAAGATTGTTATAGAGAACACAGAGAATCAAAATCCACAGAGAAGAATGAGGTGGAGAGAAGGAAATATTCCAATGAGACCAAACCCTGGCAGGTGGTACCTGGACCTTGACACCACTGGCATTTTGGGCTGGGTAATTCTTTGTCGTGGGGGGTATCTTGTGCATTGTGGGGTTCTTGACATCATTCTCATTCTCTAATCATTAGATGTCAGTAGCAGTCTCCGCTTGTGACAACAACAACAAAAAGTCACCAGACATGGCCAAACGTTCCTGGGGTGGGGGTGGGGGCCAAATCATCTCCCAGTTGAGAACATTGAAAAGAAAGTACCTGACTTTATACATCCAAAATGTCTCCCCTTGAACTGTAGCTCCAGAGAATATAAGTTCCAATATTGTACTATAGTATTGACCATGATAAATTCTGTCCACAGAGCACGGTAGTGACCTCAAACTGGAATTCAGAACCTTCATTTGCCACTTAAGAGTTGTGTGGTCTCTATGTCTTCATATCCTTACCTACAAAATAGGAATAAGGGGGACGGAGACAAGATGGCTGACTGATGCCAGCTTTCCACAGAGGCTCCCATCCAGAAGGAGAGTTAAAGGACAGAAATTTAGCAAGTAACCTGGTGGATTAGGGCTGCACCAAGATAGAAGGTTGAAGAATGCACATCAACCCCACTGAGGCAAGCTGCAACCCCAAGGATACAAACAAAAAGTACAAAATCCATTACCAAGTGGACGGGAGTCCCATTCCCCATGAGAAAGGCTTGGAGTGCCCCACAAACAAACGAGCAGAGTTCAAAAGTCCTTCCACTACACTCTACGAGAGAGACCCTCTAAAAACTGGACCTATCTCCCCTGCTAGGGTGCCACAGTGTTCTCCTGCCAGGCATAAAACTGTATAAAACTGTATATATTCTCTACCTGCAACTCTGAGCTCCCAGCACTCCCCTCCACTCTCACTCTGAGATCTGGAGGCCTGTCCCTCAGGAGTCCAGATTCTTGGGTGATTTCTTGAGGGTTGTGGACAGGGCCTGGACTGCAGCTGGTCAGTGTTGATTATGCTGCACGGGAGTGAGGAGAGGACGGTTGGCTGAGAGGGAACCATGCTGGAGCGGTGGTGCCCCAAGGTGCAGAATAGCAGCCCTTTTTGGCAACAATAGGGCTTACCCCCAGATATTTCAAAGTCACATCCCCCTGACTCTCTGGGCAACCAGAGGAGGCCAGGCATCTTCTCAGGTGGCAACAACCATGGAAAAGATTTGGAGCGGAAGCGCAGGCCCTGTGAATAAAGGGTTTGCCTGAGGCAGTAACAGGATGGGTGGAGCGTGGGGACTAGAAAATGCACACGTAGTGCCGGCCGACTCCCAAGGTGGGGTTGACCCATAGGACCACTTTACTGAGCCTAAGACTCACCTGGCCCTCAGGGGATCGTCAGCCTATAGACAAAAGAAGGCAGGAGGCTAGAGCTGACAGCTAACCGTGCTGCGAATACAAACTTGCAAGAGCAAAGAAAGGACCTGAGGCACATGTTCTGGGAACTCAAAACAGCTTCTCTTCTGCAGGGGAATTTAGCAGGGACAGAAACAAATTCCTGCAAAGTTGTTCTGTTCTGTCAGTATCATCAATCAGGGGCAGGGTTGGAACTGAGTGAACACCCCCCAGCCTCCATCAAGCGCCCGATGTTGTTAGGCCTTACCTCACCCTGCTGGATAGAGGCAGAGAGCAGCGGCCTGGCTGAGCAGACATAGATTTCCTTGTGATTCAGGCAGGTGCAAACCCCTGGAGTATCTGCTCATTGGCGGCAACTGGGTCACAGCTCCATGGGGTTATCAGTGACTGGGTGTGACAGAGGTGCAAGGTGGGGAAGGAGGCATCAACCTTCCCAGACTAATCTATTTGCTGGGTGGGTCCTTCTGACTTCATGGAGCACCAGAGCAAGTCATATTTGAGTTGTCAGCAGACCCCTAAGATCTAGTTGCCAGAGATCTTTTAAACTCTCCCACCTGAGACAGGTGCTGACTGAGACACTTTATTTGGACCTTTTGAACTTCCAAGACTTAGCCAGAATCAAGTGGAAATGTTGAACAGGCCAATACCAAGTTCTGAAATAGCATCAACCATACAAAATCTCCCTAGAAAGAAAAGCCTGGGACCAGATGGATTCACGTCAGAATTCTACCAAACCTTTAAAGAGGAACTAGTACCTATATTACTCAACCTGTTCCAAAATATAGAAAAATAAGGAAGAATACCCAACACGTTCTATGAAGCAAACATGACCCTGATCCCCAAACCAGGAAAAGACCCGACAACAAAAGAAAATTATAGACCAATATCACTAATGAATATAGATGCAAAAATATTCAACAAGATCCTAACAAACAGAATCTAGCAACACATTAAACAAATTATACATCAAAACCAAGTTGGTTTTATCCCAAGGTCTCAAGGCTGGTTCAATATACGTGAACTGTAAGTATAATTCAGCACATAAACAAATTAAAAAAAAAAAGACCATTTGATTCTCTCAATTGATGCAGAAAAAGTTTTTGATAATATCCAGTATCCGTTCATGATCAGAACACTTAAGAATATTGGTATAGAAGGGACATTTCTTAAACTGATTGAGGCCATCACAGCAAACCCACAGCCAATATCGTATTGAATGGAGTTAAATTGAA
Source organism: Nycticebus coucang (assembly GCF_027406575.1). NCBI lineage: Eukaryota > Metazoa > Chordata > Mammalia > Primates > Lorisidae > Nycticebus > Nycticebus coucang. The sequence goes on from NC_069795.1 coordinate 16,587,246, forward strand.
ATCCTTTCCACTCAGAACAGGAACCAGACAAGGCTGCCCATTGTCTCCACTGCTCTTTAACATTGTAATGGAAGTTTTAGCCATTGCCATTAGGGAAGAAAAGGCAATCAAGGGTATCCATATAGGGTCAGAAGAAATCAAACTTTCACTCTTTGCAGATGATATGATTGTATATCTGGAAAACACCAGGCATTCTACTACAAAACTCTTAGAAGTGATCAAGGAATACAGCAGTGTCTCAAGTTACAAAATCAACATTCATAAATCAGTAGTCTTTATATATACCAACAATAGTCAAGCTAAAAAAACAGTTAAGGACTCTATTCCATTCACAGTAGTGCCAAAGATGAAATATTTGGGAGTTTATCTAACAAAGGACGTGAAAGATCTCTATAAAGAGAAGTATGAAACTCTAAGAAAAGAAATAGCTGAAAATGTTAACAAATGGAAAAATATACCATGCTCATGGCTGGAAAGAATCAACATTTTTAAAATGTCCATACGACCCAAAGCAATATACAATTTTAATGCAATCCCTATTAAAGCTCCACTGTCATACTTTAAAGATCTTGAAAAAATAATACTTCATTTTATATGGAATCAGAAAAAACCTCAAATAGCCAAGACATTACTCAGAAATAAAAACAAAGCAGGAGGAATCACACTGCCGGACCTCAGACTATACTATAAATCAATAGTGATCAAAACAGCATGGTACTGGCACAAAAACAGAGGTAGATGTATGGAATAGAATAGAGAACCAAGAGATGAACCCAGCTACTTACTGTTATTTGATCTTTGACAAGGCAATTAAAAACATTCAGTGGGGAAAAGATTCATTATTTAACAAATGGTGCTGGGTGAACTGGCTGGCAACCTGTAGAAGACTGAAACTGGACCCACACCTTTCAACATTAACTAAGATAGACTCTCACTAGATTAAAGGTTTAAACTTAGGACATGAAACTATAAAAATACTAGAGGAGAGTGCAGGGAAAACTCTTGAAGAAATTGGTCTGGGCGAGTATTTTATGAGGAGGACCCCCCGGGCAACTGAAGCAGCTACAAAAATACACTACTAAAAACTACTAGTTTTTATATCAAACTAAAAAGCTTCTGCACAGCCAAGAACACAGTAAGTAAAGCAAGCAAACAGCCCTCAGAATGGGTGAAGATATTTGCAGGTTATGTCTCTGACAAAGGTTTAATAACCAGAATCCACAGAGAACTCAATGTATAAGCAAGACAAGAACAAGTGATCCCATCGCAGGCTGGGCAAGGGACTTGAAGAGAAACTTCTCTGAAGAAGACAGGTGCATGGCCTACAGACATATGAAGAAATGCTCATCATCGTTAATCATCAGAGAAATGCAAATCAAAACCACTTTGAGATATCATCTAACTCCAGTAAGATTAGCCCATATTACAAAATCCCAAGACCAGAGATGTTGGTGTGGATGTGGGGAAAAGGGAACACTTCTACACTGCTGGTGGGAATGCAAATTAATACATTCCTTTTGGAAAGATGTTTGGAGAACACTTAGAGATCTAAAAATAGATCTGCTGTTCAATCCTATAATTCCTCTACTAGGTATACACCCAGAAGACCAAAAATCACCTTGTAAGAAAGATATTTGTACCAGAATGTTTACTGAAGCCCAATTCATAATTGCTAAGTCATGGAAAAAGCCCAAGTGCCCATCGATTCACAAATGGATTAATAAATAGTGGTATATGTACACCATGGAATATTATGCAGCCTTAAAGAAAGATGGAGACTTTACCTCTTTCATGGTTGCATGGATGGAGCTGGAACATATTCTTCTTAGTAAAGTATCTCAAGAATGGAAGAAAAAGTATCCAATGTACTCGGCCCTACTATGAAACCAATTTATGGCTTTCATATAAAAGCTATAACCCAGTTATAACCTAAGAATATGGGGAAGAGGGAGTGGAGGGAGGGTGGAGGGGGGAGGATTACACCTATGGTGCATCTTACAAGGGTACATGTGAAACTTAGTAAATGTAGAATATAAATGTCTTAACACAATAACTAAGAAAATGCCAGGAAGGCTATATTAACCAATGTGATGAAAATATGTCAAATGGTCTATAAAACCAGTGTATGTTGCCTCATGATCACATTAATGTACACAGTTATGATTTAATAAAAAAAATAGGAATAATAGGGTTGTTTGTAAGGATTAATTGGCTTGATGTTTCTGAAACACTTATCACAGCATTTAGTAAGTGCTTTATGCATTCTAGTGGGTTGTGTGTGAGTTTTTCTCCACCTTTAATCTTATTTTTCCAACTGGAGTCATGGCTAGCTCAAGAGAGGTGGCATTTGGCACAGACTTGAAGGTGGAGGAAGAGATGGATAGGTATCATAGCAACGTCAGGAAATATCTTAAGAGGAGTTCAGTCTTGGTGCATAGGCCCATTTAGATGCTGCTCCAACAGAACACCACACACTGGGTAATTTATAACAAACAGGAGTTTAAACAAAGAAACAAACAAACAGGAGTTTATTTGGCTCATGGTTCTGGAGGATAGGAAATTCAATATCAAGGTGCTGGTATTTGGCCAGAACATTCTTGCTACATTATTCCACGGTGAGGAGAGAGTGAAGTAAACTCATGATTATAACCAACCCACTCTCATGATAACTAACCTATTCCCACAATAGTGGCATTAATCCATTATGAGAGCCTTATCGTCTCTTATTATGCCTCATCTCCTAACACTGTTGCATTGGAGATTAAGTTTCCCCCATGTGAAATTTATGGGGTACTTCAAACCACAGCACTCAGAAAGGCCTCAGTGTCTTGTGGAGGCTGGACTCCTCTTTGAGAAGCCTCATTCCCCATCCTCTTTTCACCTGCTAACAGGTAGCACTGAATGGGCAGGGAAAACCTAATATAAAAAGCCCAGAGAGAAGGCAGTAAAGGGGCTTACAGAGAGTGGGCCACAGTATAGAGAAGAGGAAAAATCATGAAATAAAGATTTCCTTCCAACTGTGAACACATTGGCCTGCTCACAGTCAGGGTGTGCATAACTGTGCCTTCTTGCAAAATCTTTTGTTATCTGGAAAGTACAACCTGAAAGAACAAGCCTTGTTCAACATTACAAAAGCTCTGCTCCAGGGATGGCAAATAAAAACCATTCATATATGGTGCTCAAGCAGTTCTTACTATTGCCTTAGAAGTCTGCCCTATGGTGCCAAGAGTACTGGCAGATGACCTCGATGCTTCCAAATTTAATTCTGATGCAACCTTTTGGCCCAAAGGCAGAGGATGCTTAGTCAGAACAATTCATTCAGTGAAAACTATTGTTCACAAAGGAAGCTTATTTAGAATTATTACAAATAAGAAAGCCTTAGAGTTAGAAAGTTCTGATTTTTTTTGTCCTTGGAACTAGACAACTAAAATTTGAGCAAGATGATTTTATTATGTACAGGATTTTCCACATAGGATAAGAGAGGCTTCACTTTATAGATTTTGTGGAAAATATTTTAAGTTCATTGGTCGTCTGTTTGAATCATTATGACCAATTGCAAGGAAAAGAGGGTCTGTTCCAATGGGAAATATTTAAATTTGAAGGAATTAAAATATCTATGATTATTTTATTATTTTGTATCATCTCTAAGATTCTGCAACTACACTTTAAAAATATTCCGGAAAATTTACATCTGGAATATGAAAGACAATGCTATTAGGAACCAAACCTCTGGCTTTGCTCTGCCTCATTGAAGGTTCTAGTGGGATCCTTGACCTTCATTTTGGGGGAGACAAGAAAGGCCTCTCATATGATACTGAGCTAAAAGACAAGTTTCAAACATTGTAAGCCTTTTGAAGAGAGAAGTCCTACTGTACCTGGTAAGGGGTCAGAAGCAACCTCCAAGCAGGAGGAAATATTTGGTATCTTGAGCTCCAGGATGAGTATCAGGAGAAATAAGAGAAAGCCAGAAGTGAGAATAATGACTAGCTAAGAGCCATAATTTGGAGTACATTAGAAAGCATTAGGACCTATGGGCAGCACCTGTAGCTCAAAGGCTGATTCTTACAAGCATCATACACCATCTCAGAGTTTAAGCTGGGGGTCTTAGAACAATTCATACTTTTGAGAACAGGTGAAGACAGTTGGATAGAAGCAACTCAAGGGGACACTGCATTTTAGGAGAGAAATAAAAATTACAGGTAGTTCAATCTATGTAGGGTCTCCCTCTTCCACTGCAGACCTCTGGGCTGATTAGGGAGCTGCTCAGAATCTGTTCAGAGACATTCTACCAGAAAGCAGATGCAGTAGACATCTGGTGCCTGCCAATCCCAGGTTTCTTCGGTGGATGCCATCTTGATCACTATGGCACATGGATCCAGGTCCACTTGATAGCCCAGCTTTCCAGCAGTAGACTTTGTATCACCCCTACCAGGCCCTAGAGAAGGAACAGATACTCTCCTATGTCATACCCTATGACTAGGGATTGAGCACACTTTCTCCCTGTTGTGGAAGTTGAACAGAGTAGGAGCCCCAGACACCATAGTCACCCACCTGGGGTGACTGAATCAATAAGTCATAGGTATGGGGGGAAAACCTTAGCCAACCAGTAGCTCTAGCCTGCTTACATGGACCCTGGGCTACTGAGGCCACCCTAATTGTGCAACTGGACATCATTAGTCTCCACAATCGTGGGAAAGCCCCCCATTTGGATAGTTCTTCCCCCCAAATCAGAGCCACCTTTGAAGCTCTTACTGTGCCCAAGACCAAGGCTTGGTCTCTGTAGCTTCAGGGCCCCATTGGGCCTGCAATTCCACCCCTGAGACTTCACAGCTGTGTCTGCACCATAAGACCACTTCATCAGTTTCAGGGATTCCAATGAGGTGAATATTAGCCTTCTTCGAATTATCCCAGAGCTCTCTGAGAGAATGATCCATTTTTGCTCTCCATTTCTCTTCCTCTTTGAGAGTTTGGGAGCGTTCAAAGGCTTTGTCTTCAATGCCAGAAACCCTTTCTTCTGCTTGCTCCACTCTGTTACTGAGGGATTCTACTGTATTTTTCAGATCTTTGAAGGCTGCAAATTCTTGCTTCAGTGCATCAAAAGCCTTGGTGGTTTGATCTTTAAATTTGTTAAATTCTTGAGACAACTTTTGAATTTCTCCTCAAATTTCTAATTCCGACTTTTGAAATGCCACTCAAATTTCTAATTCCAAATTTTCTTCCATTTTATTAATCTTGTTTGCAATCCAAGTTCTGAATTTGATTTCTGACATCTTGGCCAGCTGTTTATGAATGGGATCTTCAGTTACATCTGCCATATCTTTCCTTGGGGGGGTTGATCTATTCTGGTCATTCATGTTACCAGAGTTTTTCCGCTGATTCCGCCCCATGATTGTTTTATACTGTTTGATTTTTCCCTGGAGCTTTGTCGAGGACCCATACGGTGCTATGACCTGAGAAACTGGGGCCCTGTTTGGTGTGGTGGGGCTAAGTGGTTCTGTCTTGTTTTCAGCTGGTTTCTGTTTGACCCTAGTGAAACAGTTACTCTGAGTTGAAGTCTCAGCTGTGGAGAAATACCAGCAATTAAGTCACCCCGCCCCTCACAGGCAACAATTGGAAAAGGAAAATCAAACATTTCTGCAACCACACACCCAGGGCATCACCTGAATAGTCCTTGGGCGATTGGCTCAGTTCAAAAGGTCCAAATCAATTGTCTCAGTCAGCACCTGTCTCAGGTGGGAGAGTTTAAAAGTTCTCTAGCAACTGGATCACAGGGGTCTGGTGACTATCCTAAGCCACTGGTGGCTTGCTCCAGTGCTGTATGGAGTTGGGAGGAGCCACCCTGCAAATGGATCATCAGTCTGGGAAGGTTGATGCCCCCTTCCCCAACTTGCACCTCTGTTACACCCAGTCACGGATAGCCCCGCAGTTGGCTGACCCAGTTGCCTGTAGTTCACAGATACTCCAGGGGTTTGCACCTGCCTGAATCACAAGTTAATCTATTTCTGCTTGTCCAGGCCACTGCTCTCTGCCTCTATCTAGCAGGGAGAGGTGAGGCCTGACAACTTTGGACGCTTGATGGAGGCTGGGGGGTGTTCACTCAGATCCAGCCCCGCCCCTGATTGATGTTACTGACAGAACAGAACAACTTTGTGGGAATTTGTTTCTGTCCCTGCTAAATTCCCCTGCAGAAGAGAAGCTGTTTTGAGTTCCCAGAGCCTGCACCTCAGGCCCTGTGTTTGCTCCTGCAGGTTTGTATTCGGTTTCCTGTCAGTTCTAGCCTCCTGTCTTCCTTTGTCTATAGGCTGATGATCCCCTGAGGGCCGGGTGCGTCTTAGGCTCAGTAAAGTGGCCCTCTAGGTCAGCCCCACCCTGGGACCTTCCTGGGTCTGTGAGTGCGTTTCTAGTCCCTGCGCTCCACCCAGGTCGGTACCGCCTCAGGCAAACCCTTTACTCACAGGGCCTGCGTTTCCATTCCAGATCTGTTCCATGGTGGTTGCCACCTGAGTAGATGCCCATCCTCCTCTGATTTCCCAGGGAGACAGGGGGTGTGGCTTCAGAATATCTGGGAGTGAGCCCTATTGTTGCTAAAAGATGGCTGCTGCTCTTTGTCTCAGGGAACTGCTGCTCTGGTGTGGTTCCCTCTCAGCCGACCGTCCTCTCCTCACTCCCGTGTCCCAGAGTCAGCACTAACCAGCTGCAGTTTAGGCACTGTCCACGCCCCTCGAGAAATCACCCAAGAATCTGGACTCCTGAGGGACAGGCCTCCAGACCTCAGAGTGAGAGTGGAGGGGAGTGCTGGGAGCTCAGGGTTACAGTAGAGAATATATACAGTTTTATACAGTTTTATGCATGGCAGAATGCCGTGGCACCCTAGTAAGGGAGGTAGGTCCAGTTTTTAGAGGGTCTCTCCCATGGAGTGTAGTGGGAGGACCTTTGAACTCTGCTTGTTTGTTTGTGGGGTACTCTGAGCCGTTTCCATGGGGGAGGGGACTCCCGTCCGCTTGGTAATGGATTTTGTACCTTTTGTTTGTATCCTTGGGGTTGCAGCTCACCTCAGCGGGGTTGATGTGCATTCTTCAACCTTCTCTCTTGGTGCAGCTCAAATCCACCAGGTTCCTTGCTAAATTTCTGTCCTTTAACTCTCCTTCTGGATGGGAGCCTCTGTGGAAAGCTGGCTTCAGTCAGCCATCTTGTCTCGGCCCCTGGCCTTCCTGTTTCTAAATTTTCTGTTTCCCTTAAGCTGAAATCTATCCATGGGGTCGCTGTAGTTACATAGATGATTTATTAAGTCTACGAAATCTTTTCCCTGTGTCTTAGTCTGTTTTCTATTGCTACAACAGAATACCATAGACCAGGCATCCTCAAACTGCAGTCTGCAGGCCACATGAAGTGGTGTGAATTGTATTTGTTCCCATTTTGTTTTTTATTTCAAAATAAGATATGTGCAGTGTGCATAGGAATTTGTTCATATTTTTTTTGTTTAAACTATAGTCCAGTCCTCCAATGGTCTGAGGGACAGTGAATTGGCCCCCTGTTTAAAAAGTTTGAAGATGCCTGCCATAGACTGAGTGATTTAAATAAAAGCACAGTTTATGGTCCCGACATTTGGCAAGAGCAGAAGATGAAAGAGGAAGACCATGAGAGCCACAGAGAGCTCGTCTTTCTAACAAAGCCACCCCTGTGATAGCAACATCAATTCACTCAGAAGACAATGCCTTGATCCACTCATGAAGGCAGAATTCCTAGCACATTAACTTTTGGGGATGCATTCAAACCATGTACCTTGCTACTAATTCCAATTAGTTCTAGAATGTCAGGCAAAGCACATTTTCTCTCTCAAACTTATTTTTCACATTCAGTGATGTTTGGAGATCTTCCCATCCTCAACAGTGTGAGACAGGTGACCAGAGGACTTGTTTTTTATAGTGGGCTGGATATAAATCCATAAGGTGAGACTTTATTTATTTTTAATGCAGACGATCATTTGAATGACCTTCATAATGTCAAACAGAAAATATTGTAGATATTTAAAAAAATATTCATGGGCATATTCTTTGCTTTCTTGTTCAAAGACATTAAAGTGTGACAGGAATAGCAAGTGATATGGCTAACTATGGCCAATAATAGTAAAGGTCATAAAACATAATGTACTAGAGATACCATCTCCAGGGGTAACACACAAGCAACATTCCTCTCTTCTTGCGTGAGTTTCTGCAGGTTGTCAGTAATCTGAGGGCAACATCTTTTTTTAGGAAAAGCTAAGATATTCAATTTTACCCCAGAGTGGGTATCAAATTACCTGTGGGTATGGGAGTATACAATGGTAGAGATTTTATTTCTAATGAAACACATTTGGAAGGATATCATGATGTTTCTTTTCCTACCTCAGTCTAGTGATCTCACTGCACTGAATTCTCTGTGGTTTGGCTTCAAACGTTTTACATTCCAATCTGCATCTTTCCAGTTTGCTGCCCCATTTTACAGTCTAATCTTTCCTTGCAAGTTCTTGCTGCTTGTCACTTTTTGACTCTTCATCTTTTATTCAGCCATGGGCTTGCTTCTTTGCTCCACTTTGTTTTATAAAGCATATTAGTGCATGTGGCAATTCTTGGTGGGGGAGGTGGACAGAATGAAGAGCAGCTGGCAAGCCATCTCAAGCCAGTTTATTCCATTTTCCTACGACTTCTCATATACCTAATAATAAACTGAACAAAAGGTTTCTAGAGCAGAGAGAGAAACTGAGATACCAAGAGAGTACAGTATTCAGTTTGGATTACATGACATACTTGTAAGTAACTAAGAGAACAGACTTCAGTTTCTCTGATTTTTATCGTAATCTTTGATCCAATGAGATAATTCCTTCCTCTACAACAGAGTGGACAAACTATAGCCTGTGGGTCAAATCTTGCTTACCAACTGTTTTGCAATTAAAATATTTCCTTTATTTCAATCTTTTGGCCTAATTATATTTTTTCATAATTTCACACCCATAGCAAGGTTATATATTTTTTTATATATATAAAAATATATTTATATATATATATATCCTCTGTACTTTTTTTTTTTTTTTTTTCCAAGACAGAGCCTCAAGCTTTCACCCTGGGTAAAGTGCTATGGCATCACGGCTCACAGCAACCTCCAACTCCTGGGCTACAACGCCCGGCTATTTTTTGGTTGCAGTTTGGCCGGGGCCGGGTTTGAACCCGTCACCCTCGGTATATGGGGCTGGCGCCCTACCCACTGAGCCACAGGCGCCGCCCTTAAAGGATATATATTATTTTAAAAGCTCAGTCAATACATTTGAGCTAATTCCCATTCATTGAACATCACATTTTTCAAAAATAATCATCTTATGGGCCATCAGAGGAGTTCTAACAAAAAAACCAAAACAAAGCAAAAAATAAAATCACTGACATTTTTTCTAATCATACATAATTTAAAGTGAAATTAAATAATGCAATAAAGTCACTAATAAATTAATAGAAATAATAAGAAAAAAGAAAATTTATAAGTTTTTGAAAAAGGAAATTAATGCTAAATGTCAATAAAGAAAATAATAGAAATTACTGAAATAGTAAATGAATGGTAAGTAGAAGGAAGATAAAAGTCTTCAGCCTTATAAAATGTTAATTCAGCAAACATCTGTCAAGATTGGACTTCGATCAAAAATAGCAAAAACACTAATTACCCATGTCAGAAAATGAAAGGGACTATCATAAGATGGGACAGTCTACAAAGTAATGACTGTCCCCTAAAATGCATCAATGCCATAAATATAAAGAGCGACACAAAGCTTTTAAGATTAAAGTGAACCAGACACACGGGTGAACACAATATGTGATATCAAATATTATTTTGCTATCAATGTACAATCAAAACAATTTCCAAACTATCTAGAAAGTCCATAAATCAGATAAAAATTTTTTTAGTGTTAATATCATTAGTACATGGGTACATAGTTTATGCAATTAAAGTTTTGACAGAATACAGACATGACCATTTGTTTATGTATTGCCCTCGCTGGAATTCACACAGCATAGCAAAGATCAGTAGCTGTAGCAGAGACTGTATGCGACACAAAGCTTGAGATAGTCACTCTAAAGCTCTCTATAGAAAAAGTTTGCTGACTCTAGAAGGTGTTAAAAGCCTTAATATATCATGAGCTTGATATTTCTGATGACCAATTCTAGAAAGATAGTACAAAGCCTAATTGAAGCTTTCAGGGATCTCTAAGAAACGTACCCATCTACAAGTTTCTTTTCAAATTCCAGATTGATATGAGGGTACAAATGATTAGTTTTACTGTTTGCATTTGTTACGGAAAGTTCAAGTTGAAGTTGAGCCCTTCACCCAGGGGGTATACTATATACCCTTAATATTATGCCTAACAAGTGGGAGCTTATCAATCTCCCTCTGGCCTCCCCTGTCATCTCCTCCCCCCTCACTTGAATTTAATTGTGGGTTTTCTCTTATGCGGGAATGTAGTTGCTTATCTATTGATTTCATATTAGTATTGCATATATTGACTACTTGCTTTTCCATTCTTGTGATGCTTTACCAAGGAGAATGTTCTTCAATTCCATCCAAGTAAATATAAAAGATGTAAAGTCTCCGTCTTTTTATGGTTGAATAGTACTCCATGGTGTACACATACCGCAGTTTGTTAATCCATTCCTGGGTTGATGTGTGCTTGGGTAGAAAACTGAAATCTGATCTGCACCTCTCACCACGTAGAAAAATTGATTCTCACTAGATAAAAGAATTAAATTTAAGATATGAAATGATAAACATTCTAGAAGAAAGTGTGGGAAAAACTCTTATCAACATTGGCCTGGGAAAAGATTTTATGAAGAAGACCCCCTTAGCAATTGCAGCAACACCAAAAATAAATGAATGGGATAAGATCAAACTAAAAAGCTTTTGCACAGCTAAGGGTACAACACCTAAAGCACACAGATAACTTTCAGAATGGGAGAAGGTATTTGCATGCTATGAATCTGACAAAGGACTGATAACTAGAATCTACAGAGAAACTCAAACTAATCAACAAGAAAAGTGAAAACAATCCTATTTACAAGTGGGCAAGAGACATGAGCAAAAGCTTTTCTGAGGAAGAGAGACAAATGGCCAACAAACACATGAAAAAATGCTCATCATCCCTGATCATCAGAAATGCAAATAAAAACCACTCTGAGATATCACCTAACCCCACTAAGGAAAGCCCATATCACAAAGTCCCAAAGCTGCAGATACTGGTGTGGTTGTGGAGAAAAGGGAACGCTTTTAAACTGCTGGTTGGATGGCAAACTAATACAGCCTCTATGGAAAGAAGTATGGAGAATCCTCAAAGAGCTAAAAGTAAACCTTCCATTTGAAGGTCTGATCCCACAATCCCATTACTAGGTATCTAGTAAGGAAAAAAAAAATCTCTTTACCATAAGCACATTTGTACTGGAATGTTCCTCACAGCTGAATTCACAATCACCAGTACAAGTATTTTCTTTTTTATCATGCTGTCTACCCTGAGAGTCAGGAGTTGTTGTTGCAGCCTTTTTTTTCTTCCCAGTCAAGACAGAAGCAATAAAAGGCTTTTGACAATTGCTGTATTGTGAGACCTCATAGACTTGGTGTAGAAGTTTGTACTCTAAAGAAAGAAGTCCAGAAAAGAAGCTGTCCCTGTGATCTCACAAAGGATGCCACTTCAGTCCTTGTCCAGTCTGAGTGAAGGACACATCCCCAGGCAGGATCAGTTACATAATTTTCAATGTCTAGTGCAAAATTAAAGTGCTGGGATCTTGCTAATAAACCATCAAGAATTTCAAGATGATAATAACTGAGCATTAAATCCCTGAGCAAATGCACAGGTCATATACTGGGAAGCTGGCCCTGATCCTTGGACTTTGGAGCTCCAAGAGACATTGTAGGGCACCTATGCATTGATGGTGACTGTGAAATTTTGAATTTTGGCTGCCCAGCAGATGACTGGGAGTGAGAGTGTGGCCGACTTTGGCAACCCTGGAGAGGAGGCCCCAGAAGCGTGTGCTTGTCCAACTTGGCGTGAGTTGCTGGATTGTGTCCTTTCTGGATCTCAAGAGCAGATCTTGATCCACCAGGAACTCAGCTCCAGCCTCCTTACCAGCTCTCATACCTGGAAGTTATTTTTAGGTGACCTGTTCTGGAAAGGTTGGACATGTTATTTTCATGCCTACAGATTGGGTTTCACAGGAAATATTTCAAATAATTTAATACAATCCAACACGCACATATTAATAAGGGCACATTGGTTTTATTCTTTTTGGCTTACTCACGCTCTCTACTCTCAGTCCTTTTTCCTTCTCACTGCCCTTCCTACCTCAGTTTCTGCAACTTCCCAATTATCTCCCATGCCAGGGCCTGGGCCCCTCACAGCCACACGACTTCTTTTCCGTCACCTGCTGCCAACCCCTCCGGTTCTCTATGGTGAGCAAGTCAGTGTTTAACTTCCTTTTTGTCTTTTCCAGGCTCCTTTTCTTTTCTTTTTTTTTTTTTTTTTTTACATTTAGAGTCTTGGAAAAGCTCTTCAGAATTTTTTTTTTTTTTCTTTTTTTTTTATTGTTGGGGATTCATTGAGGGTACAATAAGCCAGTTACACTGATTGCAATTGTTAGGTAAAGTCCCTCTTGCAATCATGTCTTGCCCCCATAAAGTGTGACACACACTAAGGCCCCACCCCACTCCCTCCCTCTCTCTTTCTGCTTCCCCCCCCCATAACCTTAATTGTCATTAATTGTCCTCATATCAAGATTGAGTACATAGGATTCATGCTTCTCCATTCTTGTGATGCTTTACTAAGAATAATGTCTTCCACTTCCATCCAGGTTAATACGAAGGATGTAAAGTCTCCATTATTTTTAATGGCTGAATAGTATTCCATGGTATACATATACCACAGCTTGTTAATCCATTCCTGGGTTGGTGGGCATTTAGGCTGTTTCCACATTTTGGCGATTGTAAATTGAGCTGCAATAAACAGTCTAGTACAAGTGTCCTTATGATAAAAGGATTTTTTTCCTTCTGGGTAGATGCCCAGTAATGGGATTGCAGGATCGAATGGGAGGTCTAGGTTGAGTGCTTTGAGGTTTCTCCATACTTCCTTCCAGAAAGGTTGTACTAGTTTGCAGTCCCACCAGCAGTGTAAAAGTGTTCCCTTCTCTCCACATCCACGCCAGCATCTGCAGTTTTGAGATTTTGTGATGTGGGCCATTCTCTCTGGGGTTAGATGATATCTCAGGGATGTTTTGATTTGCATTTCTCTAATATATAGAGATGATGAACATTTTTTCATGTGTTTGTTAGCCATTCGTCTGTCATCTTTAGAGAAAGTTCTATTCATGTCTCTTGCCCATTGATATAAGGGATTGTTGGCTTTTTTCATGTGGATTAATTTGAGTTCTCTATAGATCCTGGTTATCAAGCTTTTGTCTGATTGAAAATATGCAAATATCCTTTCCCATTGTGTGGGTTGTCTCTTTGCTTTGGTTATCGTCACCTTAGCTGTACAGAAGCTTTTCAGTTTAATGAAGTCCCATTTGTTTATTTTTGTTGTTGTTGCAATTGCCACGGCAGTCTTCTTCATGAAGTCTTCCCCCAGGCCAATATCTTCCAGTGTTTTTCCTATGCTTTCTTTGAGGATTTTTATTGTTTCGTGCCTTAAATTTAAGTCCTTTATCCATCTTGAATCAATTTTTGTGAGTGGGGAAAGGTGTGGGTCCAGTTTCAGTCTTTTACACGCAGACATCCAATTCTCCCAACACCATTTATTGAATAGGGAGTCTTTCCCCCAAGGTAAGTTCTTGTTTGGTTTATCGAAGATTAGGTGGTTGTAAGATGTTAGTTTCATTTCTTGGTGTTCAATTCGATTCCAAGTGTCTATGTCTCTGTTTTTGTGCCAGTACCATGCTGTCTTGAGCACTATGGCTTTGTAGTACAGACTAAAATCTGGTATGCTGATGCCCCCAGCTTTATTTTTGTTACTAAGAACTGCCTTAGCTATACGGGGTTTTTTCCGGTTCCATACAAAACGCAGAATCATTTTTTCCAAATCTTGAAAGTACGATGTAGGTACTTTGATAGGAATGGCATTGAATAGGTAGATTGCTTTGGGAAGTATAGACATTTTAACAATGTTGATTCTTCCCATCCATGAGCATGGTATGTTCTTCCATTTGTTAATATCCTCTGCTATTTCCTTTCTGAGGAGTTCATAGTTTTCTTTATAGAGGTCCTTCACCTCCTTCGTTAGGTATATTCCTAGGTATTTCATTTTCTTTGAAACTATGGTGAAGGGAGTTGTGTCCTTAATTAGCTTCTCCTCTTGACTGTTATTGGTGTATACAAAGGCTACTGACTTGTGGACATTGATTTTATATCCTGAAACATTACTGTATTTTTTGATGACTTGTAGTAGTCTTGTGGTTGAGTCTTTGGGGTTCTCTAAGTATAAGATCATGTCGTCAGCAAAGAGGGAGAGTTTGACCTCCTCTGCTCCCATTTGGATTCCCTTTATTTCCTTGTCTTGCCTAATTGTATTGGCTAGAACTTCCAGCACTATGTTGAATAGTAAAGGTGACAGAGGACAACCTTGTCTGGTTCCAGTTCTAAGAGGAAAAGCTTTCAGTTTTACTCCATTCAGTAAAATATTGGCTGTGGGTTTGTCATAGATAGCTTCAATCAGTTTTAGAAATGTGCCACCTATGCCTATACTCTTCAGTGTTCTAATTAGAAAAGGATGCTGGATTTTATCAAATGCTTTTTCTGCATCTATTGAGAGGATCATGTGATCTTTATTTTTGCCTCTGTTAATATGGTGGATAACGTTTATGGACTTGCGTATGTTGAACCAGCCTTGCATCCCTGGGATGAAGCCTGCTTGATCATGATGAATGACTTTTTTGATGATAAGCTGTAATCTATTGGCTAGGATTTTGTTGAGAATTTTTCCATCTATATTCATGAGTGAGATTGGTCTGAAATTCTCCTTTTTGTTTGGGTCTTTTCCTGGTTTTGGTATCAGGGTGATGTTTGCTTCATAGAATGTGTTGGGGAAGATTCCTTCTTCCTCAATTTTTTGGAATAATTTCTGCAGTACAGGAATAAGCTCTTCCTTGAAGGTTTGATAGAATTCTGGGGTGAAGCCATCTGGACCAGGGCATTTTTTAGTTGGAAGCTTTTTTATTGTTTCTTTGATCTCAGTGCTTGAAATTGGTCTGTTCAGGAGGTCTATTTCTTCCTGGCCAAGTCTAGGGAGAGGGTGTGATTCCAAATATTGATCCATTTCCTTCACATTGTCAAATTTCTGGGCATACAGTTTCTGGTAGTATTCAGAGATGATCTCTTGTATCTCTGTGGGATCAGTTGTTATTTCCCCTTTATCATTTCTGATTGAGGTTACTAGAGATTTTACTTTTCTATTTCTAGTTAGTCTGGCCAATGGTTTATCTATTTTATTTATTTTTTCAAAAAACCAACTCCTTGTTTCATTAATTTTCTGAATGATTCTTTTGTTTTCAATTTCATTGATCTCTGATTTGATTTTGGATATTTCTTTTCTTCTACTGAGTTTAGGCTTAGATTGTTCTTCTTTTTCCAATTCCATAAGGTCTCTTGTGAGATTGTTGATGTGCTCTCTGTCTGTTTTTCGAATGTAGGCATCTAAAGCGATGAATTTTCCTCTCAAAACTGCTTTTGCAGTATCCCACAGGTTTTGGTAGCTTGTGTCTTCATTGTTGTTATGCTTAAGGAAGTTAGTGATTTCCTGTTTGATTTCTTCCTGCACCCATCTGTTATTCAACAGAAGATTGTTTAATTTCCATGCCTTTGGATGGGGTCGAGCATTTTTGTTAGAGTTGAGTTCCACCTTTAGTGCCTTATGGTCTGAAAAGATACAAGGTAAAATTTCAATTCTTTTAATTCTGTTGATATTTGTTTTGTGTCCCAGGATATGATCAATTTTGGAGAATGTTCCATGGGGTGATGAGAAGAATGTATATTCTTTATCTTTGGGGTGGAGTGTTCTATATGCGTCTATCAAGCATAATTGTTCTAGGGTCTCATTTAAATCTCTTATATCTTTGTTTAATTTCTGTTTAGAGGATCTGTCCAGCTCTGTAAGAGGTGTGTTAAAGTCCCCTGTTATGATGGTATTATCAGATATCATATTGCTCAGACTGAGTAAGGTCTGTTTCAAGAATCTGGGAGCATTTAAATTTGGTGCATAGATATTTAGAATTGAAATGTCTTCTTGTTGTAGTTTTCCCTTGACCAATATAAAGTGACCATCTTTGTCTTTTTTGACTTTAGTTGCTTTAAATCCACATGTATCTGAAAATAAGATTGCAACTCCTCTTTTCTTCTGAATTCCATTTGCCTGAAAAATTGTCTTCCAACCCTTGACTCGGAGCTTTAATTTGTCTTTTGAAGCCAGGTGTGTTTCTTGCAGACAGCAAATGGATGGCTTGTGTTTTTTAATCCAGTCAGCCAATCTATGTCTCTTCAGTGGGGAATTCAAGCCATTAACATTTATGGAGATAATTGATAAGTGTGGTAGTATTCTATTCGTCTTATTTGGTGAGAGTCCATTGCTTAGTTTTATGTTTTGCATCAGTGTGGAGGTTAGGTTCTGTCCTTTGATTTCTGAGTTCTTACTTTGCTGCTGATCCATTGTGGTGGTCAGTGTGCAGAACAGGTTGAAGTATTCCCTGTAGAGCTGGTCTTGTTGTGGTGAATTTCCTCAATGTTTGTATATCCGTAAATGATTTGATTTCTCCATCAATTTTGAAGCTTAGCTTAGCAGGGTACAGAATTCTGGGCTGAAAATTGTTCTGTTTAAGTAGATTAAAGGTAGATGACCATTGTCTTCTTGCTTGGAAAGTTTCATTAGAGAAGTCTGAGGTCACTCTGATGGATTTGCCCCTGTAGGTCAACTGGCGCTTACTCCTGGCAGCTTGCAGAATCTTTTCTTTTGTCTTGACTTTGGACAGGTTCATCACAATGTGTCTTGGAGAAGCTCGGTTAGAGTTGAGGCGACCTGGGGTCCGATAGCCCTCTGAAAGCAGTGTGTCAGAATCTTTGGTGATGTTTGGGAAATTTTCTTTTATAATATTCTCTAGTATGGCTTCCATTCCTCTGGGGCATTCTTCTTCCCCTTCTGGAATTCCTATAACTCGTATGTTGGAACGTTTCATAAAGTCCCATAATTCTGACAGTGAACGTTCTGCTTTCTCTCTCTTCTTTTCTGCCTCTTTTACTATCTGAGTTATCTCAAAAACTTTGTCTTCTACCTCTGAAATTCTTTCTTCTGCATGGTCTAACCTGTTGCTGATACTTTCCATTGCATCTTTAAGTTCCCTGATTGACTGTTTCATTTCCTTCAGCTCTGCTATATCCTTTTTATATTCTTCATATCGTTCATCTCTTATTTGATTCTGTTTTTGGATTTCCTTTTGGTTATTTTCCACTTTATTAGCCGTTTCCTTCATTGTTTCCATCATTTCTTTCATTGTTTTCAACATGTGTATTCTAAATTCCCTTTCTGTCATTCCTAACATTTCTGTATAGGTGGAATCCTCTGCAGTAGCTACCTCATGGTCCCTTGGCGGGGTTGTTCTGGACTGGTTCTTCATGTTGCCTGGAGTTTTCTGCTGATTCTTCCTCATGAGTGATTTCTTTTATCTGTTTCCTTGCCCTAATTTTCCTTTCACTTCCTCTTGCTCTTTAAGTTCTTGTGCCTGTGGACTAAGGGTTACAGGACCAGAAAGGTGAGAAGGTTGAAGAGCAAAAAAGGGATGAAAGAAAGGAGGACCGAGTGATAAGAAAAAAAAGAAAGATAGAGAAAGGAGAGGGGGTAGGGATAAGGAATATTGACAAAAAGAAGAGAGGCACAGAAAGAGGGAGACAGGGCAATATAGGTGTACAGTAGGGTACTTTGACACAACCTTAAAAAACCCCACCTTCTGGGGGTTGGGTGCCCAGTTGGGTGGTTCCCTTGAGGTCAGCAGCTCTTTGCTAACCTGGTCAGACACAGTACCCCACCTCCACCAAGTAGAGAGGAAAGACAAAAATGCTATAAATCAAACTAAAACAAGCAAACAGAAAACTTTATGGCGATAAAATTGGGTGAAAAACCAAGTGATAGCGGTAGAAACACTAGCAAAAATGAAGTTGTAGTTATTAAAAAAGGCAGCAATGGGAAATTATAATTAAACTAGAAAAATTGAGAAAGAAAAAGGGATCTGTATGGAAAAGATTGAAATTAAGAAACAAAAGAACATCAACAACGTCAAAATAAACAAACAAAAAAACCCAACCAAACAAAAAAAAAAAGAAAAAAAAATACACAACCAAAAACAAAGCAGTTTGTATATGTTGTTGAATATTGTCTGGGCAACACGTGGTCTTTTGGGGTATGAGATGTTAGTCACAGTTCTGATACGACTGGAGGCTGCTGATTTCTCAAACCCCAGCAGGTAGACACCCTAAATCTCTCTTCAGCCCACTTAAAAGGCACTTTGAACTTGTAAACTTGCTGAGCAGAAGCTTTCCCAGCTTTCTCGCTGGAATCACTGCTGAAGTGGCTATCCACTTACTCAGTGTGCCAAAACCGGTCTCACTCTGCCCCTGAGGGTTAGGGCTGCAAGGCGGCTCAGACCCCACCCTTAGGCTACTTGGTTGCTGGGTTACCAGCTCCCACCCGTTTCTAGCTCTGCTACCCTGAGGGCGGAGCTTGCCGGGGCAGATCACTGACAATGGATCCGTGTGACCCACCGCCAAACACTATTAGCTCCGTCTGGCTCAGCGGCTCAGACTGGGGCCCTAGACAACGGCCAAAGTTCTCCGCACTCCCACTCAGGCCTTCCCCAAGGCAGTTCAACTCAGTGCCAAGTCCAAGGACATCAAAACAGTTCACAGGTAAGGCCTTTCTGGTTTGCAGTCTCGCTGCTACTGAACTTACAGTTGTGGGCGGGTTTAGACGGGTTGAACACACGCGACCACTTGCCGGTTTTCCACTGTTTTAGTCCTCCTCTTGGGGTCCAGAAGTCTCTCGCTGACTCCCTGTATCCTCATAGGAGTGATGATAGGCAGTTCCCACCAGCCAGAGATGCCTGGAGTCCTATCTCCCCAGACTCACGGTGCCCAGATGCAAGGAAGCTGTTACTCGGCTGCCATCTTGCTCCACCCCCATTCAACAAGTATTAATTGAGCATTTGCAGACCCTGTGCTAGCCTGGAGGAACCCAAAGCGAAAAGTCCCGGCCGCGCCGAGGCGAAGTTAGTGCTGAGAACTGAAACGTTCCCGGGATGGGTAGAGAATCGCCCGGTCTAGAGACGACTCGGAAACCGGCCACCAGCGCCGCCGAGGCAGGGCCGGACCTGGCAGCGGGCGGCGGGTTCGCGCAGGGCTCCTACTTTTACTCCTTTTCACTGATCATCTTCTCTTAATTTCTAGACTTTAAGTAAAAGAAAAAAAAATTGTCTTACTCCCTGTGTCCTGTCCAAACTGTATGCAGCGCAGCTCATTCTGAGTCACGGCCCTGCTTTCCCTGTCTGTTGCTGTCTGTTGTTCTCTTTCCTATATCCAGGCGAAGCTACCAAACAAACTTGTTTTCTGCTGTCCCAGAATGTCCTTCTACCATTCTCCACCTTGGAAATCTCCTCTTGTTCTTATACTTCCTCTTATCCTTGTTCATTTTTTCCTCCACTCCTTGCCTGAAGACACCTGGTGAGCTTGATCCTTTCCCCTGGCCCTATAGTTCCTAGGACATTTTTTTTTTGGGGGGGTCTGGTTTATCAGTTATCTATTTCTATGTAACAAACTATACTGTGACAATTTGACTTTAGACAACAATGATTTAAGAACAACAACAAAAATTATTTTTTTGAGACAGAATCTCACTTTGTAGCCCTCTGCCCTCTGTAGAGAGCTGTGTCATCACAGTCCATAGCAACCTCAAACTCTTGGGCTGAAGCCATCCCTGCCTGAGCCTCTCCAGTAGCTGGGACTATGGGTACCTGCCACAACCCCCGGCTAGTGTTTCTATTTTTAGAAGAGGTAGGTTTCACTCTTGCTCAGGTTGGTCTCCTAACTCCTGAGCTCAAGC
The DNA here is from genome assembly GCF_027406575.1 of Nycticebus coucang. Lineage (NCBI taxonomy): Eukaryota > Metazoa > Chordata > Mammalia > Primates > Lorisidae > Nycticebus > Nycticebus coucang. Next base: position 16,607,380 of record NC_069795.1, read on the forward strand.
AATTCATCTGCCTCGGCCTCCCAGAGAACTGGGATTACAGGGAGAACCACAAATTTAAACAATTTAAAAACAGCAAATCTGTGACTTGTCTGGGTACTTCCTCTGTTGGTTTCACCTGCGGTTACTCTTGCAGCTGCATTTGACCAGAGGGTTCCCCAGGATCTGGGGTAGGGCCGTCACTACCATTGATTCTGCCGAGCAGTTGGGGGAAATGGGACCAGCAGGCATTCCTATGAGGAAACGTAGGACAAATTTCTTTAAGGATATGATCTGAAATTTGTTTCTACTTCATCGCTTCCTCTCTTCTGCTTCCAGAGCATGAATTGTTCTTACACATACTTAAAAATGTGCCAACTAGTTTTATTATCTATTCAAATAATTTACGCATAACTGGATTCTCTCCCTCCCTGTAACTAAGTTTGAATCACTCATGTGACATCCAAATTAAACATGGGCGACACCGTCTAAGTAGATTGAAATCCCTTTGACTTAGAGTGCTCTGGCATAATTTGATATCCTTAGTACTGTATGGTAGAGCATCTTTAGTACAGGAAATATTTAATAGGCATTTGCTGAATAAAACAATGCAAGAATAGCTGTATGTCTAATGGAATTCAAAGCAATACTATCTGGGCTAGTCCATATAAAACCTGATGAAACCAAAATAGTGCAATTGCAATGAATGATGGAATAAAACAGTTGATTACTTTAATTTCATGTCAAAAATACAGAAATTCTCCTTCTGTATGGTAGGTAGGGGATTAGTACCATTGTTTCATCTTAGAAAGACAAAGTGTTTTAGACTCAGAAGGCCTGGGTTTGCAGACATGTTCTTCCACTTACTAGCTGAACTCCCTGGCACAAGGCAGTTGTCTTCTCTATAAACTATGATAAGTGATATCTACCTCGCAAGGTTGTTTGAAGAATCAAGTGAAATGCTATATATTTAAAATGTTTTATGATAGCAAGGTGAGACTCACACGTGAGTTAAAGAATAAAATAAATGAAAGGTTGAGTTAGGATGGGAATGGAGATCTTACAAAGATCACTTTCAATTCATGGAATGAAATAGAAAGAAATGAAGTTCAAGGAAAGCTGCCTGAAGTGAGAGCAAATGGCTAGAGCAGTGGTTCTCAACCTGTGGGTCACGACCCCTTTGTAACAATGAAAATATGTCCTGCATATCAGATATTTACATTATGATTCATAACAGTAGCAAAATTATGAAATAGCAATGAAAATAATTGTATGGTTGGGGGTCACCACAACATGAGGAACTGCATTAAAGGGTCATGGCATTAGGAGGCATTAGGAAGGTTAAGAACCACGGGGCTAGAGGGTGGAAAAAGATAAGAAAATTGGGCATGTGGCACGTCCATGAGCTGTCTGTGCCGGAGAGTGGGTGTTACACCACTTAGCGGTTCAGCCACAAGTGGTGCTGTTAGCTAAGGTCATCTTGGTTGTGCTATTAGGTGGCCTCAGGGTGGGCGGATACACAGGTTGCTGTTGCTCAGAATAATAAGGTGTTTCTATTGAAATGCTAGACTTTGTCTGTGTTCTCTTGAGTTATGGAGAATACTCATAAAAACTGTGCTCATAATCAGAAATTATTTCATCAGTTGCTACAACTCTGGACTTAGAAATGTGGAATTTGAGCTTACACGTTTATTTCACTGTTTGGTACGATATAACTTTTGTGCTGGAATATATCCTGTGTTTTCTTTCTATCCTTCCTTCTTTCCCTCATCCAGTGCATTAATAGATTGACCAATCCTTTCTTCACAAACGCACAAAAATGTCATTGCTCTTATTTTCACCTTATTATGTACATGGGTCATTACATAATTTTTGAGACATAAATCAAGTAACATAAAATCCACCTGTGTGGAAAAATGAAGCCCCCCCCCCCCAGCAATACTGATAGCTGAGCAAGTTGAAACTTACACAGATGAATCAGAAGGGATGCTGGTGACCATATTTCTTGGAAGTGAAATCCTAGACCTTAACGAGTCTATCTCAATATTTTCATAGCAACCCATGCATCTCCCAGTCACAATTCTCATCACTTGAGAACTGTATAGACGGTGGGTATTTGAGTATCTGCTTGTTGAGTAACTGTGCCACAACCACCTGGCTGGCTCTATCTCTGAGTGTCATAACTCACTGTCAATTCTCCTCACTAAGTGCTAGACAATTCTTTAAGTATCATTTTACTGGTAAAAATAAAAGTAATCCCTGAGCAAGTCTCCCAAATCTCTTAAAACCCGATATATTACATCTCTTAGATCTACTCCCCCAGACTCTGTGGTGGAAACATAAATCACAACTTCTTTGTAAATACGCAATGGGTGGGCGATACCTAAACCAAAATCCAGGACTGAGAGCACTTCAGCTGCTGGAAAAGACAAGATGACTATGAGGTGGTGTGTGTGTGTGTGTGTGTGAGAGAGAGAGAGAGAAAGAGAGCCAAAGAAGAGCTCTTTACATTCCACCAATTTCTTATTAAGCCTTGCCTACCTCCAGCATAAAGCATCATTCCTGTGGCTTTAGCACTTTGCAGAAGTGATATTCTCTCTCTTGCGTAGAGTCAACTGTAGCATAGCACATTTTCTTGCTGCCATTAGCCTTCTCATTTTACAAAGAATCATATCACCTCTGATAAGGAAGAGTCCCTGAAGGTCTCACGTGAGCTCTTTTAATGCCCTGCACCTTCCAGCTCTGTGCATGTTCATTCTGCTCCCTCCCCTGGCCCAAGGGGGCCCTGCTTCCCTGGTTCCACAGGGCCCTGCTTCCCTAGTTCCACAGGGCCCTGCTTCCCTAGTTACACCTGCTTCCCTGGTTCCACAGGGCCCTGCTTCCCTAGTTCCACAGGGCCCTGCTTCCCTAGTTACACCTGCTTCCCTGGTTCCATAGGGCCCTGCTTCCCTAGTTCCACAGGGCCCTGCTTCCCTAGTTACACCTGCTTCCCTGGTTCCACAGGGCCCTGCTTCCCTAGTTCCACAGGGCCCTGCTTCCCTAGTTACACCTGCTTCCCTGGTTCCACAGGGCCCTGCTTCCCTAGTTCCACAGGGCCCTGCTTCCCTAGTTACACCTGCTTCCCTAGTTCCACAGGGCCCTGCTTCCCTAGTTACACCTGCTTCCCTGGTTCCACAGGGCCCTGCTTCCCTAGTTCCACAGGGCCCTGCTTCCCTAGTTACACCTGCTTCCCTGGTTCCACAGGCCCAAGCCTACCTGCTCTCCAATGCCCAGATCAAAATGCCACTGTCCTCAAGAAAAAATGCCTTTGCCCTTCTTTACCAGCAAAATTAATTTCTTTCTTGTCCCTTTCTCCTTAGCTCTCAGTTTTCCCCTCTTCTAACACATGGATCTCAGTTTGCCTGGCTGAGAGACACTCATTCTCAAATCTCAACTTTTTCCTTACTGCGGGCACATGGAAAGTAAAGACAACTACTTGTTTGACCTTATATTCCCCAGGAAGCCCAACCAAGTGCCTTGTGTATAATAGGCTCTCAATAACTATTTGTTGAATTAAATTGGATGACATTTTATTATAAATGTTTACAGATGAGAGAGCATTGCCTTACTTGGTTTACAAAAAAAAAAAATTCTGTCGAGATAAAAATAAACAACAAAAATTTAAGCTGAAAGGTTACTTCTTATACAATGAGGTTGTGTCATTTGGAGTTTTTTGGAAAGCTTCTCAGAATTTCCGCTTCCTAAAAACCCTGTTGCTTTAGCTTTTGCCCCCACGCATCTAAAGAGATTTTGATAAAACAGAATATTTTTAGGCATGGTAATCAGCATGGCTCTGCCAAATTCTTGCCCTTTGGTATGTGGTGCTGAGCAATTTCAGATGCTCACACGTACACACGCTGACATTTACAAGGCATGAGGTGGGCTCAGCCAAGTTCAGGAACAAAGCCCCCCCCTTTGCCCAGCTCACCAGAGCTTCCTGAGATGCATTTATTGTTTGCTACTGGAGGGACTGACAGGCTGCTGGTATCAGTGGAATTTCCATTCTTTTCTTCACTCAGGGAAGTGCAGCACTAGATTCATGAGGTTATATATTGAACCATGTGCTGGGCCTTGGGCCTCTCTGGCAATAGCACTAAAAAAAACTACATGCAGGACTTGGCTGTATTACAACTTCCTGGTATTAGATTTGTACAAATAAAAGAGAAGCTCATGAACTGAATGAGCTTAGAAAATTTTCTGTAAAATGCTATTTTTTTTTTACTTGAAAAGATAAAAGTAAAAAGGAAACAATACTTTTTTTTTTTTTTTTTACTTCATGAAAAACATCAGAATATATTTAGTAACCTCTGCATTTTTGGATGGAGAAGCATCCCATAAAAGGAGACAGAAAGACATTGTGTGTGTGTGTGTGTGTGTGTTTGAAAGGACCAAATCTCTGTCTAGGCCAAAATAGTGGATAGGTGGATTATAGGAAAGAACTTTGTAAGACTAAGCAGAATAAATTCTGTTTCTGAAATAGCTATGTTTTATGAAAGGCATTTCTTTTCACTTCACTCTATATGATTAACTCCGTGAGATTTGTAAGTAGTCACCCTTGGAGATAAAGTTAATGCTGAGAATTTAAATCACCTTTCTTAAAGTTGATTTTTGTGAGTTTCCAGGCACTATATTCTCTTTACGGCCCACAAGACCATAATAGCACCTTTCTCCTGATGGTGCTTGAGAACATTCATCCTTCTGCTCCCATAAGGGCCCTAGGAGTTGGGGGTGAAACCTAGAAGGTGTCAGATAGTCTATTCTGACCATATTCAGAAAAGCACAAGCTTTATGATTGTGGGCAGTAAGGATTCTGGAAGCATCTGAGCAACTCTACCTCTTAAGGCACCTTAAGCCTACTTCTAGTTTACTTAGTGGTAAACAGGAATTGAAGAAAGGTAGATTAAAAACCAGTTTTAGGGCTTAAATGCAACAGTTAAATAGAGATTTTAAAAAATTGAGTGGGAGCCATGTACGCTCAGTCCAGAGAAACAGTATTTACTGAAATAGCAACTGTTCGGTCTTTTAAACACTCCTGAGGATCAGTTTATTAAATTGTGGTATATGTACACCGTGGAATATTATGCAGCCTTAAAGAAAGATGGAGACTTCACCTCTTTCATGTTTATATGGATGGAGCTGGAACATATTCTTCTTAGTAAAGTATCCCAAGAATGGAAGAAAAAGTATCCAATGTACTCAGCCCTACTATGAAACTAATTTATGGCTTTCATATGAAGGTTATAGCCCAATTATAACCTAAGAATATGAAGAAGGGGAGGGGGAGGGGAGGAGACAGGGGAGAATGGGCAGAGGGAGGGTAATTGGTGGGACCACACCTACAGGGCATCTTACAAGGGTACATGTGAAACTTAGTAAATGTAGAATATAAATGTCTTAACACAACAACTAAGAAAATGCCAGGAAGGCTATGTTAACCAGTGTGGTGAAAATATGTCCAATGGTCTATAAAACCAGTGTATGGCGCCCCATGATTGCATTAATGTACACAGCTATGATTTAATAATAAATTAATTAAAAAAAAAAAAGAATCAGCTAAGGTTCTACGAAAAGAACCATAACCGTAAGTCACTGCTGTGGAAATAAGGCTGTGGTGATGCCTGTGCAGATGCCAGCCATGAAGGGTGAAGGGCAGGCTCAGTTTGCACACAGGACGTCTGTTAAGGCCACATCTCCATGGGCCTCTGAGTGGCTTGCAGTGCAGTGACATTCTCCTTGCACTGTATCAATGTCTCCCATTCTGTGGGGCTTTCTATTTTCCAGTTTTGTCTCACATGCACTGGCTTTGAAATCACTCTGGAAAGCATGAAGAGCTGCCTTTATCCCTTTCTCCCTTTTTTTGCTGCTGGATGACGCATGTGGTGTAATGACTGGCTCAGGACAACACGTGGGCAGGGTAGGACTGAGCTGAGACTGGTCCCTGTTCTCTTTCTGGCTAATCCAGGGCTTTATGCAGTGTGTGTGGGTGCTCAGCGTCCCTGACACCAATAGAATCTTGTAAACACATATGTCTGACGAAAACACTTTCGTGTCTATACTGCAAAGATAATAAATATCTTTAAGACACGACTATGGAAGAAGTCTTATGATTACTGGAGGGCATTTCTGTGTCTCTACGGCATGTTGGAAGCCAGGTGAGGACACTACGTGAGAGTCGCTCGGCCCAGTGAGGCAAGATTTACTGAAATAGCAGCTGTCTGGGCTTTTAAATTATCCTGGGGATCCGTGGATTTCACTCTGTGGTTGTTAGGATGACCAGATAACCAGACGATGATGCTTGTCCAGGCATTTTGATGTTCTTTTGTTCAGCTCTGTAAGAACAAATGCCCCCCACCCCTGCCCCCATGTTGGGGCCAACTAGCCTACTTACTGGCAAACAGGAATTGAAGAAAGGTAGATTCAAAACAGGTTTGGGGGCTTAAATGCAACAGTTAAATAGAGATTTTTAAAAAATCGAGTGGGCGTCAGAGGCTAACACAACTGTGTTCAGATATAGTGAGACTTTTATGTCCTGTTCAAATTATTATTTTTCGATTTCCTGCTTGTTAGCTCAGGTCTCTTTCCCTTCCCTTCCCTTTGCACTTCTCTACTTTCCTTTCCCTCGCTTCCCTTCCCATCTTTTTTCTTCTCCATCTCTTTTTCTTTCTCCTTCTCTCCCTCCCTCCTTCTCCTTCTTCTTTTCTTTTTTTTTTTTTTTTTTAATAAATCTTCTGTTCATGGTGGTTCTAAACAAAAAATTGTTGTAAAACAATTGGCTTTTTAATTTTTCTGCCTACATCTTCATTTATAACATCTCTTCTGCCCTTAACCAACTGCTGGTTCTAGACACATGACTTCAAAAAGAAAATGAAAAAATATTTTTAGTTTACTACTTCTAGAGTTGAGTTTTTTGTTGGTATGTGGTACATGTTCCTGTATTAGTCTTCCTCTGTTTCAATCCTTCTAAGCTTAAAGAAGCCCTTTTGAATAGCCCATTAGACATGCTCGCAAGTAACATCCTAAATGATAGAAATCATTTAGGAAGAGTTCATAGACTTGATAGGAAGCCAGCCGCCCTAGGAGGATTAGGTAATGAATGCCTCAGGATTTCTCTAGGTCATGATGGTGAAATAATGTATTTTAATACTCTTTGAAGTCTCTAAACATGGTGAGTTGGGAAGAGCTGGCAGAAAACTTTTGTAATATAATTTAGGCCCAGATGCATTTCTGTTGCTAAAAATTCTTTCTTTCATTTTTTTTGTAAGAGAAATTAAACAAGGCGTAATCTTGGCTCTGACACCAGAGAACTGTCTGAACTTGGGAACATTGCTTAACTTCACTGAGACTTTGTTCTCTAATCTATAAAATGAGGTTTTCCTGGGCAACATTGATGGTTATTTCTATAATTGCTAAATTAGTCTATTAAACTGTGTATCTATACTGTGATGTTCTATACATACTAAGATGATAGGTTATCTTTGCTTTGCAGCTGAAAATTAGATATCTTAAGAGAACCTAGTTTCATATTTACTTAGAAGAATTTTATTCTCAAACCTCATTCTATAAGATTTTCATGTTTTTTTTTTTAATGTAACCTACATACATGTATACACCTGAATTCCTACACATATTAAAATGTTTCTTCACTGGGTTGTGAACATAGTGGCTGTTGGCTGTTGCTTAATCTATTCTAATTATCTCAGAAATATTGAATTGGTTATTAGTCCTTTCTACACTCAAGGCAAGCTAAAGTTGTCTATTTCTTGGTGAAGCAATGGGCCATTCAATTAGTTAAAACAGTAATGATAAAATGACTGACTTAATAATTGATTGTTTTTATTTCTTAACTAATTGTTTTGGTATGTAAATACACAGTTTCCTGTCCATTTGAGTATTATGCCATGTTTTTGAAGAGACTGTCAATGCTACCCAACCAGAGAAGCACATCTGATACTATAGTAAGAGGTTTCTCTCTGGTTATGCTCATTGTAATTTCTTACAGACTGATCAGTTAAAGTAAATTGGCCGAGAGCCACATCCTCTTAGCCTTCAATCGTAGTGCTCATTTTGCTCCAAAAATTACTATCTTCCTGTGCTCTGAGCAAAGACCATGTTAAAATAGCAAGATTTCCTCTTAGAAGATCATACTCTGAAGGTCACTTTCAAGGTTACTAAGTGCTTGTGTGACAGTGATAGTCACACAATTCTTGACTGGATTCTTTTAAAAGGTGAGATGATTTTAGAAATTTTGTATGGAATTTTGGCAGGGTTTTGCTTTCAAGTTCTCTTAAAATGGACTCTGGAGGTAGGCACCCTGGATCCTCTGATCCTGAAAAAGTTATTTAAACTTCCCATATCTCGATTCCTGCTGTAAAAAATTAGATAACCATATCTACCATGTAAGTTCTTATGGGCATCAAATGAGTTAATTTAAGTATAGAACAGTCATAAACTTGCACATATAAAATACTATATAAGTTGTACTATTATGATTCTAAAGATATAGATCATTATTTTTACTATTGAGAAGAAAATCATGCCCTTGTTTTGTACAGAGGCATAGATTCATGGGGTTCAGATTATAAGGAATCTTAAAGGATAATCTTGGCCAATGCTTGACTCTCCGACAGTGCCTAGGAAGTAGGCATACCCAAAGTGGAACAAAGCTCACCGCCGGTTAGCCACATTCACTCTGCTCCAGATGTCTCATGCCCCATGTCTCCAAAGGCTTATGATAACCTTATGTGTAGATCACAAAGGGCTGATCTTCATTGTACAAGGTTTATCAAGAATCCAGAGCCATTTGCTCAGATATAATCAATTAGTGGCACATAATCTTGGTGGTTCTGTTAATGTGAATAATTCAATCATCCTTCAAGTCTTTGGAGAAAGCAAGCCAGAAAGTGGAAATTCTATAAAAGGTCCAAAGAACGGGGCAGAAATATCCCCAACTCATATAGTCTCTCTCAGATAGTGGAAAGAGGGGCCAATTTTTAAAATGCTGGTTAGCTTCATATAATTGATAATTATGCATGTTTTCCCAGAAGATAGAATACTTCTTTCCATTTCTCTATTTCCAGCTTATGTATGTTTTGCCCAGGATCCTTTTGATTTCCTGGAATTTTCTTTTAAAAACCCAGATATTACAGCAGTAATTCTCAAAGCTCACAAATCCTCTAAATATAACCTGAGGAAAAGCATTGAGCCCAAGAGGTCTAATACTTCCTGGAAACTGGTGTAAAGAACAATGTATTTATCAAATAAAAGTGAGTTTACTCTCATCTATAGTGTGATTAAAAAATATATATATATATATCCATATATCCACATGCAGGAGAATTTTGATTCCAAAGTTTTCAGAGTTGTATAACATGAGAATCCATTTTAATCTTATAATGGGGTGGGGGTATTGTGACTCTGGAAGATAACTTCCTCTTCACTTCTGGATATTTTCTCTGAGGGTTAAATACAACTTTTTCTTTTTTTCCACACAGGATCATCTAGAGCAGGATCCTCAAACTTTTTTTTTTTTTTTTTTTTTTTTTTTTTTGGTTTTTGGCCGGGGCTAGGTTTGAACCTGCCACCTCTGGCATATGGGACCGGCGCCCTACTCCTTGAGCCACAGGCGCCGCCCTGGGATCCTCAAACTTTTTAAACAGGGGGCCAGTTCACTGTCCCTCAGACTGTTGGAGGGCCACACTATAGTTTAAAAAAAAAACAAAACAATGAACAAATTCTTATGTACACTGCACATATCTTATTTTGAGGTAAAAAAACAAAATGGGAACAAATACAATCACACTGCCTCATGTGGCCCGCGGGCTGTAGTTTGAGGACCCCTGATCTAGAGTAATTTTAAATGGTTGTTTTCCATCATTACCCATTAGCTTGGAAGGTTGTAAAGACATTCTGTGCCAGCTGCAACCAAATCCCACAGAAGCTCAGAGAGGCTAGTCCAGGAGGGGTGTGTTCCAGTATTTTTACAGATGAATATACTGGGGCTCAGTTAGGTTCAGTAGCTGGACAATAGTCAAATAATCAGAAGACAGAGTGGATACCCCAATCTGAGTCTTGTGGTACAATTGTAGATTCGCTTCCCTTCCCCTTTAAACTTCCTCCTCACAGGTTGTAGCAAATCCCCCATCTGGGCATTACTTGCAATTTGCCTTTCCCCCTCCTTTCTGCCTTGAAAGCATCAGCTACACCTGTGCACTCCATGGCCACAACACACTGTGGGTCCCATGGACCTGTGCACCCCTGTTATTACTAGTTGAAGCCTCTTTAGCTTTTGATCATCTCTATCACAGTGACTTCTGACCGGCTATCCTGCTTCCACTCTCTGGTCCTTTAAATCCTGCCTCCACAGAGTAAGTAGCTGGAGTCATCTTTTTGATGGGCTTAAAGCCTTCCAAAGACTTCTCTTCCCACCTAATGTAAAATCCCCAGCAAGGCCCTAAATTACCAAAGTCTCCAGGCTGTGGCCATGCCTGGCTCTCAGCTCTCCCTCTTGGACCCTCTTTCTTCCCTTCCTCACTCCTGACAATGACCTGGTATGTGTTCTTCAAGCATATTGAGCTGCTCCCCCTGTCAGGACTTTTGTACCAGGTCTTCCCATCTTTCTGGGAAGCCCTCCATAGATCTTCATATAGACAGATTGAAATATATACATTTTTAGATTGGTCATTTTATAATAGCACCTATTCTCAACCAACCAATGTAATATAGCCTCTCAGTTACTTCCTATCACATTATCCTATTGTGACTCCAAATATAACTTATATATTTATATTTTGGGAGTCCTATTTATCATTCATATCTTCCTTTTAAAAATAACATATTTGGCTATGTGTAATATACATATTGGGCAATATTCTTAGCCAAAGTTTTAAAGGGAAAAATAAGGATGTGCATTGTCAATGGGGAGTACTAATTCTGTATTTATATAAATGCTTTTAATTTTATGCTTTGCATTAAAAGTGCAATTCTAGAAAGCAATAACAATATTTGTATACAAAATAATACCCTGGAATATGGTAATCAGTTTTGTTACACTTATGACAAGATGGCAAAGAAAGCATTTTAGCCAATGAAGAGCTACGTGTGGCCCTAGTGAAGAAACAGTGGAGGTCGTGTATGTAGTCAGCTGGTAAAGACTCACACCTATAGGCACAATCAAGGAAGCATCTATCGCTCAGGTTTGTGATTGGATCCTAAGATGGTGGAACGGTATCAAGAAGGAGGTGATTGTAAAATCATTTAAAAAATGCAGCATAAAGACACTATGGATGGAACTAAGGATAATTAAATTTACCAGGATGAGGAAAGTGACTCTTCAGAAGATACTTTCAATGTGGAAATGAAAGAAGATGATACTTCTGATGTTGACAGTTATGAAGAGCTCTTGGCCTTCTATAATGTGTAAATGTTGTACATTTGTTACTGGTACATAAAATTTCTTGTACCTGGTATCTGCTCTTGTGTTTTATAATTATTTGTTATATAAATTTTTTTATACCATAACATATTAAAAAATAAATGCTAAAATTCCTTTATGATACAAAAAGCAGGTACCTAAATATAAACAAATAAAAATTTTGTATTAAAAAATTTAAGCAAAAGATTTTTTCCCCTGAAAGTTTGGGCCCAAAATGTGGGTGCACATTATACATGGGAGTGCATTATACACAGCAAAACATGGTATTTATTTCCTGTTTTTCTCATCCCCACTAGCATGCACTGTAGACAACAAAGATGAACATGGTGTTAGTGACTTCTGCATTTTCAGTGCCAAAGGATATTGGTTGAATGACTGCTAGTCTACTTTTTCTTAGCTCAAAGCATCATGCTTTCTCCTCATCTTGTGACTCACTAAAAAGATAGAATTCCCGTTCTGGCAAGAAATTTACTAATAGTAGTGTCCACCTCTTGGAGTTATTGAGATAATAAGAAAAATGTAAACATGTTTACAGTGATGAAGTACACGGAATACTGCCTGCCATGTAAAAAGCTCCATATAAATGTCAGCTGTTATTAGTGTAGATGTGTCTATTATATATGTATACACTTATTTGTATCTGTATAGATTGGTTATATGTATAAAACATATGAAACACTTACAAGCTTTTATTACTTACATATCTATATTATATATGGTGTTAGCTATTTTATTATTCTATTATCTGATAGAGTAGCAAAAAAAAAATGTGTCACAGCATTTTGTGAAATACCATAAAATAAAGCCACTCCTTTCTTACCTGGCTCTTTTCCAAGATTCAGCCAGATTTCTATTTCTGTTAGTGTAATGTTTTTGAGGAAGTAAACAGCAGTTGTAGTATGTGCTTTTTTTGTTTTGCTTATCTTATATTATTTTAGCCCTTCTTGTCCAGAGGGGAAGTAGGTGCTGTTAGGACAAGTATCCTGAAAGTCACAGTGGAGATCCATGGATTGGAAAATGCTCCAAATTCTTGTAGATATGCAAGGATGGATTTGAAGGGGTAAGAAAAGTTGCCCTGTGGGCATGTTTTGGTTTCTTAAAATTTTCTTTCATTATTATAATTGTTGGGAAGGAGTGGGTCATGAGATGTCGGGAATCTGCTCAAATGCACGTGGTATCTGGGAAATGGACTCCTGCTATTACTCAGGCAAAATGAGAGCATTAGTGCATTAATGAGGGTGCAGAGAAGTGAGAAAGGTGCTGATGTGAGATAGAGGCAAGTAGCAAGAAGAAAAGGGCTTGGGTGTGGGCAGTCATGTCTTTTGGTACCAGGACTTCTTGACTGTGAGGAGGGGGATGTCCTTTAAGTGGTGGGGCCAGGGCACAGTGTCCTTTTGTCTGGGTCTAAGGCACTGAATTCATAGAAAAACCTCATCCATAATCTGTAAATACCAACCAGATTCTGTAATGTCTATGTGTACAAATCAGATTCTCTGTGTTTACTGGAAATCTGAGTAAGAAAATGTGTGGAAGGAGTCTAGGAACATTCTGTAGTCACTTTCTCCAACTAAATGTGAAATACTTCATCATGACCACCAGATGGCAGTATTGCACCACAAAACCCTTGCATGGCCCTGTTCAATATCATATGGGCTTCCTGTTTGCAGCAGTAATTGCAATTACACTTATAAGGAGCAGTTATTCTTTATTTGCATTTATTCCATAGGCGAAGACTAAAGTTTTGTCAATAGTGGCTACTGTGTGTGTTCTTCAGATATCATCTTGGGAAGATGGGTGTCTAAAAGTTAAATTCTCTGTGACTCTAGCCATTCTATGATTCAAACTCAGTGAAAAAGATTAGTTAGTTGAAATATACTATTACCTCAGCCAGAATATATTAACTACTGCCAAACTACAAGACAGAAACAACAAGGAACTGTTCAGTTTCATAATTTACACTTTCTGATTTGCAGCCTATAGGATTTTCTAAAACCATAAAATATGGTTTTGTACGGTTTAAATTTTATAACAATTTCTGTCTAAAATAGCTCTCAATAAGTGCATTTGTGTTGTTGAAAAGTTTGAAAAGGTGATTAGCAAATATGATAAGGTATGTAAAATACCTAGCACAAGCCTTGAGCATGGCAGGAATCATAATAAATAAAGCCTCTGTTTCATTAAGAAGGAATAATAATTTAGTGAATGAGTGCAAAAATCCTTTACTACTGTGGTACAGGAGAAGCCAAACAGTGACAGGTGGCAGAGTGAGCTGTCTGCTGCACTCCCTAGTTGAGTAATCGGGGCAAGAGAAACTACTGAGGGTTCTATCTGTCCCCGGACACTGCAGATGGAAGTGTTCTGCAATTAACCAGGAATAACTTTCAAGCATGGCAAACACATTCCTTTCTATTTTACTTTGGTTAAATCTCTAGAGCAAATTTAAAAGAACACTTTTGGGGACAATTTTTTGCCAGGGTCTACCTACTGTCTCATTTCATGGATAGCTTTAAAACGATCGAATATGTAGTAGCCACAGTGACCCTGTAGCTTCAAGACACCCTTGGTTTGATACAGGAAAAGAAGATTGGCATTAATGGCCTTGATGGGGTCATCAAACTTTCACCATTTGAAAGTTTGAAAATCTCCTGTTTTAGATTTCTTCCTCCTTCTATTAGGCAGAGGTGGGGTAAATTCCTTAAATAAACAACATCTCTTGAACCAATTTAGGCTACAGTCATTAATCAAACTTTTCTTCTCTTACCAATATCCCCTTATTGAATTCTTTGTCTTTCTCTTCTTCCCCCCTTTTGCTGCCCAAGGTGAAGTGCAGTGGTACTCACGGCAACCTCATACTTCTGTGCTCAAGTGATCTTCCCAAGTAGCTGGGACTATAGGTGTGTGCCACCATGCCTTGCTAACTTTTAATAAAAATTTTTTTTTGTAGACTCAGGGTCTTGTTATATTGCTCAGGCTGGTCTGGAATTCCTGGGCTCAAGTGATTCTTCTGCCTCTGCCTCCCAAAATGCTAGGATTATCGCTATGAACCACTGCACCTGGCTTCATCCAGCTTTTCTGTTCACCTGGCCTCATCAACTTCCTTCCTTCCTTTCTTCCTTCCTTCCTTCCTTCCTTCCTTCCTTCCTTCCTTCCTTCCTTCCTTCCTTCCTTCCTTCCTTCCTTCCTTCCTTCCTTCCTTCCTTCCTTCCTTCTTCCTTTCCTCCTTCCCTCCCTCCTATCCTCCTTCCTTCCTCCCTCCCTTCCTACCTTCCTCTTTCTCTTCCTCCCTCTCTTCCTTCCCTCTCTCCCTTTTTTCTTTCTTGGCATCCCCACATCTCATTACTCACTGTATTCTGTTTGGTTTAGGTACACACATTAGAAGCCGGTGCTTTGTTTAACTTATTTCCTGTTACGGGCTGAAGTCAACCCCACCAACACCTTGATCTTGGTCATCCAGGCTCCAGAACTGTGAGAAATGAATTTCTGTTATTAAAGTTACACAGTCTCTGGAACATTTTTATGGAAGCCCTAACAAACTAACAGATTCCCTTAGATGATGATTCTTCTTTTTTAAAAACATGGAATGTTTTCAGGAATGTGTGTGTCATCTTGGTGCAAGGACGGTGTTAATCTATTCTGATTATGTGAGTAATCAGAAATCAATTGTAAGCTGAATTGTACCAATTTCAGTATCTATGCTGAGGAAGTAAGCACTCCTCTTAGAATCCTTAACCCCCAGATTTCCTGGCCTTCAGGGGTCACCCCTGATGTTGCGATACCCCAACACTGCTGCACATTCGGTGAGAGTGACAGCATTTGCATGAGGTGAGCAGATACTCAGTGGCAGCAGTTCTGAGCAGTTTATTGGCCTTCTCACGGGCACAGCACATTCATTCATTTTAACATTTAACATCACTATGGATACCCAAGAAGTTATTAGGAAAAGGAATAAATTTAAAAATAGTGGCAATGAGTAGAAAGAAAGAAGATCATACCTAAAAAGAAAATTTTAGCTTAAAGCTCTCTTTTACTGTGTGAGCAAAACTTTTCTCCCTCAATAGAACAGACACAAGTCTAGAGAGATCATTAAAATTCCTGTGTCTGGGTGAAAATAATAAAATACTGCAGATGGCACCATGGCATCACACATGGCTGTTTTAGAACAAAACCACTGTGTCATTATCCCACTTTTTTTTTTTTTTAGTGAGTAAGTTACTGGAATCCTTTAAAAATGATTATTTATGGTGAAAACTTGGAAAAGCAATTATGCCTGTTTTTTCACGTTTACTCCCATGGCTTGTACCACAAAGCACCAGTCAGCAGCCTCTCCTTGGAAGGCCTCAAGGCAAATGCATTGTTGTCGTAGCTACCAGAACATGGAGAATCACAATGTAGACTTAAACAAATTTTGAAATTAAACCTCAGAGATAGCCCCAACCTTCTTTCACATCCCTAAAGATAAGTTCACCAAAAGTTAACAAAGAAATAGTTGTGCTCAGAAGTCATGGCAGCTGAGTGCTGGGACAGAGAGTGGCCTCTAGACGGAGGCACGAATGGGGCTCTGGAATCAGCATAAGGAACTGTTCACAGTAGCTACTTCAAGGAACCCCACTAATTACTGTTTTCAGCAAAATGTAAAACTCTAAACCGAGGAGCAGTGCCATTTTTCCATCCAGGCCCAGACTGTGAATATTGTCAGTTTTGTGGGCTGTGTGGTTTCTGTCCGAGCCAGTCACCTCTGCCGTTGTGCCCTGAAAACTTCTAGAGACAACACCTATACCAAGGGGCATGGCTGTGTTCCAACAAAACTTTACTTACAAAAACTACAAAAACAGGTGGTGGCTTTGGTCATGGGCTATAGTTTTCTGACACCTGCTCACAATCTGAGTTTGCTTTCCCTCTAAGGAAGTTTCTCCCTGTATTAGGTTTGAACACCGAACCATTCTTGCATTTTTAATTTTATTTTTAGTTTGAATTAATATAAGGGAACATATAATTGGGTTATATTGTTTGCATTCGTTAGGTAGCGTCTGAGTTGAAGTTGAGTTATACCTCTACATTGTACCCATTGAGTGGGAGCATACCTAGCTCCCTCCTTCCCTTCCCCCCCTTCTTGAATTTAGTTGTGTTTTTCTCTTATGTGGACCCGTAGTTGTTCATCTACTAGTTTCAAATTAGTATTTAGTACCTAGGGTGCTTGCTTTTCTGTTCTTGAGATACTGTAGTAAAGAGAATGTTCAGGCTCTCTTGCCTTTTTTGTATTAAATGCTGGTAATTTCTGTGTTCCAAGAATTATCTGTGTCATCTTTTTCATGGTGGAAAAATGTTGGGTTGGGTAGGATGGGGGAATTAACATATCCATAACTAAGTATGACACTGGAGATGGATCTAATCATAACGCTGGCCTGGGCGTATGTCATTTTGTTCATTTCTTCCCATGGAGCCCATCTAGTTTGTATTCAATCTCAGGAATAAGAGTTTGGACTCGGGGTTGTGCTTGGGCTGAAACTGGCCTGGTAAGTAGGAATGTAATGAAGCAAAAGCTATTCAGTTATATTGGAGCTAAAGCACAGGCATACTAATCAAACAAACCATCTTAGAAAGTGAATTAATGTTAGTAATTATGTCAGAGGTAAAGAATATGTACAGTTACGAATTATGCCCTGTATCTAACATTCAATAATTCTCAGAAAGGTAACACGTTTTTTCGCAATACTCAGCTCCCATGGGAGCTAATTATGAATACAGTTCACTCAGGGTCACTTGCCAACATTTACACTTGAGTTGAAGGTGGTCCTGGTGGAGCTACCAATGATGAGCACGTAAATTCACCTGTGAAATAAAAAAGAAAAGACCCAGAATGTCAGGGCTACTCAAGGCTGACCTGAGGCCCTAGTTGACCTCTGGAAGGGATTCCATTGTCCGGTATTGACTTAACTAGATTTTTTTTTTTTTTTTCATCTATACTGGAGCAGATTCCAGAAGAATAAAGCAAAATATTTCTAGAAATTCACTCTGGTAAACTTCTGGGGCATGTGGAGATTGAAGGTTGCCTTTAATAGCTTTTGGCCTCACTTGAATTCTAAACGGATGAGAACATTGTAGTTACCCTTTAGCATGAAACTGAGGCTGATTACAGTTATCTTTTCTCTCACACAAAAAATCCCTTATGACTGGTTTGATATAATTTACATGGATTAATTTATAAATAATCTCTATCATCCATATTGAGCTATGATCCCCAGTTGGCATCTGTGGCTGGCCCTCAGCCTCTGACCCAGGTTCGTTTGCATTCCTGCTACGTCAGCTCTCGTAGGGAAGGAAAGACATTCGGGAGGCTCACCTGCACAATGAGCCACTTTGTCCATTTTCATCTCTTTTTTTTTTTTGTGCTGGGTTGGAAACCTTATTGCGTAGTCTGGGCTGCACAAATAGACAAAAGTAAACAGGGAAACCTGCTTTATGAGACAGCCTTGGAAAGTGTGATTGCTAAGATATAGATAGGCTTTATGTAGTGGGAATTTCCATTATAAATATACTTCTTAAAAATAAAGACTAGAAAAGCGAACTTACATGAAAAACATACCCTAGGTGGTTGGAGAGTGCCCTTTCTGTAGACACGTTTTATAAAATGTGTATCAAGGGAATTCTCTGGGGGCAGAGACCTGAGAATTTGCTTAGGGTGTCAGGGTGAAAATACTGCTAAATTGTTTTAATTATTGGCTGAAACGTGACAGGAAGAGGAAAAAAACCCTCCAGATGATATGAAGTATATGAAGTGGACCTTTTCTTGCATGCTCCACAAAAGTCTTTTGGGAAACATTTCTACTTATGTTTGGAAAATCTCAGGTGTGTATTTTCGCTGCGTACCTCACCTTTCCTGGCTTCTAAAACTGCGCTCCCTGTCATGGGGCCACTGGCCACAGGCCACCGCTGAGAACTTAGAATGCGGTTACTAAAACTGAGAAACCAAACTGTTCACTTTATTAAATTTTTGTTAATTTAAATTTGAATAGCCTCCTGTGGCTATTGGCTATTGGGACAGCACAGGTAGAGAACATTTCCATCATCCCCAGCAATTTCTATTTAGAGAGTGCAGGGCCTCCAGAAGGGGACTGGTCAGTAATTTTTGATAACGCACTTGCTTTTAATATTGAAGATTTAGTTTACTTTCAAGTGATAAAATTTAAAAGAAGAATACTATGAAGAAGACAACTCCCACCCTATTCAGATCTTATTAACAATTGCTTTGAGCCTATTCCCCCCAGCCCCAGTTCTGAGCAATTATGCCTATTTTTATTTGTAGTGTGTTATATTTAGTTCTTTCTTATGTAAGTAAGAAATACACTAATTTTAGAAAACATTTCCTTAATTAGTTGTGCTTGAAGTGTCCTCACTAATCCTTACGGTAATAACCAAGCTGCCAACTCCATATTCTTAGTGGGAAAAACAAAAAAGAGAAAGAGCGTGCTTTACTCACGCCACACAGGAAAACGCTGTGGTTTGGCAACAGAAAATTAAGAGGGAGGAAAGTTTCTAGGTCATCAAACGCAGTCAGAAATACCTACAGGCAAATCAATGCCCTTTTGCTGCTCTCGCTAATTTCTCAAAAGGATTATCTATGAAAACCTGATTTAGGTTTCTTGTTTCTTTGTTTTTGTTTTGTTTCACTTTAAGTCCATGTGAGCTTCAGGAAAAGGAGAGCTTCGTGTATTTTTTTCATCATGGTTTACAACCCAGTGTATGTGTGTTGCTGACCTCAAAATGGTCATAAGGTATCAGAAAAGCTAACTGAAAACAAAGTGCAGTAAAATTACTATAGAGTAAGCTTCCTGAGGGGACCAACCCTGTCTGTTTTATCCTTTCTGTAAAGGCACGTGTCTCCCAAAGTGCCTGGCTGTAGTTGGTCTCTATTTAATAAATCAATCACTTAAACGTGAGCTAGTGTTTAGGTATCATTATAGAGTGAGAAATGCTACCACTGCGGAAAACGTTGGGGATCAGGGT
Source organism: Nycticebus coucang (assembly GCF_027406575.1). Lineage (NCBI taxonomy): Eukaryota > Metazoa > Chordata > Mammalia > Primates > Lorisidae > Nycticebus > Nycticebus coucang. The sequence continues at coordinate 16,626,830 of NC_069795.1, forward strand.
TATCCCTGGGAGATGTTCCTAGGACCAGGACTCTACTGTTTTGGGGTCCTTGACTTGTTTATTAGCCTCAAGGATAAAGGCCCAGGCTCCGGGCTTCTTCTTGGGACTATTTCCTGTGTCATAGAACGGTTTCTGAGAGGCAGAACCAAGTGTCAGAGATGGATGGATCTGACTATCACAGCTGGCGTTCACCTTTTAAAGAGACCCTTGACTTTGACGGAAGGCAGAGGAAGGACGGTGGAAAGGGAGCCGTTCCCTATGTCCACATCAAAACTGTTTCCCCTTCCTGTCCCTTTATCTTGTCTTATTCTTACACTGTCTGAAAAACATATCAGCAACATCACACCCCACTCCAAAGGTTGCCAACACCTTCTCCAAATAATAGCGATCAGCATATTTAATAGACTTCAGCTGTCTTTTTGAATAATCTGGCAACAAACTTAAGTGGAAAAAAAAAAAGAGTCAGATTTTTAAGCAGAAACATTGCTTTATTGTTTAAATGTGGAAATAATACAGACCACCAGCTAAGCTAATAGTTTTCAGGAAAAAAAAAATCAAAAGTTAAACATGTCCCCATTGCTACCTTCAATAACATACACACAGATGGGAGGTGACAAAAAGATTGATAACAACAACAAAAAAGATTAATATCTAGAAAGGGGCCACATGTGTTGCTGGCAAATCATTGCTATTCTGAGCTCTCCACTTGCAACAATGATCTGAATGTCCATCCAAAGATGCTGAGAAACAATCCCCAACCCCTCCCGTAATGTCATCTCTACATAAATAAAAACACATTGGACCTTTCTGTGTTTGCCCCCAACCTGCTCCAATCTGTGTTTCTCCCTGAAAATGATCCCTTAGTCTGTGGGTAATACCTCTCACCCTTCTTGGATTCTGGGTGTGCATTACGGGCCAGGCTCCAATCGGACCTGGTTTGTGAAATTATGCAGAGCTCGGTAAACTTAGTCCTTTAACTGAGAGGCGACAGCAGCAAAGTGATGTGTGCAGAGAAGGGCATAACCTTTGATAGCTCTTGAGAATCCTTAAAAAAAAAAAAAAAAAACTATGTTCACTACAAGCGTTCACTTCTAAACTTGGTGAGCATATCCAAGGTGGCCTGGAAATCATACAGAGCTCATGTTTTTTGTTTTTTTCTTTTAACATTCTTTGAACTAATTAACCTCTGATAATCCATTTAGATGTAAGAAGGCCATGAGTTCAATACTTGGGGGGAGGAATAAAGGAGGCAGATTTTTGAAGTCTTATTTTCTTTGGCCCTGTCCCCCAAGCCTCAAAAACATTTAATTATAAGCGGGTAAAACTCCACTGAAGATTGGAAATCTTCTCTCCTCCAACTATTTTGTTTTAAGTGGGACTCTTGTCACTATTTACTAATACTTCTGCGTTTATGAGTCTCTTTTGAACCTATCCAAATTCTCAATTTTACATTTGGGAGGGAGGTGGAAACTGTTTGGACTTATAAGGATGGGATTTTACCCCCACCAGTCTTGAAATATCAGTAAGTGAAAGGAAACTTATCTGCCCATTTTGGGTTTGCCATCTGGACTGGCTGTCACTTTTATTTCCTCTGCACCTGTCTCTCTCATCCTTTTCTTTGGGAACAAAACACAGTCAGCAGGGCTTCTGAAAGGATACTAATATCCTCAGGCTTCCCTTTGGGGAGCAGCCAGCTCTCCTCTCTACATTGCCTATATGACAGTATCCTGATGTGCTGGTGTATTCCACCGACAGCAGGAGCGTGGGACATTGTGAAGTGCAGCAACCAGGAAATAAAGGTGGTTTAGTCTACGTACAGAGACACTGTGGGCCTGGCATTTTTTTAAACCTGCCGTCCCATATTCTCAAGCTAACAATTAGAAGTGAACTCTCCCTGCAGACCACCTTGTTAAAGGAGTATCAGGCTGCCGGAGCTCTGCAAGTGAATCTCATGTGCTCTGGGCAGATTGTAAAAACTGGCCTGCATCTCTGTGCCTCCCTGTGTATATCTCTCTGGCAGTGGGCTCTTGTAGCAACTACCATCAGAAGGAATTTGGCCTGATCTGCTTTGGTCCTTAACACGAGGCAGAATTGATCATTCTACCCAGGCCTCTGCAGGAGACGGAGTTCCGTGGTGACCCACAGAGATCCTTACCCTTGTGTAATATCGTTGCCTTGACTGTGGTTCGTAACTGTGAATATGATGAGCCATCGCTCTTGTGATTATGTCATATAACAAAAATGATCTTGCAGATTCACTTTCTAAGTCAGTTGATCTTAACCTAGAGAGAGTATCCAGGTGGGCCTGATTTAATCAACCAAGCTATTTAATTGTGGGTTTAGAGATCAGGGATAGAGGTAGTCAGAGATCAGACGAATGAGAAGGATTCCATATAACTAGGCTAGCTTGGGGGGACAGGGAGCTTTGAGGTAGAATGTGAGAGGTCCTTAGTGGCTGAGAATGGCCTCTTGCTGAGAGTCTGCAAAGAAATAGAGACCTCCTGTACTCAGCCCTACTATGAAACTAATTTTTGGCTTTCATATGAAAGCTATAACCCAGTTATAACCTAAGAATTTGAGGAATGGGGAGAGGGAGGGGAGGAAGGGGGAGGATGGGCGGAGGGAGGGTGATAGGTGGGATTACACCTGCGGTGCATCTTACAAGGGTACATGTGAAACTTAGTAAATGTAGACTATAACTGTCTTAACACAATAACTAAGAAAATGCCAGGAAGGCCATATTAACCAGTGTGATGAAAATGTGTCAAACTGTTTATAAAACCAATGTATGGTGCCCCATGATTGCATTAATATACACAGCTATGATTTAAAATTAATAAAAAAAAAAAAAAGAAATAGAGACCTCAGACCTACACCATGAGGAAATGAATGAAAGGAACCAGAGCCTCTCCCTCGCCTCTTCAGGGTCTCCAGCTGAAAACTCAGCCCAGCTGACACTTTTATTTCAGTCCTGTGATCCCAGAGACGCCAGTCACATTGTGCTAAACTTTGGACTTAGAGAACTGTGTGAGCTAATAAATGCGTGTTGTGTTAACATGCTAAGTTTGTGGTGATTGTCACACAGCAGTAGCAAACCAATGTAGCCTCACAAGACCTGTGCACTTGTTTGTATTTTCTCTGGGAACCTTGGCAAAGTCATCGGGATCATGCCCAGACCAGCCTGCCGGGGATGAGAGAGCTCATGGAGGTGAGTGTGAGGATCTCTGCTAATGGCCCACCCCCTCCCAGAAGCAGAGCCACCTCACCCACCCACAGCTGATTCCAGACGTCTGAGGGAGCTCAGTCGGGGAGTAGAACCACTCAGCTTATCCTAGGCTAAGTTGAAGACCTCAACAACTATGAGGTGTGTAAATGATTATTGTCTGGGCCAGTTACATCTTGGGGTGGTTTATTTTTTATTTTTATTTTATTTTATTTTTCTGAGACAGAGTCTCAAAGTATGCCGCCATAGCATCATCATAGCTCACAGCAACCTCAAACTCTGGGGCTCAAATGATCCTCTTGCCTTGGCCCTGCCACGTTGCTGGGACTATAGGTGCTTGCCGCCATGTCCGGCTGGTTTTTCTATTTTTGTAGAGACCAGGACTCACTCTTGCTCAGACTGGTCTCGAACTCCTGAGCTCAAGTAATCCACCCACCCCAGCCTCTCAAACCCACCCCAACCACACATGGCTTTGGGGTGGTTTTTTTGGAGAAATATCTAATTGATGCAGTATGTCTCCATGAGCAGGCACCACACTGGATGTCTTACCACTTAGCATGTCCACGTAGAAAGGATGAAACTGACTGTTCTTCAGACACGAAGCTTTTGCTGGCTTAGTGATGAGTCTGTTTGAAGAACAGAGAAAGAATGACAGTGTTATCTTGCCAAATATCTGATTATGATATTATGTTTATCTTCATATAAAAAATGAAGATGAACACATTTCAATGGTGTACTCATGTCAAGATTTAAAATGTATGCTTGTAAACATAGGGTGTCTCTGCATGGAGTCTGAACTGTCCTTGAATCCCAGGAGGCTGTTTGCAAACATGAGACCCTCCTTCAGAGGCATCCAGCCTCTTTTATGTTCCTAAGATGAACAGGCAGGTCTATGAAACAAATGTGAGTGACGCAATTTCATTTTGAACTCTTGATATGGGTATTAGGGATCTTGGATTTAGAAATTCAATCTCTGTAGTGGTTCAGTAATAGGAGGTCTGCAGTGGCATTTGATGTTAACATTCCCATGCAGGAGAGATGATGAGGGCCTACCTCTACCCTAAATGAACCGGAAAATAACAGAAAAGACATCTGTGGATGGAGATCACTGTAAGATTAGTGTGAAGGAGAAAATCAGCAATAGGGTTTCCATTGCTGGAGGGGAGTGGATGGGGGGCGGCTGCCCCAGAGAAGAATAAGCAGAGTCTTGCAAAGAAGGACAAGCAGGCTACACCTTTATGTGAGAGAACTGAGAGTGGGGAGCAGGTAGGGAACTGAACTGAAAACAATAGTGACTCACAGAGAAAAGGAGAGTGAAACGGAAGCTTGGGAGGGAGGACAGAAGCCTTCAAATCCAGCTGCTGAGAGCCCAGGAGTGTAGCTCTAGTTTTACTTAGCTGGGGACCACAGGTCTGTCCCAGGAGGAAGGAATACTGGTTTCTTCATGTGAGAGGATCTTCAGCTAGAGATGGTTGTGGGTGGTTAGCTGAGAAGCAGGGTCAGTGCTGTGTAAGGGAATTCTCCATCCAGGTGAATGGCAGACTAGCAGTTTGTGCAAACACTATCACTGCTGGCTCAGACTGTTTAAGTTGTGTGGAGGTGGTGAGCAGAGGACAAACTGACCCCCAGAGAAGCTCCAATATTGCACAGTCCTTATCCTAGAAGGACCTTTGTTTTACCAATGAGCACAATTTGATCTGGAGGCAGAGACAGGTTTCTAAGGAACATTTGGGAGAGAGGAATGATTGTTAGCACTGAGATTCAGCAAGTCTCTTGGTGTTTCTTATTCAGATGGAATCTTTGCCTCTGAGGGGTGGAAAAACTCAGAGATTTTGAGTGTATATGGCAGACGTATGCTGGTGATCCACTGTGTTGGACTTTCTGGGAAACTTATTCCCAGAATTATTCACACAAGCTCCCCAACCCAGCCTGTGGACCCCTGTCCGGTCCCTTTGGACACCCCACTCTCATGCCCTCAGCCATCTTTTGTTCTTGGCAAGGGAAGAGCAGCCTAGTGCACGGGGTCCCAGAGAGGGAGATGGATGGTTTTGTCCTCAATCTGGAGTCTCCTGCCTTCATGAATCCCCTTTGCATATGCAGTCCCTTTGCAGCGATGCCCCATGACCCTGGATATCTTTTGTGTCAGGACCTGTTGTATTATCTTTGGAAATTCAGTTGTTTTGCCCCCATACTAGACCCTGCGAGCTTCTGGCACGTGAGTCCTCTGTCTTATTCATTCAAAGTCTCAGCAGCCACCACAGTACTGGGCACACACGGGCACTCAAATTCCACTGAATAAATGACACTAATATGGTGTGCACATATCACTATACTGCCATTAAAATACATTTTTACATGTGGGTCTGGGCATAGTGGCTCACACCTGTAATCTCAGCATTTTGAGAGGCCAAGGAAGGATCGGTTGAAGCCAGGAGTTTGAGAACAGCTTTAACAAGAGCAAGACCTTATCCCTGCAAAGGAAAAATTAGCTGGGCGTGTTGACGTGTACTTGTAGTTTCAGCTACTCAGCAGGCTGAGGAAGGAGGATCGCTTGAACCCAGGAGCTGGAGGTTGAAGTGAACTGTGATAGTGCCATTGCCTTCTTGTCTGAGTGACAAAGCAGAACACTATCTCAAAAATAAATAAATAAAAAGAAGAAAATATAAAAAATATTAAAAGAGGACATACTGTCCCTGTACAGAATGTAGGTCTAGAAATGGCCATTGACCAGCTCTGTACCTGAAAGGCCCCTGGAAGTGAGCTGTCATGGTTTGTGATTTAGCCTGTGTCAAAGCACAAAAGGGCAGGGGAGCTTTGGCCCTTGATGAAAACAGATATTTTTTCCCAAGTTCAAAGCACCACTTTTTTTTTTTATTGTTAAATCATAGCTATGTACATTAGTGCAATCAAGGGGTACAATGTGCTGGTTTCATAAACAATCTGAAATATTCTCATCAAACTGTTCAACATAGCCTTTATGGCATTTTCTTAGTTATTGTATGTAGACATTTGTATTCTGCATTTAGTAGGTTTTGCCTGTACCCATTCTAAGATGCACCGTAGGTGTGGCCCCACCCATTATCCTCCCTCCACTCTAACCTCCCCCATCCCTTCCCCTTCCTTGGCCCTTTCCTCATAGTCTTTTGCTATAGTTGGGTTATAGCCTTCATGTGAAAGCTATATTTAGCTTCATAGTAGGGCTGAGTACATTGGATACTTTTTCTTCCATTCCTGAGATACTTTGCTAAGAAGAATATGTTCCAGCTCCATCCAGTTAAACATGAAAGAGGTAAAGTCTCCATCTTTCTTTAAGGCTGCATAATATTCCATGGTATACATGTACCACAATTTGCTACTCCATTTGTGGGTCGATGGGCACTTGGGCTTCTTCCATGACTTAGCAATTATGGATTGGGCTGCAGTAAAAATTCTGGTACAGATGTATTTGTTATATTGTGATTTTATGTCTTATGGGTATAAACCTAGTAAAGGAATTATAGGATCGAATGGCAGGTCTATTTTTAGAACTCTAAGTATTCTCCAAACATCCTTCCAGAAGGAACGTATTAGTGTGCATTCCCACTAGCAGGTAGAAGTGTTAAAGCACCACTTTTTTGACCTGTCATGTTTTCATGAGTGGCATGTCCTACCTGGGCAATCTGAACAAGCTTCTTTTGGATGTCACCACCTCTGTGTGCTACCAGAGGTCTCTTGGCTGGAAGAAGGCTGCACAGTCTGGGGTGTTCTGCAGGAGGGCTGGGCGGCTGGCAGTTGGCTTTCCCCAGGGACTGTCCACTTGTAAGCCAGGTGTGTATTTATTTTCAGGCAGAGGTGCAGTTTCATCACCATCATAAATCTTTAGATTTAGGGGACATCTAAGGACATAGAAGGAACAGGGGAGTATCATTCCTGAAACAAGGTATTTCCACTGGCAAGTATAATGCCTTCATCAGATAGCTGCTTCCAAGCAAATTCTGAGAATGAGAAGTATAAGTATAATAGAGAATATGGCACATTTTAGGAACTGGGTATTTATAGATTCTGGCTCCCTTTCATAGAATCTGTGTGACCTAGGGCTACTCAGTCTATGCTTTGATTTTTTTATGTGTAAACTAAATATCACAATATAAACAGAGTATCATGAGTATTATGGGGTCTCATTCCTTATTCTTGCCTTTCAGGAGACTGGCAGCAGAAATTGCCTTCTGGAGTTCTTGAGCAGGGGAGTCACATGGTCTGGCCACTGGTCTGGTTGACATCAGCAGGTCCCCCAAATGTAGAAACCAGATGATATCACAAAAGCCAGTCTTAGGTTTTATGTGCTGTTACCTACTGGGGAAGTCACAGATCTTTCCCTGTCAAGCACACATGATACTTTACCAGCAAGCAGTTACAGCAGATGTAAGTTAGGGACGATGGCTGGTTAACTTTTAATTATGTCTACACTTCTGGAGAAATCAGACTTTTATCATAGTTCCTGCCTTATGGCCTTACATTATTTTAATATAAGTGGTTTCAAGAAAACACTTGTAGATATCAACCTAAAAATATGTTGGGAGTACCGAGTCTTTTGAAATTATTTTAAGACCAGATCTTAAAACAATTATTCATATTAATTATTAATATTAAATTATTTAAAGACCAGATCATCAAAATTATCCACAATGATTTAACATCAAGATATGAGATGAAATTAATAACCCAGGGCTGGAGATGGCTGAGAGCATTGCTTCTGAGAGTAACTGGATTCTAGAGTTGGAGGACAGAACTTGTGGAGCCCATCCTGGGAATTGGCAGGACCTAAACCCTCACTCTTGCCTGGAAGCCGTTGATGTGTAGATAGGACACAGCTGTGTGGGACAAATACCTGGGCCTTCACGAAGTTCCGTCCATATGGTTGCCCCTCGTGTTCCCCTCTGGGTTTGGAGCCCAGTTGCCCAGTTGGAAGCACTGGCCCATTTCACGATCGCAGCCCTTTTTGCTTATCTCTCCTCCCCGCCTCACTTTCCCCACTGCCCTACTTGTGCTTTCTGAGATCATCTTCTTATAAACCACCTGTACCCAGGTTCTATCTCAGAATCTGTATTTGTGGGCTCCCAAAACCAAGGCATGTGCTATAAAGTCTCGGTTTGGGTGACCCTAAAAGTTTCCTACTTAAATGTTTTTGGTCATACATTTAAGTAGTTTCTTAAAAGTGACTTCAGTGAATTGTAAATATCGAAAGTGTAAAATAAAATTGTTACTTCACTCTTTTAAATATTTCCGATGGAATTTAAATTCCAGAATAATTCGATACTATTGTTCACTCATAAATATCAATATGCATGCTTATCTTGTTTTATAATATTCCTATATGATAAAAATATATTCTATATTCCTTATACAGAAAAAATTTAATTTCAATTCTATTTAATATACATTCATTGGGTGCATAGTAGGTTGGCTCAAGGGACATCCAATAATTATTTATTGATTAGTTAATCAGGATAGAATCATCAAGAATGTCAGTGGATCCTCTTTACTGAGTGTGTATAAAGTGATTTGTGAAAACAGACCTTGAAGAAATTTGCCTTAAAAAGAGGTGACATGTGTAGTGAAGAAGGTGATCTGTCAAAAGCCAGAAAATAAATGTGAAGGCATAATAAAATCATATATTTTGGGCAATCCTTTTGGAATAACCATAATTTTTCATCAAATATTTTTTTCTTTTTATGAAATTTGCTGCTGTTCTTTTATTACAACCAGGAGCTATAAAAGAACACAACTAAAGTGTCTGTTTTTTTTTTTTTAAACAAACAATTAAGCTTTATTTGTTAGGGCAAATAGGAATCATGTTCTGTTCTGGAGTTAATAGGAAATAAGTGAGCCCTCCCCCTTAACTTTCCTTATGGTTCATGCAAATGCTAGTGATACAATTATGTAAATGTCTAGTTTGGATTTGGAGTGCTGCCTTTATTTTTTAAGTATAATGTTATAAAGTGGCTAATTTGCACATAACTTTTGCAGCGCTGGTCTAAAGCTTATAAACAAAGCTCTACTTTTCAGAGAAATTTCAGAAGAAACAGAAATTTCTGGCAGTGGGTATATGAGGCTTACCCAGAACTTAGCCTTGAGCTTTGAGCAAGAAGTTATGTTTATGGCCATAATTGGAGAAAACCAAAAGTAAAGAGAAATAATAACCACATTAATAACTTTCACAGATTATTAAGAAGCAGAGCCAGAGGGCTTTGGGAAGGGACTGAGTTGCTGGTTCCTCAATGTGTGTGACCTTGAGCAAACGGTGTTCTCACTCCTTCCATCTCAAAGGGTGATGGAACTTTAATACATAGAATTATCACCAGAGCATTGGTGTCAGTTGGTTTGCTTTTCTGACGCTCAGTATTACTGAATAAGTTCCTCCTCATGGCAAAGTTGCAGTATTTTAATAAAGAACAGACTTGGGTTAGAAAAAAATAGACACAGTGAGGCAAGACGTGTTGGCTGCTGGTGTCCCTAAACTGTCTGAGCTGGAAAGAAGCTTAACTATCATCTAATTTTTAAAAATCATTTTTGATTCATGCTATGTGCTAGGTACTGTGCTAAACACTACTGAAATGATCTTACTCTGTCATTTCAACAGTCCCGTGAGATGGACATGATATTCACATCTTATAGATGAAGAAACAGTCTCCAACAGGTACTGTGGCCAATTTCTTAAACTAGGAGCTGAAGAGTAAGGATCTGAGCCCTGTTGTTCGGATTTCTTTTCAGAGACAGTCTTTCTCTGTCATCCAGGCTGGAGTGCAGTGACAGCATGATAGCTCACTTAAAATTCCTGGGATCAAGGGATCCTCCCGCTTCAGTCTCCCAAAAAGCTGGGACCAAAGCTTTGTGCAAACTTCTCCTTGTTCTATCCTTTCACTTTAGAAATGAAGCCTTGGAAATACTGTGATGTGTCAAGATCCTCAGGGTAATAAGTGACAGAGAGAGACTTGGAATGAAGGTTTTCTGACTCCCATGCCAGTGACTTGGTTTGACACCACCTGCGACTAGCCCAGGCTTCTCTGTAGGGCAGAGGAGGTGGCTTCCAGGCAAGTGTGTAGCGACATGTAGACTAATTGTTCTCAGCATTTTAAAACAAAATTTACAAGGCCCATATTGAGTTCTGGAGAAGCAGGTCTCACGGGTATAAAGGAGAATATTGCTGCTTGCCCTGCCTCTTCTGGAGGTCTTCTTTGCCAAGAATAACCAGCACAGGAACCAGGTCAAGTCCTTTGCTAATAAATAGATATAATTATTATTTTTTAAATGGAAACAACTCTCTGAAGGAATTTTCAGATAACCTTTAAAAGAACAAGTAGTTTTGTACAGGTAGCTGGGGCAGTTTTATTTTCACAAATCCCCAGTCCATTCATTCTTCATTTTTCTGACTCTTCCATCAGGCTCCTGTTCCTGCTGACTTGAGTCTTCATTGACCTGGGAAAGCTCAGTTCACCTGAGAACTTCACTGTCTATTGCCTCTTCTCATTTAAAAAGATTTTTTAAACTAATAATTATGCCCAAATATCCCTTAATTTTAACATTTTTTTTTTTTTTAGTATTCTCATTTATTTAGTATTTAAAAATTTTTTTACTATCCTCGTTTTACTCTTTCTTCCTACCTTTTGGCCCCTGTTTCTGAGACAATTCTAGATGGAAGTGAAAACAATATCCTTAAACTCAAGGCGACTCAATTTTTACACAATCTTGTTAAAGAACTTTTGTAAGTTAAGCCACCTCTTTATAGACATGTTTGTTTTTGTTTACATCTTCAGAGAGTGCAACTGAAGGCATAAACCATGATTTCTTTCCATCAATAAGTAATTTGTATCTCAAGGGTTCAATGATTGCATCAAATAGACATTGTATGTCCAGACATGTGTGTGTGTGTGTGCTTAATGGTTAAGAATGTCAGCTCAATTACTGAGGTCAAATCTGGCTCAAATCTGGGGCGATCTGGGGCAAATCACTCGCCCTTTCTTTGCCTCAATTGTTTCATTTGCACCTACCAGAGAGGGTTTCAGTGGAGATCAGTCAAGTTAATACATGAAAGAGACTTGGGATAGTGTTTGGCCTGGGTGAATAGGATATAAGTGTCAGCTATTAGAGAGTAGTGAAAATTTTCACTGTTTTCACTAACAATTCTTACTATAAATTCTCACAATTTAGCTCTTTGTTCTAGATCACTAATACAATGTACAAACATAAGGCAGGTCATGCTATTTAAAATGTTATCATACATTCCGGAGATGGATAGTGCTTGGTGGTGATGATTACAAAACAATAAATGTACTTAATGCTACTAAACTGTACACTTAAATACTGTTAAAATGGTAAATTTTACGTATGTATATTTTACCACAATTAATAAAAGTAAAAGAATAAAATTAAAAAAATAAAATGTTATTATAGCCACACTTAAAAAAGGTAAAAAAAAACCCTAGATAAAATTAATTTTAGTGTCCACTGTGTAAAAATATTTCCATATGTAATTAATGTAAAATTATTCACAAGCAATTTTATGTATTTTTTAATCACAGTGTGTCTGGAATCTGCTGTGTGTGCTATGCTTATGGCACATCACAGCTTGGACTAGCCCCCTTGGTGTTCTCAGCAGCCACATTGGGCTGGTGGCCACGACACTAGGCAGGACAATTTCAGTCTGACCGAATGCCCCTTGTGCCTTGATGGTTTATGTGATGATGTTGCCAGATTATTTAGTTATACTATTAAGCTGGAAATAGGGCTGTTCTCTAGAAGCATGGAGGGGAGTTAGGAGTTTGTCTCTGGTGATCCTCCAGCTCAGCTTCAGTGCCTCTTCCTTTGGCCACAGATGTCTTCACTTCAGTCGGCTTCTCGGGGTGCAGCCTCCCTCCAGGGCTTACTATCCATTACATCACTATCTGCTCTGTGTCCTGTTCCCTCAGGATCCTAAGTGACGAAGTTACACTTGGTTCTCATTATTCACAATAGTTGTATTCTACAGTCACTGCAAATACTGAATTAGTAAATACTGAACCATTGATCCTAGGGGAAATACAAGTTGGTCTCCTGGGAGCCTCTGGTTATGGTATTTCACCAACCAATCAGTCCTTGTTTTATGTGTGTTTCTGCTTATAGTGTTAGATCATTAGTTTAGAACTCATAAACTGAATGTAACTCATGTCTGAGTGAAGCTTATATAACACACATACTGTATGTACAACTTTCAGCCCTGGGCTTTGGCTCTTTTAAGTAGTGTCATTGCCAACCAAAAGCACAAAAATGTGAAAAATACAGCAGTAAATAGGGCACTCAAAGGTCACTTGTTTTACGGAATATGAGCTACAGCAAGAAGCAGAGTGTTGCCTTAGCTGTATGTGTGTGTCAGGAGCCTTAATTTTTTTGATGCCCTGTGCATATCTATGAATGGTCGTGAAAGCACCAAGACTCTTGATTTTGAAGTTATCAATAAATTCTAGTGAGAGGGTGGATCTGTGAATAATGAGGATGTGCTGTATTGCTTTTGGACATTTGCGTTTTTAGAGATGCTTTCTGTGTATTTGGGTGGGCAACTGGGAGCTGCTGGGGTCTTCATACTTCATTGCATGGATACTCATAATGGGTAACTGCCCATTCCTACTTCTGGGGAGTGGGGCAGCCGAGAGAGAGTACCCTCGGGTTGGGGTGGGCAGAGTGTACTATAAACAAAAGACCAAGGGAATGAGAAAGGTGCCCCTTTGGTAGAACTCAAAGCACAGTGATCCTCAAGCGTGATGCACCTGCAGGGGCCAGGAGATGAAGTAGAAAGACGAAGAGCCATTAAGAGGAATTGCTGAGAACCAGATGTCAGAGAGGAAAGAGTTGAAAAGCCCTGGACTCTGTGGTAAACAAGGCTAGGGTGCCCAGAGTTGACTTTTTGGTGGGAACTGGCTGTGTGTAGGGAATAAGTAGATTTCTCTGGGATAAAGGCACAGGAATTGTGAGTGAGGACAGTACCCTGGCTCATACCTGAGCTTGCTGCACACAGTAACCAATTTTGCAAGAATTTTTGATATTTTCATCTATTCTTTGTCACATCCTAAATCTAGTTGACTCGATTTTCTAAATTCGTTAGGACCTCACCCCTTGTCTCGCTTTCTTTTGGCTTGAAACAAAGAAAAGTATATGTATGTGTTGCAAATGTTTGTAATTTTATCATGAAAAAAAGAAGCATATTAAAACTATACAGTGGTTCTATTATGTTTATGCATTATACAAACTCTCCTTTGGGTAAATCTTCTTAAACAATTCATTTTCTTTTTTTTTTTTTTTTATTGTTGGGGATTCATTGATGGTACAATAAGCCAGGTTACATTGATTGCAATTGTTAGGTAAAGTTCTTCTTGCAATCATGTCTTGCCCCCATAAAGTGTGACACACACCAAAGCCCCCCCCCTCCATCCCTCTTTCTGCTTTTCCTCCCCCCCCATAACCTTAATTGTCATTAATTGTCCTCATATCAAAATTGAGTACATAGGATTCATGCTTCTCCATTCTTGTGATGCTTTACTAAGAATAATGTCTTCCATTTCCATCCAGGTTAATACGAAGGATGTAAAGTCTCCATTTTTTTTTTTTTTTTTTTTTATTGTTGGGGATTCATGGAGGGTACAATAAGCCAGGTTACACTGATTGCAACTGTTAGGTAAAGTCCCTCTTGCAATCATGTCTTGCCGCCATAAAGTGTGACACACACCAAGGCCCCACCCACCTCCCTCCATCCCTCTTTCTGTTCCCCCCCCATAACCATAATTGTCATTAATTGTCCTCATATCAAAATTGAGTACATAGGATTCGTGCTTCTCCATTCTTGCGATGCTTTACTAAGAATAATGTCTTCCACGTCCATCCAGGTTAATACGAAGGATGCAAAGTCTCCATTTATTTTAATGGCTGAATAGTATTCCATGGTATACGTATACCACAGCTTGGTAATCCATTCCTGGGTTGGTGGGCATTTAGGCTGTTTCCACATTTTGGCGATTGTAAATTGAGCTGCAATGAACAGTCTAGTACAAGTGTCCTTATGATAAAAGGATTTCTTTCCTTCAGGGTAGATGCCCAGTAATGGGATTGCAGGATCAAATGGAAGGTCTAGCTTGAGTGCTTTGAGGTTTCTCCATACTTCCTTCCAGAAAGGTTGTACTAGTTTGCAGTCCCACCAGCAGTGTAAAAGTGTTCCCTTCTCTCCACATCCACGCCAGCATCTGCAGTTTTGAGATTTTGTGATGTGGGACATTCTCACTGGGGTTAGATGATATCTCAGGGTTGTTTTGATTTGCATTTCTCTAATATATAGAGATGATGAACATTTTTTCATGTGTTTGTTAGCCATTCGTCTGTCGTCTTTAGAGAAAGTTCTATTCATGTCTCTTGCCCATTGATATAAGGGATGTTTGGCTTTTTTCATGTGGATTAATTTGAGTTCTCTATAGATCCTAGTTATCAAGCTTTTGTCTGATTGAAAATATGCAAATATCCTTTCCCATTGTGTAGGTTGTCTCTTTGCTTTGGTTATTGTCTCCTTAGCTGTACAGAAGCTTTTCAGTTTAATGAAGTCCCATTTGTTTATTTTTGCTGTTGTTGCAATTGCCATGGCAGTCTTCTTCATGAAGTCTTTCCCCAGGCCAATATCTTCCAGTGTTTTTCCTATGCTTTCTTGGAGGATTTTTATTGTTTCATGCCTTAAGTTCAAGTCCTTTATCCATCTTGAATCAATTTTTGTGAGTGGGGAAAGGTGTGGGTCCAGTTTCAGTCTTTTACATGTAGACATCCAGTTCTCCCAACACCATTTATTGAATAGTGAGTCTTTCCTCCAAGGTATGTTCTTGTTTGGTTTATCAAAGATTAGGTGGTTGTAAAATGTTAGTTTCATTTCTTGGTTTTCAATTCGATTCCAAGTGTCTATGTCTCTGTTTTTGTGCCAGTACCATGCTGTTTGAGCACTATGGCTTTGTAGTACAGACTAAAATCTGGTATGCTGATGCCCCCAGCTTTATTTTTGTTACAGAGAACTGCTTTAGCTATACGGGGTTTTCTCCGGTTCCATACAAAACGCAGAATCATTTTTTCCAAATCTTGAAAGTACGATGTTGGTATTTTGATAGGAATGGCATTGAATAGGTAGATTGCTTTGGGAAGTATAGACATTTTAACAATGTTGATTCTTCCCATCCATGAGCATGGTATGTTCTTCCATTTGTTAATATCCTCTGCTATTTCCTTTCTGAGGATTTCATAGTTTTCTTTATAGAGGTCCTTCACCTCCTTCGTTAGGTATATTCCTAGATATTTCATTTTCTTTGAGACTATGGTGAAGGGAGTTGTGTCCTTAATTAGCTTCTCATCTTGACTGTTACTGGTGTACACAAAGGCTACTGACTTGTGGACATTGATTTTATATCCTGAAACATTACTGTATTTTTTGATGACTTCTAGGAGTCTTGTGGTTGAGTCTTTGGGGTTCTCTAAGTATAAGATCATGTCATCAGCAAAGAGGGAGAGTTTGACCTCCTCTGCTCCCATTTGGATTCCCTTTATTTCCTTGTCTTGCCTAATTTTATTGGCTAGAACTTCCAGCACTACGTTGAATAGTAAAGGTGACAGAGGACAACCTTGTCTGGTTCCAGTTCTAAGAGGAAAAGCTTTCAGTTTTACTCCATTCAGTAAAATATTGGCTGTGAGTTTGTCATAGATAGCTTCAATCAGTTGTAGAAACGTGCCACCTATGCCTATACTCTTCAGTGTTCTAATTAGAAAAGGATGCTGGATTTTATCAAATGCTTTTTCTGCATCTATTGAGAGGGTCATGTGACCTTTATTTTTGCCTCTGTTAATATGGTGGATAACGTTTATAGACTTGCGTATGTTAAACCAGCCTTGCATCCCTGGGATGAAGCCTACTTGATCATGATGAATGACTTTTTTGATGATAAGCTGTAATCTATTGGCTAGGATTTTGTTGAGAATTTTTGCGTCTATGTTCATGAGTGAGATTGGTCTGAAATTCTCCTTTTTGTTTGGGTCTTTTCCTGGTTTTGGTATCAGGGTGATGTTTGCTTCATAGAATGTGTTGGGGAAGATTCCTTCTTCCTCAATTTTTTGGAATAATTTCTGCAGTACAGGAATAAGCTCTTCCTCGAAGGTTTGATAGAATTCTGGAGTGAAGCCATCTGGACCAGGGCATTTTTTGGTTGGAAGCTTTTTTATTGTTTCTTTGATCTCAGTGCTTGAAATTGGTCTGTTCAGGAGCTCTATTTCTTCCTGGCTGAGTCTAGGGAGAGGGTGTGATTCCAAATATTGATCCATTTCTTTCACATTGTCAAATTTATGGGCATAGAGTTTCTGGTAGTATTCAGAGATGATCTCTTGTATCTCTGTGGGATCAGTTGTTATTTCCCCTTTATCATTTCTGATTGAGGTTACTAGAGATTTTACTTTTCTATTCCTCGTTAGTCTGGCCAATGGTTTATCTATTTTATTTATTTTTTCAAAAAACCAACTCCTCGTTTCATTAATTTTCTGAATGATTCTCTTGTTTTCAATTTCATTGATCTCTGATTTGATTTTGGATATTTCTTTTCTTCTACTGAGTTTAGGCTTAGATTGTTCTTCTTTTTCCAATTCCATAAGATCTCTTGTGAGATTATTGATGTGCTCTCTTTCTGTTTTTCGAATGTAGGCATCTAAAGGGATGAATTTTCCTCTCAAAACTGCTTTTGCAGTATCCCACAGGTTTTGGTAGCTTGTGTCTTCATTGTTGTTATGCTCAAGGAAGTTAATGATTTCCTGTTTTATTTCTTCCTTCACCCATCTGTTATTCAACAGAAGATTGTTTAGTTTCCATGCCTTTGGGTGGGGTCGAGCATTTTTGTTAGAGTTGAGTTCCACCTTTAGTGCCTTATGGTCTGAGAAGATACAAGGTAAAATTTCAATTCTTTTGATTCTGTTGATAATTGTTTTGTGTCCCAGGATATGATCAATTTTGGAGAATGTTCCATGGGGTGATGAGAAGAATTTATATTCTTTATCTTTGGGATGGAGTGTTCTATATGCGTCTATCAAGCACAGTTGTTCCAGGGTCTCATTTAAGTCTCTTATATCCTTGTTTAATTTCTGTTTAGAGGATCTGTCCAGCTCTGTAAGAGGAGTGTTAAGGTCCCCTGTTATTATGGTATTATCAGATATCATATTGCTCAGACTGAGTAAGGTCTGTTTCAAGAATCTGGGAGCATTTAAATTGGGTGCATAGATATTTAGAATTGAAATGTCTTCTTGTTGTATTTTTCCCTTGACCAATATAAAGTGACCATCTTTATCTTTTTTGACTTTAGTTGCTTTAAATCCACATGTATCTGAAAATAAGATTGCAACTCCTCTTTTCTTCTGAATTCAATTTGCCTGAAAAATTGTCTTCCAACCCTTGACTCAGAGCTTTAATTTGTCTTTTGACGCCAGGTGTGTTTCTTGCACACAGCAAATGGATGGCTTGTGTTTTTTAATCCAGTCAACCAATCTATGTCTCTTCAGTGGGGAATTCAAGCCATTAACATTTATTGAGATAATTGATAAGTGTGGTAGTATTCTATTCATCTTATTTTGTGAGAGTCCATTGCTTAGTTTTATCTTTTGCATCAGTGTGGAGGTTTGGTTCTGTCCTTTAATTTCTGAGTTCTTACTTTGCTGCTGATCCATTGTGGTGGTCAGTGTGCAGAACAGGTTGAAGTATTTCCTGTAGAGCTGGTCTTGTTGTGGCAAATTTCCTCAATGTTTGTATATCCGTCAATGATTTGATTTCTCCATCAATTTTGAAGCTCAGCTTAGCAGGGTACAGAATTCTGGGCTGGAAATTGTTCTGTTTAAGTAGATTAAAGGTAGATGACCATTGTCTTCTTGCTTGGAAAGTGTCATTAGAGAAGTCTGCGGTCACTCTGATGGATTTGCCCCTGTAGGTCAACTGGCGCTTACTCCTGGCAGCTTGCAGAATCTTTTCTTTTGTCTTGACTTTGGACAGGTTCATCACAATGTGTCTTGGAGAAGCTTGGTTAGAGTTGAGGTGGCCTGAGGTCCGATAGCCCTCTGAAAGCAGTGTGTCAGAATCTTTGGTGATATTTGGGAAATTTTCTTTTATAATAGTCTCTAGTATGGCTTCCATTCCTCTGGGGCATTCTTCTTCCCCTTCTGGAATTCCTATAACTCATATGTTGGAACGCTTCATAAAGTCCCATAATTCTGACAGTGAACGTTCTGCTTTCTCTCTCTTCTTTTCTGCCTCTTTTACTATCTGAGTTATCGCAAAAACTTTGTCTTCTACCTCTGAAATTCTTTCTTCTGCATGGTCTAACCTGTTGCTGATACTTTCCATTGCATCTTTAAGTTCCCTGATTGACTGTTTCAGTTCCTTCAGCTCTGCTATATCCTTTTTATATTCTTCATATCATTCATCTCTTATTTGATTCTGTTTTTGGATTTCCTTTTGGTTATTTTCCACTTTATTAGCAGTTTCCTTCATTGTTTCCATCATTTCTTTCATTGTTTTCAACATGTGTATTCTAAATTCCCTTTCTGTCATTCCTAACATTTCTGTATAGGTGGAATCCTCTGCAGTAGCTACCTCTTGGTCCCTTGGCGGGGTTGTTCTGGACTGGTTCTTCATGTTGCCTGGAGTTTTCTGCTGATTCTTCCTCATGGGTGATTTCTTTTATCTGTTTCCTTGCCCTAATTTTCCTTTCACTTCCTCTTGCTCTTTAAGTTCTCGTGCCTGTGGAAGTTGCGGGAGGGTTAGACGGATTGAACACAAGCGACCACTTGCCGGTTTTCCACTGTTTTAGTCCTCCTCTTGAGGTCCAGAAGTCTCTCA
The DNA here is from genome assembly GCF_027406575.1 of Nycticebus coucang. NCBI lineage: Eukaryota > Metazoa > Chordata > Mammalia > Primates > Lorisidae > Nycticebus > Nycticebus coucang. The sequence goes on from NC_069795.1 coordinate 16,645,951, forward strand.
CTGACTCCCTGTATTTCTCAGGGGTGATGATAGGCAGATCCCACCAGCCAGAGATGCCTGGAGTCCTATATCCCCAGACTCACGGTGCCCAGATGCAAGGAAGCTGTTTCTCGGCTGCCATCTTGCTCCTAGATGAGTCTTTTTCGTACAGGACCAGAAGGGTGAGAAGGTTGAAGAGCAAGAAAGGGATGAAAGAAAGGAGGACCAAGTGAAAAGAAAAAATAAATAGAGAAAGGTGATGGGTAAAAGGATTATTGACAAAAAGAAGAGAGGCACAGAAATAGGGAGACAGAGCAATATAGGTGTACAGTAGGGTACTTTGATACAACCTTAAAAAAAAACAATCTTCTGGGGGTGCCCAGTTGGGTGGTTCCCTTGAGGTCAGCAGCTCTTTGCTAACCTGATCAGACACAGTACCCCACCTCCACCAATAGAGAGGAAAGACAAAAATGCTATAAATCAAACCAAAACAAGCAAACCGAAAACTTTACGGGATAAAATTGTTTGAAAACCAAATAATAGTGGTAGAAATAGTATCAAAAATGAAGTTCTAGTTATTAAAAAAGGCAGCAATGGGAAATTATAATTAAACTAGAAAAATTGAGAAAGAAAAAACCTGTACGGAAAAGGTTGAAATTAAAAAACAAAACAACATCAACAACATCAAAATAAACAAAAAACAACCAAACCAAAAAAAAAAAAAACAGAAAAAAACAAAACACAACCAAAAACAAGGCAGTATGTATATGTTGTTAAATATTGTCTGGGCAACACGTGGTCTTCTGGGGTATGAGATGTTAATCACAGTTCTGATACGACTGGAGGGCTGCTGATTTCTCAAACCCTAGCAGGTAGACACCCTAAATCTCTCTTCAGCCCACTTATAAGGCACTTTGAACTTGTGAAGTTGCTGAGGAGAAGCCTTCCCAGGAAAGTGCTTGTCGCTGGAATCACTGCTGAAGTGGCTAGCCACTTACCCAGTGTTCCAAAACTGGTCTCACTCTGCCCTTGAGGGTTAGGGCTGCAAGGCGGCTCAGACCCCACCCTTAGGCTACTCTGTGCTGGGTTACCAGCTCCCACCCGATTCTAGCTCTACGACCCTGAGGGCGGAGCTTGCCAGGGCATATCACTCACAATGGCTCCCTGTGGTCCACAGCCAAACACTATTAGCTCCGTCTGGCTCAGCGGCTCAGACTGGAGCCCTAGACAAAGGCCAAAGTTCTTCACATTCCCGCTCAGGCTCTCCCCAAGGCAGCTCAACTGAGTTTCAAGTCCAAAGACACCAAAACAGTTCGCAGGTAAGGCCTTTCCGGTTTGCAGTCTCGCTGCTACTGAACTTACAGTTGCGGGCAGGTTTAGACCGATTGAACACACGCGACCATTTGCCGGTTTTCCACTGTTTTAGTCCTCCTCTTGGAGTCCAGAAGTCTCTCGCTGACTCTCTGTATCCTCACAGGGGTGATGATAGGCAGATCCCACCAGCCAGAGATGCCTGGAGTCCTATCTCCCCAGACTCACGGTGCCCAGATGCAAGGAAGCTGTTACTCGGCCGCCATCTTGCTCTCTTCCTCCTGCTGTTTTCTTATTTTTTTTTTTTTAATGAAGATTGTGTTTAGTCTTCTCCATGTTACTCAATCCCATTTTATAGTAGACATGCTTTAACCATGTTTATTTTTTCTTTTTCTTTTTTTTAAACCGGGAGTATTACCTGGTTTTATTATTCATAAACCTGGTCTGGTTTTTCCTATTCTTTATTCTATGCACAATTTAGGCTCATTTTACCATCTCTGCCTATCTTATTCTGACTTTCCACAGTCTACCCATACAGAAAGAAATATTTATATTTTGAACAAAATTAATAGATGTTAATGGGGTGTATTTTCTAGAACTTAGTAAGAGAGTGGAAAAATATATCTGGAGTGATAGCATATGCCATAAGGGAAAGCCAAATAACCAAGTTGAAAAAGAATGCTGAGAGAGAGAGAAAGAAGGAGGGTGGGATGGGGGAAAAGAAGAGCAGAGAGAGAGAGAAGGAGGGAGGGGGTGGGGTCTTGGTGTGTGCCACATCTTTTGGGAGCAAGACACGATTGTAAGACACTGATTGCCCTAACAAATCAGTGTAACCTGGTTTCTTGCACCCTCAATGAATCCCCACCAATAAAAAAAAAAAAAAAGGAAAGAAAAAGAAAAAGACTGCTAAGAAATCCTGGTTTCATGTACCCCCAATGAATCTCCAACAACTAAAAAAAAAAAGAAAAAGAAAAGAAAAAGACAGCTAAGAAATCACACAATAAATTAGATTCTGGATAAGGTAAATCTGAGAAAACTTTGCCAATTATTTGGAAGATCATTTTTATTGAACAAGTATTAATATAATGACATAAATAAAATTTTGAGAAATAGAAGAAGAGATCCTGTAACTCTTCACCTTAACATAACTCTATAAATGTTGCCTGTTGCTCTGCAGTGTCGTATGTGAGGTGGTTGAGGTGGTTGGGAGCATTAGCTCAAACCAGACTTACCAATAAACTCCAGGTCAGTCATTCCTAACAGAGCACGTAAAGGAAGACTCTCTCAGCATTGGTTTTCTTAGCTGTATATGGGCATAAATACATAATGCAGATAAAGTGGTAAGATACCTGAGATGAGTTTACGTATCATTAAAATAATTTCTATAAACAGATATTACTTTTAAAAACAAATTGGGGTTAATAGGAAGGTACATATGATTAGGTTACAATGTTTGCTCTTGTAAGGTAGAGTGTGAGCTGTAGTCGAGTCCTGCACCCACAACATGTGCCTGTTAGGTGGGAACTTACTGACCCTCCTTCCCCCACCCCTCTTCTTGAATTTAATCGTGTTTTTCTCTCATGTGGGCCTGTAGTTGTTAATTGATTAGTTTTTGGAAAGAAATCTGGAGAACCCTCAAAGAACTAAAAGTGGATTTGATGCTGCAACCCCCTTACCAGCTATTTACTATGAATAAACAGGTGTTTCTTAAGCCCCTGCCGGGATCATCTTCATAGCTGGTCTAGAGAAGGTCTGGACAGGGAAGCAGACCATCAGATGAGTATGCAGGTAGATAGTGACAGAGAAGGAAAAACTCAGGAAGGTGGAAGAGCTTCCAGCAGAGAGATCTGGCCTGGTCTGGGGGGCCAGGGAATGTTCCCTGAGAAAGTATTGCCAGGCTGAGAAGCAAAGGAGAAATGGGGGGTAAAGAAGGAGGGAACCTGGGAAAAAAACCCCAAACATTCCAGCACAAGGAACTGTATGTATAAAACCTTCAGGAGAGTAGGATTCTCAGGCTTTGGGGGGGAATTAAAGGTTGGCCATTGTGGCTGGAGTGTCAAGATTGAGTGAGGGAGTCTCCAGAGACAAGACTGGACAGATGTGCAGTAGCCACGTCACGCTGCGTCTTTATCTTCAGTGTAGTGGGGAGTGAAGTCAGGGCTCTAAGCCGGGGAGAGACCTGAGCTTCTGTGAAGCAAGCAGAAGAAATGGGGTGGGTGAATATTTGCTCTTCTCTCCTCCCAGAGAGAGGCGGTGGCAACTGTGACTGGGTGTGGCATAAGCAGTGGAGTAGAGAAACACAGGAAATGTTTAGGAGGTAAAATTGATGGGGCTTAGTGTGGGCGGGATGTGGCAGTTGAAGGAGAGCCACGGTGTTAAGGATAAATCCTGGTCTCCCGGGCTGGAAACTCAGCAACAGACAATTCCAGAAAAGTACCAACTTTGCAGAGTGCCTTTGTCCTAACTTACATGCAGACGTAGTTCACAAATCTGAAACCACAGTTTACCTCTTGCCTAAAATCTCATTTTTATTCATGAAAGAGCATCATATTTATATGCACGTATCTGTAGAAACTCATATATATATAAATAAAGTAGGTTTGCTGTCATTGGTCTAAACTAGTCAAAAACCTTTATTTAGCTTTATTATAAATTCAAGTACTTTGACATTTTGGTGGTATTCATATTATTTACAAGAATCTGTCTTATATGCTTTGCTTATAGTTAGGTTTCTAAAGTATAATATATCAGGTTGGCACCTGTAGCTCAATGGCTAGGGAGCTGGCCACATACACCAGGGCTGACGGGTTTGAACCCAGCCTGGGCCTGCTAAACAATAACAACAACAACAACAACAAAAATAGCTGGGCGTTGTGGCAAGCACCTGTAGTCCCAGCTACTAGGGAGGCTGAGGCAAGAGAATTGCTTAAGCCCAAGAGGTTGAGGTTGCTGTGAGTGGTGATGCCACAGCACCCTACTGAGGGTGACATAGTAAGACTCTGTCTCAAAAAAAAAAGTATACTGTATTAATCCTCTGATCAATTGTTTTTCTCCCCAAAGTCTGTGGAATGGAATTTATGCTCTTCAGATTCATCATCATATTCAAGGCCTTGAGTCACTTTCCTGCCTCATGTTCATCCCCTCTGTACTCGTCCCTCAAGCGTGTTGTGTTTTCTAGGCTTTGATTCTGTGGCTCCTTTTGCCTCGGATGTCCTCTAATGCTTCTGCCCCAGCTGAATCCTATGCATCCTTCAAGGCTTCCTTGACACATCACCACCCCTGAGCTCTTATGGACCCCTGACAACTTGTTTCTAGGCTGTCTTGTTCTCAGGTGAGTTTATATCACAGACAGACTTGAATTATAGCCAAATCGTTCATATTAGTCTCCTGCTCTAGATCCACCGTTTCTAAAACCTTTTTGATTCTTTGTCCTTATTACTAAATATTGTTGCACATACTGTACTCTCGAAGCTGGGCTCCCCGGGAGCAGATCCTGAGATAAGGGTTTCAGTGCAGGTGATCTGTTTGGGAGGTGATCCAGAAAGTGCTTTTAAGAGAATGGGGAATTTGGGCGGCGCCTGTGGCTCAGTGAGTAGGGCGCTGGCCCCATATGCAAGGGTGGTAGGTTCAAACCCAGCCCCGGCCAAACTGCAACAACAAAAAAAAATAGCTGGGCGTTGTGGCGGGTGCCTGTAGTCCCAGCTGCTCGGGAGGCTGAGGCAAGAGAATCACATAAGCCCAAGAGCTGGAGGTTGCTGTGAGCTGTGTGATGCCACGGCACTTGACCGTGGGCAGTAAAGTGAGACTCCGTCTCTACAAAAAAAAAAAGAGAATGGGGAATTTAAGAGCAGGTGATAACAGTGGGCAACCAGAGGTCATTTCCATCGTGACCTCTCAAAGCCTTTGCAGGATGTGACTTGGAGTTGTTACAACTGAAGGCAAAGGTGCAGGGAAGCACATCCTCCCTGGGGTGCTCAGTGTTCATGCCCCCCAATATTCCTGTGTTGAGGTAGAATCCCCAGGGTGATGGTATTAGGAGGCGGGGTCTTTTGCAAATTGTTAGGTCATGAGAGTGGAACCCTCATGAGAGTGGATGAGATTCATGTCCTTGTAGCGGGACCCCCGGAAGCTGTTTCTGCCACATGAGGACAGAGCAACAAGTGAGGAGACGGCTGGGTATAATCCATAAGAGTGCTCTCATCACAACCTGACCATGGTGGCACCCTTATCTTGATTTCCAGCCTCTCAAACTGTGATGAATAAATGTTTGTTGTTTAAGCCATGCAGTCTACAATAATTTGTTCTAGCAGCCCAACCTAAGACATCCTCCTCCATCAGTCAGTCATGGTTGAGGACTGTTCCAAGGGACCTTGAATTCTCAACTCCTGGCCTGGCCTTTGGCAGCTGGAGAATCCTCCAAAGCATAGAGTTGCAGATATTAAAGTCGAAATGGTGCTAATGGTGTCTGCATGCCCCTCCTCCATATACATGGAATATCTTTTTATTTCTCTGTCAAACACAGTAATGAAAGCTTTTCCCTCTTCCTCCAAAACAGTAAAGGGGACATGATGTTTGGAAAGGAAAAGATGAAAAAGGAAGTGGTGTAGGTACCAGAACTTCTTAAGTAAAGGCACCATATTAAAAATTAGAGTCTAGCATTCCTAGTGGATATAGGATTCATAAAGGGTAAGGTCAAGAGTAACAAGGCCCTGCAGCCTGACAAGTGTTAGCATGTAAGTGTGGACCAAAGGAAGGACAGGATTATAAAATCTCTTTGTGGACTATGGGAGGCATCAACCATGTAGCTAAAAACCAAAGAATTTGCTCATGAACAATGCAATGCAAAGCCTGAATAATGAAGACTTTGGAATTTGGATAGGGTCTCAGTTTAGGAGTGTGTTTTCTGGAGTCTTAAAAAACAGGGAAAGTTTTGTATGAGAGTGTTTGTATCAAGGCAGGATCATTTGATTGTTTCCCAGTAGAGGAAAAAAATAACCAATCACCTTCATTCCATCCACCGTTTCTCTGCAGTTCCCACGGCTCCCTGGAGGTTCCCTGTCTCCCCCTCTTTTCTTCTCCTTCTTTCCCACTCCCCACCACTGGCTGTTTTTTAAGGCAATGTGATTTCTGGATCTGTGGAGTCATTTAGTGTTTTGAGAAATGAAATGACCCTGAAATGCTGTCACAGTGCCTGAGTTATAAAGTATTCAGGTGATGTGGGGCCCACACACATATGGAGAAAGTATCTTTACTTGAGGAAAAGTATAAAGATTCTTTCATACATCTGCACCATTTTTATCGCAAATAATATTTTAAAATCAGAGAGGGGTGCAGTCTTGGTGGGCTTATGTTGCTTTAAATTAGTTTCAAGAACGAAATCAGATCAGTCATTGGCTGGTTTTTCTGTTTCCAAATCACATTCCCAGCAGAACGCAATGCGGTCCAGCAATTTAATTCATTATTACACAAATTCCTAGCGAGTGAAATTTTAACCTCTGCTTCTAACGACTTCATATTGGTTTTATCTGTGATTAACTTAGTGAAAGGTATCTGGTGACAGATTCTTCCCTGTGCTCCAATTACCTCACTTACGAGGTTCTCCAGGGAGTTTATTTAACCACTTTCTGCTGAAAAGTGTCATATGGTGGACTAGGAATAATAATCAGGAATTCTAGGTGTTTTAACAGGGAATCTCAAAGGGTATTACTGGATGAGCACAGGTGGAGAATGCTTGTAAACCTTTGACTAGTGTGACAAGGTCTGGGGCAGTTTCATGGTCAAAATAACACGGCACCGAAATCAAAATTAATGTCAAAGTACTTTAAATCTTTTACATTTTTCAAAATCAATGCTTTCAAAACATTTCTTCCCACCCCTCTCCCATCCATGGTGTATAGTCTCTGCAAGTGTGTACCTGAGCTTTGCTTTTCTCTTTTTTCTTTTCCTTTCTTTTCTTTTTTCATTAAATCATAGCTGTGTACAGCAATGCAATTATGGAGTACAATGTGCTGGTTTTATATGCAATTTGAAATACTTTCATGAAACTGGTTAATATAGCCTTCAACGTATTTCTTTTCTTTTCTCTTCTCTCCCTTCCTTTCCCTTCCCTTCCCTTCTCTTCTCTCCTTTCCTTTTCTCTTCTTTTTTAACTTATTTTGAGACAGAGTCTCACTCTGCTGCCCTAGGTAGTGTGCTATGACATCATAGCTCACAGCAACCTAAAACTCCTGGGCTCAAGTGGTTCTCCTGCCTCAGCCTTCTGAGTAACTGGGACTATAGACACTTTGCATGACTGGGCTTTTATTTTCAAATGTCCTTTACCTGGGAAAAACTTTCCCTTTAGAGCAGTGGTTCTGAGCCTTCCTAATGCTGTGACCCTTTAATACAGTTCCTCATGTTGTGGTGACCCTCAACCATAAAATTATTTTCGTCAACTGTAATTTTGCTACTGTTATGAATCTTAATGTAAATATATGATATGCAGGATGTATTTTCATTGTTACAAAGGGGTCGCAACCACAGGCTGAGAACCTCTGCTTTAGAGACAATTCTGTAGTTTCTTATGTTTACTCCCCTGCCACCTGCATGTTTCTGCCTTAAAAAAGCCTTAAACATTCAGTCTAGCAAAGGTGGGAACTTTTGAGGGTGGAAAAGAGGAAGACAAAATAGGAAAAGCTAGACTTTCTTTTATAGGACAGACAAATAGAAAAGTACAGAGATCTTCAGAAAATCATCTTTGTATTTAAAGTATATAGATAAAGATATAGGAAAATTCTTTATCTGACAGCACCAAGGAGCATCTTATAAATATTAACAGTGGAAATAGCGTTCCTTTTAAGAGTGCTATGAGAGATATGAGAGGTATGGACCTCCAAATTCCATTCTATATTGTAACTCTGATTCATGACTTCTTCTTAAAACCACAATTGAAGAAAATTCAAGAATTCTCAAATTTGGTGGCTCCTGTAGCTCAGTGGGTAGGGTGCCAGCTATATACACCAAGGCAGGCATGTTCAAACCCAGCCTGGGCCTGCTGAACAATGACAACTGCAACAGAAAAATAGCCGGGCATTGCGGTGGGCACTTGTAGTCCTAGCTACTCAGAAAGCTGAGGCAAGAGAATCGCTTAAGTGCCACGGACCACCCTGTCGGTGGGCTCCAGTCCGAGGGAGAGCAGGGAGAAGGAGCGAGGAAGGTTGAGAGATCGGCGCAGGAATGACAGTCTGACACACTACGGGTTGGAGTATGCAGCTGCAATTTTACTGAAGGCATATGTTGGTATTTATACATTTTCTTTACAGGGTTTTAAACAATGCTATTTTCATTCTGCTTACACTTGCAGGTTATCTTTGTGCTCACATATGCGGTTTATCATGCATAACCATGTTCTCAATGTTCCGCTCTCCGAAGGGTAGTGGTTATCAATCAAACCTGTCTGCTTCCTCTTATTTTAAGAATGTTAACGTCTGCAACTCTTTTCCAGTTCCTTATAATCTTTTTTTTAAAACAGCTTGACATATTCCTTATATATAATGTTTGATTATTTCTATATATTTTTCTATATATTTTTACTCCTATTAGTAACTATACTTTGATTCATAGTTGATTGTTTGTTAAACATTAAATTACTCTATTGATTTGTATTACATATAAAAATTGGTGAAGCAAGATGTTCTGAACAAAACTTTATTGTGGGTGGACATGTTTTGTTAAATTTGTAACTTATGTATGCATCTTGTTTTTCTTGTTTTCATGCCTATTGTCCTAGTTCACTAATATTTATGGTGGGAAAACATCTTTGTGTGCTCATTATTGGTGCCACTGAGTTTAGCAAGCTCATGAGGTTGTGTTATATCTGGATCAACAGTGTATTGTGCTCATTCTTAACAAAGAACATATTGATTACTTATCAGGACAAACAGACTTCTGGTACAGAATGACAATCACATGAATAGATGCCACAATCTTTAAACTTTGGCAAATACCTAAACACGTTGAGCAACATTTCTGATGCTGTACGTGCTGGGGGCGCTGGGGGCAAAGCTCCGTGGAGCACAATCCACCTTCCCGTCGTTCTAGAACGCGGACAGCGCCGCCTCACTACGGCTATGGTGCCGTGGGTGCGGCACTTAAGCCCAAGAGTTTGAGGTTGCTGTGAGCTGTAATGCCACAGCAATCTACCAAGGGCGATCTAGTGAGACTCTGTCTTAAAAAAAAAAAATAATAATTCTCAGATTTGATAAATAAAATTTACCTTTATATTAACACTCTATTCTATCTATACCTTTTATGATTTGAGGGATTTTGCAATGGGCTGAATGTTTGTGTCCCCCCAAGTTAGAATTTCATATGTTGAGATTCTAAAATCTAATGTGATAGTTAGGAGGTGGGGCCTGTGGGAGATGATTAGGTAATGAGGGTAGAACCCTCATAAATGGGATTAGTGCCCTTATGAAAGGGACCCCCAAGGGCTCTCTAGTGCTTTTTCTGCCAAGTGAGGAAATAAGAAGACAGCAGTCTGCAAACCAGAAGAGAGGCCTCACCAGAACCAGACCTGCTGGCAGCCCAACCTGTCTCACATTCCAGTCTCCAAAATTATAATAAATCAATTTCTATTGTATATAAGCCACCCAGTCATTGCCAATCTCCATTTACTCTTGTAACCTTTTTTTCTTGTTTTAATCTCCCATTTTTGAGAAATGCCTCACTGCCTGTAGGCACTTCAGTTAACATTCTTGGGCATCGTCAAGTTTGGCGATGCCCCACTAATATGCAGCAGTCAGAAATGCTCACAGTTCTTCAGGGGTGGCTGTGAGGAATGAAAGACTTGTGCGATTTACTTATAGCTTACTTTTTGGTAATACCTAGTATTATTTTTGTCATTTTAGCATTCCAAAAGACAAATCTCTTTAAAACCACACCATTATAATTTGTATACCATTTTCTTTGACATTTTCTCCATACCCTAGAATTACAATCCAAGAACAACTTGATGGAAATTGTAAAAAAAATCACAGTCATTGACTACATCTACACAGTGAGCCTGATGGGTAGGGGTGGCCGGGAGTGCTCTTGAGGCAAGGCAAGAAAGGATTTATAGTAGGAGAAACCAGTAAAAATAAAATTAGGCTTTCAAAATATCTTTAACAAGGCTCCACACACAAGTTTCATATGGTGAAATAATTTATGGAGAAGAGAGTCTTGACTAAATGTAGGAAGGGAACTTTATTTATAAGTGGGCAATTCTCTGGTGAGCTCAACTGCTTTCGGTTAGGCCACACATTAAAGAGATTCAAAAACATAAAACCATACCACTCTTCTAAGTTTTGTGATTTGAAAAATATAGTTTGTTCTTATAAAGGTATTTATATTAACATTGATGAGATTATCGTCATTTTAAAATGAATGAATAAATAAATGTTTAAAACTTCTCAATTTAAATTTCTTTTCTTTTCTTTCTTTCTTTTTTTTTTTTTTGAGACCAGAGTCTCATTATGTCGCCCTTGTTAGAGTGCTGTGGCATCACAGCTCACAGAAACCTCAACTCTTGGCTTAAGTGATTCTCTTGCCTCAGCCTCCCGAGTAGCTGGGACTACAGGCGCCCGCCACAACGCCCAGCTATTTTTTGGTTGCAGTTGTCATTGTTGTTCAGCAGGCCCGGGCTGGGCTCGAACCCACCACCTTCAGTGTATGTGGCTGGCGCCCTACTCACTGAGCTACCTGCACTGAGCCACAATTTAAATTTCTAACATTAATAGTCCCAACCCACACAAGCTACAATTCTTTGGGGTCCTCAGCAAATTTTGAGGGTGTAAGGGGATTAGCTGAGGCGAAAACACTTGAGAACTGTTAGACTTCTGAGAATCCAAATGTTATCTCCGTATTCTTTGTAGAACCAAGAACTTACTTCCTCAAAGAGTCCCAATATGATTACATATCTTTCACTCACCAGGGTATTTGTATTTATCTGAGAACGTAGAGCAGTTTCCTACTGTTTTGACATTCTAAAGGTAGAACAGAGTACTTACAAATGAGAAAGTACAGTAGCAGAGAATATAAATACAGAGAATAATGCTAATTTTACCTTTTTGTGGTTCTGGACAAGTCTTTGAAGTTCAGTATTTAGCTTTCAAATAATAATGTTATAAATTAAATTTATTTTATAATCTTGGAAACACAAATCTTTCTTTTTCTGAAGGGAAAAGAAAGGGAAAGGAAAAGAAAAGGGTTAAGTCTGGGAAAGCCATCTAATCCTTACAAAATTTAGGAAATTCTGTGATTTCAATGATGGATTAAAGAGAAGCCTCAAAATTTCAGACAGAGAAAACTGATGAATGTAAGAAAGGAGGTTATGAAATTCGCTAAGTCTTCCCAGTTCCGGGATAATTAATGACACCAGTGCAGTTGTCTCATGGTGGTATTTTATGTGCACTTCTCTTCTTTTTATACATTTATTCATATGTATTTTTATTTTAATTGTTTTGGGTACACAATATATGTAGTTGTATGTCTACCGCATACGTGTGATATTCAATACAGGTATACAATGTGTGCTAATCAAGTCGGAGTAATCAGGGCACCATCACTTCAGGCACTTATCATTTCTTTGTGTTAGAAACATTCCAGTTTCACTTTTTCAGTTATTTTAAAATATGTCCTAATTTATTGTTGAGTATAGATGCTTGGTTGTGCTTTCAAATATTGTTTTTTCTATCTAACTATATTTTTGTACCCATTGACCATCCCAACTTTATCCTCCACCTTCCTGCTTCCCTTTCCAACCTCTGGTTACATTCTACTCTCTCTATGAGATCAATTGTTTTTAATATTTAGCTCCTGCATATGAATGAAGACACGTGAGATTGGTTTTTCTGTGCTTTGCTTATTTCACTTACCATGATATTCTCCATTTCCATCTAAGTTGTTGTAAATGGCAGGGTTTCATTATGGCTGTGTAATATTTCAGTGTGCACATGTACCACAATTTCTTTATCCATTCATTTGTTGATAGAGACTTTGGTTGATTCCAAATCTTGGCTATTGCCAATAGTTCTACAATAAACATGGGGCATGTAAGATAAGACATCAATAAGAATTTTATTGAGGCCCAATAAGGATGAGCGATTTCTGAGAAAATATAACTTGGTTATTAGAGAGTCTTTAGATAATTTTTCAGATGTAACAAAACCACTGTGGTAGAGATTAAATGCGTTTGTGTTTGTACTCGCAAGTAACTATGTTTGACTGCTCAAAGAAATACACCAAAGAACTCTTCTAGATGAAAACAGGAGATTTAGAGACAGGTGTGACATTTCCTATAAAAAGTTAGATTTACTTCAAATATAGAACAACTAACCTATGACTTTACCCATGTGGACCGAAGCACTGACAGCTGGTGTGGTAGATAGTGTAATGACCTCCCCAAAGACGTTTGCATTCTGATTCTTGGAACCTGTGAATATGTGACCCTACATGGCAAATAAGACTTTGCGGATATGATAAAAAGACATTAAGATATGGTAATTACCTTGGATTATCCAAGTGGGTTCAATCTAATCACATAGATCCTTAAAACAGAGAACCTTTCCCAGCTGTGGTCAGAAAAAGGGACATGTGATTGCAGAAGACTGGTCAGAGAGAGGCAACATTGTTGGCTTGGAAAGTGAAAGAAGGAGGCATATGCCAGGGAATGCAGGTGGGCTCTGGAGCTAGAAAAAGCAAAGAGATGGATGTACCCCTGAGTCTCCAGAAAGGAACTAGGTCCTGCAGACACCTTGGTTTTCACCCAATGAAGCCTTGTTGGACTTCTAACCTATAGAACTGTAAGAGAATACATATGGATTGCTTTAAACCTCTAAGTCTGTAGTAATTCATTGTAGTAGAAAACGAAGGCAGCTGGATTGACATCAGTATCCTAACTCTCGGCTCTTCAATTTCTTTTCAAGGTCAATATTGTCTGGGCTGTAACGTGCCAGTTAAAGTAGTTAACCAAATAATAAGGAAGGAACTCAGGGAGGTACATGTTGCTTTTCTTTCAGAAAGACCACACCGTAACCCATGTCTGAGTCTTTGATTCCAGTAGCAAGTGAATAAGGAAGGCAGCCTCCTGAGGAACTCATTCAAAAATCTTGCCTTTTTCTTTGGGTGGGTAAAGAGAAGAAAAATAGTTCTTAAAAGTCTCTTGAAAATTATTTAAATCAATGAAATAATTTGTTATCATCACTTATGGTCCATAGGCACATACACTTTATAAGAGAGGCTCAGCAAAATGTTAAAAATTATTTGTTAATATATTAAGCTTTGATCCAATGGTATGACAGTGGTAGAGAAAAGTCAAGTATGACAAGAAAAAAGAAAAGAAATGAAAGTTAACTAAGCTGCTTGGAGAGAAAAAAAGAGCAGTTTCTATTTTCTTTGTGCTCATGCAATTGTGTTGACTTTGGGCCAAAGATGCCCTGCGGAGACCAGCATGTACAAATGAGAGCCCCAGGAAAGGGGGATGAGGCAGCTCCTCTGCATCTAAAATGAGAAGTGCAAAAGTGGTTTGAAGCTGTTGAGGAAGGCTGCCAGGCCCTGGAAGGTCTTCTGTGTTTGCCGCCTCTTCATGCGCCACCTGGTACAGAGACTGGGACAAACTCAGTTGTGTTTGCATTGAGCATTTTTTGTGTGTGTGTGTGTGTGTTTTTTTTGGCCGGGGCTGGGTTTGAACCTGCCACCTCCAGCATATGGGACCGGCGCCCTACTCCTTGAGCCACAGGCGCTGCCCGAGCACTTTTATTTTGAAACTGTGTATACTTTGTCACTGATTTTAGTTTGAAGTCCATCATTTATCTGTAACTGATTAGCTTTAAATTACTTCAGAGTAATCTTAGCACATTTTAGGGATGACAATTTTCCTAGGAGAGGACAGCTGAAAATCAGGAGTAAATTAGGCTTACCTGAAAGAATTTGAATTTTTTAACACGTTTTCCCTGATGAGTCCATTCAAAACCTGTCTGCATTTCAGAACCCCAGTGGAAGGGGAATACTTTTTTTGCTAAAATTTCCTAGAATATGCTGAATATCATGCTAAGAGGAAAACAACATTTACTGAAATTGCTAAGCAAGGGGTTTAGAACTACCTCGCGGTCATTTGTGTCTCACCCAGATGGTGTCTCAGATCCAGTATAAATTTCTATCAGGGAACAAGGAAAGAAAACCTTTAACCAGCTGTGCGTTTTATTGGATATCTCAGGGCACTTAGGAAATGCCTTATGAGTATAAGGAGGTTTAATTGCAAGAGTGGTTTATTTGGAGGACTGAGAAGGAATCAAAATGGGAAGGGAAAGAGTTTTCTATGTGGTCTGAAATACTCTCCAACTGGGTTTAGCTTCTAGAAAGTCAGCATTTTGAACTACTTTTGGCTTCCCTCTACTGTTCTAGGAAGATTCAGCTAACTCAGCTAATTTCCGAGACCAAAAAAAAAAAAAAGACTCAATGAACTTGACCTCCCAGCTGGTGTTTGTCTATCAAAGGGTCTATTCTTCAGTTCCTTAAAGTCCTAAAAACAATAGTTTGGACAGTGTTTGAATTATAAGGTGACATAGCAGATACTGTTTTATAGGTGTACGATGTTAGTTACTATGAATCAGTCAACTAAGCTTCAAACTCACAAAAATAGGATAAAATGCTGAAGTTCTGACCTAGGAGCATAATATCTAAAATGCCACAACAAGGATGGAAAACATGTAACATCTCATTAAATATAATATTGTTACACTGTAATTTTTTTTTCTGTAATTAGCCTTAAATCAGAACATGCAATAAATTTTACACCGGATGAACCTACCTCTATAAAAGCAATGTTCTTTCCTGTGCAGGAGGATGCTGAAAAATTGCAAAAGACGTGGAACTTAAAAAGTGAAGTGTAGCAGGAGCTGTCTCAGAGAAAGGATGCCCGTGGCTTGGACCCAGGGACAGAGAACTAAAATAGAAGTCAGGAGGTCTGACTTTCAGCCTGTCTTTATTTCCAGATGAGGGACCAATGACATACTTAATAATTCCTCATGAGTTTCTTTTTCTTTTTCTTTTTTTTTTTTTGTAGAGACAGTCTCACTTTATGGCCCTCGGTAGAGTGCCGTGGCCTCACACAGCTCACAGCAACCTCCAACTCCTGGGCTTAGGCGATTCTCTTGCCTCAGCCTCCCGAGTAGCTGGGACTACAGGCGCCCGCCACAACGCCCAGCTATTTTTTTGGTTGCAGTTTGGCCGGGGCCGGGCTTGAACCCACCACCCTCGGTATATGGGGCCGGCGCCTTACCGACTGAGCCACAGGCGCCGCCCGAGTTTCTTTTTCTTATAACATGGTATCAATAACCCCTACCCTGAGTGTTATTGTAAAGACTATTAGATAAAGAAAGCAAAATATCCAATAGGGTACTTCACACACTGGTGCTTAATAAGGAGATGGGAAATGGCTCCCTCCTTGGGAAGAGGGAGAATGAGGACACACTTGGGCAGCCTCCTCCTTCTTGGTGTTTTGCTAGGATCAAGACACTTGCAGAGATGCCGCACAACGAGGGCCTGCCTCAGTTGCCTTCAGACTTGAGTGGCAGGAGCTGTTGGCAGTACTTCTTCACCTTAAGGATCAGTTTCTGACTTGGCATTTAGATGTTTTTGAGAAAAGTAAATTGGGGTAGATCTAATAAGTTGTTTGAATAAATCTGCATGTTATGGAGACGGTGTTTAATATTTTAGTGGTTGAATGGTAAAATTTCAGTGAAATCAGTTTCAGTGAGGATCCTTGGCACTTTATAAAGCAAGTGTTTACAGTTCCCACCTCACTGGGCATGACACACCCATATCTGAACCCTCAGTTCTGCACAGTGTTAACAATCTGAACATTGAAAAGAGGGCAGACGTGTTTGTGCTTGCAAACTTTTTCTGAAATATGTTCAGTGAAAAACTTAATATGCTTGTGTTTGAAGCACCATCTTTTTATTGACTGTATCTTCTTGGCAAAAAAATTTCTCTTAAATTTGATAAAATCTTAAATAGAACTGAATTTCAGTGTATTCAGTTTTATTTTTACCTTTTTCAAACCACAAAATATTAATGGAACTTTTAAAAATTGCATATTCTCTTTTGTTTTTTTGTTTGATCTTATATTAATCTTTCTCCTTAAAAAATAAACTCAACAGGCTGATATACCTCACCATAAATGGCCCAAATTACTACCTTCAAAACCTTCTTTTGATAATTTTGGCGTACTAGTTTGTCCTAAATGTGGACACAGCTAGAAGGCACCATCCATGAACCAGGAAGCAGCCTTCATTCCGCACCAAACCTGCAGGTGTCTTGATTTGAACTTCCCAGCTTCCAGAACTGTATGAAATCAATTTCTGTTATTTATAAATTAATCTTTGTAAGGTACTCTGTTACAGCAGCACAAATGGACTAAGTCACATAATTTTCTATTGAAAAGTTCATTTTAACTAAAAAGTATGATTTAGGTTTTCTTCTGTGGTTCATGAGTTTATAGTGGGCTATTCAGAAAGATGACTTACAACAATAATTTGAGCAATGGTTGCATAAATTAAAATATATGCATAATATTAGGAAGTGAAAATTTCAGAACTGAAAAAAAACTAACTTGAATGCTCACATTTTAGTTGACTTTATGAAGAATTCAGTAAAAGCATGAGATAATGTGAATTCTGATAAATTTTGGTGATGGGTTCATTCTCTACCAGGATTTGGGGTTTGGCTGGGGTAGATATTCAAGATACAGTGTGTGTGTGTTTTAAATTGGTTTATCTCTGACACATCTAATAAATGAAAATTTGTTCAAACAGTTAACAGAAGATGGAGTGAAAAAAATTAGTTTTCATTAACTTTGCAATACTTTGATCTTTCATGACATTGCTATTGTTGGTTGTCTTGGAGTATTTAAAACTATTTTGTAGTTATTCCTCATTTCTTTCCTTTCTTTTTTTAATTAAAAAATTTAAAAATTTGTTTTAAAAAGAATTCCCCCTTGAATGGAATGGAACCAAGTCATTATATTCCTGGCATGTATGCGATAATACTAGTAATTACAATTACGATATCAATAAACACTAATGTCTATTATTTACAATGCACTCAGCATTATTTTATGCAATTTTTTATTCTAACTTATTTAAAAGTATGAATCAGTCAACTTATGTTACACACAATTTATAAATGAGAAAATTGAATTAAAGGGAGGTTAACAAGCCTAGTCTAATAGCACATAGGTAGTTAAGTGGTTCAGTGGCATTTTAAACACAGTTGGCCTCAGAGCCCATGCTCTCACTAAAACTATATATGCTGTGCTGTAGTCTGAATGTTTATGTGCTCCTAAAATATATATGTTGATAGTTAATCTCTAATATAACAGTACTAAGAGGTTGGGCTTGAGGCAGTGATTAAATCTCAAGGGCTGAGCTCTCATGAACAGGATAAGTGCCTTTATAGAAGAGGTCACAAACCACAGTCTCTGGTTTGCCTCTCCCATGGGAGGACACAGTGAAAAGACACAGTTAGTCAGAGAGCAGAACACAGTTGACATCAACTCTCCCTTGATGTCAGACTTCCAGCCTAGAGAACTGTAAATAAATAAATTTCCACTATTCATAAGGCATCCAGTCTATGGTTATCTTAGTTCACTTGTGTTGCTATAAAGAAATCCCTGAGGCTACATAATTTATAAATAAAAGAGGTTTATTTTGGTCATGCTTCTGTGGGCTATACAAGAAGCATGATGCTAGCAAGTATTTCTGGAAAGGGCTTCGGGCAGCTTCTACCCATAGTGCAGAGGGAAGGGGAGCTGGTATGTGCAGAGATCACAGGGTGAGAGAGGAAAGGGGAGCCACCAGGCTCTTTTTGACCACCAGATTTTGTGGGAATTAATAGAGTAAATTCATTCCTCCACCACATCCCTGCCAGGGAGGGCATCAATCTATTCCTGAAGGATTTGCCCCATGGCCCCAACACCTCCCACCTCCAATCTTAGGGGTCATATTTCCACATGAGATTTGCAGGGGTCAAACAAAACTAACCAAACTACAGCAACAGTAGTATGTGATAGCAGCCCACACATACAAAGATATGCTGTTTCATATACATACACATACATACATTCATTCACAGGTTAATTATCCATTCATTTTGGAAAAAAAATTCTAAGCATTAACTACAGATCAGGAGGTATCTTGGATGGAGGAAAAAAAATCAAGTTAACACATACTGGCCTTCATGCCTGACAGAGCCTCGCAAGAAGGAGAACATTGAACAAAGTTTTCCAAAATGTACAAATTACTTGGAGAACTGGGAAGAGATAGATATTCTAGGCAAGAAAAAGAAAATACAAAAAAAAAAAAAAAAGAGAGAGAGAAGCGAGATTGAATACTTGGGAAATGCAAGTGGGACTACACTGCAGAGTGTGTCAAGGTCAGTGGGAGAAAGGAGCCACCCTGAGGATTTAAGACTAACTGGAAATGATGAAGGGAATTAATTTTAAGAATAGCTTATGATATTGATGGTCTCTTAGTGCTATACTAAAAAGACTTCCTGTACCTTCCATTTGTTGTTTTTCTTTTCTTTTTTTTTATTATTAAATCATAGCTGTGTACATTAATGCAATTAATGCAATTAATCAGTGTATGGGGCACCATACACTGATTTTATAGACCATTTGACATATTTTCATCACACTGGTTAACATAACCTTCCTGGCATTTTCTTAGTTATGTTAAGACATTTATATTCTACATTTAGTAAGTTTCACATGTACCCTTGTAAGATGCACCATAGGTGTAATCCCACCAATCACCCTCCCTCCGCCCATCCTCTCCCTCCCCTCCCCTCTCTCTCTGCCTTCCCCCTATTCTTAGGTTATAACTGTGTTATAGCTTTCATATGAAAGCCATAAATTAGTTTCATAGTAGGGCTGAGTACATTGGATACTTTTTCTTCCATTCTTGAGATACTTTACTAAGAATATGTTCCAGCTCCATCCATGTAAACATGAAAGAGGTAAAGTTTCCATCTTTTTTAAGGCTGCATAATATTCCATGGTGTACATATACCATAATTTATTAATCCATTCGTGGATCGATGGGCACTTGGGCTTTTTCCATGACTTAGCAATTATGAATTGGGCTACAATAAACATTCTGGTACAAATATCTTTGTTTTAATGTGATTTTTGGTCTTCTGGGTGTATACCTAGTAGAGGAATTATAGGATTGAATGGCAGGTCTATTTTTAGATCTCTAAGTGTTCTCCAAACATCTTTCCAAAAGGAATGTATTAATTTGCATTCCCACCAGCAGTGTAGAAGTGTTCTATTTTCTCCACATCCACGCCAACATCGATTTGTTGTTTTTCTCATAGTACTCCTAGCATTCAAAGATGCTGTACATCTTGGTGAAACAGAATTGTGGCATACAGATCTATAAGACATTCAGAACAAATTCTGTATGTTGGATGGTCTACTCTTCAGGGCAAGGATGCACCTTAATCATTGAAAGAACAGACAGAAAGTTAAACCTCCAACTGTGACTGTGATAAATGCCCAATGTGCTTGAGGAATGGAAGTGCCCAAGAAATTTTTGCCCAGGCCAGTGATTTACAAAGAGTTATCTTTCCTTTGACAATCTACCCTTTGAAAGTGCATCATCTATAATCATATCTTAGTACCTCAGCAGAAATGTTTGGTGAATTTTCAATGCTTTGTTTACATCATACGCTAATCCAAATTTGTAAATAAAATTTTACATGAATATGTTTTCTGAAAATATTTTGAAAAAAAATTCTCTTTTTGATTGAGTAAAGAAGTGGAAAATCCATGTTGAATTTTAATTTAGCTGTACCACTGATTAAGGAAGACAAAATTAGAGCTTTTCTTCATTTTTTCTGACAGTGTATAAAAGATGATTGATATATGCGTATCTCAGATAGATGAGATTGCAAAGTGCCTCTGCCACACTCCAGGTGAGTAGGGAAACCACCTGGACTGATGGAGGGCTCGCTGTGTTTAACAAGATAAGGAGAAAGGCATGTTTTTCTGCACGTTCTGTGAATACAAAATGACATAATTCTCAAAAGATAAAAATGTACTTAGCTTTGTCAGGCTGTGGCTTGCCTGATAGGTATCATTTTAACATTTGCATCAGCAATAAAATTGTTGAAAACAGTTTCAGAGATTCTGGTTAAGAAATATACATACTAACTGCAAAATTCATCATTATTTGAAGGGGCTTATCAATAGCTACTGTTTGGCAGAAAATTTTCACCTCCAGTTGATCTGACTTAAAAGTGAATAGGTTAAAATGTTACATGTCCTAACAGCCAAATCTTATTACTATGATAATATTAGCTTTAATAATTTGTCATGCTTGCTAAAACTTGGGCAGATATTGACATGCTTCTATGCCTGAAACCCTCACAAATGTCATATTTGTAAAGATTTCTGGTTCCTACCACCATCTCATTTGTATAGATCTTTATAAAAAATAAATACTTATTGAATGCATTACTTTACTATCCACATTATGCATAATTTTTTCATCTTTATTGGAGATATTATTCACTACCATAAAATCCCTCCTTTTAAAGTATACATTTCAATGGTTTTTGGTATTTTCATGAAGTTATGCAATCGTCATCACTATCCAATTCTAGAACATTTTTCTCTACCCACAAAAAAGCCCAGGACTCATTAGCAGTCACTCCCTATTGTCCTCCCCCACCCCCCCCAGCCCGTAGCAAAACACGAATCTACTTCTGGTTTCCTTGAGCATTTCATACAAATTGAAGCATACAAAACATGGCCTTTTGTGACTGGCTTTTTTCACTTAGCATGTTTTAAAAGTTCACTCCTGGAGTGTACTTTATTCTGTTTTACTGTAGTACAGTTTGATTTTCCATTGTTTGGATATGACATGTTTCATTTGTCCATTTATTAGTTGATAGCTGTTAAGGTGGCTTATACTTCTCGGCTATTATGAATAAGGTTGCTATGAAATCCACATATGCATTTTTGTTTGGAACATGTACATTTAAATATATTTTATTAAAATTAAAAAAATTAACATTTAAAGCATGTGAAAGAATAAGTACAACCTGAAAATATTTAGAATATATAAACTCATGCTATTAACGTTTTGGTTTACCTCCTTTTATATTTCTTTAGTTACTTTCAAAATTCTTTAAAAGAGCAAATTTGGCATCAAAATATGAATATTATTCTAGATTTGTTTTTACTTATAGAAAAGTATATATGATATATATATTTCTAGGATAAAAATTTTAATCATTGCATACATCTCCATATTTTAATTATTAGATTAAATTTCTGTGCAATATAATTACATTTCTTGAAAACAATTGCTTTATTCCTCATTTTATCTCTATCCTTCTCTTCTACTAGTAGCTAGTAGGTACCTACTAGAATAATAGTCACTCAAATGTTTGCTACAATGAATTTTTTTTCTATATGTAGAATCAAAGTTTTCCCAGGGTTGAAAAGAGTCTTAGGGATTAACAGTGCTGTGAATAATATGAATGATACAATATTTTAGTTAAAAAGTGGTTTTAACTAATGGGTGTACTTTTAGTTCCTAAACTTACACTTAACCACTATGCTATATTCTAAAATTAAACCGTTTAGGAAGACTGAAAGACTAATAGGAAATTTGTTCCTATGTTAAATCATGAGTAAGATTTAGCAACTTCCTGCATTCCAGTATGATAAAATTTGAAGGTTAGAGAGTCAATAGTTTTTCACTCAATTTAAAACGTCATCAGTGAAAAGGCTTTATTATTTTCTGAAGTTATGAAATGTTTAACAGAGTCATTATTAAAAAAACTAAGCTATCTCCAATGTTGTTTTGTTAGATATTCACAGGTTGTTTTAAAAGAGTAAAGTGCATTTGTTTTGCATACTGGGTGTAATACTTTATATTTTAACATTGTTTTTGACACTTTATCTACTGTTGAGTCAGAGTAATATCACTGACTCTATATTTCCAAGTTGAGCTTGTTCCAATTTTTAAAATATCATTAATTCTAGCTCCCAGATGGTGCTATTTTCTACTAAAGGAAACCAGAGCTTTTTAGAGAAATGACTGATTCCATGTTCAAGGAAAGAATATGCATGAGATCACCCTGGGGCACCTGTCATACCATATTTTAGGGAAGCTATGAGAGACCATTGGGGTCATAGGAAAAGGCTTCAGGAACCAACATGAAGAGGCCAACTCATTGGCCAAAGATAGGACAATTTGAGCTTTAGTAAGGATTTTAATTGCCAGGGAGTGAATTCATCAGATATATTTAAATCCTTAAATACATGAAGCTGTTATTAATAAAAAATTGATGAACTGGTTCATTGTCTCAAAAATTGGTATATAAAAAGGGGAAAAACCAAGCATTTGGTGGACTCTTCTCAAGGAACTGTCCCACTGGGTAACATGTAATAGTAGAGGAGAGGAAGAGCCTAATTTATAAAGGCATTCCAATGAATAAATGAAAAGGAACTGATAGAATTAGCATCATTTTGCAACACATATGAAATAGCAATCTAGGTATTGAGCTGCTAATGTCATGGTTTGGTAGGTCAGAAGTCCAGAGGACCTTGACTGGCTTCTCTGTTATGGATCTCACAAGGCTGGAAGCAAGTTCCTGGCCAGCTGGACGCTCATTTGGAGGGGCCTGCTTCCAAACTCATTCAAGCATTGCCAGAATTCAGTTCCTAGCAGCTGAAGGGCTGAGGAGACCGTTTTCCTTGATGGCTATCATTTAAGTGCCTCTCTCAGCTCTTTGAGGCCACTGCACCCTTGCCTCTTCCATTGTCAAGCAGCCACCATAGGTGGAGTCTTGTTAGTTTTGAATCTCTCTAATTTCTTATTCTGTTGCATCTCTTCTGCTTTCTTCCTCTGTTGCTTTTAAGGGCTCATGTGATTATATTGGTCCCACACTGATAATACAGGATAGCTCCTCATTTTGTGACTTTAAATCCATCTCCAATATCCTTTCAAATCAAGGCCTAGGTTGGTATTTGGTTGTACAACCAGGGAACCAGAATACTGGGAAGATGTGTTTGAAATACTGCCTGCCGGGTGGTGCCTGTGGCTCAGTCGGTAGGGTGCCGGCCCCATATACCGAGGGTGGCGGGTTCAAACCCAGCCCTGGCCAAACTGCAACCAAAAAATAGCCGGGCATTGAGGCGGGCGCCTGTAGTCCCAGCTGCTCGGGAGGCTGAGGCAAGAGAATCGCTTAAGCCCAGGAGTTGGAGGTTGCTGTGAGCTGTGTGAGGCCACGGCACTCTACCGAGGGCCATAAAGTGAGACTCTGTCTCTACAAAAAAAAAAAAAAAATAAAAAAAAAAAAAAAAGAAATACTGCCTGCCATAAGGGTTTCACCTTATACATTGTGTTCAGTTTTTTTTTTTTTTCTGTTTGTAGTTTATTTTACAAATACCACATGAAGGCTAAAAAAAAAAATTAAGACATAATATAAACTTTTTTTTTTTTTTTTAGAGACAGAGTCTCACTTTATTGGCCTTGGTAGAGTGCCGTGGCATCATAGCTACAGCAATCTCCAACTCCTGGGCTTGGGTGATTTTTGCCTCAGCCTTCCAAGTAGCTGGGACTATAGGTGCCCACCACAATGCCTGGCTATCTTTTGTTGCAGTTTTGCCAGGGCAGGGTTCGAACATGCCTCCCTCAGTATATGGGGCTGGTGCCCTACCCACTGAGCCACAGGTGCTGCCCCATATGTAAACTTCTTGTGATATTTGAAATATACTTGTCAAAAATGATTACTTTTCTATGGGAGAAAGAAAACAATGTCACTTCTTAGGGAAATAATTTTTTTATTAAATCATAGCTGTGTACATTAATGCATTTATGGGGTACAATGTGCTTGTTCTATGTAAAATTTGAAATACTTTCACCAAACTGGTTAACATAGCCTTCATTGCACTTTCTTAATTATTGTTTTGATTTGTATTTATTTCTGAGTAATGTCTTGGCTAATCGTGGTTTTTTTTCTGATTCCATATAAAATGAAGTATTATTTTTTTGAGATATTTAAAGTATGACAGTGGAGCTTTAATAGGGATTGCATTAAAATTATATATTGCTCTGGGTGGTATGGACATTTTAACAATGTTGATTCTTTCCAGCCATGAGAATGGTATGTTTTTCCATTTTTTTTTTTTTTTGGCCGGGGCTGGGCCTGAACCCACCACCTCTGGCATATGGGACCGGCGCCCTACTCCTTGAGCCACAGGCGCCGCCCTGTTTTTCCATTTTTTAACATCTTCAGCTATTTCTTTTCTCAGAGTTTCATAGTTCTCTTTATAGAGATCTTTCACATCCTTTGTTAGGTAAACACCCAAATATTTCATCTTCTTTGGCACTACCGTAAAAGGAATAGAGTCCTTGACTATTTTTTCAGCTTGACTATTACTGGTATATATAAATGCTACTGATTTGTAAGTATTGATTTTGTATCCCGAGATGCTGCTATATTCCTTGATCACTTCTAAGAGTTTTGTAGTTGAGTCCCTGGTGTTTTCCAGGTATAAAATCATATCATCTGCGAAGAGTGAAAGTTTGATCTCCCCTGACCCTATTTGGATACCCTTGATCGCCTTCTCTTGCCCAATTGCAATGGCTAAGACTTCTAATACAATGTTAAAAAGCAGTAGAGACAGTGGGCAACCTTCCTTGGTTCCTGATCTGAGTAGAAATGTTGTCAATTTTACTCCATTCAATATAATATTGGCTGTGGGTTTGCTGTAGATGCCCTCTATGAGTTTAAAAAATGTCCCTTCTATACCAGTTTTCTTAAATGTTCTGATCATGAAGGGATGCTGGATATTATCACAAGCTTTTTCTGCATCAATTGAGAGAATCATATGGTCTTTGTTTATTATTATTATTATTTTATACGAAAAGTTTTTATTGGCAAGGGAGGGATGCTGCAGAGCAGCACCAAGGAGGACAGAAAAGAGGAGAGAGAGAGAGAGGAGGAAAGAGAGAGGAAAGAGAGGGGTGTGTGTGTTTATTATTTTGCTAATGTGATGTATTATATTTATAGATTTACATATATTGAATCAGTCTTGGGACCCTGGGATAAAACCCACTTGGTCATGGTATATAATTCGTTTGATGTGTTGCTGGATTCTGTTTGCTAGGGTATTGTTGAATATTTTTGCATCAATATTCATTAGAGATATTGTTCTATAATTTTCTTTTCTTGTTTGGACTTTTCCTGGTTTGGGGATCAGGGTGATATTTGCTTCATAGAATGTGTTGGGTAGTATTCCCTCTTTTTCTATGTTTTAGAAAAGGATAAATAATATAGGTACTAGTTCCTCTTTAAAGTTTTGGTAAAATTCTGATATGAAGCCATTTGGTCCCAGAGT
Source organism: Nycticebus coucang (assembly GCF_027406575.1). Lineage (NCBI taxonomy): Eukaryota > Metazoa > Chordata > Mammalia > Primates > Lorisidae > Nycticebus > Nycticebus coucang. The sequence continues at coordinate 16,671,680 of NC_069795.1, forward strand.
TTTCTTTTTAGGGAGATTTTGTATAGTGGATGCTATTTCAGAACTTGATATAGACCTATTCAACATTTTCACTTCATTCTGGCTAAGTCTTGGAAGGTGACATGCTTCCAAATATTGCTCTATTTCCTTCAGATTTTTATATTTCTGAGAATAGATCGTTTGTAATATTCATTAACATTTTTTTGAATTTCTGAGGAGTCTATTGTTTCATCTTTGTCATTTCTGATTGATGAAATTAGAGATTTTGGTTTCTGGTTAGGGATAGCCAAAGGTTTATGTATTTTATTGACTAGTTAGGTTAGCCAAAGGTTTATCTATTTTATTGACCCTTTCATGAAACCAATTTTTTGATTTATTGATCTGTTATATAACAGATTTATTGGTCTGTTGTCTATTTCCTTTAGGTTTTCGTATTTCTGAGAATAGAGTTTCTTGTAATATTCATTAAGGATTTTTTGAATTTCTGAGGAGTCTATTGTTATTTCATCTTTATTATTTCTATTTATGAAATTAGAGATTTTACTCTTTTTTTTTCCTGGTTAGGTTAGCCAAAGGTTTATCTATTATTGACCTTTTCAAAAACCCAACTTTTTGATTTATTGATCTATTTTATAATTCTTTTGTTTTCAATTTCCTTTAATTCTGCTCTACTTTTGGTTATTTCTTTTCTTCTCCTGCATTTGGGGTTCGAAGATCCTTCCTTTTCCTGTTGCTTGAGATGTCCCATTAGGTTGTTGACGTTCTCTTTTTCTATTCTCTTGAGGAAGGCTTGCAGTGCTATAAATTTCCCTCTTCGGACTGCCTTTGCAGTATCCCACAGGTTCTGATAATTTGTATCATTATCATTTTGTTCCAAAAATTTGGTAATTCCTTCTTAATCTCATCTGTGACCCAGCTATCATTCATCATAAGGTTATTTAGTTTCCATGTCTTTGTGCGTATGCAGATTCTTGTTGTTACTGGGTTCAAATTTTATTCTATGATGTTCTGAGAAGATACAAGGAATAATTTCTATTCTTTAAATTTCCTGAGGTTAGACTAGTGACCTAAGATGTGATCAATTTTGGAGGATGTTCTGTGGGATGGTGAGAAGAATGTGTGTTCAGTTTTGTTAGGATTAAATGTTCTGTAGATGCCTGTTAAATCCAATTGTTGAATGGTTAATTTTAAGTCTAAAATTTATTTGCTTAGTTTCCTATTGGAGGATCTATTGAACACTGCCAAAAGGGTGTTAAAATCTCTGACTATTATGGTGCTGGAGGAAATCAAGTTGCTCATGTCTGTTAGAGTCTCTCATATAAATTAAGGAGCATTCTTGTTAGGCACATAAATGCTAATAATTGAAATTTCATCATGTTGTGTGTTTTCCTTAACAAATACGAAGTTACTATCCTTATCTTTCCTTATTTTTGTTGGTTTAAAGCCTACTGTATCTGCGAATAAAATTGCAACACCTGCTTTTCTCTGAATTCCATTGGCCTGAATTATAGATGACCATCCCTTCAGCCCGAGTCTATATTTATCCTTTAAGGTAAGATGAGATTCTTGTATGCAGCAGATATCTGGCCTGAGTTTTTGTATCCAGTCAGCTAACCTGTGCTTCTTTGGAGGACAATTTAAGCCATTCACATTAGTTCAGAGTATTGATAAACCTGGTAGTATTTTGGGAGTCGAGTTTTTCAAAAGTCCAGTGGACATTTTTAATCCTTTTGCCACTGTGGAAGTTGGAATTTGATCAAAAGTTTTTGAGTGAGTTTACTTTGGTGGTAGAGCATTGTACTGGTCATTGTGGAGGATGAGTCTGAGAATATCCTGGAAAGCTAGTTTAGTTATGGCAAATTTCTTCAACATGTGAATGTCATTAAAGTGTTTAATATCTCCATCATAAATGAAACTAAGTTTAGCTGGATACAGGATTCTGGATTGAAAGTTGTTTTGTTTTAAGAAACATTAAAGGCAGATGACCCTCCTCTTCTGACTTGAAAGGTTTCAGCAGAGATCTGCAGTCATTCTAATATTCTTCACCTTGTAGGTTATGGTTTTCTTACATCTGGCTGCTTTCAGAATTTTCTCCTTCATATTAACTTTGGTGAAGTTAATTACAGTGTATGTGGGAGATGCTTTATTTGTGTTGATTCATGCTGAGGTTCTGAAACTGTCTGCTATCTGAATTTCAGAATCTTTTGCCATTTGGGGGAAGTTCTCCTCAATTATCTCTTGGAGTAGAGCATCTGGACCTTTTGAAACAACCTTGTCACCTTCAGGAATTTTTATAAGGTGAATGTTTGTTTTTTGGAATTGTCCCACAGCTCTCTGAGAGAATGATCTGTTTTTGCTCTCCACTTCTCTTCCTCTTAGAGAGTTTGGGATCATTCAAAAGCTTTGTCTTCAATGTCAGAAATCCTTTCTTCTGCCTGTTCCATTCTGTTACTGAGGGATTCTACTGTATTTCTCATATCTTGGAGGGCTGAAAATTCTTTTCTCAATGTGTCAAAATATTTGGTGATTTTTTCTTTGAATTCATTGAATTCTTGAGACAGCTTTTAAATTATTCCTAGAATTTCTTAATTCTAACTTTACTTCCATTCTGTTTATCTTATTTGTCATCCAAATTCTTAACTTGATTTCTGACATCTCAGCCATTTGTTTATGAAGGGGATCTTCTGGTGTGTCCACCTTGTCTTTCCTTAGGGAGTTGATCAACTCTGATTATTCATGTTACCAGAGTTTTTCTGCTGATTCTTCCCATGATTTTTTTTTAACCATTTGGCTAGATGAGCAGGTAAGGTGAAATTGGATTGGGAGCTCATGGAGTAGTAATTAACCAGCCCTTTGCTAAAGAGCTGGGACTGGTGACTGCAGCTTTCCCCTACAGCTTTGCAAAGGACCCGTATAATACTACAGCCTGTGACTCTGGGGAACTGCTTGGTGTGGTGGGGCTAGCTCACTCTGTCTTGTATCAGCTGGTCTCTGTCCAGTCCTAGTGAATCAGTGACTCTGACTTGAAGTCTCAGCTATGGAGAATACAAGCCACTAAGACACCCTGCCCCACTCAGGCAAGTATTGGAAGAGGAAAATCAAACCTTTCCACTAGAACACAACCAGGGTGCCACCTTGTAGGTTCCTCGGGTGATTGGCCCAGATCAAGAGTTCCAAACCAATTATCCCAGTCAGCACCAACTCTCAAGTAAGAGAGTTTAATAGGTCTCCATCAACTAGATGGCATTGGTCTACTGGCAGCTCAAGTGTGGCTCACTCCAGTGCTCTGTGGGGTCAAAAAGGCTCGCTCAGCCAATGAGTTAGTCCGGGGAGGTTGATGACTCCTTTCCCACCTTGAACCTCTGTCACACCTAGTCACTGGTAACCCCACAGGGCCATGGCCCTGTTCCCTCCAGTGAGCAAATGAGCCCACGGTTTGAGCCTGCCAGAGTCATAGGGTGATCAATATCTCCTCAGCCAGGCTGCCACACCCTGCCACCAGCTGACAGGGATGCTGAAGCTTGACTACTTCAGATACTCAGTGGAAGCGGAGTAGTGTCACTCAGTTCCAGCCCCACCTGAGCTGATACTGCTGCCTCTTATATTCTTGTGAAAATTGCATTTCTGTCCTTGCTGTGTTCCACCTCAGGCTAGGTGCATTTTGAGTTCACAGAAGCTGTGACTCAGCCCTGCCCTGTGTAGCTGCCAGTGTGAAAATTCTCGCGGACCTGGCATTTCTGTCTCTGCTGCAGTCTTTGTTGGGGCGGGCATGATTAGAGCTCACAAAAGGCTCTCAGTTCCTCCCTGGTCTGATGCCACTGCCATGTGCCCTTTTGTCCTGGCTATGCTTCACTAAGGATGGGGTGTGTCTTGGGCTCACAAACGCAGCAATTCTGATTCAGCCTTGCCCTGGGAGTATGCCACCTCTGTGCTTGCATATTCTATTCTCAGACCCCTCTGAGCCCTGCCCCGGCAGTTATTACTCCAGGCCTACCCTTTGCTCACAGGGCTTGCATTTCTGTCCCAGATCTGCTCCACCCATGGCTGCCCCCGGAGTAGAGGCCCAGCTCCCTCTGGTTGCTAAGGGAGATGGGAAGTATTTCTCCAAAATAACACCAGGTATGTGAGGACTGTTGTTCACCCTGGTGCTGTGCCACTACTGCATTCTGCTGTGGGGGACCATTTCTTCCTCTCCCACTTGGCTCCCTCACTCCACAGTCTCCACTTTACACCCATGCTGCTGATTCAACACAGGCTTCTAGCAGTCCATGCCTTGCCCATACCTCTCAGGAAATTTCCCAAGAGTCTGGACTTTGCAGGGGACAGGCTTCCAGACCTTGGGGTGGGAGTGGAGGGGAGTTGTGTGGGTTCAGAATTGCAGGTAGAATATATGTTCAGTTTTATGCCTGATGGAAGAATGCCAAGGCCCACAATTGGGTTCTTTCTGGGGAAGAAGTTTCGTTTTGTAGTGGTTCTCTCCCATGGGATAAAATAGGAGGAGATCTGAACTCTGCTCACTTGTTTCTAGAAAGTACACTGTGAGCTGTTCTCTTGGGGGAGGGGACTCCCATCTGCTTGGCAATGGATTTTGTACATATTGTTTGTTTCCTTTGGGTTGCAGTTTGCCTAAGCAGGGGTGATCTGCACTCTTCAATCTTCTCTCTTGGCTCAGCTCCAAACCATCAGCTTACTTAATAAGCTTCTGTCTATTAACTCTCCTTCTGGATGGGAACCTCTATGGAAAGCTGGCTCCAGTTGGCCATCTTGCCTCTCCCCCACCCCCACCTCTTAGCCAAAATAATTTGCACTTCCTTTTACCTTGTCTAAGGGAGTCAAAAATATTGATAGATAAAAGTAGATTCTAGAATTAGCAATACAAATAGCTTTAAGATGTTTTCAATGAAAGAGTTCTGTCTTAACAATATTTACAATTTGTATGGAGTTATTAAGCATCACTTTAAGGGCATTCTTGATAGTGTGTGGTTGGGTTCATTTACCATAGACTGACAGTGAATGCTTGAATCCATTTTGGCAATAGCTTTTAAAAGAGAGGATATTCAACTACTTTTTAGTATAGCTATCATTATATTTCTTCTATCTTAATTGATGGCATATTAAAATTTAGCTGGGGTGGATGAGCTCTTTCTGTAAAAGCCACTTTATAGATATTTTTTGAGTTTTTGGCCATGCTGTCTCTGTTGCAGGTATTTGACTCTGCCACTGCAGCCTAAAAACACATGGACAACAATTAATGGGCAGGGCTGGATTTGACTCATAGGCCATAGTTTGCAGATCCCTGATCTGTGAATTTAAATATTTCCTCTCCTATTGTGTGTATGTTTAGTACTTTATTAGTGATTGTAGTCACTTGTATGAGAATATCATACAAAAATAAACAATATGAAGATAGCCACAAAAATCAATGTGCTCATTTTGTTGCAACATGAAGATTTTACAGGGTTAGAACCAAAATTTCAAGCATGTATAAGTATATATCATATGATGTGCATGTCTGGATTCTTCTTTGAGCCCTGATTATAAAACTAAATATATTTCTGTATCAACTTTACCACTTACTCATGCATTTATTCATTCAAGAAACATTTATTTGGTACCTAATATGTGTTGTGTTAGGTCCTGGAAAGAAGTGATTAACCAAGCAAAATCCCTGCTTTTGTCATGATCACCATCTAGTTGACTTGCTCATATCAAGAGCCCAGGGAAAAGCTATTAGCTATTAATTTTTTCTAACAACTTCTCCCTGACCTGCAAGAGAACAGTATATGAAGATGAAAGTTTATACATTTTTATTTTTAGTTGTAATTTGGATATGTTTTCCTATAAATAGACTGTTAATTACAGTTGAAAAAATGTGAGGTTATGTTATATGTTTATTATGTTTTGTTTCAGATTTACACTAGGGTATGTTCAGAGTCAAAATTATTTTGCAAAATTTTACTGTGTAAAATCCATAGAAGACCCAGGTAATGTACCATCATAGTTTCTTATCTTCAAGCTGTGTTGTGTGAGTTTGAGAGCCACTGCTTTCATTTTGTATGCAGCTGTGAATAGAATTAAGATTTGTTGAAGAATAATCTGGAGATAATTGGTCATTTTGACAATTGAGCCTCATCAATTCACTGTTCTCTATCTACTTGATTTTTAACTGGTGATGTGTATCCATTTTCAGCTTCAGAGCAATTTATTCTTTTTGGCTAGGGGAAAAGAAAACATTAGATAAAAAGACCCAGGACTTAAGATAATTCTATCATTAAAATAAAAACTCAGACTTTTACTAGAACTTATGTTCAGGCACTCACTTTCTATTGCATAACTGACAATTATTCTGGGATGAGGGCATCTATGCTTAAGCCTTTCCTGGCATCAAACTGTGAGCGTATTACCTGTGTCCTCCAGTCATGTCCTTCCTCACGTACTTTTACATGAGTTAACATGCCTAAATAAAAAAATAAATAGGTCAAGCTACAACTTACCTCCTCCATGAAATGTTTATGGAATATGTATCATTTACAGATATGGCTAGGGAAACTTTATTCTAAAATTTGAATAAAAACACTAGTAACTAGTCTGTTGAATTTTGGTGAGTGTGTACACACACATCAGATTTTCTATTCTTTCTTTAAAAAACATATTGCAACTAAATGATATGAATTATAGATTTGTATGGTTCCTGCAGGTCCTCCGTAAAACTGTAAGTTTCTATAGACAACTCTGAGAAATTTGATCTAAGTCGGGAATTTTCATGGTGTGCGATGGCACACTGGTGTGCTGTGAGAGAATCTTAGCTGTGCCATGAAAATTTTTGGTGAACATAAACTATTTTCAAAAGAAGCTCAAAGCAAGATAAGTATATAATTTTTTACTCCTTTTTAAAATCAACGTAATTTAGGTGTGCTGTGGAAATTTAACTACAGCTTCAAGTATGCCATGAGATAAAAAATGTTGAAAACACTTACCTAAGTCAACCCTTTTATTTGTTAGATGAGGAAACTGAGGCTCAATGAGAAGCTGTGACCTAGGTGACTGCCTTAGCATCAGAACCCAGGAGTTCTAACCCCACGTGTGGTGTGTTCCCCATTGCTAGGAGTTGAATTTGTATCAAACATATTTTACAATCTCTGCAATTTACTTTAAAGTGCTTACAGTCTGTATGACTTCTGGTATGTGCTGGTTAGTGGTACAGCTAAGTGATGGCAGGTGGTGTATTGTGAGAGGGACCCAGTCTAGAAGCAACTTCTGCATGCCCTTCCATTCTGTATCTCTTTGATCAACTTCTGATATTCTATGAATTAGCATATTGCTTCCAAATTTGGGTTTCTGTTGCTGAATTTAGTGTTTGTTGACTAGTATGATGGATGTTAGAAATAGGATTTGGCTCTTGCTCACGAAATTAAACATATTTTGAACATATGAATTGACTAAAATAGTTTACAGATGCTCTACCCTTTTATAAATAAGGCATAAAATTTTATAGAGGACTATACTGATCTTTTTAGGGATGAGCATCATAGCTTGATTCCCTAACTGTTTCTTAGTCCAGACATTGGTTTAGGAGTATTTCTGATTGCTTGGTGCCACCCCACAGGTGCAGAATCCCACCTTGGGAATCTCACCATGTCTGTTTCAACTGAATCTTTCATACCTGGCCCACCTAAAGTGGCTTCATTCAGCATGGAGAACAAATTGTATAACTCTTTTATGCTTTCTTGCTAATGAATAGTTGCTAGTACCTGTCTGTATGAAAGAATTTGGGCTGGGATTTGTTTCTCTTAACTCTAATGGTGAAATCATGAAAAAGTAGTGAATTCTGAGTATTAACAGAGAGCCTTCCCTGGAGTAGACTCGAGCCAGGCTGCTTGGAGCCCTCTTTTTCACTAGTCGTCAACCTTGGCCCATAAAGACTTGAACAAACACTAATGTGGTTTCTAACAGCCAATATACTTAGGGTGACCCTAGATCTCCTTATAAAGTGCCTGATTGAGCACACTCGAGGCTGTCAGAAGGATTTTCTGCTTGTTACAGCCAACACCTGAATCTAGGGCTCCTCTCTCCCAGCCTCTGTGGGAGAATAGAAGCCTCACTGGGACCAGCACCAGTTAGCAAACCCAGGTGGATTTCACACGGACGAACTCCATCTCTCTGCTTTTTGTAATTTTTCACCTTTCCTACTGCTTGTGTTCCTCTCTCATGCTTCCTTTAAAATACCCAGTCACCTCTTTACAAATTGAAGTTGAGTTCAGTTCATGCTGGACCCTTTTCTCTATCAGTAGTATATTACTGATTTAAATCTGCTTTATCTCTTTTAATAATGCCTGGCTTTATTTACTTATTTATTTGAAACAAAGATCTCACTATGTTGCCTAGGCTAGCCTCAAACTTCTGAGCTTAGGGAATGCTCCTGCCTCAGCCTCCTAAGGACCAAGTCTTACAGGTACACACCACTGCGCCTGGCTCAGCTTTGTTTCTTTTTGACCACATTTCCACCTTCTTTGGTGACCACTAGAAATCAAAGACTGTGCAGCCAAACTGGCTTAGGTGGGCTTGCAACTACAGGCTTTGTCTGCTTTTTAGAGTCAGTGGGTCTTAGCTCTTCTGTGCCATTAATATTTTTTTCCTCCATTTTATTATGGCTTTTAGCCAAATTTATAAAAAAGAGGGGGTTGCCCTTGTGGCTCTTTGTAACTTCCTAGCAAGGGTTCAGTTTTGTTGTCCATCTTCTTGCCCTTGCTGATGCAATGAGGTCTGACCATTAAGTTTACAAACTCATCCTAGAAAAAGTGCTTTGAAGGGTGGACTAGGTGCTAGTGTAGGTGCACAGCTTCCCAAGGGGAGTCCTTTGAAGGTGATCATAGTGATATTTAGCAAGGAGAATGCAGCACTTTTTCTAGGATGAGTTCACTAACTTAATTGTCCGATCTTGTGCTGTCTTTGGGACACAAAGACCATGATCACTTATTTTCCCAGCATCATTCTTTGTGGAATAGAGCTGGATTCACAGGTACGTGGCCATCAGGGTGAGGAAGAGAGGTTGGGTGCTGGATCTGTGGGCTGAATGCTTAAGGTAGTCAGTGGTCCCCCAGAGTCCCCACATACAATGGGCTGATTCGTAGCCATACTTCTGCCATCCACAATTTATACATTGAAGTTGGGTTTGGATAATAAGCATGAAAGACACAATCCCAAATGCAATAATCCTGAATGTTTATATCTCAAAAGACCCAAATCCCTAAAGTCTAAAATTGCTAACATCTAAAATCTTAAAAATGGTGATCACAGGGTAGCTGAATTCGAAGAACTATTATAATCTTGTATTTTTTTATTATAATCTTGTTATTTATTATCTTTATGTAGAAGAAAATGGATTCCACTTGAATTCCCAAATCACGATGACTGATTTGGAATCAGGTATGATCAAGATTTCTGAAGTGAACTTCAAAGTATTACAAATAAAGTTTAGTTTTTCCATTCAGTACAATGCATTTGGAGAAAAATTCAGTTGGGTAGATTAGCCTGTAATGGCGCAATGATGAAAACTTCTGTTTAAAAATATATCATATACTTCCACTGGCATTCCTTACAGTTGATGGGATTCCTGGAGATTTTAATGAGTTAAAGCCTGAAGAACCCTGTGAAGTTGCTGACTTGTTTGAAAATAGTTATGTGCTTAGTAGGATGAGAAGACATGCAACAATCGATCACTAGTAGTATTGTTTCTGCCCAAACTGTGGTCTGTGTATGAAGACATGCACAATGTATTTCCATGTACCCCAAACAATATAGGAGCGTGGCATAAAAGTTAGGAAAATTTAACAGGGAATGCTCATGTCAGTGTATACTGAATTACAGAATAATTTCAAAAAGAGTAGCATCATGTAGAATGTATTATCTGAGGAGAGCCATGTCCAAAAAGAAAAAAAAAAAAGGAGCTATTTATTGTGGCAGGACTTCAAAATGTCATTAGCTATGTAAAAGTTCTCCATGTCTTAGCAACTGTCTCTGCACAATTGCCCAAATCGCTCCCTGGAATATACTTTTTCCTATGTCAAATACTTCTTTTTAGTTTTTTTCTTTTTTGTTTATTTATTAATTATTAAATCATAGCCGTGTGCCTTAATGCAATCATGGGGCACCGCACACTGGTTTTATATACCATTTGACATATTTTTATCACACTATTTAACACAGCCTTCCTGGCATTTTCTTAGTTATTGTGTTAAGACATTTATATTCTACATTTAGTAAGTTTCACATGTACCCTTGTAAGATGCACTGTAGGTGTGATCCCACCAATCACCCTCCCTCCACCTATCCTCTCCTTCCCCTCCCCTATATTCTTAGGTTATAATGTGTTATAGCTTTCATATGAAAGCCATAAATTAGTTTCATTGTAGGGCTGAGTACATTGGATACTTTTTCTTCCATTCTTGAGATACTTTACTAAGAAGAATATGTTCCAGTTCCATCCATGTAAACATGAAAGAGGTAAAGTCTCCATCTTTTTTAAGGCTGCATAATATTCCATAGTGTACATATACCACAATTTATTAATCCATTTGTGGATCGATGGGCACTTGGGCTTTTTCCATGACTTAGCAATTATGAATTGGGCTGCAATTAACATTCTGGTACAAATATCTTAGTTATAATGTGATTTTTGGTCTTCTGGGTATATACCTAGTAGAGGAATTGTAGGATGGAATGGCAGGTCTATTTTTAGATCTCTAAGTGTTCTCCAAACATATTTCCAAAAGTAATGTATTAATTTGCATTCCCATCAGCAGTGTAGAAGTGTTCCCTTTTCTCCACATCCACGCCAACATCTCTGGTCTTGGGATTTTGTGATATGGGCTAATCTTACTGGTGTTAGATGATATCTCAAAGTAGTTTGATTTGCATTTCTCTGATGATTAAGGATGATGAGCATTTTTTCTTATGTCTGTAGGCCGTGTGCCTATCTTCTTCAGAGAAGTTTCTCTTCAAGTCCCTTGCCCAGCCTGCGATGGGATCACTTGTTCTTTTCTTGCTAATAAGTTTGAGTTCTCTGTGGATTCTAATTATTAAACCTTTGTCAGAGACAAATAACCTGCAAATATCTTCTCCCATTCTGAGGGCTGTCTGCTTGCTTTACTTACTGTGTTCTTGGCTGTGCAGAAGCTTTTTAGTTTGATCAGGTTCCAGTAGTGTATTTTTGAAGCTGCTTCAATTGCCTGGGGAGTCCTCCTCATAAAATACTCGCCCAGAATGATTTCTTCAAGAATTTCTCTCTTCTAGTATTTTTATAGTTTCATGTCTTAAGTTTAAATCTTTAATCCAGTGAGAGTCTATCTTAGTTAATGGTAAAAGCTGTGGGTCCAGTTTCAGTCTTCTACAGGTCGCCAGCCAGTTCACCCCGCACCATTTGTTAAACAGGGAATCTTTTCCCCTCTGAATGTTTTTAATTGGCTTGTCAAAGATCAAATAACGGTAAGTAGCTAGGTTCATCTCTTGGTTCTCTATTCTGTTCCATACATCTACCTCACTGTCTTTGTGCCAGTACCATGCTGTTTGATCGCTATCGATTTATAGTATAGTCTGAGGTCCAGTAGTGTGATTCTACCTGCTTTGTTTTTATTTCTCAGTAATGTCTTGGCTATTCAAGTTTTTTCTGATTCCATATAAAACGAAGTATTATTTTTTCAAGATCTTTAAAATATGACAGTGGAGCTTTAATAGGGGTTGCATTAAAATTGTATATTGCTTTGGGTAGTATGGACATTTTAATAATGTTGATTCTTCCCAGCCATGAGCATGGTGTGTTTTTCCATTTGTTAACATCTTCAGCTATTTCCCTTCTTAGTTTCATAGTTCTCTTTGTAGAGATCTTTCACGTCCTTTGTTAGGTAAACTCCCAAATATTTCATCTTCTTTGGCACTACTGTGAATAGAATACAGTCTTTAACTGCTTTTTCAGCTTGACTATTGTTGGTATATATAAAGGCTACCAATTTATGAATCTTCATTTTGTAACCTGAGATGCTGCTGTATTCCTTGATCACTTCTAAGAGTTTTGTAGTAGAATCCCTGGTACTTTCCAAATATACAGTCATATCATCTGCAAAGAGTGAAAGTTTGATCTCTTCTGACCCTATATGGATACCCTTGATCGCCTCTTCTTCCCTAATTGCAATGGCTAAAACTTTCATTAAAATGTTAAAGAGCAGTGGAGACAATGGGCAACCTTGCCTGGTTCCTGATCTGAGTGGAAATGATTTCAATTAAACTCCATTCAATACAATATTGGCTGTGGGTTTGCTGTAGATGGTCTCTATCAGTTTAAGAAATGTCCCTTCTATACCAATTTTCTTAAGTGTTCTGATCATGAAGGGATGCTGTATATTATCAAAAGCTTTTTCTGCATCAATTGAGAGACCATATGGTCTTTGTTTTTTAATTTGTTTATGTGCTGAATTATATTTATAGATTTACCTATATTGAACCAGCCTTAAGACCCTGGGATAAAACCGACTTAGTTATGATGTATAATTTATTTGATGTGTTGCTGGATTCTGTCTGTTAGGATCTTGTTGAATATTTTTGCCTCTATATTCATTAGTGCTATTGGTCTATAATTTTTTTTTCTCGTTGGGTCTTTTCCTGGTTTGGGGATCAGGGTGATGTTTGCTTCATAGAACGTGTTGGGTAGTCTTCCTTCTTATTCTATATTTTGGAATAGGTTGAGTAATATAGGTACTAGCTCCTCTTTAAAGGTTTAGTAGAATTCTGATGTGAAGCCATCTGGTCCCTGGCTTTTCTTTTTAGGGAGATTTTGTATGGTTGATGCTACTTCAGAACTTGATATAGGCCTGTTCGACATTTCCACTTGATTCTGGCTAAGTCTTGGAAGGTGATGTGCTTCCAAGTATTGGTCAATTTCCTTCAGATTTTCATATTTCTGAGAATAAAGTTTCTTGTAATGTTCATTAAGGATTTTTTGAATTTCTGAGGAGTGTGTTGTTATTTCATCTTTGTCATTTCTGATTGATGAAATTAGAGATGTTACTCTGTTTTTCCTGGTTAGGTTAGCCAAAGGTTTATCTATTTTATTGACCTTTTCAAAAATCCAAGTTTTTGATTTATTGATCTGTTGTATAATTCTTTGTTTTCAATTTCATTTAATTCTGCTCTAATTTTGATTATTTCTTTTCTTCTACTGGGTTTGAGGTTGGAATTTTCTTCCTTTTTCAGTTGCTTGAGATGTTCCATAATGTTGTTAACTTCCTCTCTTTCCCATTCTCTTGAGGAACTCTTGCAGTGCTATAAATTTCCCTCTTAGGACTGCCTTTGTGGTATCCCAGAGGTTCTGATAATTCATGCCTTTATTGTTGGTTTGTTCTAAAAATTTGGTAATTCCCTTCTTAATCTCATGTCTGACCCAGCTATCATTCAGCATAATGTTATTTAACTTCCATGTTTTTGTATGAGTATGCAGATTCCTTTTGTTACTGAGTTCAACTTTTATTCCATGGTGGTCTGAGAAGATGCAAGGAATAATTTCTATTTCTTTAAATTTACTGAGGTTAGACTTGTGACCTGAGATGTGGTTGATTTTGGAGTATGTTCTACGGGCTGATGAGAAGTATGTTTATTCAGTTTTTTTGGGATGAAATGTTCTGTAGATGTCTGTTAAATCCATATGTTGGATGGTTAGGTTTAAATCTAAAATTTCTTTGCTCAGCTTCTTATTAGATGATCTATCCAACACTGCCAAAGGAATGTTAAAATCTTCGACTATTATGGAGCTGGAGGAAATCAAGTTGCTCATATCTGTTAGAGTTTCTTTTATAAATTGTGGTGCCTTTTGGTTGGGTGCATAAATATTTCTAACTGAAATCTCATAATATTGAGTATTACCCTTAACAAATATGAAGTGACCATTTTTATCTTTCCTTACTTTTTTTGGTTTAAAGCCTATTGTATCTGCACATAGAATTGCAACACCTGCTTTTTCCTGATTACCATTTGCCTGAAATATTGACAACCATACTTTCACCCTGAGTCTATATTTATCTTTCAAGGTAAAATTAGATTCTTGTATGTAGCAGATATCTGGCCTGAATTTTTGTATCCAGTCAGCCAACCTGTGCCTCTTTGGAAGACAGTTTAAGCCATTCACATTAATGGAGAGTATTTATAAGCATGGTAAAATATTGGGTATCAAGTTTTTCAAAAGTCCAGTAGACATTTTTAATTCTTTTGCCACTGTGGAAGTTGGAGTTTGATCAGAAGTTTTTGAGTGAGTTTACTTTTGTGGTAGAGGATTGGACTGGTTATTATGGAGGACAGGTCCGAGAATATCCTGAATAGCTAGTTTAGTTATGGCAAATTTCTTCAACATGTGAATGTCATTAAAGTATTTTATTTCTCCATCATAAATGAAATTCAGTTTAGCTGGATACAGGATCCGGGGTTGAAAGTTATTTTGTTTTAGGAGATTAAAAGTCAATGACCACCCTCTTCTGGCTTGAAAGGTTTCAGCAGAGAGATCTGTATTCATTCTAATTTTCTTCCCTTTGTAGGTTATGGTTTTCTTAAATTGGGCTGCTTTCAGAATTTTCTCCATCATATTAACTTTAGTGAAGTTAATTATGATGTGCCTAGGGGTTGTCTTATTTGGGTTGAGTTGTGCTGGGGTTCTGAAACTGTCTGCTATCTGAATTTCAGAATCTCTTGGCATGTCTGGAAAATTCTCTTTCATAATTTCATGGAGAAGAGCCTCTGTGCCTTGCAAAGCCACTTCATCCCTTTTAGGGATTCCAATGAGGCGGATATTACCCTTCTTCGAATTATCCCAGAGGTCTGTGAGAGAATGATTCATTTTTGCTCTCCATTTCTCTCTTTGTCTTCAATGTTCGAAATACTTTCTTCTGCTTGCTCCACTCTGTTACTGAGGTTTTGTACTGTATTTTTCAGATTTTGAAGTCTGCAAGTACTTGCTTAAATGTGTCAAAATGTTTGGTAGTTTTGTCTTTAAATTCGTTGAATTCTTCAGACAACTTTTGAAATGCTTCTCAAATTTCTAATTCCAACTTTTCCTCCATTCTATTAATCTTGTTTGCAATCCAAATTCTGAATTTGATTTGTGCCATCTTGGCCATTTGTTTATAAATGGGATGTTCAGTTACATCTGCCATATCTTTTTTGGGGGAGAGGGTTGATCTACCCTGGTTATTCATGTTACCAGAGTTTTTCCACTGTTTCCACCCCATGATTATTTTATTCCATTTGACTAGATGAGTAGAAAATGACAAGTTTGTTTTGTGGTTCCAGGAGTAGTGATTTACCAGCCCTTTGCCCAAAAGCTGGGACTGGTGTCTGTACTTTTCCCCCTGGAGCTTTGCCAAGGCCTCGTACAGTGCTATGGCCTGAGAAACTGAGGATCTGCTTGGTATGGTGGGGCTAAGTGGCTCTGTCTTGTTTTCAGCTTGTCTTTTTCCAACCCTAGTAAATCAGTTACTCTGGGTTGAAGTCTCAACTGTGGAGAAATACCAGCAATTAAGTAACCCCATGCCCCACAGGCAACAATTGGAAAAGGAAAATCAAACCTTCCTACAACCACACATCCAGGGTACTGCTTGCATAGTCCTCGGGCAATTGGCCATTTCAAGAGGTCCAAATCAATTGTCTCAGTCAGCACCTTTCTCAGGTGGGAGAGTTTAAAAGATCTCTGGCAAGTAGATCGCACGGGTCTGCTGACACCTCAAATATGACTTGCTCCAGTGCTCTGTGAGGTCAGGAGGACCCACCCAGCAAATAGATAAGTCTGGGAAGGTTGATGCCTCCTTCCCCACCTTGCACTTCTGTTAAACCCAGCATTGATAACCCTGCAGGGCTGTGACCCAGTTGCCTCCAATGAGCAGATACTCCAGGGGTTTGCACCTGCCTGAATCACAAGGAAATATATGTCTCCTCAGCCAGGCCGCTCCTCTCTGCCACTATCCAGCAGGGGGAGGTGAGGCTGAAACAACCTCGGGTGCTTAATGGAGCCTGGGGCTGTTGACTCAGTTCCAGCCACGCCCCTGATTGATGTTACTGACAGAACAGAATGACTTTGCGGAATTTGTTTCTGTCCTGGGTAAATTCCCCTGCAGAAGAGAAGCTGTTTTGAGTTCACTGAACCTGCACCTCAGGCCCTGTCTGTGCTGCTGCCCAGTCTGGGCTGTAGTTTGTATTCACAGTACGGTTAGCTGTCAGTTTTGAGTTCACAGAACCTGTGCCTCATGCCCTGTCTATGCTGCTGCCCAGTCTCCAGCGTCTGCCTGCCCTCCTTAGCCTCGGTAATGATCCCCTGAGTGCCTGGTGCATCTTAGGCTCAGTAAAGCCATCCTCTGGGTCAGCCTTGCCCTGGGAATTTGCCAGCTCTGTGCGTGCATTTTCTAGTCCCCACACTCCACCCTGTCTGGTACCACCTCAGGCAAACCCTTTATTCATGGGGCCTGCGTTTTGGTCCCAGATCTGTTCTGCCAATGGCTGCCACCAGAGAAGATTCCCAGCCTCCTCTGGTTGCCCAGAGACACAGGGGGTGTGACTCCAGAATATTCAGGGGTGAGCCCTATTGTTGCCAAAAATGGCTTCTGCTCTGTGCCTTGGGCCACCACCACTCCTGTATGGTTCCCTCTCAGCCTACTGTCCTTTCTTCACTCTGGTGCCAAAGAATCAGCACTGACCAGCATCAGTCTATGCCCTGTCTACACCTCTTGAGAAAATACCCAAGAATCTGGACTCCTGGGGACAGGCTTCCAGACCTCAGAGTGAGAGTGGAGGGGAGTGCTGGGAGCTCAGAATTTCAGGTAGAGAATATATACAGTTTTATACAGTTGTATGCCTGGCAGGAGGGCACCATCGCACCCTAGTAGGGGAAGTATGTCCAGTTTTTAAAGGGTCTCTCCTGTGGGATAAAATGGGAGGACTTTTGAACTCTGCTTGTTTGTTTATGGGGTACTCGGAGCCATTCTCATGGGGGAGGGGACTCCCATCCACTTGGCAATGGATTTTGTACCTTTTGTTTGTATCCTTGGGGTCACAGCTTGCCTCAGCAGGGTTGATGTGTGTTCTTCAATCTTCTCTCTTGGCGCAGCTCTAATCCACCAGGTTACTTGCTAAATTTCTGTCCTTTAACTCTCCTTCTGGATGGGAGCCTCTGAAAAAACAACTGCTTTTCTTGTGGCTGCTGGAAATGAATTCCTCCTCTTCCTCCAACAGCAAAGTGGTTCTTTGCCTGCAACTCTGACTTGGAGAAGACCACACAGCTCCAGCAAGGCAGCCTTTCCTCTCTTAATCCCCACTTGAATGTGATGACACACATTAACCCCAACCATCTGTTGAAACATGTCCTCAATCACTCAGCACAGTGGTATGTCAAGACAAGCTGCCCAATCCAATTGCTGGGTCCGGGTGTCTTCTACAGATTGTAGGCTGAGGGCAGGAATGAAACTGGAGGTCTGATAACTCCCAGTCAAGTAACCTCTCTTTTTTAGATTTTTCTTACCATTGTTTGTGTAAGTTGCTGTGCTACATATTTCATGTTTGTGTCATTTCTAATACTGGAGGTATAAATTGTATACTGACTTTTAAAGCGTTCCAATTTGTATAAAACCCTGTTTGCAAATGTGACCCTCATCACAGTGTGGACCGTGTGTGAGCATTGTGTGTGTATGTGACAACAATGAAATTTCCTCTATAATATAAGAGATGTCTTTTTTGTACATTTGCATTTATGAAAGATAAAATTTCTCAAGATTTTGGCTTTTTTTGGCAACTGTATTTGTGGTGATGCAGCAGTGACCCATCCACATTGTTGATTTATCTTGTCAAAAGATAGGTTGTCCATCACAGTTTTTCAGTTGACTTTTGTTACAAAGCTCAGTGCATACAGTTACCAATAATAATACATTTCCTTATGAATACAGTTTGCTCATAACTATTATTCCCACGCTAGTATACCTGAGTGTTCCCACTTACAAAAATATGTAGGTTATTATTGCCTATTTCATTGTGTGAAGTGGCCCATGAAGTGTTCTGTTGTGTTTTATATGCATTTCAAATAAAGCTTTGAAAAAGGTAAATGGATATCTTTTAAAGAATTTAAAAAATTATTTTACCAGATTATATTTTCAAGATTTTGATTTTTTGGGATTTCAACATTTGAGAGTATAGCATTTGGGATTATGTCTTTCAGGATTATGATCAGCTCTTGATAAAGATCTAACTTCCAGTACCTCAAAATGTGAGTTTGATTGGAGATAGAATAATCTCCCTATCTCCAATTAAATATTTAATCTCCCTTTAAGGGGTAATCAAATTATGTTGTGGGCCATTATCTAAGCTGACTGGTGTCCTCATAAGAAGAGATTAGAATGCAGACATGGACTACCTTTTGTAGACACAGGGGTCTATAAACCAAGGAAAGAGGCCTTTGAAGAAATCAACCATATGGGCACACTGATCTCAGGACTCTAGTCTCTGTAATTGTGAGAAAATGAATTTTTGTTTTTTAAGCACCCAGTCTGCAGTGACCTGTCTTAGCAGCTGTACAAAACTAATACACCAGGTCAGTTTGTTTCACATTCGACCTCCTCTATCTTTTTTTCGGCTCTGGCCTGAAGGCTCACACACTGGAATTGGTGTTAAGCATGAAAGATGTCTATGACATTCTGTTCTGTGTTGGAGTAAATTCCAGGAGGCAGGACAGTGCCCAGCTGGCCCTGAAAGAGGAAATGGCCGCAGAAAAGAAAGAACTTCGGAATCCCAAAAGAGAAACTTCCTGTAGCTGCTCCAGACCCTTCTAAGAAGAGTTTACAGAAAAGCAGAATTCTCAGTTATTTGTATTCTCTCCTCTGTGGGTGAGGAAAACTTTTTCTGGCTCCAAGTTAAAAACACACACTCTAGTACTACAAGAATGAAGATGAGTGCTCAACTTTCTCCTCTCAGTCCCTAAAGATGGGCTGGGTTGAAAATTTGTGCCTCTCCTAGCTCTCAGCTAGACTAGTCATTCTTTCTTTCTTTCTTTATTTATTTTTATTAAACCATAGCTGTGTACATTAGTATGATCGTGGGGCACCAGAAGACCAAAAATCACACCACAACAAAGATATTTGTAGCAGAATATTTATTGCAGCCCTATTCATAATTGCTAAGTCATGGAAAAAGCCCAAGTGCCCATCGATCCACGAATGGATCAATAAATTGTGGTATATGTATACCATGGAATATTATGCAGCCTTAAAGAAAGATGGAGACTTTACCTCTTTCATGTTTACATGGATGGAGCTGGAACATATTCTTCTTAGTAAAGTGTCTCAAGAATGGAAGAAAAAGTACCCAATGTACTCACCCTTATTATGAAACTAATGTAGGACCTTAACATGAAAGCTATAACCCACTTATAACCTAGACTTGTCATTCTTGAAAGTCTGTCTTATAATTTGAAAAGTGAGCCATCAAATTAATTTTGCATCAACCCTTATAATTTTTAAGGGCATGTCCTGAGCAAGGTTAAAATGATCCTTGTTGAGTACCTATCTTACAATATTGTGTTCAACTTGCTATTATTTGTTGCTGATGATAGATACCCTCTCTGCCTAAACATTGACTACCTCATTGGCTGTCACTTTAGATATTTGAAAAGCTTAAAAAGTTAAAAAAATAAAAGTCATGAGTTCTTCAAAATAGGAACATTGGGGTGAGATGAATCAAGCTGTGGTCTGCCTGATGTAATTTGTGAATATACTCATTTGGAATATATAAATTTTTTGTCTTTTGAGATTGATATACTTTTCATCTGGATTACTATATTTATAGAAATATGTTTTTTAAAGTAACAAGAGATTATTATTTAACTTCTGTGATCCTGGTACATAAAACTTTACTTGTCCTGTCTTATATGAGCAAGACCTGGAGAAACAAGCAAATGTGCTAAAATCACACACAAAGTCCAAATTTACTATAATTTACCAATGCATTTTAACTTCTAGGTCCTTATGTAGTTAATGAGTCATTTAGAGTCACTGGGTATTATGGTCTGAATGAATGTTGTGTGCCCCCCAAATCCAGATGTTGAAATCTAACTCCCTATGCAATAGTATTATAAGATGAGGCACGGAAATGATGCCATGGAAAGTGATTAAGTCACGAGGAGTCCACCCTTTATGGTTGGGATTAGTTCCCTTTGTTCACATGAGAACATGAGAAAGCACCATCTGTGAGGTCTTCACCATACACCACATTTGATGCTGTTTTTACCTTTACTTCCCAGCATCCAGAACTGGGAGAAATAAACATCTGTTCGTAATTTACCCAGACTAACATATTTTATTATAGCCCCAGCAGGAACAGACCAATGCTGTGTCTATCAAAGAGTTCTCGAGGTTGGCACTCTATTATGGAGATGAAAAGTACTAAAAGCAGACAAATATGCAGGTTTATAAATAAGGAGGGAAATGGTAGAGTGAGCTCCCCATTCATCTCCAGAGGTGGGTGACAATCTCCCTGGGAGAATCCTTCTCTCTTCATGCCTCTGAATGATTTAGGTTCTTGTGAATCCAATATATTTGAGATTCTCCACCAGAGCTAAAATCAGTACTATCTGAATAGTTAAGCTTAATGAATATTTTCTCCTCAATCCTTGAAGGACATTATAAATTATAATGAAAGAGTAATGTTCTTTATTTCACACTTTTTTTCCATTTATTTAGCTTTTGACAGTCATATGGTTATATGACTATATATATGGTGTATGTGAGCTAAGTGTTTGAGTTAGGACTGTAGCTACAGTTACTAATATATCTGAAGTTCATTTTTGGAGTGAGAAAGTAGATTTAAATCCTGTTCCTATAACACAAAGAGTGTCAGACAAATCTCTGGTTGGAGAAAATAGTTGTGAAGGATTCACTTAAATGATGAATGAAACACCAAACATGCATTTTTCTAGACAAACTTTCTTCACTTCTTCTCTTTCTCCCTTCCTTCCTTCTTTTTTTCTTTTACTTTTCCATCTATACTTTTCTTCTTTCTTTCCCCTCCTTCCCTCTCTCCCTCCCTCTCTTCTTCCTCTTTCCTCCTACTTCCCCTTCCTCCTCCTCTTCTTCCTCCCTCTCTCCTTTTTTTTTGTCATGCAGAAGGAACAACAGTAAAGTCAGAGTCAAACAGTTATGAATGAGATAGTTTTTGTTTGCTTAGTTGAATCAGGGATTGGGAGGTAAAAGGAAGAGCTGAAACTTAGCTCACATCTATGAGCACAGCTTTGGGTTTTTAATTTAATTAATTAAAACAAATGGAAATAGAAAAGAGAGGAGAGCCAAGATAAGAGAAAGAACAGGAGACACATGGATGTTCTGTATAGCCTGCTAGGTGGCACCACTTTAAACCATCTTCTTTAAATATTTTCTTTACATTTAATTTACAGGAAGGTCTGGGCATTGCCTTGAGGAAGGAGAGGAGGAGGATCATCTCCTGAGGAGCTCACTCTCCTCTCTATTATCAGGGGGAAATTCAGTTTTCTTTTTCTTTCTTTCTTCTTCTTCTTCTTTATTTATTTATTTATTTATTTTTTTGAGATAGTCTCACTTTGTCACCCCTCAGTAGTGCCATGGCATCACAGCTCGTAACAGCCTCAAACTCTTGGGCTGAAGTGATTCTTTTGCCTCAACCTCCCAAGTAGCTAGAACTATAGGTACCTGCCCCAATGCCTGGCTATTTTTAGAGAGGGGATCTTGCTCTAGCTCAGGCTGGTCTCTAACTCCTGAGCTTAAGCAATCTGCCTGCCTCAGCCTCTGAGAGTGCTGGGATTACAGAAGTGAGCCTCCCTACTCCCAGTCTGGAAATTCAGTTCTGAAGCCCAAACTTCTCCTTTATCAAACAAGAGCCCTCCACACTCCCCATGGGGAATAAGTACTTATTTTCAATTCTAGAATTCACCTTTAGGGTCTTTTTGAGTACAAATGACATAAAGTTCTCTTTCTAAACACATATGATCCTTTCCTTGGACAATATTAAGGTCAATACCACCTTCTCCATCTTAAATTTCCAGTGGAAATTTTGCACCCTGGTGCTACGTATAGTATCTCTTCTAGATTGGTACATGGGCAGTTGTTATCCTGAGTGAGACAGAAGGTAGATAAAAGACCGAGAAAAAGGCTTTGTGGGGGACAGGACTCAGCAAAGGGAAATTCTAGATGATTTTAAATTTGTTTTTAAATGTAAAAGAGAACTGAACTGGAGAAGTGTCTAAGAATAGTAACCATTTGAGCATATACTTCCTGGGAGTTTGCTTTGCAAAAGGACTTACTGTCAATGTGCTCTGCTGTTTGAAAAACAATGTGTACTTTAAAAATAGATGTGACTGGTCATATGATCAGTGGGTCTAGAGATTTTATGCTCCACTGTAGAGTGAATAAGTTACAGACTTCTATTTTCTATTTTCCAGCAAAATAACAGAGGAAACCATGTATTGGTTTAAAGGTTTTGCAAATTAAATTATGAATATTAGTATTATGGCAGAATTTGTGTGTGATATTAAAACTAACATTTCCAAAGAGCGTAAATGATTCAGAGGATTATCCTTATGATTGTAGAAGCAACCCTCAGATGTAATTAAAAAGCCAAGCTTCTTTGGTGACTAAGGGTGTAAATGAGATTTATGGAATGATGACACCCTTGGCGGTACTATATGGAATGCAGCCTTTTGGGAAATAGTATTAAGCACTCTGAGTCTTCCAAACACTATATAAACAGTAGGTGACCCACCCCTCCCCCCACTGCCAGTCAGTCACTGATTTTGTATTCATCATCACAGCCTTCCAGGCTGGGAAATGACTTTGTCTAGTCCCATGAATGTATGAATGGTTGATTTCACATTGAATGAATATGATAGAATTGGTCTTTGCTCACCTCCAGGGCTAAACATCAGAAGGGGACTCTTCCTTTCCCAGCAGTCACAGGAAGAGTTATTTGCAAAGGGAGGACACATAGAGTGTTAATCCAAAATCTTCCTCTCACAATCAGGGCTCACAGTTTTGCCTTAGATCATCAGACGGTTCTATTTACACCTTTATTCTTCCTTCTTCCTGTGCTCTCTTTCCCGCCCTCCACTGCCTGTTTTTATTTTCTTTTCAACATGTGATTAACAGTCCCCACATCTGTTTGGTCCCTCAAAGGGCAAAGGTGAAGTACAGGAGAAATATATGAATCATGGGCAAGATCTAAATCTGGCTGCAGTCTCTTAGGCTTGAGTCCCTCCACGAAGGTTCCTCTTTGCACCATCCACTGCATCTTCCTCCCCATGAGCAGATGCTTCCACTACCCCCAAAGCCCAGAACGCAACTCAGATACAGTCTCCAGTTGTTCACATGACTGCATTTCCTCTCCTCTCCTCTCCTCTCCGTCTCCCCTCCCCTCCCCTTTCCTTCCTGTCCCATCCCCCCTCTCTTGTTTTTTTGTAGTTTTTGGCCAGGGCTGGGTTTGAACCAGTCACCTCCGGCATATGGGGCCAGTGCCCTACTCCTTTGAGCCACAGGGGCTGCCCCATCCCTTCCCTTTTTTTGAGACAGAGTCTCACTCTGTCACCCTGGGTAGAGTGCCATGGTGTCATAGCTCACAGTAACCTCAAACTCTTGGGCTCTAGTGGTCCTCTTGCCTCAGTCTCCCAAATAGGAGGAACTACAGGTGCCTGTTACAACACCCAGCTATTTTTTCCCAATTTTTAATAGAGACAAGGTCTAACTCTTGCTCAGGATGGTCTTAAACTCCTGAGCTCAAGGGAACGTCCCACCTCAACCTCTCAGAGTGCTAGGATCCCAGGCATGAGCCACCGTGTTCGTGTCTGCATCATTTTTTAGCAGGACAGAGCTTTGATAGCACTTCTTTGACTCACTAGCTTAGTGGAAAGCTCACTGCCATGCAATGTCAGCCGCTAAGAGTATTGAGATTATTAGGCAGACAGTGAGGGATTCTGACTCTCCTAGGTCTGAAGGTGGTCCCTCTGCTTTCTGCTGCCTCAAGCAATTGCCCCACTAGGAAAGAATGACAAAGGCAGGTGCTTGTGCTTGGTGCTGCCCCATGCTTTGTCCTACCCAGAGCAACTGCCACAGCTGGGGGAAGGAGGACCGCCCATGGGCCAGGCACCCCAGGCACAATAGGATGTGAAAAGTGACCTAGAGTAACCTAAGGTTAATTATCATGTGGTTCAGCTCATTATCAAGGTGGTTCAGTGACAACATTTGAACATGACATATTATGCAGATGCTATAAAACAAGACCCCAGACTGTGCCTAGGGCCTCCTGCTATAACGGGGGGGTGTGGGGGTGTGTGGGGGGGCATTCATTGTCTGTGGCAAACATTCTTGCTTTTGCTCTATAAACCTATCTTGTTCTCCCTCAGTAAACTTCATTTCCTGCTCCCGCTGGCCACCAAGAACTGAACAGAAACTGCCAACCTGATAGGATGATAGAGGCTATTTCTGTGTGAGTCTCATAGTT
This sequence comes from Nycticebus coucang, assembly GCF_027406575.1. Taxonomy (NCBI): domain Eukaryota; kingdom Metazoa; phylum Chordata; class Mammalia; order Primates; family Lorisidae; genus Nycticebus; species Nycticebus coucang. The sequence goes on from NC_069795.1 coordinate 16,696,190, forward strand.
TTAGTGAATAGAGAGAATATTCTTATATTCTCAAGACATTATACAGCAGCACGAAAAAAACATACTCTCGTGGTTTAAAAGCTATCACACATGACTAAAGTGTTTGGTTGTGTGGGAGAATAAATGTACTTTCGGGTTTTTATTACATTTTCATAAAATAAAACTAAATTTTTTAAATCACGTGGAGGCAAGTCATTTGCATCAGATCCTTTGCACAGTTAGACTGCAGGCACCATTTCTCAAAACTATAAATTTTGTATTTGGTTTAAGAAAGTGTATTTTTTGATTGAGGTTAGCACAGTATTTAAGTTAATGGAAAACATGCTTCCATTGCAGAGTATTTCCACCAGAATTGCTGGATTCTGTTCAAAAATCTGTTTCTATTTTGAAAAAAAAAAATGTGGTGCTGTTGTATGACCTAAATATTCCTCTTTTCCTTTTATTTTACTCTTCTACATTCATATGCTTGCTTCTCCAGGTATATTCAAATTAGATGAAATGCTTCTTAATGGTGTGTATTCTTAATGTTTTATAAAAAGAAGAAAATTATTTTGCTTTAAAATCTGAGCCTTTTTTTTTAAATGTAGGAAGCAGGAATACCCCCTACTATTACCCAAATGATGTTGGAATTGAGGAGAAAGAAGCAGAATATCTTAGAGGGTGACTCTTCAATTCTTCATGAGTTACCTTTTGCTGAGTTACATATTTGTTGGTTTGAAATAGCAATTATCTTTTCTTTTATACATATAGATTGCAGATGGAGATTGTTGACCTAAGTGGTCTTGCCTAGGCAGCCCTGCTTCAAGTTGGGTACAGCTAGGCTTGGCTTCTTGCCTGAACTTAGGCCTGTCCATGTGTCTTAATTCTGGGGCTCAGTCTGGACTGGAAGCACCAGAGAAAGGTATTGTTAAGGTGAAATTCAAGCAGGCAAGCAGGAACATGGCGTAAGCTTGGAACTGGCACATTGTTACTTCCACTCATATCTCATTGGTCAAAGTGGGTCTCATGACTACATCTAACATCAAAGATAGAAAAATTTATTAGGACAAACTGCAAAGTCCAATGTCAGAGGCATGGAAACCTGGAGGGGAAAGGAATTGGGAGCCAATAATTCAATCTATCAGAAACCCCAGCTCACTCTCTTCTTTTCACAGGCAGGAATGTTGTCATTTGTATCCTCCCTTCTCCCTCAGGCAGCAAGTCAGAAAAGGGAGGCAACATCTTTCACTAATGACTCATTCTAGATACAGTTTTCTTTAGACCCGAGATTATCAAAGTTTGGTGTACGATGGGATTACTGGTGAGGTTGGTTGCAATACTGATCCTAGGTTCCATTCTCGAATTTATAAAATCAGAATCATGATGGGGAATCCAAATCATTTCTATTTTAACAAGTTTTTCATGTCAACATTTGAGACCAACATTGCTAAAGTAAGGTTAACTGACGTGGTCATCTTGGCTCTTGAATTTGATGGGACCCTGAGAGTTTGGCAGGTCTGGTGCTTGCTTTATTATCCGGCAAATACTGTTCACTACCACATCAGCACAAGAAGTGTGTACTTCCTTGCTCAGTAGATATTGGACCTGGTCATGAGATTATTTGGGCAAATGGAATGTGGGAAGATATGACATATTCCCTGTTAAAATAAAGGTTTAAATTTATGTCCTTAAGGGTGAGTGACCATCTGCCACAATATTTGTTTTTGCATTCCCTTTCCATCCTTGCCTTTATTCCCATAGTTTTGATTTAGAATACTTTGTTTTTTACTATATTCTAATTCCTTCATCAGAGAAACAGAAATTATGGCTTTCATTTTAACTCACAAATATGATAGCAGATGATACGATTTCTAGCAAAGTACTTCATTGGAATAAAAATCCATCAAAACAACACGTTTTTATATATTGCATGAGCTCATGGCAACAAGATACAGCTTGCACAGGGTGAAATAGCAATTTTAAAATGTGTAAAAAAAAGCCCTGAAACTGCAGATGCTGGCATGGATGTGGAGAGAAGGGAATACTTTTACATTGTTGGTTGAATTGCAAACTGATAACAGCCTCTTTGGAAAAAAGTATGGAGAATCCTCAAAGAACTCAAAATAGACCTTCCATTTGATCCATAATCCCAGTATTAGGTATCTACCCAAAAGAAAAAAAAAATTTATCATAAGGGCATTTGCACTAAGATTATTTATTGAAGCCCAGTATAAAATTTCTAAGATGAGGAATCAACCCAAGTGCCCATCAACCCATGAGTGGACTAATAAACTGTGGTATATATATACCATGGAATATTATTTAGCTATAAAATGATGGAGAATTTACATCTTTTGTATTAACCTAGATAAAGTTGGAGAACGTTGTCTTTAGTAAAGTATCACAAGAATGGAAATGCAAGTATCTGATGTATTCAGTACTAATATGAAGCCAGTAGACAAACTAATACACACCTATACACAGAAAAACTCAATTTAATCCAAACTGGGGGGGAGGAGGCGGGAGATGGGAGAGGAGAGAGAGGAGAGGGCAGAGGGAATTGGTGTGCTCTCACTTAACTGACACAACGTAAGGGTATATGACACACCTCCTGGGGGAGGGGCACATCTATAGGGACCTTACCTAACAAATGCAAACATTGTAACCTAATGATTTGTACCCTTATATTAATCTGAAGTAAGAAATAAAATAAAATCATGTAAAAAATAGCACATATTCATTCAGGAACTGTTCTGAGGCATTTTACAATTATTAATTTTATTTCCAATAAAAAGCATACTGGAAAATTGTGATTGTATTTTTTTATGCTCAAGAAGATCAGGTATTAATGACTTCTCATAGCTATGTGATGAAGCCTACATTTAAGCCAGGGTTTTGTGATTATAAATGCTATTGTATTGGCTTCTATATCTCATTACTTCTTTTTCTTTGTCAAAAGGAGTCTTAAGTACCTTCAGATTACTGTATAATTACTAGTTCTTCCTATTTATTCCCATAATATAAGAATCCCTCACATGAATTTATTCCTCATAAGATTTATCTTGTCTTTCACACAAGTAAGCCCAAGAAATGGGATAAGAACTAATGACTGTATTTTTAAGTCTCTCTTGAATACACATTACTGTTATATGAATGGTTAAACAGGATTTAAATGTATCAAGAAAAATCTCATTTCTAAAAAGTCATTGCTAAACTATTGTACTGCCCTTCTATTTTTGCTCCAATCTAGGCAAATGTACTCTAAAACTATACAATAATTTTCCCTCTGCTGTTTTTAATGATTAAGTAGAGGACAGATACTCAACTGTCTCCTGTAGTAGATCTTATTGTTTCATGTCTCTGTTCAACATGGTGTAAGACAGTAGTTTAATTTACACAATTATCCCTAAGTCTATTTACCTGCCACCCTAAGAAGGTAATATCATCAGAAGTGGATTCATCTTGTTTATATCTCAGATTCTCCAAAGATAGGTGTTAGGCACCTCAACTTATTTTCTGGTATTGAGTTCACAATGAAAAGTGTTTAAACAAACAACTACTTTAAGGAATCTTGAAATTGTACTCCAAAGGGAATATAACAGCTAAACACAGAAAAATATATTTGGTAAATTTCCCATCAAACGCAGACCTCTTCCTAAATATTAATAGAAGATAAATGGGAGACAGAGTAAGAAGAAATGCATTTCCAGTCTGCTTCCTTTCAAATCTCAGACAAATAGGAGCAAACTCAAAGGTCCAGGGACATTAGGGAAAAATATAGATATATTAAGGTTCTTCAGAGAATCAGAACCAATAGGATGTGTATATGTAAACACACAGACACATTTATTATAAGAAATTGGCTCAGATGATTACAGATTAACCAGTTAAATATCCATAGAGTGTTATTTGCACTGGAATGTTTATTGCAGCTCAACCCACAATCACCAACATGTGAAATCAAATGGATTAATAAGTCGTGGTATATGTATAAATGGAATACTATTCACCCATAAAAAAGAAGGTGACTTTACATCTTTTGTATTAATCTGGATGGAATTGAAGAAAATTCTGCTTTGTAAAATGTCATAAGAATGGACAGCAATTATGCAATGTACTCAATACTAATATGAAACCAATAAAAAAGCAACTACATACTTACATGAAAGAAAAAGATAACTAAATTCAAGTGGGAGGTTGGAATAAGGGTGATTGGTAAGCCCTACCTTAGTGGGCATAATGTAAGGATATATAGCACACATCCTGAGTGAAGGACTCAACTACAACTGGGACTTTGACAAATACAAACGATGTAACTTAATAGTTTTTACCTTTATATTAACCTGAAATAAAAATTAAAAAAAAATCTGCAGAATGGACTGGCATACTGAAGACCCAAGAAAGCTGATGTTCTAGCTTGAGTCTGCAGGCAGTCTGTTACCAAGGATAATGCTACAGATGAAGTCCAAGGGCAGTGTGCTGGAGAATTTCTCTCTTGCTCAGGGGAAGATCAGCCTTGTTCTATGCAGGGCTCAGTATATAGATTGAAGCTATATTGTGGGAAGCAATCTACTTTACTCAAAGCTCATCAATTTTAATGTCAATGTCATTTAAAAACACTCTCACCTGAAACACCCAGAATATTTGACCAAATATCAGTGCACTGTGGGAGACTCAAATTGACACTAAAAGCAACCATGACAGTGGACATAAAGAGAATCTAGTTCTCTAGTAATGGTGCCATATAGGCTGAGGTGCCACAAGTTTTATGAAACAAAGCCACATAAATGCTTGCCAGCCATGCATTTGAGCATATTCTGTGTGCACTGGTACTATAAGCATTTATAGTAGCTTAGAGAATTTTGTCCCTGTATTAGTCAGAATAGGCTTGGATAGAAGTTATAGCAAATCTCAGAAGTTATGACATAGAGCCAACTATTGTCCTGCAGTACACAAAATGCAAATAGGATATAATTCTAGAATTATGTAGGAGATACGAGAGATCGTCCAAGAGGGAGAAAGGCCATGAAAAGAAGTTGAAACAGAATACATTGGATTAGGTAGACCCAATCACCAGGTGGGTACTATGAACTACAAACATACGACTCAAAAGTTAAATAAAGATAGAACTCAATATTAGTTTCATGAGCTTTGTGTCTAAAGTCTTTTACATTTTGGAGCTCACAACATAGTACAGAAAGGGCTTAGCCTGGCATTCAGGCTCATGGAAAACAATTTCCCTATTAAAGATTTTACTTCCTTCTTATTGTCTCATGGTAAGAAATTTCAGCAAACTTAGAAGACATCCTAATATATTACTTTGGGGTATGTCTTAGACCATCAACAAAATACCTTATACTGCATAGCCTATAAACAACAGAGATTTATTTCTTACCATACTGGTACTGATGTTCAGTTTCTGGTGAGGGCTGGTTTTCTGGTTCATAGATAGTGCCTTCTAGCTGCGTCATCACATGATAGATGAGCAAACAAACTCCTTTAGGTCTATTTTACAAGGGCACTAATCTTATTCATGAGGCAGAGCCTCTCAATTGGGCTCACATCCTATTATCATCATCTGGGGAGCTAGGGTTTCGACATATAAATTAGGGGGAAACACAAATGTTTAAAACATAGTTGAAGATAACTCCAAAATTGTTTGAAATGATTACTTACACAGTGAGCATCCTTTGACCCCAGGAAAATTTAGAATTAAACACAGAAATGTTTAACAGGGCCAAATCTACAGTATCAATAATTTATGTATTGCATTTGGGCATACTCTGTGTGAACTGGTATTATAAGCATTTATCGTACCTTGTCCCTGTATTAGACAGGATAGGTTTGGATCGAATATTACAACAAATAACTCCCAAATCATGGTTTCAGGTGTTTCCCTGCTCATGCTCTATGTTCACCAAGGATAGGCCAGAGTATTTGCTCTATACTGTCCTCATTGGGCAGACTGAGGGACTCTCCAGTATCTAGAGCAGTGACTTTCAACCTGTGTGCCATGACAGCATCTTAGGTGTGCCATGAGTTTTTGTTTTTGAGACATAGTCTCACTCTGTTGCCCTGGGTAGAGTGCTATGGCATCATCATAGCTCATAGCAACCTCAAACCCTTGAGCTCAAGACATCCTCTTGCCTCAGCCTCCTGAACAGCTGGGACTATAGGTACCTGGCACAGCACTGGGCTAGTTCTTCTATTTTTATTCGATATGGTGTCTCACTCTTGCTCAGGCTGGTCCCAAACTCCTGAGCTCAGGTGATCTACCTGCCTCAGCCTCCCAGAGTTCTAGGATTACAGACATGAGCCACCACACCAGGCTAGCTGTGAAAAATTTTAAAGATCATTAATTATTTTTGAAAGTAGTTCAAAGTACAGTAAGTATATTCTTTTTTTCTTTTATTTGATCAACATAACTTAAGTGTGCAGCTGAAGTTTAACTATAGGTTCAAGTGTATGGTGAGATGAAAAAGATTGAAAAACACTGGCCTAGAGAATTCCTGATAAATGAGTCTGGGGGAAGAGGATGTAGCCCTGATTCTTAAAGTTTTCTGACTGGAAAGTGACACATGTCATTTACGTTCATATTTTATTGGCCAAGAAAAGTTACATGACCTAGCCTAACCTCACTGGACAAGGAGGCACATTCTTACCATTTATCTAGAAGGAAGGCAGTGGATTATTTGTTGTCAGCCTTCATGCCTACCATCATCCATTAAAACACAGATGCTCTTTATTGGGGCTATATCCCAATAAAAGCTTTGTAACCTGAAAAATATTCCAAGTTGGAAATGCACTTAGTACACTTAACCTGCTGAACATCATAGCTGAGTCTAGCCTACCTTAAATGTGCTCAAAACACTTACATTAGCCTACAGTTGAACAAAATTGTCAAACACAAAGCCTGTTTTACAAATAAAGTGTTGAATATCTCATGCAATTTATCTATGTTCTATTGAGGAAGATGCATCATTTTTGTACCATCATAAAGCAAGGAAATAAGTTTAAAAACTTGTAACCATAAATTGGGGACCATCTGTAATGTTAGTCATGGATCCTAATTTAAAATATGCCATCTGTATAATCAATTTAGACTCATAATTTTAAGGTCAAAGATTTATCAATAATATTGGAAAATTTAAGTGAAATTTATGTCCATCATACTTATAAGTTTATTATAAAGAAAAAGTTAAGCATTTGGACAGTTTTTTTTTTAATTAGACAATGAAGCATCCACATTTATAAGTGCAATTTAAAATATCTAAGGAAATCTAAATAAATGAATATTAAAATGTGTTTATAAATTAATTTGTTTTCTTAAAAGTAACTTTTTTGAGGCCAGTGCCTGTGGCTCAAGGAGTAGGGCGGTGGCCCCATATACCAGAGGTGGCGGGTTCAAACCCGGCCCTAGCCAAAAACTGCAAAAAAAAAAAAAGTAACTTTTTTGAGTTATAAATGGGGTAATAACCTTCTTTGTATATTGAATTTAAATTTTGAGGAAGGAATTAGGCTTATACATTAATTATTATAATTAATATTAACTTTTTAAATCAAAATATTTCTCTGAACAGAAGGTATTTCTCAAAAGCTTGCCTTTAATACTACTAAATGCTATTGAGATCTAAAGGTCTATTTTATTTTTCTTTCTTAACATTTCAGCATGCAAAGTGATCATTATTAGGGACTGAAACATACAGGAGTTACTATAAATGCAGAGCTGAACACAGAGAGATCTGAAGTGAAATGCAGTTTGTTAGATCACTAAGAGAGTGATTATCTTTTCTCTTTAGCTTACATAAAATTTACAAACAGGCAAAGTTTTAGGAGGAAAGAACTATCCTTACAATACTCTGTAACAGCCCTCTTTTATAAGAATAAGCCAAAGTACAGGTAGTTGATGGTAGTGGAGGTTAAGTACTAATTTGAGTTGGATGGAGGTAGAGGAAGAAGAAAAAGAAATAATATTGTATTCGATGAAACCCACTGTTTAAAGCTCCTTTACTGTGTGGGCCTAGTAATAATTTATTCCTGATGAGTAAGAGAAAGTAAGTTACTCAAAAACATATGACCTAGTTTATACAATTCATGTAGATATATTTATTTATGGCTTCATCTCTATCAAAGGAATAATTACAATGGTTTTGTAAAGACCACAAATCTTTTGCATACAAGTCAAAGTGTCTATTCCATGTGGCTTAGGAATATGCATAAAGCTTCCATGTGGGAGAAAGATTTTCTGATACCCAAACAAATGAAAGAATCAAACATCAAAGAACTCACTGAAAGGTTTGACAAATATCAACACACATCACAAGATTTCTAATTCCAGTGTAATGTCTGCACATTTTATTTGGTGTCATTGTGTAACAGAGCTGTAGAAGATTTTGCTGAAGACCATGGAATTTTATTTATGATTTTACTATAAGTACAATGCATATACAAGTGCATATAGGTGTACATCAGCATTAGTCTATTTCAATTTGCCTTTGGTTGGCTTTTTGCACTACGTGCCCCACTGATGGACTCTCTCTCTCACAGTGAAACGAAAGAAATGCTAACTCTTCTTGAAGCAAATGCCAAACCCTCAGAATAATGATTATATATTTGATTTACACAGTTTATTTCCCCCAAAGCGTTCATTTTAAATTCACTCCACGTTGGAGTGAGTGATTATGCTAGTGGCTGACAGGGTGAGGTTAGGCCAACTTAGTCTTAACGTCATTAATGACATTAATGAGAGAGAGAGAGAACACAAGAAACTCATCATAAAAAACCAACGTTGCATTAAAAAATTAGGGTTATCGCATAACGTTGAACTCAATCTGTTCTTCCCTGGGGCCGTGTGATGGGACCCTTGCGGTCCGTATATTATTGCTGGAGATCCCCTTCAGTCCGTGCGCTGCTCTGCTGAAGTCCCAAACCACGGCCCACAGGCTGGATTTGGCGCATAGCAATGTTTCATTTGGCTCATACAATGTTTAAAATTTTTTTGAGCCAACATTTTGAAATTGGAAGCTTTCACATAAAAAATCCAGATTTCTGGCATCTCTAAAAAAATTAGGAGATCTGGGAACACTGGATTCACGTTACCACACAGCAGTCTAAGCCTGGCTGGGCAGCTGAGGCCCTCTGTAGCCGGGCATGAATTCTCCACCTCCCTACCTTTTCCCACCGCTTCACCACACTTATTCCTTCTACTTGTTCTTTTCCTGTTTTAGCAGAAAATTATGTCTTTCAGTGTCTTGATCAAAAGAATGTAAACAGCACCCCGCACTCATATGTTTAAATCGGATTATCTGTTTGTCACTCATGTCATTGAGATACGATTTCTCTTCTCTGTTTCCTACTGAAGTTGAAACAAAGATCTAAGACACTATCAGTGGGCAAGTGTACGGAGTCCTGGAAGATTCTCAGAAACATGCTTGCTGGTTTGCTTTTTCTCTTTAAGACCGGGGGAGGTGGGTAGAGGGAAGGGGATTGGTGGGATTACACCAGCGGTGCATCTTACAAGGGTATATGTGAAACTTGGTAAATGGTCTGTGAAGCTAGTGAATGATGCCCCATGACTATATCAATGTACACAGCTATGATTTAATAAAAAAATAATAAAAAAATAAATAAATAATAAACCCACCACCTACAGTAAAAAACAAACAAACAAAAAAAAAACAAAAAAAAAGACCAGATAAGATTAGGCTCAGGGAAAGTGAGAAAGGTTTCACCGGAGCCTGGGTTAACAGCAGCTTTGACGGGTGCGTCCTGTTAGGTTCTGTCAGCAGGGGGCGCAAGAGGGAGCCTGCGAGGGAGGCAGATGAGGGAACTTCTGGTTGGTTCTTGGACATCCTAGTTGCTGGGCTTTCTTGTAAGCATCACCCCAGCAGCGTTCCTTCACCTGGGCAGGAGCAGTTCTTTCACGAGGTGACAGTGGAGTACAGTGCGCAGTGTACCGTTTACGTTTACAAAGCCAGCTTCATTGTGCGAACAACCCTCCCAATCCGCCTCACCCCTCTCACCCGCCTCCGTCCCACTCTTCTTCAGAGGTCTGGGTCCCACCTCCATGGGCTTCCTCTCCCAGCTTCTAAGTTGAAAGATTGAACCCTGTCTAGAGAGCGCAGCTGCTTCCCGTGGTTGCTACTTTTGCGATGCCTTAAAGTCCTCTTTTCTTCTCTGGTTAACAAAATCTATGCTTAGTTAACAATTATTTATGTTATTTTCTCTCTGTTCAAATAACTCCTTCCTGACTGAATACTCCCTAACAGAGAGAGGGCACCTTCTCCATATGTTGGCTGATGTGCACCTTGATTTAGATATTTAGATACAAATTTAGTCAATAAACAATAAATACAATTCAACAACACACAGTTTCTCAATTATTTTAGTCACATATCAAGTAGCAAAAGGTAAAATTATAACATATGAGTAATTTGAGAAAATTTATGGCTAAAACATCTTCATAAAAATAGTACAGGTAGAAGCATAGAAGAAAAATTTCTAAATCTGGCAAAATCCTACATCTAACATTTTACTTAAAGGTAAAATAGTGATCATTTTCCCTCTGCAATTGGAACCAAGTAAAGGTTGCCCTTTATTATTCAACATTTTAATGGAAATCCTAGTCAGTTCAATAAGGCAATGAAGGTAAGTCAAAGCTACAAAGATTAGGTGGGAAGAAACAAAATTATTACTAATCACAGAAGATAATTAAGTTTTTGGCAGAAAAATCCAAGATGATAAATTATGAGGCTTGACTTGTGAGTTTAGAAAATTTTTTATATTTCAACTTAGTCAATTTTATCCACTAGGGAAAAAAAGTGAAAGATAAAAGTGCTATCTACCTCTGCAAAAGTTAAAAATAATACCATTTACAAGAATATAAACATATCATACACTAGAAATAAGTCTATCAAAAGGTGTGCAAAACCTCTGTACAGAAAACCATATGATATTGTTGAAAAATATTTAAAAGGATCCAAGTAAATGGAATATTTAATATTTCAGTCCTTTATTTCAGCTGTAATATTTCAGTCCTCCTTATGTTGATTTAGATTCAGTGCCATTCCAATCAAAATTGTTTTATGTGGTTGTATGTATGAGGTTGGCCAATTAAGTTTGCAAACTCATTCTAGAGGAAGTTTTACCTACTTCGTGGCTGACTGTCACTATGGTCACCTTTGAGTACTTCCCTTGGGCAGTTATGCACTGAGTTCAGCACCTAGTCCACCCTTCAAAGCAATTTTGAAACTTATTCTGTAATGGCCATTAGAGCTGTTGTCTTACAAAGGTCTGACAATTAAGTTTGGCAACTCATCCTAGAAAAGCCACTTTGGGGGGTGGACTAGGCCCTGATGTTGGTGCCTAGCTTTCTAAGGAGAGTACTTTTTGAAGGTGACTGTAGTGATATTTAGCAATGAGGTATGTAGCACTTTTCTAGGATGAATTTGTGAACTTAATTGTCAGACCTTGTACCATGATAGCTCTCATGGCCTTTCCAAAATTGCTTTAATGTGGGTACTAAGCACTTATATCCATCCATAGCTTCCCAAAGGAAGTACTTTGAAGGTGACCATAGTAATATTCAGCAATGAGGTATGTAGCACGTTTTCCAGGGATGAGTTTGTGGACTTTCATCGTCTGACCTTGTATGTGCATATAACCTGATAAGGTAATTCTAAAATTTATGCGGAAGGCAAAAGACCAAAAGCAGCTGAGGTGACACTGAAAATGAGTAAGCAGGTGAGAGCACCTATCAGATATTAAAAAGATATTGAGATAAGATGTCAAAGCTTGAGTAATTTGGTTAGTGGATTGTGAAAAATAATATTATCCTCTGGGCTGAGCTTGAGATGTTTCATTACCTATTTCTCTTTTGTTAGAAATATACTAAAAGTCTTTAAGTCTAATCCATTTCAATTCTTCATAGATTACAATGTTGAATCCAGATTATACGATGAATATGGAGGGGGATCCTGTACTCAAACAGTGCCCTTTGATTTCTCTCTTTCCTCGTGCGCAGGGAAGACAGCAATGAGCTTCTAAACTTCTTTTAGCACTTTTAAAATGTCTTGCACAATGATAGAGATGCTGAAAAACCAGAAAGGGTAAATCCTGCCAACATATATATCAAAATTCTGAATTAAAATTTTTTTTCAGTACTATAGATTAACGAACTTGATATTAATAAATTCGGGACAAAATAGTCAATAGATTAATTAAAGGATATCTTTTTAGCCCTTAAATAAAGCTGAAGAACTTTTGGGGGGTTATTATTAGTACATGCAGAAGAATATCTTCAAATTTCCCAACTTCCTTTGTTTAATAAAGCTTCTGGGCTGATTGATCAGGAAAATTTCACAGATACTAATCTGTTATGTTACAGAAACAACACCTTCGTGGCCAGAAAAGATGTCACCTTTGTGGTCAGGATGATATTTTGAGGAGAATTTGTAAATCTTTGAATGATGGTTTGCACTTAAGAAAAGTAATCATGGGCGGCACCTGTGGCTCAGTGAGTAGGGCGCCAGCCCCATATGCCGAGGGTGGCGGGTTCAGGCCCAGCCCCGGCCAAACTGCACAAAAAAATAGCCGGCGTTGTGGCGGGCGCCTGTAGTCCCAGCTACTCGGGAGGCTGAGGCAAGAGAATTGCGTAAGCCCAGGAGTTGGAGGTTGCTTTGAGCTGTGTGACGCCATGGCACTCTACCCGAGGGCCATAAAGTGAGACTCTGTCTCTACAAAAAATAAAAAATAAAAATAAATAAAAATAAAAAAAAAGAAAAGTAATCATTATCTTTTACTGTAGGAGGTTGCTGGTTAAGTGCAGCAAGAGTTTGATATTATGCTTACTCAACATTATTGTGAACTGATGTGGGCTTTGGAAGTTTTGCTAATATATTGTCTGACAGAATCAAGATCCTGAATTGGGTGAAAAAGGCCCAGGTTTTTCTGAAATGTAATAGCAATCAATGTCCAGCAGTACTACAATGCGCCTAAAAGTCAACTGCAGAATATAGAGTGGACAAGATGTGTCTTAATATTAACACATATGTGCATATGACCTGATATATGCAAAGGACTGTGAGTGTTTGTCAATCATGAGATTGATACGAGTGTCATTATGAAAGTTGTTAGATACACGAAAATCAAGAAATGTAAAATCCACACAGGGAAACAAATGAAGTGCTTCCAGCAACACTAATAAGTGGAGAAAATTGAAACTTGCACAGGTGAATCAGGAAAAACACTGTCAACTACGTTTCTTGGAAATGAAATAATGATCGATGACATAGCCTAATATAGACCAAACAAACTTTCATAGTGACCTGCATACAAGTCAATGATGTAATATGCTTAAAACCGATTTCATTCTCGGGCAATTAGCTCATATGTAATTAGTAAACATGATATTGAAATTGTGCCAGTATAAATGGAATCTGGATGGTGTATAGGTCATTTGTTTTTAGGCAAAAGGAGCTAGACTAGCAGAACCAGATTACAACCTTGTGCAGGAAGGAAAGAAGTCTTTATCATGGCAGTTTCACAGGCAAGAGCCCTTTCAGGTGTTTTGTGACAGTTTAAAATGAGCACTTTGGCTTCAGTGTGACTTGAGGCAGGCTGTCCTTACCCCTGCCCACCTGAACAGCAGCCCCACTGGATCAGAGCCCCATCCTGTGCACTTTCTTAGAGCCCACAAGCCAACTTTTCCACTCTACTGGTTTTGGGCATTTTTAATATCCTTGGAGGCAGCCTCTAGGCAAGCTGAGATGCTGGGTCTCTAGAGGTTGCAGCTATTCTTTTATTAGTACTCTGGTTACAAAGTTGTTTGGATTTTGAATGGTATACCTGTAATATTTTTTTATAAGTCCTACAATATTTGTGTTAAATACAAATACCGTGCTGAGATTAGTTGGGATCTGTCCATGCAGCTGTATTTGGCATGCACACTTAATATTTGGAGTCATGAACATAACCTTCAGCATTCCACAACTTTTAGGATTTTTACACACTTAACAAAAAATGGCTTGTCTTGACTCAGTGAATTACTATTCAAAAAGTCTATTATCATGTTTATTCAAAATTTGAGATATTTTAAGAGTTAATTTAATTCACCTACATTTTCTCTGGGTGTTTTCTTTCTTTCTTTTTTTTATTGTTAAATCATAGCTGTGTACATTAGTGCAATCAAGGGGTACAATGTGCTGATTTCATATACAATCTGAAATATTCTCATCAAACTGTTCAACGTAGCCTTCATGGCATTTTCTTGTTATTGTATGTAGACATTTGTATTCTGCCTTTAGTAAGTTTTGCTTGTACCCATTCTAAGATGCACAGTTGTTTTGTTTTGTTTACCTTTCCCCTCTCAAAATGCATGTTAGATAGTTTATGGCTCTGGAGCAGAGAGCTATTTCAATCCAAGTCTATCTAGAAGTTTGGCCTAAGATAATGTTAGTTATGGTTAAGGAAGATCATTGTTGTGCTAAGTGATTTTTCCTGGTTGGCAGCCTTAAAGGTTGGAATTGTTGGCTGCCTTTTGGATATTATATCATAAGTATGGATGAGTTGCAGTACAAACATTTAAAAACTCCAGTATGCTTTGTCCAAATAAAAGAAAAACAATTTAAGTTATGAAGAGATATATCTCAAAGTATTCTGACATCCAGAGGGACTTTTTTTTGTTTGTTTTTTTCTCTGTAGTTACAATTTTCATGGTGTTGTAGCCTTTCAGTGTCCAGCCAATTTGTGTTTTCTGGTAGTGTGGGGATGAGGGGAAACTTGCCCTTTCCCCCAAAGTTTGTGGAAAGACCAACTGCAATGAAGGCAGATTAATAAGAGAAAAGTTTATTTACCATGTACATGTGGAGAATCACAGAGCAATTACCCCAATTACCCAATATAAATGGGATCCACCGATTTTTATATCTGTATTTTACAAGAGAGGGGGAGTTTGGAAAGTATAGCTATTATAATTCTGTTTAAGGGCAACGTATTGTTGCTAGGGAGGATAAATGGATGGGGAAAACAGATTGACTCATAAATGATTCTCTTAGCAAATTAAATTAACTTGAGAGACAGGTATTAGATAATAAAACTATTTGGGCCTTGTCTAGTTGCATTCTTGATCATTTTTTTCTGCAATATACTAAGATAACTGGGAAGGGAAAGGAAGTCAATTGTCCTTTTGAATGATCATTCTGGGGTTTATTCAAATAGAAGGAAAGTGCCTTCCAAAGCTTTTTGATCTTGAAGGGCCTTTAATTCAAAATATTTATTTTATTTTATTTTTGTGTGTGTGTGTGATTTTTTGGCCGGGGCTGGGTTTGAACCTGCCACCTCCGGCATATGGGACCGGCACCCTACTCCTTGAGCCACAGGCGCCGCCCCAAAATATTTTTTAAACCAAGGAGTTATATCTTGGAAGTGTCGTTTCCTGAGTTCCTTCAATAGGATAATTGAGTTGAGATTTTCCTCTGCTGACATGAAATTAGATTATAAAATTTATAAACTTTGGGGTCTTTATAGCAGGGAAAGTTGATTTTCTCTGATTTCACCCTTGGCATAATTTAGGTACAAGAGAATGGCTGCCTTAGCAATTGTGAATATAATTGTCTTAACACAATAACTAAGAAAATGCCAGGAAGGCTATATTAACCAGTGTGATGAAAATGTGTCAAACCATTGTTTATAAAACCAATGTATGGTGCCCCATGATCTCATTAATAAAAAAAAAGAATGGCTGCCTTTCTGTTAATTTCCTATTTTTCAGGAGCTGATCATACAATTTGTACGTAACTCACTTATTCACATTTCCTTTTTGTAGGTATTGCTGACAACTCTTGACTGTTTAACCATTCTTCTGTATCTTTATAGAGAATATTCTTCTACCTAAGCAAGATGAAGAAATTTGTTATTTAAATTTGAAAATTTTGGTTGATGTTTGCTTTAGGAAGTTTATGCAATGTGAAAACACACAAGTAGTTGGGTATGAAAACGATTTGATATAGAGTTGAGCATGAGAAAAAGCCATCAGCAGGAAATTTTAACCTATTCATACCTCTTAGATATTGGTAAAAACTAATATTTGCTTACTATTAGCTTGAAATTTCAAAAATGTTATTTGTAGTCCTCACAGCAGTCTTAGAAAGTAAGTCTTCTCATTTTCTTTTGATAAAATTCAAGCTCAGAGAGGTATGTAATTTATTTGCTGTTATTCCATGGTGAGATAGAAGGGCTAGGATGTGAGTAAGTTCTTTCTGGTACTTAAGTCCTTGTACCACACTGCGCTTTGGTGACAGGTTTATCTTGCTCTGTGTTTTAAAGCATTAATAGTGACATGTTGACCTTTTGTCTGTCTCCTTTATGGGACAGACAACATGTCTTTGGTTGTATGAAAAATAGTCTAGGTGGATGTGTTAACAACCAGGACAAGTGGTCTAAGGAGAAGCAAAGAGAAGTTTATTAATTTGCTCACAGTTGAAGAGAATGGAAACTCTCATCTTAAAGTACCAATGTCCTCACTGTAAGCAGAAATACAGAATTTTTAAAGGAGTGGAGGTTTCAGTTCAGGCTATTGCTATTTAAATATAGTCCATAGTCCTGACCCACCTAACTCAGGGGAAGACAATCTTGTGACCTCTGCTGAGATGATTCCATTCAGCCTTGTCCCATTGTACATAAAACCAAAGAACTGCCCCCCAGCCCCCACCTCTCCAGTTACTGACCTTGGGCAGGAATGCAGATTTTAGTTCCCCCAAAGAATGAGGTGTTTTTGAAAATGTAGGTCATAAAACATTATGCTACTTTTCCGGCTTTTGCATCTGTTACAGAAGCATGATGTTGCCTTGACTTTATTTGGAAATTAAACAGGTTTATAGTAATAGCAGAGATACTGAGTAAACAAGATAAAAAGGGCATTGCATGGACTGTGCTGGGTGGGCTGTTTTCAACTTGACTCCACCACCAACAGCCCCATTTAAGGCCAAGGATTACATTTCCTTATATATTTTCCCTGTGGGGTTCTTGGTTAGAATTTGCTGTGAAAGGAACTTGAGTGAGAGTTGGAAGGTGCAAGTGAAGTGGAAGCTGTTATTCTGGAAAGGTCCTAATTGTTAGATGTAGCCAGTTTTTAGAACTCGCCGCAAGCTTCCACTCAGTGGTTCTGTCACTTTCTTGGACTTCCCCAACCATATGTTCTCTAGGTTGTGGCAAAATAGGCAGTTTCCAGACCTTCCTTCAAGGTCCATTTGGTGGATTGTGTCAGTTTCATGAGCTTTGCAGGGATAAGTGGCTTTTCCTCTCCCTTGTTAAGAGACACCCATCTAAACCTTCTTTGTTGCATCCTTTCATAGACGCTGCTGCTTGAATTTTTATAGTCCATTCATTTCCCTCATAAGGCTGACACTGACTTTATTTTCCAGACCAATATCAGATTGACATATAAAGCGTGATTTTTCTTATGTATAAGTATATTGTTGTAATCATGCAGAAATTTTCCATTTTGGTTTAGGAGTGAGGAATAAGAGATATTAGAAGCAACCTAAAATTTAGAAGAATCTAAAGTTGGCAGAAAGTCCTGCTAATTGCAATAATTATTCCTTATATGAAAGCCCATATTTTCAAAGTAAGAAAATAATATTCAATTTCATTTTATTCAAGAAACATTCATTAGGTATTCACTACACAAAGCTCTGAGCTGGGTGTGCTGGGCTATACAAAGAGAGCTAATATTTACTGAGAGCTTACCATGAGTCACATACTTCTCTTATAGCAGGGATATTCAGGCCTAGAGAGAATAAGTAACCTGGCAGTGGTCGCAAAGTGATTTAAATACCTGATTTACCTGATTTACCTGATTTAAATACCTGATTTACCTGATTTAAATACCTGGTCACCATCCTGATTTATCTAATCTCAAGTCCCCAAGGTTCTATCCACTGGTCTGAGGAGCTTCCTGCCCTTGTAAAGATTTTACTTCAATTGAGATGGATTTAGAAAAGAAAACATATTCCCTGTCCTCTCTCATAAATTCAAATGGATTATTTTTAAAACTACTTAGAGTCAAATTCACTTTTTTCTTATTTACAGCAAATTTTTATGCATTTAGTCACTATCTTGGTTACAAGCAATTGACTCATACAGCACATAGTTTTTATTCATTCATTTTTCTCCCTGTACTGGTTTGTCCAAAACAAACTCCAAGTGAAAAACTTATTGAATTCATTGAAATTGGTGAAAAATAAATCAAAGGCAAATAGAAGAAGGCAAGAGTTTTAGGAATTCTCCAACAGCAGGATATTTAGTTATAATATTCCTATAGAAAAAAAGATATTTCCAAGGTGTATTAGGCACAAAATATGCTGTAAGAACACATGTAATTTTTCTATAGTACCATGTAGTGACCTGAATTTTTTTTGGCAAATCTATGAATCAAAGTGAATTAGCTTCCAGGTGAGTTCATTAAACTCTGAAGATGGATATTTGTGTTCCATGTGAGTAATGAGAGTGAAAGACAATGTTTTTAGCAATTGCATGTTTTTTACATACCTGGGCAAAATGGATGTTTGAATATTGGCTTTTATATTTAGCATTTCACATCCTTGGAATTCTAGGCATCCTTGGCATAAGGAATTCTAGGCTGCCAAAGTTGTGTTTTTAGCAATACACAGTAATCCTATCACAAAGAACAATGAACCTCATGTATTAATCTAATATGTAGAACCGACTTACATAAGATCGGGCACTTTATGCTAAAACTAGGAATTGCAAGCAGATTTTGCTTACTTGTTTCAGTAAGTCTGAATTGGTAGCCAGGTTTTTGTTTGGACGTCACCAGGATTTTAAGATATGGGAAGTTAAAATAAGTACGCTAAATAGTGTATGTTATATTTCTTTTCAATAGCAGAAATTTGGTCTTGGCAGGTTCCGCTTGAGAGAACACCTACTCAGAAACAATTCTTATGCTTTCCTTGAGTTGGGGTGCTGGTAAAAAAAATGGTTTTGTAGATCTCTAACTTTAGTGCCTGTTCTACCACCAGACGTCTCCTTATTGGTCTGAGGCCATCCTTCATTCTTTTCCCCTTCCAAAGTGAGTAATTAAGCAGAGAAATAAAACATTGATGTTAATGGAAAAAGAAACAAACTCTATAAAATAATTGAAAGAGGTTTATTTTGCACCAACATGAGTGACCAAGGCTCAGGGAAGAGATTATATTAGGAGGTCCTGAGAAAGTGCACCCCAAGGCAGCTGAGTTATAGTCTGGTTTTATACATTTTAGAGAGAAAAGAATTTCAGATAAAATGATAAGTCAATACATGGAAAGTACACATTGGTTTGGCCTTAAAAAGCAGTGTATCTTGAGGGAGGGGCTTCTAGGTTGGTGGATTCAGAAATTATTTGATTTGTAATTGGTTAAAAGAATAAGGGTTTGTCCAAAACCTTCCAGTCAATGGGAAGAAGTGCTTTAAGTTGAGATAGGAAAATTTGCTAATCTTAGAGCTAACTCTAAATACAATTTACCAAAGCCATCTGTTAAGCAAATTGATGGCCTGCAGGCATGACTTAACCTTTGCCTTGCATAGCCTTAAGTTTTGTTTGTAGTTTAGTATATTATTGCTACAAACAGTCTGTTTTGTCGGTCTCTTCTGTTTCAATAGACAAAAAATATATATATTTCTAAGGTGTATTAGGCACAAAATGTGCCTTACGAACATGTAATTTTTCTATAGTATCCATTCACTGTCCTGATCTCTGTTTTGACATTAATACTGATGAGTTGTGGTGTCTAAAACTCTAAAAGGGTTGGGGCACATGAAAGTGAGTAGGACTTTCCTTCTTCTCATGGCAGGGAATTCAATTTTAAGGTTTTTCTGGGGTTCCTTTGGAGAAGGGAGGGTCCATCCGTCAGTTGTTGGGCTTAGAATTTTACTTTTAGTTTACACTGGGAATGACCATGAAAGCAGTTAGTGGATGTAACCACTTTTCAGCGTCGGCGTAGTCAGAGTCTACACTGCAAAACATTGGGAGGTTGTTAAAAGTACCAAATTAGGGGAAGCACATGGTTCAGGGCATCCTCAAGCACAGCAGCTGTACAAGGATGACCAGCTCCTGGATGATGCAAGACACTGGGCAAGGGTGGGTGCACCAGCCACACATCATGGCCACAGGCCCCAGCCACAGAGGGGCTGGCTGTCAGGTCAGACGATGCCCTTGAGGCTCTGCACATTGAGCTCTTCTCCAGCCCTCTAGAGCTGCCCAATTTGATGAAACCCCAAGAATTCAGAAAGCAGCACCAATGAACAGATTGCACAATGGGGGTCCCTGGCCTACACACCCAGTAAGAGGCCCATTCCACCCAGTAAGAGAAATTTAGATATCTGAAAAAAAAGTACTAAATTAGTGGTCTAGGAGGACATGGACCATGATACATAACTTATTCAATTATCTCTCATTATAAGGACCTATTCTGATGGGCATACAAGAAGACAGGGAGCCAGTGAAATGTTATGTAACTTAAATTCACATGTTTTCTGAGTTTCATCAGATCTTCCTCTTCATGGTTGCTTGTACTTTCTGCTCACCTGATAATTGTGACATCATTTTTTGTTAATGACTTTGAAATGCTATTGGTCAACAATTCCAGTTGGTAAACACATTCAACCTACCTAAATGGATTTGTCTTCCCTGACTGGTCTTTGAGACCTAAAGTTGATGACTCTAAGGAACTTTTATTTAGCTAGTAATAGAGCCAGACACACTTTTTATGATCACTTGGGCTTATATACTTTTTCAGTGACATCTGATTCAGTTGTCACAAAATGGAGGAATTTTTTTTTCTTAAATCATAGCTGTGTACATTAATACAATCATGGGGTACAATGTGCTGGTTTTATATACAATTTGAAATATTTTCATCAAACTGTTTAACATAGCCTTCATGGCATTTTCTTAGTTATTGTGTTAAGACATTTATATTCTACATTTAGTAAGTTTCACATGTACCCTTGTAAGATGCACCGTAAGTGAAAATGGAGGAATTAAAATATATAGTCAGTACCATAAGGGTGTGGGATCTCTTAGAGAACTGTTGTGTGCGGTTGGTATGTTAGACCTTGGAAGTTTTAGCCATAACTAGGCTATATTATATTTGTTATATAATTTGACTTTAGTGTGCCTTTATATTCTCAAATACATAAGAAATGCACCACCCAAAGTTCTGAAGAAAGAATAAAGTGAATATACAGTGCTATTCATAAGATTTTAGGTAAATTATTCTATCACTTAAGGTATTTATGGGTGTCAATAGCAGCAAATCTCAACTCAAATGAACATAAACAATAATGATATTTATTTTCTTCCATTTCTGATAGTTCAAAGGGTAAAGTGGGTTCCAGACAGAATGAATAGCAACCCAATGAGATCCTCAAGAATTCAGGTTCTTTTTGTATCTCTTCTCTCCCTTTCTTGATCCCTAAACCAGTTCCCTTCATGGCAGCAAGATGGTTTTCTGTGACAACTAGGAGTTCAGGCTTCCTTATCCCTGTCTAGCAAAAAGGAAAGAGAGTACAAGCCCTTCTTACCAATTGTATTAGAGCAACTTAGGCCATATGCTTATGCTGGACACAATATCACTTTTCTGGGTAATGACATGCCCAAGATTGGCTTAGGGTAATCAGGATATCTTCAGCAAGGAGGATAGGGTGAATGCCTGAATCAGATTGAGGTTCTGAAAGGAAGGAAGAAGTATTGTTGGACAGGTAATTAGCAGCATTTATAAAAATTATCTAACATTCATTGTTATAAAATCAGCAAACACTATTTGCATTTTAAGATCTTAAGGGACTAAAAATATGGTGTGAATAATTCTTGAAATAATAAAAAGCTTTACCTCTATAGGAAAAAATGTAATGAAGCAACTTCAGAAACACGGCTACTCAAATCAAATTCAAAGATCTTAAATCATAGAAATGTGGTAATTTAATTTTCTACCCCACGCTAAAGGAAAATTTATGAGACAGGTATAATGTAGTATGTTGTGGACTATTGGAATTTGAACAAGTTGTCTTACTTGATTTTCACATTTTGATATGTTTATCCCTCCTATCCCCATATACTGCCTTTTTAAAAATTCCTATTCAATTTTTCTCTTTTGCAAAATAATGGCATGTTAATAACATGGCAGACCTCATTTTCTATTCCTCTGTAATGACATTAGCAGAGATCCTCTATGGTGATTGACGTTAAAAGAGTTTCCAAGAAAAATGATGTGTTTTGAAAGAGAATGCTCTCGCCCTTCATGATAATGCCCTATGCAAGATACTATATTACTTTGGTAATTATATAATGCAGGTGAGAATAAAATCTGTTGTTGCAATAGGTATTGATTTTGACTGGACTCAGATTGCAGCTTGCAATTAAAAATCCACAGATGGTTAACTCTTCAAGTGACAGTAGTTAGAAACTAAATAATACTACTTTATATAAGCGTCATGCGTAAGACATGCACATTTTCTATTTTGTTAAAAGTACCCTATTTTTAACAAAACTACTGTATCATTTATCTTCCTAAAAGCCTTAATTCAATTCAACAATAAGCAGAATACCTTTTGTCGTTTTTTTTCTAAATCACTCTTCTGGTAGAATGTCTTCTGGTAGATTCTTATTATGGTTGAGTTTGAAAGTACAGTTATTTGTTAAATTGCTACATTCTTTCTCCATAATTTGCATGAAATCTTGAGGGGAGGAGGAATACCTCTAACTGTAAAATAGGCCTTTATTAAGTTTTAAAGTTGCTGGTATTTGACAGCTGGCAAAGATTTCCTTGGAGCAGAAAACCGTGCACTTTGACAAGCACAATTTATACTTTTTTTCAGAACAGCAATGCAGCCCTAACTGTCCTCCTGAGTAGGATTTACTTAATCCACAGAAATAATAATTATAGAACTTCAGCTACAGTCTACTCTTTTCTTCACAGTATTTTTGACACTCGTGACTCCTGCTGCCTCTCTCATCCAGTCCCTTCTGATACTCCCTTCTGATTTCCTTCCTCCCACTCTACACCACCCTTAGGACCTTAACTCGGCTCTTGTTTGCTCTCTCATCCATTAAAGGAAATCATTCCCTATGGTTCTCCTCTGCTTATCTTCCCTACCTTCTTCTCTA
This sequence comes from Nycticebus coucang, assembly GCF_027406575.1. Classification (NCBI taxonomy): domain Eukaryota; kingdom Metazoa; phylum Chordata; class Mammalia; order Primates; family Lorisidae; genus Nycticebus; species Nycticebus coucang. The sequence goes on from NC_069795.1 coordinate 16,719,330, forward strand.
CTGCTTCAAAAGTCCTTCATCTTCTGACTAACTTCGTTCACTCCCATGGATGCAGATTTGGAAGCTGTGGGCAGACAAATGGAAGCTGACACTCAACATCAACTCCCAGCCATATGAGTCAGTCATTTTTCACAGCTGGCCCATGAACCTTCAGAAATCTCCACATCTAGCTGCGACTTGACTGATGCTACATGAAAAATATCAAATAAGGCCATCAGCTGAGCACATTCAATTCCCACATTCAACTACTGTGGAGATAGCCACTAAGTTTGGGGATAGCTTTTTGCATAGTAGTAGGGAAGTAGAACACCCTTATATCTTAACAGAGAGTCTCTTGGTTCAAGTCTTTTAAGGACAAATGTAATGTTCCCTTTCCCTATTCCACTACTCCTAGTGAGATGTTAAGAAGGGTTATTCCCCTTTCTCTCCTCTCCTTCTCTTCAGTCTTGTATTTAAAAAAGTGGGCAGTAGGGTATAGTGTCCTTTAGGTTATGCTTAAATTAGTCACCCAGCTCACTGTTTAATTGTATTTATCAGGGCATTAGACTTTCTCTGGAAGGAGGGAAAGGAGGGGAGGGAGACCACCTCACACTTCTCCTTCACAGTCATCCTGTTCTACCCATATTGTATGATGACACGTAGACAGCAAATATCAATAGATGTGTTCCAGATGTTCTTCCTCAAGATACATATATTTTACCAATAGACCTTCATAGCCTATCCAATGCATCATCATCCTTTAGTTCAGTGATTTTTAGCTTTAATATGAATTAGAATCATGAAAGATGATTTTTTAAAAAATTTTGAATCCCAGCTTTATCCTTTAGAGAATCTGAATTTTTTTAAAATCTAGAGATAAGTATTTTTATAATTTATTTTATCATACTTTATTTAATTTTTCTTATTGTTTCAGGTTCATTGAAGGTACAATTAACAAGGTAAAGTATTTGCATTTGTTAGGTAAAGTCCGTCTTATAAGTATGTCCCACCCCCCAAGAGGTGTGCCATACACTGTAACTCTCCACCCCATCGTCCTCCCATCTTCCTGCTCCCATTTATTGATCTATAGTGGGTGTTGTGGCCATTTTGGGCTCCTATAACAACATACCTTAGATTGGGAGTTTATAAACGATAGAAACATATTTCTTATTGTTCTGGAGGCTGAGGAGTCTGAGACCAAGGCGATGGCTGACTTGGTGTGTGGCAAGGGCCCCCTTCCTGATGAGTACACAGCTCTTAAGTATCCTCAGATAGCAGAGGGGCAGACAGGATCTTGAAGGCCTCTTTTATAAGACACTGATGCCCCTCATGAAGGCTCTGCCCTAGTGACCTAATCACCTCCCCAAAGTCTCACCTTCTAATATTGTCACATTGGTGATTAGGTTTCAACATACGAATTTTAGGGTCATAGACATACAGACCATAATGGGTGGGTCCAGGAATCTGTGTTACAAAAAAAAAAGATATTATGCAGAAATTCAGGCATCCACACTATGGAAAAATCTTTGTGACTCATTTTCCTTTGAAATTTGTGTCAATTTTTCTTAATCCTTAAACATTTTTAGCTGTGTTTGTAACTTCTGAGTTATTCTTCCCTTGTGTTCTATAGCCTTTAAGAGAATAGGATCTTAGACAAAAATTGAGAGTGAGGTAAGTAAAAAAATTCAAGTATATTTAGATTAGAAGGTATTTATTGAAGGTCATAAAAACCACCCAAACAAATGAGTATTTTACTAAGAAATAATTATTAAAATGAGAAATTGATCTAATCAAATATTTAGAAACTGGAGACTGATGGAGATAGACCAAATTCATAGAATATTAAGAGAAGTATTATTGAGATCCTCCCCAAACTAACTTCCTGGTATAGACTTGGAAATGTATGTCGTCAGTAAAATGGCAGTGTAGTGTGGCGTATTGAACACAGGTCTGGCAGAAAGTGTGCCTTGTATGTCTCTGGCACTCTGACGGGGAGGATAGGTAGGTTACCTGTCTGATTTACAAGACTCATTTCTTAGTGTTTAAGGAGGTAATTCTGAGCATCCTTGATGAAGACACTCTTACCCCAAGGGTGTGTACATTCAGTTCCATTCCTGTAGCTCACAGGGGAGCTTGCAGATCTGTGGTTTGGCTTTTCATAGCCAAGTCTCCAGGGCTCAGAGGACTGAACTTCTCTGGAAACTGGAGAGGCTCCTAAGCTCACATGCCAATCCTTCACCATATGAGCAGAAATATGGAACAGGGTAGGATTTGTACCTGTCTGAGAAACTAAAAATTAGATTTCTAGAATTTCACATTGCCTAGCCATCAAAACCACCAGAACAAATTAGTGATTTACTATGGAATGATTAATAAAATAAGAAATCGATTTACCTGAATATTTTCAGGATTTAACTTTCACAGAAAAAAATTAGATTCTATGAGTAGTTTAGGCCATTGGAAAGCACTCATAATTTGATACTTTCCTCAATTATTAGCTCACCCATTCCAGGAGAATGAGTAAACATAGGCAGGGAAGGAAAGCTATAATGTTCTATGGCTGGATCTTGAGATGGTCTAGATGTTTACTGCACTAATTTCTACTAAACCCTGGCCAGACATTTCTTAGATTTTTTTTGCAATGAATAGTAGGAGGTGGTGGTAGTGTGAGGATGGGGTTACTGCATGAAATTTAGAGGTAAATACTGCATTCAAGTATGCCCATGAAACCATCTCACATACAGTTCTTCCTGCTCTAATCCAGCATTGGCTTAATGCAAAGAAGGGTGAAACCTTAGACCACGTGCTACTACAACATGGCAGGAGACTGCATCCCTGAATGACTCCTTGGAGCAGAGCTGCCTGCTGACCTTATTAATTGTGATGTGAGATAATCTCTTAGTCTATTCAGACTGATAGCACACATTACCACAGATTGGGAGGCTTATAAACAACAGAAATTTATTCCTTACAGTTTTGGAGGCTTAGGGGCTAGGAATCCCAAGATAAGACCTGCAGATTTGTTATCTGATAAGGTCTTGCTTCATGATTTATAGTTTTGGGACCAAAGACTTTGCCCCCCTAAAGATTTGCTGAAAATCACTGACATGAGACAGATTTATTAATGAGGAGAAAAAGCATGTAAATTTATTTAATGTATATGTTAGGTAATTGCCCCAGAAAAGCCCCTCCTACTTTCTATAGACCAAGATTAACTATGGCCTGCCCGTAACACCTCTTCTGACCAGGGAAGTAACTCCTTATTGGCTATTCTGCCCTCCCATCACCATTCTAAAACTTCCCCTAACTGAACCTATACAGCTCTCTCTCGTATGCGTGCTCTCTCTGTCTCCCCTCCTCTCTTTTTGTCTCTCTCAGTCTCCGTCTCCCCCTCCTCCTTTCCTCTCTCTCTCTTCCCCCCCCCTTTTCTCTCCTCCTTGGTGCTGCTCTGAAGCATCCCTCCCTCGCCAATAAAAACCTTTCGTACAAGCCTTGGTGGTCTGTGAGATCTTTGCCAGTGGAGTGCTCCCCCCCTTTCAGTATATGCATGGGAGCCTTCAGAATGAAGACCCAAAGATACAGGGGAAATGGTCCCTTTTTATGATTGGCTTCAACAGAGTTCAGCCAGGTAGAAATATGATGAACAAAATGGGCATAATAATGCTAATAGGCTGAATGAGGATGGGGCTTGTCTGTCTAGAGTCTTCTTCTTCCGGCATGTGGGGCAGGGCACTCTCTGGAATGGGAATCTTATGACCTACACTCAAACAAGGTGGGTCAGATAATTTCTTTATGGCCATTTTGTACACAGGATAATTCTAGGTTTTATGGGTGACTTTCTAGGAAAGAAGACCCAAAGATACAGGGGAAATGGTCCCTTTTTATGATTGGCTTCAACAGAGTTCAGCCAGGTAGAAATATGATGAACAAAATGGGCATAAGAGTGCTAATAGGCTGAATGAGGAAACCTAGTGAGCTTGTCTGTCTAGAGTCTTCTTCTTCCGGCATGTGGGGCAGGGCACTCTCTGGAATGGGAATCTTATGACCTACACTCAAACAAGGTGGTCAGATAATTTCTTTATGGCCATTTTGTACACAGGATAATTCTAGGTTTTATGGGTGACTTTCTAGGAAAAGGAGTTCTGGTTTGCATGCTTGCCCTGGGGAAGAAGAATTCTAATTTCTATGACTAGGCTCAGGGGAGAATAAGACTGAGAGACAGGAGAGCAGGAAAAGTCAGAGAAAAACTTTGCATCTGAGGTCTTCATTTTGGTGTCCTGTTTACTGAGCCTCAGTAACAAACACTGCGTCTTCTCTGTGTCCTCATATGGAAAAAGGAAGGGGTGGGAGTTCTCTCTCAAGCCTCTTTTACAGGGGCACTAATCCCATTCTTGAGGGTACCATCTCCATGACCTAATCACCTCCCAAAGTACTAGCCCCCTATGACCACCAACAAAGGAGTGAAGGTTTCAACATATGAATTTTGGGGGTACACAGACATTCAGACCACAGCACAGAGCAAGTGCAATGACAAGGGGCTGCTGACACCTCAGTGTGGTGAACTAGTCCAACAGGTGGGGACTGTGTACAACACAGGCCTGTCTAATGAAGGCAGGAGCTTCCCAGGCAGCCTTCAGCTACAATAAACATAATCATCTCCCAAAGGTGCTCGTAACTGGGGTTAGGATTTCAACACATGAATTTTTGATGGGACACACACATTCATTCTATAGTAGCAAACAGTAAAGGTGTCTATTCACTGAGATTTTAGAAGCTGTTTCAGCATTTATCAGATCCTAGTATAGGTCCTGAAGATGGCAATTCACTAGCATGTCAGGGAACCTCCCTTTTGAACACCCTATTGTCTTTTTGAGCTCCAACATGAGGCTTGAGTTCCATATGTCCCCACCTCTGGAATCCAGAACTCTCTGTGCAGTTGGCTAACTGATAATGACAGATACATCAAAGGTCTATTTTCAGTAAGACACTGTTGAATCTTTTGAGAGAGAATTTATCCTCAGGATCAGAGATCCAGGAAGATAAGCTTGGCCTGATAACAAAGCAGTGTTTGTGTGAGGAAGGTGGTGGCTCTGAATATGGCTTTCTGTTTGTTTTTGAATCTATCCCTGGCCCAGTTCAAGCTACGTGGATGTTAGTGGGTGATGGCAGCGGAAGGTGGGGTGGGGGGGGGAAGTGGGGGAGTGGGGGTTGGGAGGGAGGGGCCCAAAGAGGGGAGAGGGAGGTTTGGTAATAAAAACTGAACAAGTTGTATAATTGGTATCTCTTTGCTTCATGTTATATCTTTCTAAGTGAAATAAATGTCCCAGTTCCTGTTTATTATGGTTCATTGGAGATTTAAATTTAGTTGTATTTTGATGGGTATCTAGCTTATTCAAGGGTTTTTACAGCATTCAAGGAGGTTTTGTAACCTGAGAGATCAGAACAAAGATCCCCTGGCCTTCAGTCCATCATCATGTCTTCTGAGATATTCATGCTTCATGGTTACCTGTCCCATTAGGAAGCCGATGGCTCTGTGCTCAGGGTAGGAAGACTTCGAAGTGTCAGAGTTCAAGCATTTATGTAGTCCTTTTTCAAAGGTCCTTGTTGCCCTTGAGTATGCTCTTTAACTCCTGAGTTCAGGTAATCCAACTGCCTCTGCCTCTCAGAGTGCTAGGATTACAGACATGAGCCATTGTGCCCAGCCAACAGTAAATTTTTGCAACCATTTTTACTTAAATGCCTAATATCTGGAGGTAGAGTATAACAGCCCTTTAATATTCCCCTGACACTCTCAAAGAAATGGAGATCTGTTCTTCTCCCATTGCCTCAGAATACCATATACACTGGGCACGATGATTGTTCTTTGGAGCAGCTACCATCCCCAGTGGAGCTGACCCAGTTTCAGGCAGAAGCTGAAATGCTAATCAGACGTTGATGTACCCAGAACAAAAGGCAAGGCATATCACTTAAACTGGAAGGCAGCTGGGGCTGGCGAAAAAGAGACACTGTATGCCAAGTCCTCATTGATTGGATGTGTTTTTGAGCCCAGATTATACGTCTGCTAGATTATATGTCTCTTTTGAGATTATACCTCTCTCAAAAGTACCTGGAGGCAGTGTGGTGGTAGGAGGAGACTTTCCAGGTAGCTTGATTTCTTCATTGACAGAAACATCTGGAGATACATTAATTATATTTAGAGTGAAAAATGTCTATTAGTTTGTGGTTGCCCTTCATTCTATGTTTGCCCCTTTCTCAGTGTTCCCAGGATCTACAGGTTAATTTGACTCTTTCCTAAGTTCAGTGAATCACTCCTTTGCTGGATACCTGAAGAATTTAAAAATAGGCACATCAGGTCAGCCGTGTGCCCTCACACTGGGATTCCAGGACTCTCAGACGGTGGCCCCTTTTCCTGAGCACGTGTACTTTCTGGATCTTGAATCTCCATGGTGTCTTCATCTCTTTCCAGGGCTTTCCATTGTTTCTGCTACTTTTCATTTTTTAGTTCCTGTTCCACAGTGTCTTAGAATGACAGGTTAATACTTCTCCCCACTTCTTAGTTTGTTTTCATGTACTCATCAGCAGATGCACTTAAAAATTCTTTACCAGATGCCAGAGACCATAGGTTTCCTTTAGAATTTGTTTTCTCCTCTATGTTTGAGTGCCCTTTCCCTAGGCCTTTGTTTTCTAATAGAACCTTGTCTTCAGGGACACACTCAGACTTTCTCTCTCTCCTCCCAACTCCCTGTTGGTTTCCTAATCCATTCTCTTGGCTCAATCTGGCTTTGCTCCTCGCATGACTTTGTGGTGGATGATTGGCTCACTACTGGCACAGGTTTTGACAGATTTTTAACAACTAGAATCCTGAGCCCAAGAAATAATGAGTAAACCAGCTTTTCTTAATCAGCTTCCTCATCCGAACTGCAGAATCCAGAACATGACTGGAGTCGTGACTTTCTCAGTTCTTCTAACAATGGAATGCTGGAAATAGGAAATTTAATGTTATGTCTACTAGTCATATGGGTGATACTCAGATACATTTATATAATATTAATATTTGTGAGAATTTTTGGTTATAAAAATTTCACCCTCTTTAGATCCCACCTCTTCCCGGAAGACTTCTACCCTGTTCTTCATCACTGTTCATTTTCACTACACATTTTGTCATTTGATCACTGACTATTTTCAAGTATTGTCTGGTTTCCCATGCACCTTGTTACCTAGTACAATGTTATCAGATACAATGTAAAAATAAATAAAACATGGAGGAAATAGTACCAGGATCTTTTTACCTTCTAAAGATCAATAGTAAACATTCATGGTTTTTAATTTCTTTATTTCCATATTTAATAAATTCTATTTCTGTCCTACCAAGGAACTTCTTTCTCACTGATACTTTATTGATATAAACCAAATTAGAAGCAAGAATACAGAGAATATTGTTTTCATTTTCTACAATTACTGATCTTTTTCATAATTCTGAACTCATCATTATTGAGTTCTCACCTAGCATGACTTCCTGGTAAATTCTACAATTAGTTTTAAAATACACACCTGCCCACCTGTACAAATCTACCCAGCAGGGTAGCTCCTCAGCTTTCAACATTTATGGTCTACGAATACAAGTGTTGACTGAAAGTCTTTCACTAAACTTAGGTAGAAGAGTGAGGTATTGTGTAGCATGGAAGGAGGTCTATGGCAGTCAGATGAAAAATGTTATGCCTGTGATGATGTGATTCTCAGGAGAGTGACACAAGGAACTTCATTTTTAAAAATTTCTGTTCACATGCAGAGGCAAGTGCCCAAAACAAATCAATGGGAAAAAATTGTACATCAAAATGATCTGTTAATTCTTTTGAGTCACTGTGTCTCAAAAATCATGCAAGTGATAAACTATGAACATACCAATAGGAATGAAGGTGGGAAAGGCAAGAATCCAATGAAAACAAGAGAAACTGATCTCTCTCACATTGCCACCCTAGTATCATACGAAGATGAATGAGATAAACACACAGTACACATACCCACTTTGCCCACACAATTGTGGCAAGGCTGAGTCAGACTATATACAGAAAATGATATGAATATTCTGCTTGGAAACCCAGTCTGAAAACAAAGAGAGGAAATGACTTAGCAGGGGATTTGCACATGAGCTACCTTGACCCTAATCACAGAAAATCAAAATGAACTACCAGGAGATACCAGTGGCTTTATGTTATGAAATTATTGGATAATCATGATGGATAGTCATATTTTTGAAATTTGTTTAGAATTCCAAGATTATCTATGTGGCTTCTATCACTTGGCTTCTAATCAAAATGACCCTGTTGTGATTTTGGCAACGCACTTTTGGAAATGATGTTTACAAATGATGTTGTACCAGGGACTCAGGTACAAATGACAGTCATATTTTCTGCTGTGCTTCCACATGGGATGGAGATTATTTGATTAAAACATCATAGCAGAGATGATTTAGTAAAACAGTGAAGCCAAAATAGGGCTAGTCAGCAAGATCCATGTACTATCATTCAGATGAAATTATTTTCTTGGTTGCAGTACAGATTTAATTCGGGAAAATATGCCTGTTACTTGTTTTGATTCTGAGTCTCTGAGCTTGGACAGACCATGCCTGGCAAAGTACAGTGGTGTGGTGGAGATGGAGGTTGGCAATGAGGGGACTGGCCATTTACAATCAGACAGACATGTTTGAGGAAGTTAATTTTATGAAACAGAAGCAGAAGTAGGAGCATGATTTCAAAGGAAAGCCAACTTTGATGCTGTTACATAGAAAGTATCATGATGTCTGTTTCTGTCTCTCAAGGCTCCATTTTCAGTCTTGACAACAAGAAACAAATTGCTAGTTCTTCAAAAAAACTCTCCAAAACACAAAATCCCCCAAACAAAACACCAAAGCCAAATAGAACTCCTGCCCTATCTAGAGGACATGGGATAGGCATGCACACGTGTGACCTGTGGTTAAAGAACAACACCTGGTATGAAGCAGGTACAGTGAGAAGGCGGAGCAGAGATAAAATGTTAAACAATGAGCCAGTGAGTACTTAGAAGCAGAATCTCCTCCTATTGAAGACAATTAGTGTATCAAATAAGGCCCTTTACTGTTTAGTAAAGTAGTTGTAAAGGTCCTGAATGAAGGAGCTGCAGCCAGAACAGAGACATGTGGAACCAGAACAATGTGGATCACAATCTCCACCAGCCTCCTTACTGAAACTAGCCTTTTAGCAAAATAATGCCACGTGGTGATCTAGGCATACTTTGTCCCATAGCCAATCGCCACATGTAGCTATTTTGATTTAATTTAAATTAATTAAAATTAGAAAAATAAAAATTCCATTTCTTGGGTGCATTCACCACATTTCAAGGGCTCGATTGTCACAAGTGGCTACTGCCTGGGACAACACAGACAGCTCAGTCTATTATTATGGAATGTTCTACTGCACAGCACGAGCAGAGCATTGTCTTGGGAGCCTCATATTGATTCCTGAATCTGCAAATTACCCTCTGTTTCCCCATATTTAAGATGGGGCTGGGTAATGACATCTAACTTCTGGAGTTGTTATGCAGCTTATTGAAGTGAGTTATTTTTAAATAAAGTGAGTATTAGTTTGCAATCTCACCAGCAGTGTAGTGGTGTTCCCGTCTCTCCACATCCATGCCAGCATCTGCAGTTTTGGGACTTTGTGATGTGGGCTTTATGAAAAGAAGTATGCAGAATTCCTAAAGAACTAAAAGTTGACCTTCCATTTGATCCTGCAATTCTATTACTAGGTATCTACCCAGAAAAACAAAAATCATTTTACCACAAAGACATTTGCACCAGAATATTTATTGCAATCCAATTCATAATTACTAAGTCATGGAAGCAACCCAAATGCCGTTCAACCCATAAATGGATTAACAAATTATGGTATATGCATACTGTGGAATACTATTCAGCCATAAAAAGATGGAGACTTTATATCTTTTATGTTTACCTGGATGGAGTTGGAACATATTCTTCTTGTAAAATTCTCAAGAATGGAAAAAAGTATCCAACATACTCAGTACTATTATGAAACCAATTATAAACATTTATACTCTTATAAACAAAAATACAGCCTTGCGAGGGGGAGGGGTGAGAAGTGAGAGGGGAGGGGAAGGGGGAAGATGATTGGTGGGAAGAGGGAGAGCATTTGGTGGGATCTCAACTAATGTGCACAATGCAAGGGTATATTTCAAAACAACTAAGTGTAAATTTTAAATGTTATATCACAAAAAATAAGTAAGTGAGGTGATGGCTATGTTAATCAGTTTTATTTAAGCATTCCACATGGTATACCAAATCATCACCCCATAAATGCATACAGTTATGATTTTAATTAAAGATTAATAAAAAAGTAAATAGAAGTGTGCAGAACCATGCTTGACACACAGTAGAGCGATATTGATAGTTTTTAAACGAATAGATGCCTGATGCCTCTATTCTCTAGTTTGTGTGCATTTAAGCTCACGTTAATTTTTAATAGTAATGATGACTAACATTAATTGAACACTTCATCTTGTCGACTAAGCATTTCACCTCCTTTGTTTAAGTGCAATTAAAATCTCATGAGGAAGAATCTGTTATTACTACTTACTAGGTAATGCTGTTGAGCCCGAAGATCACTTAGCTAAGAAATGATTTTGAACTTGGCTGACTTTTAACTGCTATAGCATTTCCCAGTGTGGCAAGCTACCAGAATCTGAAGTCTATGCTGTATTGTCTTTTATTCTTAAAACTAAAAGCAATAGATGTTTCTCCAGGCTTTAACTCTGATTAAAGAAATGCTTCAGGGATAATTTACATAATAACAATAACAAACCACCACAAATAATGTATGTATTACACAGTACTTAACATATGCCAGGCACCAATCTAGGAACTTAACATGTACTATAATAATTAATTTAGTGCTCAGAATAATTCTGTGAGATAGATAATAGTATCGCCTCATTTTATAAATGAGTAAATTGAGGTCAGAGAGGTACAGTAACTTGCCTGGTTCACACAACTCGTAAGTCACCCACTAGTACATTGGGACTCAAATTCTATTTCTAATGTCTGTTTTCATCAACCCTGTACATATGGCCTTTCAGTATACAGGGGAAGAGCACGCAGGTAGCTGACCTGGGAGGCGGATGCTGTCTGACCAGTGCAGAATAGATACTGGTGCTCAGAATGGACAAAGCCAAGGAATTTTACTTAATAGCTACTGAACTACTTAAACAAGGCTATTTCAGTCCTGCGTACTAGGCGTGCATATCCTGACTTGCCCTTTCCTTGGGGAAAATAGGGAGAAAAGTACATACATGGAAATGTACTACGAGCTGCTGCACCAGATTTGGCAAGGACTGTGGACCACAGTCTCTCAGCAAAGGAGGAGTGCTTCTCTGCCAACGAATGCCTGTTTCTCAAGAGCAGATCCTTAGGATCTCCCCTGCACATATTTCCCAGGCTCCTCCACATCAGCTGGAGGCAAAAAGGAAAAGTGATGGATTTGGGAAGTCAAAAAGCTAAGCAAAGACCCACTCTTTGCTGCAATTCTCAAAATACTTTTCAATGAAATAAAGCATTCTGAGTCAGGATATGACATTCTCATTTGCATGATTCAGAATGGCAGTGACGCCAGGGGCAGTCAGTCATTGGGGAAGAGTTCCCGAAAGTGGAAACAGTGAACAATTAAACAGGCACTGTAGCTGGCACCGAATGAATTATCTTAGATAACTGAAGCTGTTCCACCGGCCCAGTCACAGGAAGCATGTGGCTATCAGAACTTCACAGTAGGTGATTCCTGTTACCGCCCCAATGTTTTCCTTGAGTTGCAGCTGATGGTGGACAGTTTTCTGAGAGGCATAGTAGTTGCTGAGTTCCTGATCCAGGATAAGCATTTAGTTAATATACATCTCTGTTTTTGCAGTGGCTCTGAGAATATTTGTATTTTATTAGAATGGGAATTTGTAACCTGATAGCCATGTGAGAGGAACAAGCTCTTTAAGGCATCCATAATGCTCTTAATTTGTATGCAAAAGGTTTGATTTTGTGTTCTAGGAGAATGGCCCACACTTTCTGTGATATTCTCAAAGGGGTCTCTGGCTTCAAAAAGAGCAGAACCATGTTGGTGATAATCACACAGTTTAAAGGACACAAACAAACTTTTCTTACAAATTATAGAGAAATCAAATTTTAAAAGCTGGACTTCGTTGATTAAGCAACAGGATGCATTGCGTGCTTTATCTTTGAACATAAACCCACAAAAAGCCCTCACAGGTTAGTATTTCAGAAACACATGGGAATTTGGGCCCAGCTGCCCTGCCAGACCTAGCCAATTTAACAGCCCATTTATTTAGTAGCCTTCCTGTCCAGTCTCTTCTATTCCCTAAAAAGTTTGCCATGTTTTGGAAGATACATAGATCAACAGGATTGCCCTATGTACTTTTAAAGAAACACCACCTATATATGGATGAGCTTAAGACCTTGGCTGTGGATTGCTGCTAGGGAAATGTGAAGAGTAAAAAGGAGGCATCCGTCGAGCATTCAGCCTTGTGGGATGAGCTGAGTTGTGCTCACTTGCTCTGTGCGGTTATGCACACTGATGTCAACAGGCTTTGACAGTTGAAGTGTGCATTCCTGACACTGCAGAGACCCACCCTCACCCTCCCCGGGGTGCCTGGGTACAGACTTGTTTCCTCTCAGGTCACCTGGGGGCAAACACCCTTTCTGTAGTAGTCAAGCCATAATCTCACCCAGCGTTTGTGCATAATTAGAATTTGGTTGCTGGTGTTAGGGAAAAGGTATGGGTTGCCGAAAATGAGTCAAATCAAGTGGTGATCGTGATACTGACCAGTGACCATAGCAAGCTGATCTGTCCAGGAACCATAGGAATGGGAGCAACTGGGACTCTGCCTAAAAGTTTCTTTTTCAATGTGTTGATAATTGAAATAAACCACCTGCAGCAAGAGAAAACTTGTTAGAACCGTTTTTACTTTCTTTCCCCACCTACTGTCAAACTCCACAGCTATCTTTCCTACAGTGAGTCATTAAGCAGACATTTGCTGCCAAGAAATCACTTATTTTGGCATTTTGTTAACTACTGTCACTGGCAAAACCCAAATTGTAGTAGAGAGTTAGAAGAAGGTGTCCTGATGAAGATTTCTATAAATATAGTTTTCTTACCGATTAAGCCAAAAGTTATAAGAACAAACAGTTCAACTTCTATTTGTGGAAATAGAAAAAGAGGATTGGGAATGTTGACATCTATAGAAAATGAGAACTTGTTTTGTTACTGTGCTCCCAAAACTTCTTTCTTCTAAACAAAGACTTCATTCCAGAAAATAGTTGGAATAAATAAAAAGGTCTTACCCTGGCATCAGGGATGATTGATTAATAAGATCTTCTGCTTAAAAGAATAAGAATTTTTCAATTTAAAAAGATTAAAAAATGAGAAAATCCATTTTCCACTGCAATTTTTCTGCCATAACTGAAAAAGATCTCCTTGAGAGCTTCCTTACTAAAAGCTAGAAGCTTGTTAGAAATTCAGATTTAGGGGCTCCACTCCAGACATACTGACCTATAACCTGCATTTTACCAGGGGGGTTGTGTGCACATTCAAGCTTCAAAACCCTGGTTAGGGTAATATTTCCTAAGCTGGGATAATCATCCTAATCACCTGTGTGGAGCTCTTAAAAAATACTATAGAGAGATAATGCATGAGTCTTATTCTACCCACTTTTTGGTTTAACTTTCTCCTTAACTTTAGTAAAGGGATACTGACCAGTGACCATAGCGAGCTGATCTGTCTAGGCTCATAGCCTCTTCTCCAGTATTTCAAAGCCTTTCTGCACATTCCACGTGGTATATGTGTTGAGCAGAGCCTATTGTGTTTGTTCCTAATGTAAATAATAAATTGACAAAATCTGCACATGATGAAGAGAGTGGCGTGGTTTGTTGATTGTTACCTGTGGACACGGCAATTCTACATGATTTGAAAAGTTTTTAACTCTTAAGAGGTTATACTCCAGTTTCTTTATAAATATCCTTAAGTTTTTGTTCTACTTCAAAGAAACTAAAACTGGAGAGTGTATACCGTGCCCTGTGGGTATGAAATATGCAAGAAACGTAACTTTATAGTTTGATCAGTAATCCTATATATAAAACAGAGCCCATACTGTATATCAAAAGTATGTCAAATGCACATATTTATATGTTTCATTTTCATATAAAGTGTTATACCCTAAAAATGGATACGTGGCCTAATACGGATTTTTTTTTGGGCGGGGGGGATTTCTTGTTTCATACAACATTGGTGTTGAGCAAATCGTATGGTAGTTGTAATTTTGTCAGAGTTTTTACTACATGTATTCCTGGATCTCGTCTCAGACCACTGAAGTAGGGTAAGGCTCGAAATACGTATTTTAAAAAAGATCTGGCAAATGCGAGGCTTGGAAATTATTGAATTAGTGAATGCTGATTGACCAACCAATACTGCAGAAGCAGAAAAAATTTAACAGGTTTAGAATTTTTAAACCTATTTGCTAAAGAATTTTCAGAACTTCTGTAATAATAAAACAATCTCAGCTGATTCCACAGGCAGTCTTTTGGATGTTATCTACATTTCCTGGTATAATGTTTTTGACGTTTTCCTGGGCCTAGGTCAGCTGGCCTTTCTAAAGAGGAAGAGCTTTGGATCAAAATCTCCCTATGTCAGTTTGAGAATGTTTAAATCTTCCTCTGCATCCTGCTCCACTGAAGTTGGTCATAGGGGCACACATACTTTCTTTGGGTAGATTCATTCCTCTCCAGTGACTTCCTATTTCCTTAATCCCCGGTAAACTGACATAGGAAACTGAGTAAAGGGAGTTTTGAGGACACCAAGCTGTGTTGACTCTTCCGGGACTAGAGGACTGAGCTTGTCCTTTGATCCCCTCATCTGGTTTATTTAACCTCTATATGTGCCTTCCAGACTCCCAAGGAAACCTGGATGCTGGTAGGTTATGAATCTATGGAAAGATAAACAACCTTCAAATGACATGAGGGTTGGAAAATGAGATTATCAGCTGCCTTTTAAATTAGACATGACAGCTATAGCTATTCCTGGATTAGATTTGGGTCTTGTCTTTAAAGGTTTAAGAATGTAGGTTTAAAAAATGTTTTAAATGAGCCGTCTTCTGGACCTGTCCTCTTGTCTGTGGTCCACTCCACTAGCTGTTCTGCATAGTTCTAATATTTGGCGATCAGATACATACTCAGTGCCCACCAGTGCACTTGCCTATACTGGGGCCCTTGCTATAGGAATGCACATTCTGGCTTTTTTGCATGAGAAATGCCATGGTTTATTTTGATGTGCAGAACGATGGTTGAAATATCTGCTTGATGTTAAGGATGACTGTTTGACAATAATGGACCAAGGCACATTTATTTATAAGTCAAGATACGACCTCAGTGACTGCACCGTTGGCCCTGGAATCTGGCTGTCTGGTTATAATTTGCCACCCACCTCCTCCTCTTTAATTACCAGGGAGACTCGAGCAGGAGACCATTCAAATCCAAGCACACTAAAATACATCAGATGTCTTTGAGAAGAGACCTGCCAAGACACTGAGGTAAATTCTATGGCTTCTAACATGATGCCTGCATTTCTCAAACTTGCCTTCTCTTAAAAGCCATTACTTAAACAATTTATATTTTTCCCAGTACTTTCCAGGGATTTCCACTCACTAGGTCTGTTGCCGGAAGGGTCAAGTTATTCCTACAAACAGGCAAGTTTGTGGACCCTTGCTTTAACTAATATTTAATCACAGGATTTATTTCAGTCTGATGCCTTGTAAACACTGGATGCTCAATAAATGATGACTAGTGATGTAACATACTTATTGCCAGAGTGCGAAGATGCGCTAAGGATTTCTTGTGACTCTAAGAGAGCCAAGGGCAGTGTGCGGTGCTCACTTGCTCTAAGCAGCAGGACTGTTCAAGAAAACTTCTGCAGAACCAAGATCTAGTCTGAACGCACAAGAACATCACAGATGCCAAAATTGCTCATATTTATAACACAGTAACAATAAGCACTTCTTTTTTTTTTTTTTTTTTTGTAGAGACAGAGTCTCACTTTATGGCCCTCGGTAGAGTGCCGTGGCCTCACACAACTCACAGCAACCTCCAACTCCTGGGCTTAAGCGATTCTCTTGTCTCAGCCTCCCGAGTAGCTGGGACTACAGGTGCCTGCCACAACGCCCGGCTATTTTTTGGTTGCAGTTTGACCAGGGCTGGGTTTGAACCCGCCACCCTCGGTATATGGGGCCGGCACCTTACCAACTGAGCCACAGGCGCCACCCAATAAGCACTTCTTAACTCATAGTAGTTGCAAACACCAATCAACAACATATCCAGCCTTTATGAAATAAAGATGCCAAATTTTAGGTATTTTTAAAATATAAGTATCATTAAGTTGGTATGTTGAATGAAAAGGAAGCAAGCTTTTATATTCTGTATGCATACGTAACTGTGCATGTATGTGCATTCCTGTGTAGGTATGCATATATATACATAAATGCATATATGTGTATAGATACACATGATACATACCTTCATATTTTTATATGTTCAGGGACATAGATAACAGTAGGTCTAGAAAGTGTATGGACTGTACTTGACTTATATTAACGTTAGCCTTGGAAATTGTTCAAGTAGAAGGGAGCTTACAAATAATTGGTTTCAATTGCTTCATCTTACCCACCAGGACACAGAAACTTGGGGAAGCTAGAATGATACAGTTACTGCTGGAGTGAAAAAGAATGGTTGCTCTAAATGTTTGTACATTTTAATTTTATTTTTAAGTCAATTTCATGAAAGTAAAGTTTTCATGCTAGAAAGTGCACACATTTTCAGTGTAAAGTTCAATGAGCTTTGAGTATGTGCTTGTGTAACCACCCTCCTGATTAAACAGGTAACATAACCATAACCCCATAATTCCCTTTGTGCCCCTTTGCAGTTAATCACCTGCACCCCCAAATTCATGTCACTACAGCTCTGATTTCTAATGTTATAGATTAATGTTGCCTATTCTAGAATCTCATATACATGGAATCATACAATGTGTGCTCTTTTGTGCTTGGTTTCTTTTGTTCAGCATGACATTAACTGAGACCGATTCATGTTATTGCACATTTCAGGAGTTTGCTTCTTTTGATTACTAACCAATATTTTATTGAGTGAATTTACCACATTGGCTTATTTATTCACCTGTCAGTGTATATTTGAGTTGTTTGTATATTTTAACTTTTATGACTTTATATATGTATATATATATCATTTATTTTGATTAAATACACAGGAGCAGAATTTAGAATTGTTGGATCATAGTAAGTACACGAGCAGGCTTGAAGTGTTTTGAATTTGCATTTCTCTGATAACTAAGGATCTTAAGCATCTTTTCACCTTATTAGTCACTTGTATTCCTTCTTTTTCTTGTTCAACTTTTGACTATTTCTTTATTGAATTTCTTGTTTTATTATTGAGTTTTAATAGATCTTTATGTATTAGAAACATCTTTTTTTACATACATGTATCACAAATATTTGCACCCAGTCCGTTCACCTTATTTTCTTAATAATGTAATGAATTAACCAAGTATTTTTAAATATCCACTTTATTTGCTCTATTGGCTTCTTAGCTATACTAATTTTTATTAATATGTAATAGTTTCTCTAGGCCTAAAGCTTATCAAAGTTCATTTAGAATCAATGTTATAATACTTCACACTTCACAGTTTCTAGTTAACACTGACCAATTTTCTTTGTAATTACCTTATAATAATATAATTCTGTTTTCCCCTCCACTCCTCTTTTGTGGCATTTTTGTGGTCTCTTTTGCATCAAATGCAAAATGTCCACCTTTGAAGACTGATATTATATTTTTGTTTTAAATAGGAAATTACAAGAACTATAATAAAAACATATTTCTTGATTGACATTTCCAATGGTCTTAAATTCTAGTAGGTTTGAGTTTCTGCCTGGTATTACTTTTTCCTCTTGCTTAAAGAATAGCCTTTAGATGCCGAGGGTGGCGGGTTCAAACCCAGCCCCGGCCAAACTGCAACAAAAAAATAGCCGGGCGTTGTGGCGGGCGCCTGTAGTCCCAGCTGCTCGGGAGGCTGAGGCAAGAGAATCGCGTAAGCCCAAGAGTTAGAGGTTGCTGTGAGCCGTGTGACGCCACGGCACTCTACCCAAGGGCGGTACAGTGAGACTCTGTCTCTACAAAAAAAAAAAAAAAAAAAAAGAATAGCCTTTAGCATTTCTTTTACTATAGATTTTGTGCTGATAAATTCTTTTAGTTTTTTTTTTTTACCATGACTTTTTAAATCCTTAGTTTTAAAGGATGTTTTAACAGACATATTTGCCCTCATAGTTATATTTCAGGGGTTCTTCATCCCTCTCTGTAAATCTATTATTTCCATCGTCCCCCATCTACCAAATAAGGTAATAGAAATAATCTCTTTGAACTTCAGTTTTCCCACAAGCAAAATGAACAGATTAGGTTGGAATGTATTAGGGTTTCCACATACTGTAGTATTTTCAAGAATCTTTCAAAAGTATGTTTTGATTGCTGGGCTTATTTTAATAAAAGTTCCACAAGTATCTGTTAAGAGCTATTCTCTTTTGGAATAACTACATTTTTTCATGGTAGGAGATGCTTAAATAATTTTTCTCCCCAAATAAACTTTATTTTTTAAAAAATAAGCTTTGCAAAAACTTACATGTTTGTTTTCCAATCCAATCTCTCCTTTTATCATTTTCTCCTGATGTATGGGCAGAGCTTAGTGGTGATGTCACTTTTTTCAAAGTTGATTTTAGTGGATTGGATGAATGGCTTAGCAAGTGGATTTGTAAACTGGCTGAGGCCTGTTTTGATAGTGAACCAAATAGGGTACATATCAGTATATCTATCACGTACCAGACAGCAGGGTGAGAACTTGCCTTTCTTCTCCAGTTTGGCTCCTTTTCCACTTGGCGTCTTTGGGCTTCTCTGCTTAGTAAAGGAGACGCGTAGCCTTAGCACTGTGTGGTCCACAGTGGCCTTGATTAAAAAAAACAAAAACAAAAACAAAAACCGTCGTAGCTGGCCTCCTTGATGCTAAGTGGAGTCACACCAGATATGGGTCAAGGTGAGGACCCCAGGTGACAACCCTATGACACCACTTTTTTTTTTTTAAATCAAGGTATCTGGCTTTCTGCCTTGGATTCCTGATTAGTACTTCTGGTCCTCACTGGACCCTGTTATATATTTCAGCCCATTGAGCCAGGGACTTGATAGTGTACCCAGCAATTTCTAGAATCTTTCTCTAGTGTCTCTAGATCCCATATAGTCATAGTCATTTGTTAAAAGCCTGATACAAAAACAGATCATTGACTTGACACAATGACAGTCCCAGACACTAGAAACCGCTGCTGCTGGCTGAGAGTAAGGTTACTCCTAATAGGCTGGTGTTCCTCTTGGATGACAGCAGTAAATAGAATCCCACATCCCAGTTTTCATCCTTGGTTTTTTATGCCTTGTTGTAGATAGAAATGGAATAATGAGACTTCTTATGTCTTATGGGGAGAAATGATAAATTTAGAATTGTGTCAAAATTTTATGGATAAGATGGAAGGACATCTCAAAGGAAAGAAGAGCCTTCTTTGCTGTAGCGTTCAAAATTCCTATAGTTGACGTCAGCATAAAGTTTCTCTAAGATTCTAGGCAATCTTTTCTCTGTTATTCTGCTATTACAAAGACTAGAATTGAACTTTGTTTGGGTTGTTTTTCAGATAAAGGGCATACATTTTAGTTAATACAGCTATAAAAACACGAACTAAAATTGTTTTTCTGATAAGACATTAACTTTTTCTGAGTTTCACAAACTTCTAATTTTTTCTTACTTCTGAGTCTGAAACAGCTGGCATTTGCTTGGCACTGCAATTTGGCCTTCTCGTTTTAGGAGACATTTCCTTAGATTTACTGAGTCATATGGTGTTTCTCTCTGATTATGGCTTGTGGGAATAGTAGTTCCTTGATGTTCTCTTGATTTGCATGTTATCCTTAGTTCTTAGCAACCCAAACCCAAATTAAAACCATATTATTTTAATAAGAACATTAATAATTGTTGACAATGGAGAAGAAAGGAAAACATTAAATCAGTTGTTCTTCTACTCAGCCCTTTCATAATAAAGATGCAGTCTGTCCACACAATGATTCAAAGGACATCAACAGAAGGTGTAATAAGGTAAAGCAGAGTTAAAACAAGGATTTTAATTATAGCCATGGGTAGGACAGACTAAGAACTTTTTTATGAGTTTATTTTAGTATCACTGGAACAAATACCAATGGCTGGTAAACAGACTGTTTCACAAATGTCATCTTTTACATGATCAAATGATTTGGTGAAAGTGAATTCAGTTTACCAAATGGCAGTAAATTGGCTTTGACTTTGATTCATTATTTTAATGCCTTCTTGGCACCTTATGGTAATTACTTTATGTGCTCTTAAAGAAATGTATCCAGACAGTGACTTCTCATAAAACATAAAATTATGTGAACAAAACTGTCTGCAGTCTTCACAAACTCTTTATCAGTAACCAGTGTATTAGTTTGCTAAGGATTCTATTTAGGAGGGCACTAGTCTGGGTGGCTTAGATAACAGACACCCATTTTCTCATAGTTCTGGAGGACAGGAGTCAGACATCAAGTTGTCACAGGGCTGGTTCCTGCTGAGGGCTGTGAGGGAGCATCTGCTTCAGGCTTCTCTTCTTGGTGTACACAGGGCTGTCTTGTTCCTACATCTACACATAATCTTCCCTCTGCACATGTCTGTGTCCAAATTTGCTCTTTTTTTTTTTTGAGACAGAATCCTTGGTAGAGTGCCATGGTGTCACAGCTCACAGCAACCTCAAACTCTTGGGCTTTAAGTGATTCTCTTGCCTCAGCCTCCCGAGTAGCTGGGACTACAAGTGCCCACCACAACAGCCAGCTATTTTTGTTGTTGTTGTTACAAGTTGTCATTGTTGTTTAGCAGGCCCAGGCTGGGTTTGAACCCACCAGCCCTAGGGTATGTGGCCGGTGCTCTAGCCACTGAGCTACAGGCGCCAACCCAAAATTTGCTCTTCTTGTAAATAAACCAAGTCATATCAGATTAGAGCCCACCTTAATGACCTTTTTTATCTTAATCATCTCTATAATGACCTTATCTCTAAGTATGGTCACATTCTGAAGTCCTGAAGGTTAGACTTTTTAAGAGGGACACAATTCAGCCTATAACAACCAAAATAACATGAAATACTCCACCAAAAAGTTGGTTTATTATTATAAATAAACTCAAGCTCAAAAAAATGTAAGAAGTGAAGCCTAATTTTTCATGGGTACACTAAGTGTCCAAAAGTCAAATGCCAACTTACTGTCGAAAAGTAAAAGTACTCCAGGGCATGGGTTCTTATGCCAGTGCAAGGATGAGTTATGGGAGAGTATTTCATAGGATCAGTGACAGGTTAGATACAAAATTTTTCCAGTGTTATCAATTTTCATAGTAACTTTTTGGAAAGGAGAGATCATTCCAAAATATACAGTTAAATGAGTTTCACCTGTGTGTGATTCAATACTATTTTACAGGCAGACCTAGCTTTGCTTTAATAATCAATTCAAAATAAGCTTCTAAGTTCAATTCTTCACGTCTTTTATTTATAGTACAGAATGATTTAAAAGGGCAAAAACAAACTATGAACTGTGTCCCAACATATAAACCATTAATCAGTAATAAAGTACACCATAATTATAAGAAAATCGGCCAGCAAATTCCTTTTGTGAGAAGTCCAAGCAAGAAAACATGTTTGTTTTTTGTGGAGATAGGGTTACAAGTCACGAAAACCTGAACATTTTATTTTGAGAAGTGAGGTGGCAGAGGGAGAGACTTGAGGGAGTTGAAATTCTTGAGTGACATTTCAAGTAAAACTAATTTAAATATGCTTGTTGTACCACTCACACCATTAAATTTAAATTTCTGTCCTAATTTTGATACTTCTTGATTTTGTTGTCCTGTTACTCTTTTTAAGAAAGTCAAGAATTCCAAATACCAGAATATTAGACATTGGTTAGGCATCCTCATTTTGCCATTTCCAAGAAAAGCTTGCTATTTTAATTTAAGACCCTTAGAAATAGTATTGTGTCTGGGCATTGAATAAGGAATTGTCACATGATGAATTGCTGACGGAACAAGAATCAGTGGGTTCTCTGGATTAAGAAGAAACAACTTTTCCATGTCTGTCTCCATATGCAATGGCTGAATGCTTTGTAATAAAGAGAGAGAAAACTTATAGTAACTAGAGGTAGTATATTCTAGCATATTCTAGAACTTGTATGTAGCCCTGGGTGGCTGATTGGGAGCTCAGCTGTAAGAAGTTATGGACTGGGAAAGGGGGACAGGGAGAGATTTAGTATGATTTGAATTCACAGCACGCAATACAAGGTTCTTCCTTATTTGGTTCCTGTTTGCTTCTCCAGCCTCATTTTGCACTATTCTCCCTTCTTCCTCCAGCTCTGCCAGACCTGCTTCACTGTCTCGGCGCTCACCTGATCCCATCTGAGGGCCTTTGCACCATCTGTGCCTCTACCTCGTGGGTCTTTCTTTTGGATCTTAGCTCTCACGTAAACGCCCTCAGTAAGGTGATTCCAGACCATTGAATTCCAACTGGCCACTAAGTCATTCTCTGTCCTACCTTGTAGTACTTCTCTGTCTGGCTTTTACGTCTATGTCTTATTTTCCTTTTCTTTCTCTTTGAAGTTCTACTAGTTGATTCTGTGACCACCTCCCTGGAATCCAAGATCCAGGAGAACAAGACCTTATCTATGTTGTTATCACTGTACTTCCAGTGCCCCAGAAAGTGTGCGGCAACATAGTTCCTTATTTGTGAAGTAGATGAGCAAGAACAACAATTATTTTTACTGCCTGTCACACTAATTAGAATCTATTTTGAGTGATGTTTGGGTTCTAAAGGGTTGAAGTGGGACTCCTTGGAATCCATCCAGAGATGAGAGACTAGAACAGATGATGTAACAATCGTACTGTATGAGGAACTGGTCATATTCTTTTTTTTTTTTTTTGTAGAGACAGAGTCTCACTTTATGGCCCTCGGTAGAGTACCGTGGCCTCACACAGCTCACAGCAACCTCCAACTCCTGGGCTTAAGCGATTCTGTTGCCTCAGCCTCCTGAGCAGCTGGGACTACAGGCGCCCGCCACAACGCCCGGCTATTTTTTGGTTGCAGTTCGGCCGGGGCCGGGTTTGAACCCGCCACCCTCGGTATATGGGGCTGGCGCCTTACCGACTGAGCCACAGGCGCTGCCCGAACTGGTCATATTCTACCTGGAAAATATTTAGAGGACCAGGAAACAGAAAAAAAAATTACAAGAATGTGGTATTCAACTTGTTAAAGAAAATAATTTTCTGTTAATTTTTTTCCCCACAATGGCATAGACTGGTATTCCCGCACAGGAAATTTTGACGTAAAAACTTCATAGCTGTATCTCATGAAAGTTATAGAAAGGATTTTGTTGGTAATAGAATTTTTAAATCTCTATAGTTCCTTGAAAATCTAATATTTTATTATAAGACTTTTCATTAGCATTCAAAACTTTTCATAAAAAATTTTTCTTTTTTTATTATCTTTAGCTAGTTCATTTAAGGCAAGGTTTATTTCAAGAACTACTGGATGAGAGTCCATATTTCAAATGTTTTTTTTTTTTTTTTTACTTGTTTCAATGGCAAGACTTCTTGTCATATCTGATGAAAATTGCCACTGTTTTTTTTTTTTTTTTTTTTTTTTAAATCAGATGACATGATTGGCAAAGAACCTCACAGCAGAAAAGGAGTTAGTTTTGCTATTTCCTTGTTGCTTGTAGTATTAGCACTGTCTTCAATTTCCAACAGTCTTCTTAAACTATATTCCTGTTTTGGGAGGATTAGAGACCTTATTTTTTGGTAATCTGAACCCTGTGGTCATCGTAAACTGAAAGTGATCAAAGGAGTGACAGTTCCATCGTCAACCTCTGGAAACCTCGTATACTCAACATGACAAGTGGCACCTGATCTGTGCACCTAGTGAAGATGCCATTAATTGCACTTAAGTTATTCGTTATGCTCATTTTTTCCTTTATGTTTGTCAACATAACTGTTAACATGTTCTCATATCTCAATGGGCTATCTTCTACTTCTTGTGATTTATACGAGGAAGTATCTAGCCATGTAACAAGAAAAATAGTATTAACAGTGGTTGGATACTTTCCAGACAGCCCTGTATACCCCACTTAAAATTAAATATATAATTTGTAAAGATATAAAATATATGCGTGAAAAAGAATAATGGTTAAGCTTTTTCATTTTTGAACCCAGTTATAATACATTAATGAAGAAGAGCCTTGTGGAAGGTAAATAAACATGGTATTTGATACTAGGTAGATTACAGTCTTAGTGACTTCACTCTAGGTCTTTCAGAACAAAATTTAAATAAGAGGCCAAATAAAAGTGCCCCTGCTTCTGTTTTTGAACTAACCACAAGGGGAAATAAAGTCTACTACACCTTTTGGGAGGCAAGAATTTATCACATTAAGTAGAATCTTAAAGCTCAGCCCTCTGCTGTTTGATTTATGACTCAGTGTTTCCCTTTGCTGGCCTTGTGTTCTAATCTCATTGTTGGAGGTAGGGGTTAGGTTAGGGAGGGAAGGAGAATGAGAGGGAAAGGGGGAGGAAGAAGAAGAGGAAGAGGAGAGGAGAGGAGGTAAGAGGGAGAGGACAGCGGGAGAGAGATGCTCCTACTAAAATTGTAAAGAAGGTATTCCTTCCTTCCTGCTCCATTCTGGGTCTCCAACTCAGATCTTTCTAAGAATCATCTGACTCAATCACTCTGGGTGGGAATTTAAGCAGCAAGTAAGAGTCAGTTTTAAATGAGGAAAGGGAGAGGGCTCTTGGTCATCATCCTTATACTCCCCACGTTGGGGCATTGCTACTCTACATCTAAGAAAATCCGTCCTTGTAGACAAGAAGAGGCATTCTGAACTCTGCATTCCCAATAAACATTAGAAGTTCAGAAAAGGGGTATGGTATTCTACAGAGGAAGGGGAGGGATCTTGCTGGAGAGACACGACTGAAAAATATCACCTGTCCCAAAGTGCTTTCAAAGGTCAAAAGAGAACGACTTTCACACTGTCCTTGGAGGCTGCTTACGTGCGTTAGGTGAGGCCATCCATGTGCCCATGTGGAGTCTCTTGTGCTACTTCCCATAACGAACTTCTTGAATGGGATTTACATCAGATGTCATCTTTTAAATTCCATATTCTAGTCATTCATATGTCAGCAAAATGTCACCGTAATCTAATTTATATAAGGACTTTTTCTCTCAAAAAAACATGCCATTTAGTTTTACAAATTGTCTATCATGTTTTTCTCAATAGCCTAAGGGCCCCAGAAAATGGTGAATCTAAAATTGAAATCTTGGCATTGGCTTAAGCTATTTGATCATATTTTTCACTCTGAAAAGTTCTGGAAAACTTTTCATTTCAAGGATTTCTTAAATTGCAAAAATGTCTGATGGACAGGTTTCAATATGTTATTTTTCTGCATGTGAAAACCAGTAAAGTGAATCATAAGTGACAATCCTAACCAAAAATATGTTCTTACCCAAAAGTTGAAAAAAAATTTAAAAAATACCTATGATAGAAATTTTAAAAAACTACTAGGCTATGAGAATATTAATGTAGCATAAAACATAGATGTATTCATAGATAGGAACAGACATCTTAGGTAGTTTTTAACTGAGCGTAATTCATCTTTTCTGAGTCTATAATCTGACTTGGCTTAAAAATGTGTAAATAGCACCATGATTCTGGATTCAATTCAGGATTGCAGGTAGGGGGAGAGGGCTAGAGAAAAGAATTATGAATTTTATTTACATCCACATGAATTGTCTCAATAGGGCCTCATATTGTGTGAACAATAGACATTAGATTGTTGGTTCTTTTTGAAAATATTCCCACTGTGAAGAAAACACTGCATTACTCTTGAAGCTTGGAGAAAGGCCCTGGGTCTCTCTCCCTCTGAACAAAGTGCCATTTTACAATGATGCCTGGTGACAGAAATGTCAGGAAGAGTCCGTAAGCTGCGTCAGTGTGGGAGTTCTGCAACTTGGATGTGAGAACACTGTCTACATTTCTCACTCCATTTCATTTTTTAAATTGAAAAAAAAAAAACAAAAACAAAAAACCCATTAGCCATGAAAGTAATGGGAGCCTTTAGTTAATTTGTACATACAAATGAACAAATGCAACTGGTACCTACCCTAAAGCTAATTTTAGGGTCTCGCTCCATCACCCAAGCTGGGGTGGTGGAGGCTCACTGTAATCTCCAACTCCTGGGCTCAAGTGATCCTTCTCAGCCTCCCAAGTAGTAGGGGTTACTAGAATGAGCCACCTTGCTTGGCTGAATACATATTATTAAATAACTTAGTTTTAGTTTGAAAGTGTCTCATGGTTTTTTGACCCTGAAAGGTATGGGTTTATGTCTCCAGACTCATTCTTTTACTTTGGTATTCCATGTGTTCAACTTAATACTAGACGTTTACATTTCAATATTCTTTTTTTTTTAAACATTTCTTCTTTTCAAATTTAACGACACAACAGAACTTAACACATCCCTCCAACTAGTGCTGCAGCTCAATTATTGGATTTTGTCATTAGTATAAACATATTTCATCTACCTGGGATTGGAAACGTGGGGCAAAGTTGCTCAAAATTGTTAAGTTCTCTAAGAAAACATTGTGTAAATTATCAAGCTTTGTACACATTCAAACTGTCTCCTTTGTATCTTCTATATAAAATCACAATAATTTGATTTCAGTGTTTGCCATATATCTCCCCCCTTTACCTCTTTTTAATTTTAGAGAAGGAGTTTTGGCTGGGCACAGTGGCTCCTAGTGCTCTGGGAGGCTGAGTTGCGTGGTTTGCTTGAGCTCGCGAATTTGAGACCAGCCTAAAGAGATAGATCCCCATCTCTAAAAATAGCTGGGTGTTGCGGTGGGCTCCTGTTGTCCCAGCTACTTAGGAGGCTGAGGCAAGAGGATTGCTTGAGCCCAACAGTTTGAGGTTGCTGTGAGCTGTGATGCCATAGCACTCTACCAAGGGCAATGAAGTGACAGTTTGTCTCAAAAAAAAAAAAGAGAAGTGGTCTTGCTCTGTCACTCATTCTGAATTCTCTGTCACTCATTCTCATACCATGGCATGATCACAGCTTAATGCAATGTTGAGCTTTCCCACTCAATTGATTTTTCTGGCTTTAGCCTCCTGAGTAACTAGGACCACAGGTGTGTGCCACTATACCCAGGTAATTAAAATTTGTTGTTGTTGTTGAGAGTGTCTTGCTATGTTGCCACGCTGGTATTGAACTCCTAGGTGCAAGTGGACTTTACTGCCTTGGACTCCCAAAGTGCTGTGGTTACAGGCATGAGCTGCTGCACCCAGCCTAGTCCTCTCTTTTCATATTGATAACCTTATTAATAATTCAAATATTCATAACCTCATGGACTGTATTCAGTGATAGCTTCATCTGTTTATTCATTTGCTTATTCTAAGCTGTGTATTGAGCAACTATTATGTCAGACAGTATGCACGGTGGTTAAGTGATAAGTAAGACGGAAGTAATTCATGCCTTCATGAAGTTTACAGTCTAGTGGCAAATGAAGACATCGAACAAAGAAGTAAGTTGAAGCCTGATGGATTGTTGTGTCCCTTTGTGGTGGCCACTTGTCGGGGCCTGGGATTGGACAGGTATATGACCCTGGCTTCTCTATGGTCCCAAGACAGCTATGCTATTATCTTGCTCAGGAACAATTACCTTTAGTTGCCTGAGGGCTATTTGCCTTAGCAGAAGGGAGAGAGAAACAGTCCTTGCAGAGAAAAGCAGTCTTAATAGAAGAATCTATCTTAGCAGCCTTTCGTGGAGAAACTCCGGGCAGATGCCCTGTGGGCAGGAGAAGTGAGAATCAGAGCGAGCTGGTCTGTGAAAGAACGTGCGGACCTCAACTGCTTTCTCCTGCAGCTTCTTATAAACGTGGCTCTTAGCAGCACAGGGGTAGAGACGGCCAATCACTGATGTTCTCATCTCGCGAGCTTCCACGTTAGGCGAGCGGAATCTCTCCCCATGCCCTTATCACCAAGGTGTTACATTACCAAGCTGTTACCGGTGTTTCTTATGATTACAGAGTGTTCCCAAACTTAGCTCTCACTGCTCCTTTCCTTAAAGCTATATGGTCTGCTATAAGGGATAATATGAAGAAGAGTGGAGAGTTCTGCATTTGCATCAGGGGAACCCACCCTGATCTTGGCGGCCAGGAAGCCTAGCTGATCTCTGCCTTTAATGATGACACCAGTGTTCTATGAACACCATTTTTATCACATCATTTATATTATCAAATTAACTAAGGCTTAATCACCAATCTTCTTGAAAGCCTTCATAGTCTCACTCCGTCCCACTCAGCCACATGTGTTTCTAAGGACACTGAATGCCGCTCGGGAAGTTTTCCTTACAGTTGGATGGATAGGCAGAACTTCCCCAGTCACCAGGCCTTCATTTACGACAGCACTACCTTTGCCTTGGGGCCCCCGTGGTGTTTTCTCCTGTGGGAGTAAAAGTCCTGGTAAAAGTGAAGTTCTAATATTTGGGCTTGAGTGGTCACCCATATTGCAATGCTATGTCTTGTATATCTGTTGTAAATCTCAGTTTGTGTCTCTGATTTGTAAATTTTTGTATATTCCAACTGGTATTTCAACCCTACTTTCTGTAGTTGCAATTTCTTTGTATTTGTCCTGAAACAAGTTGTATGAACATATATGAGGTCTGACAATTAAATTCACAAACTTACCACCCTGTGGTTACATCTTACATCGGCACACCTTACAAACACTTCAGTAGGGTTTCAAAACCCTGGTATGTCAGTGTCTCACAGTTGTGCGCATGTCAACATGTGGCTGTGTCTTGCTGAGTGGTGTTCATTATTGCTGCATGCTTTTCTGTGCTGTCGCAAGAATGTCAAAGCTTGCCTTAGAGCAATGAACAAACATTTGTTAATTTCTTGTTACATTTGGCAAGAGTGGGAGTGAAATCGGGGACATGTTAGTCCAAGTTTATAGGGATAATGCCATGAAGAAATGGTAGTGTACAAATGGATTAAACATTCTTCTGAAGAGATAGAATGCATCATTGATGGAGACAGGGCAGGGCAGCCAGTGACAAACAGAACTGATGAAACATTGCAAAAATTTGTCAAACTGCGCCTCAAAATTCTTGGCTGACTGTGAGAAGCATAGCAGACCAAGTAAACATTGATAGAGAAACAGGAAAATCTTAACTGAAAATATTGGCAAACAATTCATGGCTTTTGCATCAGGATAATGCATGCGCTCACATGGCACTGTCTGTGCGGGAGATTTTAGCCAGTAACATAATTGTTTTGGAGCACCCTCCCTATTCACATGATCTGGCCTCCAGTGACTTTTTCTTTACCTGAGGATAAAGGAAATATCGAGAGGAAGACATTCAGGACCTCAAGGGTAATATGGCCACAGCTCTGATGGTCATTCCAGAAAAAGTTCCAAAATTGCTTTGAATGGTGAACTAGGCACCTGGTGTCGGGTCATAGCTTCCAAAGGGGAATACTTCAAAGGTGACCATAGTGATATTTAGCAATGGCATAAGTAGCACTTATTCTAGGATGAGTTTGAGAATTTAATGGTCAGACCTGTTATGTGTATGTGTTGTCATGGAGATTTTGCTTTAGCAAGTTGGCTAAGGATAATTTCTTGTATTTGGAAAATTACTAATAGATCAAGGTAGCAATTTCTTGGTTCAAATGTTATAGATACCTTTAATGGAACATAGTTATCATAATTTTATTGTGTCCTATTTTGGCAGTGAAATAGAAACATTTTAGTTGTGGTGCTTATGAATAAAGAAAATGAAACTTTCAATTTAAACCTGGCCTTGAGATTAACACTTCCCCATAATTGATGTTAATACATGTACGTACCTAGAGTAGAAATGATATATGCATCAACTCATACAGATACACATACATAGATACAGACTATGGATTCACATATGTATAAACATATACATACCAAAATATTTAAACATGAGAAAATTTGGATTGTCTATTCATGAAGATATAAAAATGTGGTTTTCATATTGAACAAAATTTCCAGATGCATCCTGTCATGTTTAAAGAGCTAAAAAACTGACTTCATTTAAAAAAAAAAGCCACAATTTGACATAGCCTTTATTCCTAATTAGAACAAGTTCCTTTGACATACTTCGAAGACAAATGATTTAAAAATAGCCCAGTTGAAAGTACTTAGAGTGAGGCGTGAGCACCATCCTCCAGTGTGCTCTGCACTCTGTCTGTTGTAGGCATCCATCTCCCTGACTTCAAAGACAATTCTCCAGAATAAAACCACTACACAGTGGAACAATCTGTCCTTCTCCCACTTCCATTGTATTTGAAACTCAGCATTAATATCTGTGTACTTTTGAGGCCACCATGGTCTTGGGTCTGCTATAACATCCAGCATTCTACCCTATATTAATGGAGTTCCCTTGCAAAGCTTCTGGTTCCCAAATGGAAGCGCTGTTTTGGCTGTGTAGAGGTGCTATCAGCAAGAGCAGACCACAGTTTTTAAAACTGTGCATGCCTTTGGTGGCATAAGTGCATCAACATGTGAACCAATCCTGTATGGTCCATGCTAAAAACATGGGGGAAAGCAATCTTTAAGGAGGTACCCTCTGGTCAGTTCAGATTTAGGGCATTCCTCTCCTCTTAACATAGTTATATGGATAGATTTGTAGAAGAAAACCTCATGCTCTGGAACAATTTTCTGAGGTGTAGCATAGTCCCAGTCCATCAAAGAAGACTTCAGTTCTGACCACTACACTGTGCTGCCAAAACAGGGGAGAGAACTGAGACATTTTAGAAAGTTCTGTGCCTAGCTGGAGAGAAAGTGGTGTGAGGATTTGGGGAAGGAGAGTGGTTTGTAGAGTGTAGGCTTTGACAATAGACAGACCTGGATTGGAACCCTGAAAATATTCTTTACCATTTATTCTCAAAGGTTAAATCATTAAAATTTATATATTTTCTACAAAATGGGGAGAGTAATATGTATTCAATTGCTTTGCTCTTGTGAAATTTATAATTCCTGGCACATAGCAGATATAGTACTAATAATAGTCAGGCCTCTCTAGAGAAATAGAATGAACAGGATGATACACACACACACACACACACACATAATTATTATAAGGATTGACTCATGTGATCATGGAGGCTGACAAGTCACAATCTACAGTTGGTAAAATTGAGACCCACGAAGAGTCTATGTCTTAGTTCTAGTCTGAAGGCAGGAAACACCTAATGTCCCAGCTCAAGCAATCAAACAGAAGGAAGTTCCTTTATTGGGGCCTTTTGTTATATTTAGGTTTTGAACATATTGAATGAGGCCCATCCATATTAAGGATGTCAATCTACATTACTTGGTCCACCAATTTAAATATTAAATTCATCTATAAATACCCTTAGAGAAATACCTAGGATAAGGTTTGATCAAATGTGGCCAAGTCAAGTGCCATCACAGTGATTTATAAATAATATCTTAGTAATAGTGACTGGAAATGTAGTTTAGTTTTTCTTTTCTGAAACTTAATTCTGTTTAATTAAAATTCTACTTAAATTTAAATCCTATATATCACTTTCAATTTAAGCCTTTTAAATTAAAAAAATTATTTGTTTTTACCACTACCACTAGTAAGTTTTTATTACTCATGCAAATAACTATGCAAAGAAAGCACTAGAAGTTGAAATAAAAATCATTTAAGTAATCTGCTCATAAATTTATGTTTTACTGAAATATCCAATTATAAAGAAAAGATTTAATGTTGGCTGTTAGTATACATCACAACAGTGTAGTTGGCTATGTGACCATATGCTTTAGAGGCAAGGAGTTTCCCTTTTATAACTTTGAGGGGCAATGCCTTCTAATCTCTTCCTCACTGAGTATTCCGTACACTGGTCAACATGATATAAAATGGACATGTCTAACTCAGCCACTGTAGACATTTGCTGAATGAAAAGTCAAATTTGTGACTCACCTGGAAGGTCTCCAGCTGTCTTTCTCATACTGGGAGTGGTAAATACCACCTGCTGTCACAGGCAGAGACTTGAAGGGAGAGAGACAAAATCCAGTCCTACATGAATGAAGCAGGGTAGACTGAGAGTCTGAGAACCTTGATTCCAAAATTTTGTGTGACCTTTAGAAGCCTCAGTTACCTCATTAGAAAGTAAGGATTGAACCCAGATGCCTTGCATAATCTTCCACTCAGAGATCCTTTAATTCTAAAGACTGCGTTTACCTCTCCTGATGGCAGTTGTCCTGTCTGGACCAGAGCATGCTGCAGTGATGAGTTCAGACAGGCCACCTGCACAGCTCACCACCATCCTCCAGGTAGACACATACCTCAGAGTGAACCAGCTGGGGACAGGAGCCCTGCCATGAAACCCACCTTTGAACCCTGAGGTAAAGTACATTTTTTTTTTTTTTTTTACAAGTGCAAGCTTTAACTAGCTGCCAAAACTAAATACCACACTGAGAGTGTGAGATCATGCCATTATGAGCTCATTCAGAAAAACAATAGAATGAGGAGAATAAACCTTCCCTGGGGTTATACTCATGTAAGGATGAAGAAGGACATGCAAAAAGAAGTTCTTAATAAGAACAATATTCTAAAGCAGTTAAAGGTTTTATCTTATTTTTCTTTTTGTACCCTAAAGTATATACAAGCATAGGTACATATATCCTCAGTAAAAAATACCCCGGGAGAGAGAAACTCTATGAGCTGTCTCCCTGGAAAGTTGAGTGTCGCTGAGGAGTTACTTATGAATTCACTGTGTTACCTGGAATGGGACCAGGGGGTCTGAAGGCAAATGCCTGGAAGTGACTATGAAGGGTGACTTAGATTAGGTTCCCCAGAAGCAGACTTTGCGACTAGTATTGTTGGGTTTCAAGGCAGCTGCCTGTCTCTTAAATGTTGGGTTTTAGGCAGCTGCCCGGGTCCATGGTTCTTGGAGCATTCTGGGTTGAAAAATTACCAGACACCCCAAAGTAAGGCAAGCATGAAACACAGTTTATTGAGAAAGAGAAAGATAGGTTTACAGAATAAGAGCAAGATGTAGGTTTACAAAGCAAGATATGTTCACCATCTTTGCCGAAGACAGAGAATGGGGCTCATTGTCATGACAAGGAAAAAAGGCAAGGCATGGGTTATGGCCAAATAGTTTTTTCTTTTACACAGACTGGGTTGGGCCTACCTTGTGGTTCAGAGGTCACCTGGGAACCAGCGTCTTACTCTGCATGTGGACTTTTCATGAGCCTGTCTGGGAGCCCACTGTGGTGTGGGACGTCCCTTTCTCCCCAGGTGTGAGCAATCTCTTGGGACAAAATTAAAGTGGGTGGCACCAAGATGGAGACCTGGGGGCCCAGCGCTAGTCCTCCTTTCCCAGGAGAGCTGACTCCTAACTGACTACCTTACAGCATCGGTGGCAAATGGTTTAGTAAGGAAGTGTTCCCAGGACTAATTAAGTGGGTCAGAGAAACAGGACAGGGGTGGGGGTGAAGTCAGTCAGTTGTGGAGGAGAGCACCAAGCTGATCTGCAGGGGACTCTGGTGTGTGGGTTGAGCCTCAGTGCATCTCCACTGGTGGCAGTGGCCAAGGAGTTGGGCTTTTCTTGTGATGAGAACACCCTGCCATTTGCTGCTCTGAGCTGCCTATGTGCCAGCTTTAGCTCCTGGGGCTAAGGAATCCCCAGTGAATAGAAAAACCTCCTTGCCCTTAGGGAATTATAGTCCTGGAAGGGAAGAACAATCACAGATGAATAAATGACATAACAAAAAGAATTGTTAGAAGGTGAGGAGTCCTAGGGAGAAAAAACAAAAAGCAAAAAGGGGCTAGAAATTGCCAGAGGGTGAGGCGGGTAGTACTATTGTAAATAGTAAAAAGCATTTAATAAAGAAAGTCTCAACTGGAAGATGACATTTAAGAAAAAACCCAAAGAACCCAAGGTTGAGAAATGTGGTTATCTGGGGAGAGTAAGTTTCCATGAAGAGCAGTAAGGAAGCTAGCGGCTCAGTAAGTGCTTGGCCTTGAAAAGAACAGGCAGACTTGGGGGTGTGCTCCGAAGGTGATGGTAGTGCATGGAAAGAAATGATCCTACCCACTTCGTGTTTCAACGGGATCGTTCTGGTTGCTGGGCAGAATATCCCAGCTAGAGTGAGATGGGAGTGTGAGGAAGGAAACCAGGCAAGTGATGCTGGTGGTTTGGATCACTTTTGGTAGCTTGGAAGTGATAAGAAATGGTTGTATTTTAATATGTTTTGACACAGAGCTGACGGACTGTGCTGGAAAATTGAACTTTTGGTTTGAGAAAAACTCAAGTCAAGGATAGCTATAAAGTTTTTTGGTTGAAGCAACCAGAATGGAGTAACTTTTAACTGAGATGGATTACTGTGGTGGGGTGGAGGTCTTGGGGGTGGTTAGGGGTTTGGTTTTAGATACATCAGACATTCAAGTGGAGACATCCTTAGGCAGTTGGAGTCTAGAGTTCAGGGGAAAGGGCCATAGAAAAATTACGTTGGGAAGTTATAAGCATATAAATGGTATTTTTTTTTTTTTTTTTTAAAGCATGAGATTGAACTACTTGGGGAAAGAGAAGGAGAACAGTTTCAAGTCCTGGAATATTTTAGCCTAGAGAGAGAAGAGGAGGAGGAAGCAGCAAAGATGACTGTGGAGATGCTGTGAGTAGAAAGAAAGCCAAGTGCAGTTCCCGGGAAGCCAAGTGAAGACTATATTAGCCAGGTACCATGGCCCAAGCCTGTAATCCCAGCCCCTCTGCAGGCTGAGGTGGGAGGATCACTGGAGACCAGGATTTCAAGACCAGTTTGGGCAATATTGCAAGACCTTGTCTCTAAAAAAATAAGTTCATGTCACTGTACTCCAGCCTGGGTGACCCTGTCTCTAAGAAAATTAAAAATAATTAAAAAAAAACCAACAACCTAAATTAAAGAGGAGGGAGGGTTCACCTGTGTCAAATACTGGACAGAAACAAAGATGAGAAAACTGATTTTTGGTTTTAGCTACAAGGTTTTCCACCTTGATAAGAGCAGTTTTGATGGAGCAATAGAAAAACTTGGCTGAGAAGGCTCAGGAACAAATGGGAAAGAAAAGGCTGGCAGACAGTGAAATTGGAGAATGCTTGAAGAGATTTTGTATAAAGGGGAGCAAGAAAATGGACAATAGCTAGAGGAAAGAATTAAGAGAGAATTGACTTTTTCTTTTTTAATGTGGGAGAACTATAGCATGTTTGTGTGAAAATAGAACTGGGCAAGGAGAGGGAATTATATTGCTGTTGTAGTTCAAAAGGGAAACTGGTTAGAGTAATGTCTTTGTTAACATCTTCAGAGGCAAAGAAGAGGGTTTTATTTTGTGAAAAACAGTCTTTGGATTGGGGAGGCACGGCCTTCAGTACAAGTGAAAGTGCGACTTCCAAAGAACAAAGAGATGGTCTGGCCATACTGGGGTAAGTTCCCTCCCAGGTTCTCAGTCAGTTTATGAAATGATGAAGGATTTAAACTTGATTAACTCTGATTGGTCAAAGTGGTTGAGCCTTGATTGGGTGGTTTCTAAAATCCCCAAAAGGTAAATCTTCACTGGAGGTTTTCAGGTGGTGGGTCGGGGTGTTTCTGGTTGCATTTTATCTTGGCTCTGGTTATAGAACTCGTCCCTGCTGAGGGACAGAATGTTTATCAAGGGCTGCATTTCCTTTAGATCACAGTGTACATGGCTTCTCTTTCATCTCACTGTGGCTGCCTGGTTATGCTTTTAAATTTAGAGCATCTCTGTTAGCCACAGGGAGTCCATCTTGCCTGGAGAATTGTGGCTTCTTATTTTACAGTTTTATTTCACAACCCTGATTTCACGAGGGGGTGTGGGACCAAGTATCAAGTGGAGAGTCTCATACTTTTCCATTTTTCACTGAGGTCAATCCCAAGTCTACTTCAGACTTTTTCCCCCCACTCCCCTCAAAGTAGGGTATCACACATTAAATTTCTGATAACTCTGCAAGTCTTACCTAGTTATTAATGTGTGGAATGTCATATGTGATGTCTCACCGTGCCTAGACCATACATCCTGCCACACTATAGAAATTGTGAATTTCTGCTTTTGACAAACCTCATTAGCTATTTGCATGCCTGTGTTTTCTTCTTTTCCCTCCCTGGGAGGCAGAGTCGTAATACTAAACCATCTTCTAAGCCAAGAATACAAGGGTCATAAAAACTAATATGATATCACTTTCCCAAATGATACTTCTATTTGAAATTTGTTTTCAATGTTCTCTGGTAATTGTAACCTATTTGGCAGGTTTAACAGAAGAAATGACACACAGGACATTACTCCACCATCAAGAACATTGATACTTGTTTCAGCGTCTTCCTTTTTCTCTGCACGATTTTGCACTCGACTTTATCCTGGGCCATATTAACATCACAGACTCCCAATGCCCTTAGGTTGGGCTTGCTTTTCATTACTCTCAAGGAGCACATGACCCATGACTCCCATGACACTAACTAAACTTAGGGCTCTCCTGCAACTTTCCCCATCATTTCTGAAGTGTTAATAGCATAAGCACCCCCATCTTTCACTACCTTTGATCCCTGACTGCCACTAGGCTTCTTTCAGACCTTGTCAATAACTGCAGGGATTACTATTCTCCCTCTCTGTTGGCTCATCTTGACTTCAGGTCATTAGTCACTGGGGTACTCCATGGCATTTTTCTCTACAACTGTATCACAGTATCACCAGCTCTTTTCACTTACTGTTCTGTCACTGAGAAAAACTAATCAACCTTTACTCAGTGCTCTTTCCTTTTGACTAAGTAATGAGTAATTCTCAGACTCAAGGATCCTTAAGGCTGCTTTCAGGCTCAAATTCGTGAGAAGAACTTGTAGAATCCAGAAAACCATTATGCTCATGGTTAAGTTCAGTTATAATGAAAGGATACAAATTAAAATCAACCAAAGAAAGGGTGGTGCCTGTGGCTCAAAGAAGCAGGGCGTTGGCCCCATATGCTGGAGGTGGTGGGTTAAAACCCAGCCCCGGCCCAAAACTGCAAAAACAACAACAAAAAAATCAACAAAGAGAAAAGGTGTTTGGCATGAAATCTGGAAGAAATCAGACATGAGCTTTCATTGTCTTTTCCCAGTGGAAGGGCATGGATTTCATTGTCCCAACAATGTGTGACAACATATGTGAAGTGTCGCCAACCAGGGATGCTTACCTGAGCTGTGGTATCCAGGATTATTATTAAAGGTCAGTCTCATGCGCATGACTGGCCTCAGCTACTCCTCCAGCATCCTGAGGATAAAAGAGCCATTCATCTCAGATCACATTGTTACCCCAAACTAACTGATCAAACTAGTGCTGCATGGCCCAAAGCCTCGGGCATAACAAAATACTCTTATCAAGCAGAACATTCTATTCTGAAAATAGGCTTCCCTTGGAAATGAGAACTCAGGCCTGCACACCTGTGAATTGCCCTTCGTCTCTTATATAAAGATTCTGATCTCTTTGAGGTTCTCACTGCAACTCAGCTTCCTACTCTGCTTTCTTTTCCCTTCCTCAGTCTAACGTATCAGTTTTCACTTCACTGTTAAAGTTCATGATTCTTTTGCTCTTCCTATCATAGTGAAAAAAATTGACTATACTTCTATTTAAATTTCCTCCATAATTACCTGCATATTATCTTTATCTGAACTCATACTTCCTATCTCCAGAAAAGATCTGTTCCTATTTCTACCCAAACTGGCTGTTTTTAGATTTTTGCACAAATGGAATCATATAGTACATAGTCCTCTTTTAAGACTGCCTTTTAGGGAAAAAAAATGCCTTTGTGAGGCTTGATATCTCATTTTTTAAAAAAATCACCAAATAATATTCTGTTGTATGGTTGAACCACAGTTTGTTTTCCATTTGTCTTTTAAGCAATATCTTGGTCACTTCCAGTTTTTAGTTATTATAAAGTTATATTTATATATACATTTTAAATATATCTTTATATATAATATATGTTATATAGAAATAAAACTATATATTATATATATTATAAAATATTTGTGTGCATGCTTTTGGTGGACATGTTAGTTCACAAATATCTAGAAGTTTGGTTATACGGTAAGACTATGTTTAGCTTTGTAAGAAACTTCTAAACTGTCTTCCAAAATCACTGTACCATTTTCATTCTCACCAGTAATGAATGTATGCTCCTCTTGCCCCACATCTTTGTTAGCAATTCGTGTTGTTAATTTTAGCTATTTTAATAGGTGTGTGGTAGTATGCTATTGTTTTAAAACTACTCGGTTTTGAATCTCTGTCTAATTGCTAGGTGTGTGCCATTGGCCAAATTGCATAGCTGCTCTCGGCCTCATCTTTAAATAATGATAATAATAATACTAATCTCCTAATGTTGTTGGAGAGGGATGGTGAGTGATATACAATGATGCTTAGCATAAACTAAGTGCTCAATAAATATTGCCCCTTCAGACACAGAGAATAATTTCAGTAAATGTAAATATACAGTGATCTGAAGTTAACTGAAATTGGCTGTTTATTTTAAACTTCTCTAAATTCTCTCATCCCTCCAAATGAATCCAAAATATGATCTTTCCATTGTAGAATAATTCTCTGAAATTTTGCCACATAGAATATTTCTTGTTTTCCTCAAGTAGGAAGCCAGTGTCTTCATATATACACATAAAAATAACTTTTGCTTTCTTTTTTTATTTTTTTTACTGTTAAATCATAGCTGTGTACATTAGTGCAATCAGGGGGTACAATGTGCTGCTTTCATATACAATCTGAAATATTCTCGTCAAACAGTTCAACGTAGCCTTCATGGCATTTTCTTAGTTATTGTATGTAGGCATTTGTATTCTGCATTTAGTAGGTTTCGCCTGTACCCATCATAAGATGCACTAGGTGTGGCCCCACCCATTCCCATCCCTCCACCCTAACCTCCCTCCTTCCTTCCCCTCCCTTGGCCTTTTCCGCATATTCTTGCACTATAGTTGGGTTATAGCCTTCATATGAAAGCTATAAATTAGCTTCATAGTAGGGCTGAGTACATTGGATACTTTTTCTTACATTCCTGAGATACTTTGCTAAGAAGAATATGTTCCAGCTCCATCCATGTAAACATGAAAGAGGTAAAGTCTCCATCTTTTTTAAGACTGTGTAATATTCCATGGTGTACATATACCACAATTTATTAATCCATTCTTGGATTGATGGGCACTTGGGCTTCTTCCATGACATAGCAATTATGAATTGGGCTGCAATAAACATTCTGGTACAGATGTCTTTGGTATATTGTGATTTTTGGTCTTCTGGGTATATACCTAGTAAAGGAATTATAGGATTGAATGGCAGGTCTATTTTTAGATCTCTAAGTATTCTCCAAACTTCCTTCCAGAAGGAATGTATTAGTGTGCATTCCCACCAGCAGTGTAGAAGTGTGCCCTTTTCTCCACATCCATGTCAACATCTCTTGTTTTGGGATTGTGCTATGTGGGCTACTCTTACTGGGGTTAGATGATATCTCAAAGTAGTTTTGATTTGCATTTCTCTGATGATTAAGGATGATGAGCTTTTTTTCATGTGTTTGTAGATCGTGAATCTGTCTTCTTTAGAGAAGTTTCTCTTCAAGTCCCTTGCCCACCCTGAGATGGGATCACATGTTTTTTTCTTACTAATACGTTTGAGTTCTCTGTGGATTCTGGTTATTAGACCTTTACCTGAGGTATAACCTGCAAAATTTTTCTCCCATTCTGAGGGCTGTCTGCTTGCTTTCCTTACTATGTTCTTGGCTGTGCAGAAGCTTTTTAGTTTGATCAGGTCCCAGTAGTGTATTTTTGATACTGCTTCAATTGCCTGGGGAGTCCTCCTCATAAAATATTCACCCAGGCCGATTCCTTCAAGAGTTTTCCCTGAACTTTCTTCAAGTATTTTTATAGTTTCATGTCTTACGTTTAAATCTTTTAGCCAGTGAGAGTCTATCTTAGTTAATGGTGAAAGGTGTGGGTCCATTTTCAGTCTTTTATAGATCGCCAGGCAGTTCACCCAGCACCATTTGTTAAATAGGGAATCTTATCCCCAATGAATGTTTTTAATTGGCTCATCAAAGATCAAAAGTGGTAAGTAGATGGATTCATCTCTTGGTTCTCTATTCTGTTCCAGACATCTGCTTCTCTGTTTTTGTGCCAGTACCATGCTGTTTGATAACTATCGATTTACAGTACAGTCTCAGGTCTGATAGCGTGATTCCTCCTGCTTTGTTTTTATTTCTGAGTAATGTCTTGGCTATTCGAGGTTTTTTCTGATTCCATATAAAATGATGTATTATTTTTTCAACATCTTTAAAGTATGACAATGGAGCTTTAATAGGAATTGCATTAAAATTATATATTGCTTTGGGTAGTATAGACATTTTAACAATGTTGATTCTTCCCAGCCATGAGCATGGTATGTTTTTCCATTTGTTAACATCTTCAGCTATTTCTTTTCTTAAAGTTTCATAGTTCTCTTTGTAGAGATCTTTCACATCCTTTGTTAGATAAACTCCCAAATATTTTATCTTCTTTGGCACTACTGTGAACGTAATAGAGTTCTTGACTGTTTTTTCGGCTTGGCTATTGGTATATATAAAGGCTACAATTTTATGAGTGTTGATTTTGTAGCCTGAGACATTGCTGTATTTCTTGATCACTTCTAAAAGTTTTGTAGTAGAATCCCTAGTGTTTTCCAGATATACAATCATGTCATCTGCGAAGAGTGAAAGTTTGATCTGTTCTGAACCTATGTGGATACCCTTGATCACCTTTTCTTTCCTAATTACAATATTGAACCAGCCTTGAGACCCTGGGATAAATCCCACTTGGTCATGATGCATAATTTTTATTTATTTATTTTTTATTTTTTTATTGTTAACTCATAGCTATGTACATTAGTGAAGTCAAGGGGGTACAATGTGCTGGTTTTATATACAATCTGAAATATTCTTATCACAGTGTTCAATGTAACCTTCATGGCATTTTCTTAGTTATCGTATGTAGACATTTGTATTCTGCCTTTATTAAGTTTGCCTGTACCCATAGGTATGGCCCCATCCATTCCCCTCCCTCCATCCTAACTTCCCCCCTCCCTTCCCCTTCCTTGGCCCTTTCCTTATAGTCTTGTGCTATAGTTGGGTTATAGCCTTCATGTGAAAGCTATAATTTAGCTTCATAGTAGGGCTGAGTACATTGGATACTTTTTCTTACATTCCTGAGATACTTTGCTAAGAAGAATATGTTCCAGCTCCATCCATGTAAACATCAAAGAGGTAAAGTCTCCATCTTTCTTTAAGGCTGCATAAATATTCCATGGTATACATGTACCACAATTTGCTAGTCCATTTGTGGGTGGATGGGCACTTGGGTTTTTTCCGTGATTTAGCAGATATGAATTGGGCTGCAATAAACATTCTGGTACAGATGTCTTTAGTATATTGTGATTTTTGGTCTTCTGGGTATAAACCTAGTAAAGGAATTATAGGATCGAATGGCAGGTCTATTTTTAGGTCTCTAAGTATTCTTCAAACATCCTTCCAGAAGGAATGTATTAGTGTGCATTCCCACCAGCCGTGTAGAAGTGTGCCCTTTTCTCCACATCCACGCCAACATCTCCGGTTTTGGGATTTTATTATGTGGGCTACTCTTACTGGGGTTAGATGATATCTCAAAGTAGTTTTGATTTGCATTTCTCTGATGATTAAGGATGATGAGCTTTTTTTCATGTGTTTGTAGATCGTGCATCTGTCTTCTTTAGAGAAGTTTCTCTTCAAGTCCCTTGCCCACCCTGAGATGGGATCACGTGTTCTTTTCTTGCTAACACGTTTGAGTTCTCTGTGGATTCTTGTTATTAGACCTTAATCAGAGGTATAACGTGCAAATATTTTCTCCCAATCTGAGGGCTGTCTGCTTGCTTTACTTTCTGTGTTCTTGGCTGTGCAGAAGCTTTCTAGTTTGATCAGGTCCCAGTAGTGTATTTTTGATACTGCTTCAATTGCCTGGGGAGTCCTTCTCATAAAATATTCACCTGGGCCGATTCCTTCAAGAATTTTCCCTGAACTTTCTTCAAGTATTTTTATAGTTTCATGTCTTACGTTTAAATCTTTTATCCAGTGAGAATCTATCTTAGTTAATGGTGAAAGGTGTGGGTCCATTTTCAGTCTTTTATAGATCGCCAGGCAGTTCACCCAGCACCATTTGTTAAATAGGGAATCTTTTCCCCACTGAATGTTTTTAATTGGTTCGTCAAAGATCAAATAATGGTAAGCAGCTGCATTCATCTCTTGGTTCTCTATTCTGTTCCAGACATCTACTTCTCTGTTTTTATGCCAATACCATGCTGCTTTGATCACTATTGTTTTATAGTACAGTCTCAGGTCTGGTAGCATGATTTCTCCTGCTGTGTTTTTATTGCTGAGTAATGTTTTGGCTATTTGAGGTTTTTTCTGATTCAATATAAAATGCAATATTATTTTTTTCAAGATCTTTAAAATTTGACAATGGAGCTTTAATAGGAATTGCATTAAAATTATATATTGCTTTGGTTAGGATAGACATTTTAACAATGTTGATTCTTCCCAGCCATGAGCATGGTATGTTTTTCCATTTGTTAACATCTTCAGCTATTTCTCTTCTTAGAGTTTCATAGTTCTCTTTGTAGAGATCTTTCA
Organism: Nycticebus coucang; assembly: GCF_027406575.1. Lineage (NCBI taxonomy): Eukaryota > Metazoa > Chordata > Mammalia > Primates > Lorisidae > Nycticebus > Nycticebus coucang. The sequence goes on from NC_069795.1 coordinate 16,762,281, forward strand.
CGTCCTTTTTTAAGTATACTTCCACATATTTCATCTTCTTTGGCACTACTGTGAAAGGAATAGAGTCCTTGACTGTTTTTTTTGGCTTGGTTATTGTTGGTACATATAAAGGCTACAGATTTATGGGTGTTGATTTTGTAGCCTGAGACATTGCTGTATTCCTTGATCACTTCTAAAAGTTTTGTAGTAGAATCCCTAGTGTTTTCCAGATATACGATCATATCATCTGTGAAGAGTGAAAGTTTGATCTCTTCTGACCCTATGTGGATACCCTTGAGCACCTTTTCTTCCCTAATTGCAATGGCTGAAACTTCTATTACAATGTTAAAGAGCAATGGAGACAATGGGCAACCTTGCCTGCTTCCTGATCTAAGTGGAAATGATTTGAATTCAATTCCATTCAATATGATATTAGCTGTGGGTTTGCTGTAGATGGCCTCTATTACTTTAAGAAATGTCCCTTCTATACCAATTTTCTTAAGTGTTATGATCATGAAGGGATGCTGGATATTATCAAAAGCTTTTTCTGCATCAATTGAAAGAATCATATGGTCTTTATTTTTTAGTTTGTTAATGTGCTGAATTACATTTATAGATTTACATATATTGAACCAGCCTTGAGACCCTGGAATAAATACCACTTGGTCTTGGTGTATAATTTTTTTGATGTGTTGTTGGATTCTGTTTGTGAGGATATTATTGAGTATATTTGCATCAATATTCATTAGTGATATTGGTCTATAATTTTCTTTTCTTGTTGGGTCTTTCCCTGGTTTAGGGATCAAGGTGATGTTTGCTTCATAGAATGTGTTGGGTAGTTTTCCTTCTTTTTCTATATTTTGGAAGAGATTTAGTAATATAGGTACTAGTTCTTCTTTAAAGGTTTGGTAGACTTCTGACGTAAAGCCATCTGGTCCTGGGCTTTTCTTTTTAGAGAGATTTTGTATAGTTGATGCTATCTCAGAACTTGATATAAGCCTGTTCAACATTTCCACTTCATTCTGGCTAAGTGTTCATAGGTGGTGTACTTCCAAGTATTGGTCGATATCTTTCAGATATTTCATATTTCTGAGAGTAAAGTTTCTTGTAATATTTGTTAAGAATTTTTTGAATTTCTGAGGGGTCTGTTGTTATTTCATCATTACCATTTCTGATTGATGAAATTAGAGATTTTACTCTTTTTTTCCTGGTTAGGTTGGCCAAAGATTTATCTATTTTATTGATCTTTTCAAAAAACCAACTTTTTGATTTAGAGATCTGTTGTATAATTCTTTTGTTTTCAATTTCATTTAATTCTGCTCTGATTTTGGTTATTTCCATTATTGTGCTGGGTTTGGGGTTGGAATGTTCTTCCTTCTCCAGTTGCTTGAGATGTCTGATTAAGTTATTAACTTCCTCTCTTTCAATTTTCTTGAGGAAGGCTTGCAGTGGTATAAATTTCCCTCTTCAGACTGCCTTTGCAGTATCCCAGAGGTTCTGATAATTCATGTCTTCATTGTTGTTTTGTTCCAAAAACTTGGTGATTTCCTTCTTAATCTCATCTATAACCCATCTGTCCTTCAGCATAAGGTTATTTAGCTTCCATGTTTTTGTATGGGTATGCAGATTGAGTTGAGTTCAACTCAACTGTTGTTATTGAGTTCAACTTTTATTCCATGATTGTCTGAGAAGATGCAAGGAATAATTTCATTTTTTAAAATTTGCTGAGTTTAGATTTGTGGCCTAGGATGTGGTCGATTTTGGAGTATGTTTTGTGGGTTGATGAGAAGAATGTATATTTAGTTTTGTTGGGATGAAATGTTCTGTAGATGTCTGTTAAGTCCAGATGTTGAATGGTTAAGTTTAAATGTAAAGTTTCTTTGCTTAGCTTCTCTTTGGAGGATCTATCCAGCACTGCTAAAGGGGTGTTAATAATCTCCAACTACTATGGAACTGGAGGAAATCAAGTTGCTCATGTCTGTTAGAGTTTCTCTTATAAATTGAGGTGCATTCTGCTTGGGTGCATAAATATTAATAATTGAAATCTCATCATATTGAGTATTACCTTTAACAAATATGAAGTGTCCATCCTTATCCTTCCTTTTTTTGGTTGATTTAAAGTCTATTGCATCTGCGAATAGGATTGCAATGCCTACTTTTTTGTGCTTTTCACTTGCCTATAGTATAGATGACCATCTCTTCACCTTGAGTCTATATTTGTCTTTTAATGTAAGATGTGATTCGTGTATGCAGCAGATATCTAGATTGAGTTTTTGTATCCAGTCAGCCAACCTGTGCCTCTTTAGAGGACAATTTAAACCATTCACATTAATTGAGAATATTGATAAGCCTTTTGAGAGTTTGGTGGACATTTTTAATCCTTTTGCGACTGTGGAAGTTGGAATTTGATCAAAATTTTCTGGGTGGGTTTACTTTTGTGGTTGAGAATTACGCTGGTCTTTATGGAGGATAGATCTGAGAATATCCTGGAGAGCTGGTTTAGTTATGGCAGATTTCTTCAACATGTGAATGTCATTAAAGTATTTAATTTCTCTATCATAAATGAAACTCAGTTTACTTGAGTACAGATCGTGGGTTGAAAGTTATTTTGGTTTAGGAGATTAAAAGTCAGTGACCATCCTCTTCTAGCTTGAAAGGTTTCAGCAGAGAGATCTGCAGTTATTCTAATATTCTTCTCCTTGTAGGTGATGCTTTTCTTTTGTCTGGCTGCTTTCAGAATTTTCTCCTTCATATTAACTTTAGTGAAATTGATTATGATGTGTCTGGGGGTTGTCTTATTCGAGTTGAGTCATGCTGGAGTTCTGAAACTGTCTGCTATCTAATTTCAGTCTCTTGGCATGTCTGGAAAGTTCTCTTTCATAATATCTTGGAGAAGAGACTCTGTGCCTTGTGAAGCTGCTTTATCACTTTTGGGGATCCCTATAAGATGAATATTGGTTTTCTTAGAATTATCCTTGAGCTCTTTGAGAGAGTGATCTGTTTTTGCCCTCCATTTCTCTTCCTCCTTGAGAGTTTGGGTGTGTTTGAAAGCTTTTTCTTCAATGTCATCAATCCTTTCTTCTGCTTGCTCCATTCTGTTACTGAGGGATTCTACTGTGTTTCTTAGATCTTTGAGGGCTGGAACTTCTTGTCTCAATGTGTCAAACTCTTTGGTCATTTGGTCTTTGAATTTGTTGAATTCTTGAGACATCTTTTGGGTTACTGCTTGGAATTCTAATTCGATCTTATTTGCTATTCAGATTCTGAATTTGATTTCTGACATCTCAGCTATTTGTTTGTGGTGTGATCTTGTGCTGTGTCTGCCCCATTATTCCTCGGGGAAGTTGATCTACTCTGATTATTCATATTGCCAGAGTTTTTCTGTCGATTTACCTCATGATTGTTTTTCACCATTGCCTCTGGCCATCCTCAGAGTTGATGAGGTGTCTCTCCAAAATTAGACCCCAGCGGGATCACTCTATTGTTGCTGGATCTTTGTAGGGAGTGACCCTGTGTAGCTCCTTTGGGGCTGTCCCAGCCAGTGAGTTCTGGTTGTGGGAGCAGCTCTGGAATGTGACACACCTGGATCCAGCAACAGGGTGGGGGGTGGTGCACACAGTTCTGGGGGTGCCTGTCATCCAGTGACTTTGGCACAGAGGGCCCAATGCTCTAGCAATCTCTTGCCAAGAGAAGGGCTGCACGCAGAGGCAGGGAGGGTTCCAGAGGGCATGCGGCTATCAGAGCCTCTGGCCAGGTGAGTGGGCCAGTGTGGAGGCAGGGAGGGTATGGGAGGGAGGACACGGGGTTGCATGGCTCCTGGAGTTCCTGGTCAGGGCGTGCAGAGGCCCAGTGGGCGCGGGTCATGGGTTGCGGCACAGCTCTTCTGGAGTTCTGGGTGGGTGCTGGTTGTGGGTCACTGTGCAGCTCTTCCGGAGGTCCAGGCGGACCCCGATCATGGGTCACGGTGAAACTCTTTCCTAACTTTTGCTTTCTAATTGCTATATTTCTATTTAGGCCACATTATTGTCTTTCAAAATTTAAGCCAGCTTTTAGTAATGTCAGATAACATGTCATTTCACCCAAAGAAGTCTTTTTGATGACTAAAAATAGTTGAGGTCTCTTTCTTTTTGAAATTCCTCATGAGATTATATAGTTTTTAAAGCTATGGACTTTTAAAAAATTGCTTGGTTTGTCCTATAGTAATTTTATAAGTATTTGCTTAATTAATAATTTATTAAATAATACCATATGAATGTTCTGTTTATAATATCAGCATTTGAAATGCTGCTTTTAAAAAATTGTTGTAAGAATGCTTAATATAAGATCTACCCTCTTAAATTTTTAAGTTCACAATATTGTTAACTATAGGGACAGACTTGTACAAATCTCTAGAGCTTATTCATCTTACACAATTAAAACTTCATATATCTTAAATAGCAATTTCCTATTCTCTCTGCTGTCAACCTCCTGGAAACTATTAATCTACTCTCTGTTTCTATGACTTTGACTATTTTAGATATGATACCTCATACAAATGACAGCATGCAGTATTTGCTCTACTGTGACCAGCTTACTTGGCTTAGTATAATGTCCTTCAGGTTCATCAATGTTGTCACATATGGTACTGTTTTCTTCCTGTTTAAGGTTGAATAATATTCCACTATTTGTATATGCCATTTCCTGTCTTCCTCCCTTCTTTCCTTCCTTCCTTTTGTGTTTCCTTCCTTCCTTCCTTCCCTCACTCTGTTACCTGAGGCTAGAGTGCCATAGCATCAGTCTATCTCAAACAGCAACCTTAAACTCCTGGGCTCAAGCCATTCTCTTGCCTCAGACTACCGAGTAGCTGGGACTACAAGTACTTGCCATAAGACCAGCAATTTTTTTCTATTTTTAGGAGAGATGGGGTCTCACTCTTGTTCAGGCTACTCTTGAACTCTTGAGCCCAAGCAATCCTCCCACCTTGGCCTCCCAGAGTGCTAGGATTATAGGTGTGAGCCACCATGCCCACTCCATACTTTCTTTATCTATTTATTTATCAATGAACATTTATGTTGCTTCCAAGGCATGGATATTGTGGAAAATGCTGCTATAAACATAAGGGTGTAGATATCTAAATCCAAAAGCAGAATTGCTGGATTATATGGTAGTTCTACTTTTAATTTTCCTGAGTAACTTTCATACTGTTTTGCAGCGACCATTTTGCAAGCCCACTAATAGCATACAAGTGTTCCAATTTTTCCACATCTTTTCCATCACTTGTTGTCCTTTCTGTTTTTGATTATATACATCCTAATGGGTGTGAGGTGATATCTAATTTTGGTTTTAATTTGAATTCCCCTGACATTAGTGATGTTAGGCTTCTTTTAACATACTGTGGCCATTTGTATGTCTTCTTTGGAGAAATGTTTATTTCAATTAACAAAGTGAAGGACTTTCATTAACAAAGTGAAAATTACATGATAATTTCCATAGATGCAGAAAAAACATTTGACAAAATTTAGTAGTTTGTTAAAATAAAAACTCTCAAGACACTAGGTATAGAAGACTTTACTTCCATGAAATAAAGGCCATAAGTGACAATCCCATCGCTAACATCATATTCAACTGTGATGAATTAAAAGCTTTTCCATTAAGATCAGAAATAAGAATGCCCATTTTCATAACTTCTTTTGAAGCAGGACTGGAAGTCCTAGACAAAGCAATCAGGCAAGGAAAAGTAATAAAAGACATTCAAACTGGAGAGGAAGAAGTAAAATGATATTTTTGCAGATGACATGATCTTCTATGTAGAAAAGTCTACAAAGTCCACAAAAAACTATTAGAATTACTAAACGAATTCAGCAAAGTTGTAGGAAACTAAATCAACATAGAAAAATTAATTATATTTCTATATATTCACACTGAATCATCTGAAAATAAAATTAATAACACAATCTCATTTATAATAAAAAAGAATAAAATGCTTATATGAATAAACTTAATCAAGGAGGTAAAAGGCTTATACACTGAAAAACTACAAACATTGATGGAATAAATTAAAGAAGACAGAAGTGGCAAGACATTTTGTGTTCATGGATAGAAAAATTGATATTGTTAAAATCTCCATATTTCCCAAAATTTATAGTCAATGAAATCTCTATGAAAATCCAAATGCTATTGTTTTTACAGAAATAGATAAAACAATCCTAAAGTTTATATAGAACTATAAAAGGCTCTGAGTAGCCAAAGCAATCCTGAGAAAAATGGACCAAACTAAAGGCATTCTATTTCTGATTTTAATGTATATTAGAAAGCTGGAGTAATTAAAACAATTTGATACTGGCATAAAAACAGGCATATGGGCCAATAAAGGAGAAAGGATAGCTCAGAATGCTTTTCATTAAAGCATGCATGTGTGGACAACTGAGCTTTGATGATAGTACCAGAAAATGCAGAGTGGGGAATAAATAGACAGTCACTTTGATAAATGGTATCTGGAAAACTAGATATTCATGGCAAAAGAATGAAACTGGACCCTTACTTTATATCATATAAAAAAACAACTCAAAATGGATTAAAATGTTAAATTTCAAACCTGGAACTTTAAAATTTCTAGAAGAAAACAGGAAAAAGTGTTTGTGACATTGGTGTTAGCTATGATTTCTTGGATGTAACATCAAACATACCTACAAATAAATAAATAAATAAATAAATAAATAGGATAACATCAAACTGAAAATGTGCTGCACAGCAAAGGAAACTATCAACAGGTTGAAAGGCAATCAATAGAATGGGAGAAAATATTTGCCAACCGTAATATCTGACAAAGCAGTAGATATCAAAAGTAAGCAGGAACTCCTACAACCAAAAAACAAAACTCCCCAAATAGCCTGATTGAAAAACTGGCAAAATCTTGAACTGCTGCTTTCTAATCATTTAATAAATTTTCTTAAAAGCACTTATTAAGTACAAACCACTCACTGTATGTAGAGAAACAATGTAAAAGACACAAGCTTATGACAGAAGTAAATACACAGTGGCAAACAAAGTGATGAATTGCATAGTACAGTTTTTGGTTTCTGCACTTCTGGAATGGTCATATTGGTCTCTACTTGCAGAAACTTACCAGAGGTGGTTATGGTGGTTGTGCCTTTTAAAAGATCAGGCTTTGGTGGCTTAAGCCAATAATTCTAATTATAGTCATATGTATTAAGTGGCTTTTCATGCCTGAAAAATGATAGTCTCATCAAGATAATGTGGTCACTGATTATGTTTTTGAAATCTTTTTAGAAAATTATGCAGTGTAATTTATACTATAATTTTTTAACTCCTCTATTTAATTATGGTCAACAGTACCTAGTATTCAATTCATGTCAGACATGAAACACTTTTCTCACCAGTCTAGATTTACTCTAATATAAATTGAATGCTGGTTAGGTCCTTCTGAAAGGAATTTTTATTTTTTATGAACATTACATTTTCAAAGTAGAAATATATGTTATTAGGTGATAATGTGCTGAGACTTTAGGTCTTTGAGCAAATGATTTTTAAAACATAGAATTTAAGATTTTACTATGTAAACACTAAGTCTGATAGTTTTAGTATCTCATTTAATAATTGGACTTTGTTCACACAAATGGGCTTTTCAATTCAGGTCAAATCTTATGGTGGGTCGTTCTTTGTAAGACTCTGAGAAGTACTTTGGCAAAGTGAAAAAGTGAACCTGGGTAATAGATATGAACATCCTTCTGTGACCCCAAGCAATTTCCTTAATTTTCCTAACCCTGTTTTTTAAATTTTAAAATAAATAAAATATTAGCTTTTACTTATATCTTGTCTGTAAGAATGAGATAAGATACTGTGAGAAAACTCAGCATGTTATTGTTATAAAAATGGTAGAGATTATAATTGTTGTTTTCAGCTGGTTAGTAAAAAGTCAAAAACAGTGTAATATAATTAATAATATTATTTCTAAATTCAAACAGAAAATAACCATGAAGAAGTTACTGATTTTTGGTTCTGGGATCAGGAACAAGTTGAACCTGGGTCATCTTTTTGTTTAGAGAGCAAGAAAAAGCTTGAAGACTAACCAGGTTATGCTGAAGGAGCCATTTTAGAAAGTCAACCACTAGCCATTTTTGGGAAAATTAAAGCACCAAAAAAAAAATACTGACAATAATTGATTATAATACATAGACTTTTTAAAAGATCCATGAATATTTAGGCATAATAAAAGAAAGAAGGAAGGAAGGGCAAGAAAAATGCTTATTTTGAAATAAAGGAAATAGTATAGTGAACAAATATAGGGTGAAATGAGGTATTAATGAAATGATTTATTTGGTAAATAAGTATTTGGTAAGTATTAGGGATGCTATAACCACTGTCACCCCACAATTATGAAAACAATGTGTCTGTATAATGATAGACAATGAAACATTAAGCGATAAAAAAAGTAAGTAACATTATTGGAGGGATGACCTGATATTCTGTTTCCTGTTGTGATACAATATGGAGTGTACAATACTATCTGACTTCAAAAGATGTTTACCTGCATTTAATCAAGACGCCAAACCTAACTTCTGGTTACGGGAAATAGAGGCATGCGTTAATCAACTCTGAAAAGAAACAGTAAGACAAATCCAAAATAAGGGATATTTTAGGAGATGGTCAAGACTCTTTGGGGAGCTTTATCAACCACATTTAACATGTGAGTCTCGACTGTAACCTGTATTAATGTCAACGCCCCTACCCCCCAAGTCATACTGTATTTGATAGTGTATGGACGCACGTTTGATTATATATATGAGGTCAGACAATTAAGTTCATGAACCTAAAAAAAGTGCTGCATAATTCATTGCTGAATATCACTAGAGTCACCTTCAAAGTACTCCCTTTGACCAGCTGGTGATCCTAGTCGTATTCAGCAATAAAGTATGTAGCACTTTTTCTGGGGTGAGCTTGTGAACTTAATTGTCAAACCTTTGTGTGTGTGTGTATGTATGATCTCATATTTCATATAGAAAGGGTGCCAAAAATTGCATACGCATTTTAGGAAAGAGAAAAAAAATATGTTAAAACTGTAATACTTAATATATACTGATAACAAAAAATGAATGCATCTTCTCTTGCATTGTGGAAGTCAAACATGGCTTAAGCATTACAATTTCAATAGTTCTTGTTTCCTTCCAAAAGTGTATATACCTTTTTTGGCACCTTCCCTATATATATGAGATTACTGTTTGGGTTATGTTCTTAGGTGTAATAACAGTTTTGTGGTTATTCAAAAGAATATCTTTGTATATAATTCTTGCTGAAGTTTTTAGAGTTGAAATATCATATTATTTGCAACTTACATTCTCATGTGGCAGAATTTTACCAATTGGTGAATCTAGATGAGAAATATGTGATGTTCATTGTATAAGCCTTTCAGCTTTTCCAAAATTTTGAAAATTTTCAAAGTAAAACATAGATGAAAAAATTAAAACATCATAAAATAATTGTTTCATTTTTCCCCCCAGTTTTAAAATTGTAATCATAGTAAACACTTACTTCTTGAATCAGTTAAGGTAGACATAGACCATCAGCGTTCATTTGTGTCATTAGAGAAGAAATTCACTCCATGTGCCAATGAGAGAGTGTTAGATACTCTTTTGTTGGCAAGGATGACTTTCTCAGATTATTTCAAATTATTAAAAAATAAAATCAAATGAGAAGTCACATGGAGATAAAGAAGGCAGGAGTCAGCTTCATATCTAGGTGTGTAGGATCTGTGGAATAGCTGTAGTGACGGCCTTCATAATGACTCAGTTCAGAAGCAAAACTGTCTAACATGTTGCCTCTGATGAGACAGGGTGTCTTATTTCTTCCGCCACGGGGACTGTGTATTCTTCCAGCATGCTCTCTTTCCACTACTTTCAGTGCTAGCAAATTTCATCTATCACCCACACGCTGTGATTTTTTTTTCTTCCCTTTTATCTCTCTTTTCTTCTCTCCCATAGCTTCTGTTGCATCAGGGCATCTATGTTGCTCATTCTTTGTATATTTTTCAACTTTTTTTTTCTTTTGAAGTTTTTGGCTGGGGCTGGATTTGAACCCGCCACCTCCAGCATATGGGGCCAGCGCCCTACTCCTTTGAACCACAGGTACCGCCCTATTTTTCAAGTTTTGTACCTCCTACCAATTGACTAACGTTCCTCTTGTATTTCTAGCTTGACTTCTTCCCCAAAACTTAAGTCCAATCAGCTGAATTGGTTGGGCAGAAGTTTTGTTTGCCCCTGGTCATTTACCAGGGAATGGGAATTTAGTCTTCAGCTGTCCTGGCTCAATCAAGTGTGTTGGGTCACAGAAAAGATGTGCAGATGTTATAGACATGTAAGTAATACCCTAGGGTTGCACCGAGGGGCAGAGCCTATAATGTGAAGGTGACAGTTTCCACAAAATAAAGTAAAAGAGCAGGAAGCTTGATAGACCTTTAGGGTACGCCATATAAGCTTTCTTTTTATACTTTTCTCACTTTGCCTGAATATTGCTTTAAAAGAGTGATGCATCTCTTTTTATAATGCAAAAGTTTTACTTGCTACATTATTTATGTCTACCTTTCAAAGATCTAAGAGGTTGTATTTAGAAATCTTTGAACTTTCATCTATTTAAGAGCTTATATTATATTAATTTCATTGGAGAAAGAACATCCTGCATTTAATAGTTCTGATCTTTCTGCCAGCCACATTGGGGGTTGGCATGCAAGTTGTCTTTAAACATCACCCCCCCCCCTTTTTTTTTTTTTTGACCAAAATGCTTCTTTTATATCCTGCATGTGGACAACACCAAAGTAGGCCATGTCTAATCTCTGCAAGCAAATGAGTCACCTCGAGGGCACTTTTGATGGTCAATAAAACTTAGATCATTTATTAACTATTTAGGTTTAGAAGAGTTTCTGAGCAGTTTATATTTTGGATTTCTGGAATGTTCATTGTATACTAGATAAAAAGCAGCTAGACTATAATAAAGTTTTTAATTAAAAATATGCAAAGCAATTGGCATTTGTAAATGGCTAAAAATGTTACTTAATAGGGATAACAGTGAATTTTTAAGAAATGAGGCTGATATATGAATTAGTAACCACAATTGGGAGCACATGGAGAGGAAGAGTTAATAACCTACCTGGGAAAGGAAGGAGGGCTTGCGTATGTAGAAAATTAGTTTTGTAGACTGCCTCATCCTGATGAATGTCCTAGAAATTTATAACAGGAGTTTTGCATAATTTCAGAATCACTAAGGAGTAGATTTAAAAAAAATGACTAACCTATCAAATGTATAATCTACCATGTCAACATATCTAGATATTATAGTGACTAGAATAAAATAATAACAAATCAATTTAACACAAAACCCACTTGTGGTGAATGTATCTTCCATGGAAAGCATCAGGCTTAGTAGAAGATGACCTGAGTAGTTCAGAGTATGAGCTGTGGGGTCCTAGAGCCTCGACTGGAATCCCAGCTCATGGATCCTGGGCAAATTATTTAATCTCTATGAGTTTTGGTTGCCCATTTGCAAAATGAAAACAGTAGTGAGGTCAGGCTACTTTGCAGGGTTGATGTGAAGCCTTGGTGATGTAAGCAAGGCACTTAGACCCTGGCTTCTAGGATGTGTTCAGTCAGTATTATCTATATATTATTGGCAAAAAGGATTCACATATGAACTCCTGCAATGCTATTGGGGGGGAGAGGTGGAATAGAACCAGTACTAGGAAGCAATGTAAAATGAGTGAAAATTAGTAAGGAGATTTATAGCTGAGTAGTGACAAATTCTAACTTTGGTGACCAGAGGAGAGTGTAGGGAGTTGTTGATTATAACTTATAGAGAAGGAGATTGCATAAGGTCTAAACTATTTTGGTAAGTTTATGTTTTCACATTCCCGTGGAGGAGTTTCATTTTGCTAATGAAGGCCGTGAGGCTCAGAGAGGTTAAATAACCTAGCTAAAGTCACATAGGAAGTAAGCAAAGCACACCAGAAAACCTAAATTTCTCAGATTACAGTGATCTCTCTATTAGTTAAAAAGTTGGGTCTAGATGGATAAATCCTACAAACATATTTATCTTACATATCCTCCCCCCGAATATAGCCTTCCTTGTATTTTATTCTTCATGTTCCATGATAAGCCAATTCAGACATATAGGTGGGACTTGAAATATGTTTACAATTTGGCCTTTGAAAATTAGAACAAATACTCAGAGGGTTAATGTTGACTTTGGAAACCACTTGGAAAAAAATATCACAACTCCCATGACTTGTTTCACATGTTTGGAAAAATCTATGCAAGTAATAAAATATTAAGTTTACTTAAGAATATGATTCCTCACAAGACACATTCAGTCTATCTTTAAAGAACATTTTATACATTTTCTAACTTATGTATGGGTCTTCTAGAACTATGCAATGGCAGATATGTTGAAAATTATGCTAAGAGACAGAATCACAGACTGTTAACATTAAAAGGACATTAAAATTTGTGTTCTTAACAAACACCTTTGCAATGCTTACTAGGTGTTAGGGATAATTCTAATGCTTTATAAATGTTAATATATTTGATCCTTAGAACTGTCATAGTAGAGGTAGGTAGCATGATTATTCCCAATTACAAATGGGGAAAGTGAGTCCCATAGAAAGGGTAAGTGTGATCCAATTTTGACCCTAATTACCTGGAGTTAGTGCAGACTTCTCAATTTAGAGGCACAGCATTCAGACTGCCTTTACTTTAGACACCAGCTGCAAGCTCTTGGGGTACCAACTGGCTACAGATTTGAGCATGCCCACTATCCTCTTCAGGTGCGATAATTTGCTAGACTAACTCACAGAACTCAGGGAAGCATTGTACTTAGGATTACAATCTTATTATAAAGCATTCAAATCAGGACCAGCCAAGTGAAAAGATGCATACAGCAAGGTCTAACAGGTCCCGAATGTGAAGCCAGGAAGCTCATCCTTGGGCTTTGACATCTAGAGTTTTTATCTGGGTTTCATTACATAGGCTTGATTAATTGAATCATTAGCCGGGTGATAGAACTCAGTTTCCAGGCTCCTCTATTCCCCAGAGGTTAGCCTGATGCAATGTGGCTCAAAGCCCCCAACTCTTGTCATCATATGGGTTAATCTTTCAGACCTGGCATAGCCAGTCCCATTTGAAACTATCTAGGTGTCATGTGAGTCACTTTGCTAGCATAGACTCTTTGCCTCTGGGCAATGCTTCCCTCATATTTGCCTCACCCAATTCTCTTATTGATCTAATGTTATTTCACCTTTACGAGAACTCCTGAGGGAAATGTTATTCCTACTGTATAGGAGAAGATTTAAAATACCATTCACTTGCATGAGGAGGTTGTAACCTGGGTTTTCACTGTCTAATGTCAGTGCCAGAGAAAACACTCTGTCATCTTTAGCATTAGTTGGTACCACAGGCCATTGAAAACATTTTAAAAGAAGTAAACCTCATGACTCTCATACAGGTATAAAATGAATGCATGTTAAAGATGTTTATTTGATTCATTGTTAATGAGGGATTTCAGGCAGAAGCTCCAACAAATTCAAAGAAGTATAATAGCAAAGATATTTATGGATCAGAAATACTGAAATGAACTTACAGAGCTATGCAAAACTGGATTTGTTTCAGATGTGGGGCAAGTTATCCCCTCAAAGGACAGAATTTATTTGCACATCCACAGACAAGAATTAATTACTTTGTCTTTAGCTATCTACCAGTGGCCATGAAGGTGAAGAGCCTCCATACACTCTGAATCGGACAGCAGAAGGGTGTGCTATAAACAGTGATTTACACTGCAGCACAAACATTCTCCTGCGTCATCCAACTGAGGTCGATCAGGGTAGCAGTGTAAAATGACTTTACCTTTTCTTACAAATAAATGGAAACATGTATAAGCTTGACTCTTAAACTTTAAATTCTACAACACATTTGCCTATACCCTATTTGCATAGACTTTCATGTTCATAAATATCGCTTGGTTCTCTGGAAGTCTAACTGCAATGTTGTAAGATGACAGGGAAATTTCTGAGAAGGTATAAAACTGAAGTAGAAAAAAAATTCCACCAGATTGAAATATGACCAATATTTCATTAAAATAAATAAAACTGACCTGGAATTGCATTTGCAAGATAACATCTATATAAGCAGAAAATTCATGCAGAGGTAAAAATTGAAAAGTGAAAGTCCTCATACCCACCCCTGAGGGGGCTCCACAATGTTAACTCTGTTAGCAACATACGTGTCTTTTTAAAATCCACTTAAAGATACCACATAATATGGTGTTTTGAAACTTACTTTTTGAAACAATACATACATACATATCTTGGAGAGTTTTACATACATATGAACACAGATATACCTCATCATTTTTACTAATTGGATAGAATTCTCTTATATAAATGAACTATGTACATTTTGAATATAAAGGAAAACCACTTAAATGGAAATAAAGAGAGGTTATTTATGGAGAGCTTGCCGTAGCAAGGGAGTCATGCACTATTACTTGCATTTGGTAGACACTTAAAAGCTGTCAGGAGTGGAGGAAATTTATTCATGGTGAGGAAGAGAGGAGAAGAAAAGAGAAAGGGTCAGAGGTGTCCAACCAGTGGCCCTTGGGCTGCATGCTGATTTTTGTGAGAACTTTTTTGCTGTATCTTGAAAATTATGCACAGATCTATTTTCTGCTATAATCAGTTTTCATTAGTGTTTGTATATTTAACGTGTGGCTTAAGACACACAACTCTTATTCTTCCAAAACATGTGTGGTAGAGAAAAGAGAAAGTTTGGACACCCCGGGCTGGATGCATCCTGCTTACACATGGTTTGTATAAGGAAACTCTTAGCCCATGGCGATGGGCTAACCAGAAGTTAGGCATCTTATGTGATTGGTTTGGAGGAATATTGGCTTTCTCTTGTTGGTCCAAATTTGGAGGCAGGCACAGAAACATAAGGCAGCTGCCAGCTGTTGACCACGTTCAGACTGTTCTGGGTTGACTGCTGTAGAAATTTGGTTTGGCATCTAGGGCTTCTTAAGTCTGTCAGAGTTCCATTGTCACATGTAATCTGGTCACTGTACCATTTTATATAGTCAATCACTCAGTTTCATCTTTTGCATTCTTTGGCTTGCAAGAGGTTGTCAAACTTAAGGAAGACTAGAGATCCAGCTCTTCCTCACTCAGAGATTATTGAGTCATCTCCATAGTTAACTAAATGGCAAGTTTTTCACAACCCTTTAGTTGTTATATCATCCTGGTGATCATCTGACAAGATAGCAGCTCTGCATAACCATTTAAAACTTTGGATAGAAATGCAATAGTCTAGAGCTGTGATTGCTATGACAAAAATAAGAGCAATTAATCTTGTTCAATATTAAGATACAAAATGCTCTGTAATCAGGAATTTCAATCGCCAAATCCACATTAAAAGAATAATTTTTTTTGGCAGTTTTTGGCCAGGGCTGGGTTTGAACCTGTATATGGGACTGGTGCCCTACTCCTTTGAGCCACAGACGCCACCCCCAAAGCACAAACTTTATAGGCAAGAAGGACCAACCTTAGGGAGCCAAACAGTTTTTTCCTTAAGGTGATATGAATCTTGTTCCACCTTGACTATTTTCTTTGATCCAAGTAGGACAAGAAGGACAAGTGATGACACAGGTGCCACCCATGACCAGGAGTCAATAAATGTAGAGCAATGCCATTCATGGTCCATTGCTACTGAGACAGCAAGTTGAAACTAATTTGTGTTCCATTTATGGCAGAGGTGACATCAACAACTTCTGCTAGGGTTAATGATCAGTTTTGTACAGTATTTTTACAATTTGATGATTCCTGTCATTTGGGCATGCTGTTCTGTTTGCATAAAACAACGAGTCACTGACTCACATGGGTACAGCTTGAATAATAAAGGGTGAGTTTGTTTGGGACCTCACATCTGGGTTGGCTTTCAGACTTAGTTATTTATAAATTGGGGTGTTTGTGTATAGACAAGTCTCAGGATAGTACTCCTAACATACAGAAGAGGTTACTCTGAGGCAAATAGGATTAGGCGTACTGACTACAAAGAACATAACACGTGGTTTTGAGAAAAAGGAACTATTTACTACATAAGATTAGAAACAAGACCTCATATTAACTGGGCTGCTACTGAAGTCTCTCTTAGTCTCTTAGATGTGACAAGTATTTGGCCATCATGTCAAGAAGGTCATTGAAATTAAATACAGAATTACCTAAGGTTTGATCCATATATTGTAATAATTAATTCTCTTTTCTGAGAGAGAGGAACAGTAGCAAAATTACAGGTTGATCTTTTTAAGGTTATTTGTCCATGTGGATACCAGGGGGAGATGATGACAGCTCAGATTCCCCTTAGTCTCGTTTGATGAGACTGGATTATCCAGAGGTTTCTTCATGGTGAGTCCCATGATGGATGGCAGGTGCTACTATTTGGAATAATCTGAGAATAAAAATATGTATGTTCGGACCTATCTCTTATTATACCACTTATGATAATACTTAAAACAAAGAGGAAGAGAAAAGGGAACATTATTGGTAAACAATACTGAGGGATCTATAGAAAAAAGAAGCACGATTATAAGCAAACAGATGAAAAACAAAAGAGGAATTAACAGGGGAGTTGGTCTGATGTGTTGGGTAGTTATCTACTAAATGATGTTATCTGCTCATTCAATGTCTTAGGTTAGTTGTCTGCAATCAAAGGTCGTCTATATCTGATAGATCTTTAGGAATTCTCAGTTTGAGCTCCCTGTTAGAATAGGCTTTAAATTGTGTGGAATTCTGGATTATTTTTTTCAGCCTGAATTCAAGATTTGAATCCCTGGAGTTTCTGTGCAGTATTTTTTTCTTAACAGTACCTGATAAGGTTCCTTCCAATATTGTTTGAGAACCATTTTTTCTCATGTCTCTGCCAAAGGCAAAATCTGATGGAGAATCATGAGACTCTTAGTAGTTTCTCAAATAGGAAAGGGCATTTTCTGGCTTGGGTCTTGTTATTAAGCCAAATAATCTACAGTTACCATATGTTGTTAAACTAAGACACCATCAATTAGAAGAAGCTCCATTATTTTATGTGCTACTAAAAAAGAAACCCAGCCAAGTGAGTCATGAAATAATGTTTTTCTTTCATCTACAATTTTTGTTTCATACTTATTAAAATACCTCTTCTATATTTAGAGATTCATTTTTATCTCATGTCATTCTTGAGCTTTATAAAAATAAAAATGCCAAATGAAATATTCTTAAAATGCTTTCATATTTAGATAGCAACTCTTCAGAAATACCTTTGACTCAGAGTCATTGATCTTAGGGATTTAGTGCAGCATTTCTTGAGAATATTTTTTTGTTGCCTCTGAAATTTCTTCCCTATAGTACCCATTTTATAAACATTAATGCTTGTACTCTCTTGATACTATGAACCAGAATCAAAAGAGGGTTTTTAGGTAATAACCAAGATTCATATTTCTTCTTCAAATGGTTCTTAGGTGGTTTGCTGGATGATCTTTTATGCCACCAGGGAAAAGAATTAGTCAATGACAACTACATTATGACAACAGCATGGCTACTACTGATTATAAGTTATTACTTATGTATCTTGGAGTCATTGAAATAAAGTATTTTGTATGGAAAAAGCTACTGATTATAATATTTACTCTTATCATTCCTAATTTATTCTTTACTATATATTCTTGTTAACTTGATTTTCTTAGTCCTCTGGGAGGCTTCATTCCTATATTAAATGTTTTATTCTAGGATTGACTACCTTGGCAGACTCTTTTTTAGCACCTTAGAGGACCATTCTTCTTTCTTATAAAAGTCTCACCCTGAAGGCCATAATGTGCAATTTGCAGAATGGTATTTTATTGATAGAACATATGTACTTGATTTTCGAGGTGGTTTAAGTGGAAGTTTCAATTCCAAGCTACATCATGACATCAAATCAAAAACTGTCTGAGAAAATGAAGTGATATTAATATGACCCTTCTGGATTAAGTTATTTAACCGCAAGGTGTCCATTGAGCGTGAGCTGAACTACTGTCTGGTCCTGGTACAAAGTGAGACTAATAAATTCACTTAAAGTGTCAACTTCAGTTTCAACTGCATAACTGAGTGGTCTCCAAACAGAAAACCCAATAGCTCAGCTCTTTGCTATTCTGATTTCCATTACATTCAGCAATAAACTAATCACAACTGGTGGAGTAACCACTGCAGTGATCTTGAATCTTTTTTTGGGGGGAGCTTGAATTACATGCTGGTGGTTACAATATTTTAAGGAAAAGCATACAAAGAAGACCAGTTCAGTTGAAAATTTAAAAAAGACTTTATTCTTTAGGAACATAGTAAAGGATGATATATAGGTCACTATGAAAGTTTTGAGACTGTATTATGGTACATTATTTCACTTCCAAGAAACACAGCAGACAGTGTCCTGTCTGATTCACCCATGCAAGTTTCAACTTGCTTGGCTCATTGGTGTTGCTGGGAGGGCTTCATTTGTTTTCATGCAGACGGATTTTACATTTCTTGATTTTTATGAATCTCAAAACTTTTGTAATGATCCACGTATCTGCCGTAAGTGTTAATAATGATTTTTAGGGGATTTTATTGTTTTTTCCCCCTTCCTTAATATATTACCCATTGCAAGCTTTATATTGCATTTCAGTTATTGAGATGACTAAACTCAATTATCTCTCTTAATGTGGCTAAAGTAACAAAAATGGACAGTTCTCCAGGTGGCCTTGGATGAACCCAGTTTTTCTCCTTCTTGCTTGTGGCTCTGAAGAATAACTATAGAATAGGTGGGGAATGCAACGTCCTGATAAGGAGAAATAGCCTGGAACAGCCTAGGCCTTGCCACTGTCTCTCCCGGGAAAGGTAGCATCTTGAGTTAGGGAGGGGCTGCTCAGGAAGATCAAACTTCCCTTTGAAAGAAATATATCCTTTAAAGCTTTATCACAGTGAGTGACATTGCCCTTGAGGTGTATAACCCAGGGCAGGCTACCTTTGTAGGTCCCTCAGCCAAGGTGCTGTGGGACATGAACAGCCAAGACTCCCTCTGCCTTGGGTACCTTCTGTGAGCCTTGGGGGATTCTAATGAACCTTAGGTTTCTGTCATCCCTTTCTGCCTGTCTCTGAATAATAAAATACATTTCAAGTAACTTCCTGTGTCTGAGTGCATTCTGTCTCATAGGATTCAGTAACCAGTGCACAGTAAGCCTGCTTTACAAAAAAAAACTTTATTTTTGCATGGAGGGGAAAGATATATTTCCTTGTCCTCTTTTCAAACATAAAATAATAAGTAAGATTCTGGGGTCCAGAGAAAGAGGTAATTACGAGGGATTAGTGTGTGGGAAAATTCATTATGAAACTGTCATATACATTATTAAACCCTCGTATATTCAAGTACAGATTAAGGCCATATTAGGAAATGGAGATACAAAAAGGCATGGCCCATAGTTTCTCATGGTTTATTTTTATTTTATTTTATTTATTTTCAGTCGTTTACTTTCTAGTGGAGGAAGGAAAACCTATGCAGAAACTTGTGGATCACAACAAGAGCAGGAGATGCACATGGCAGAATGAGGGATGTAGCAATAAATGTTTCTAGTTATCAAGGTGAGGGGAAGAAATTGTTGATTGCAGGTGGGGGGAGTTTCATGGAGGAGGACAAGTGTGCAGTGAGTTTCAGTGACTTTTTTTTTTTTTTCCATTTGTTTCACAGAGAACAGGGCAAGCGTTTTCATTTGTATGCTAAAGCTTTATTTAGTTCCTTAGTGGTTTCTCACTGTGGCAAAGCCCAGTTGGACTTGGTACAGATGGCTTAGGTGGTGCGCCAGAAGCCAGGGAATGCTGTCATTTTTGCTAAAATGGGGGGGGGAGTGGGGTGGGAAACTAAACAGGATTCAGCAAGCAACTTGTTGGAGGACTCTGCCCTGCCCAACCTAGCCCTTCCCCATGCAGGTCACATTCCTTTTCTGAACTATCTGACCTTGCAGGATTCTGTACAGAGTTGCTCCCTGCCCTGAGGTGGGAAAGTACAACTTACCGAGCCCCATTATGGTGGGAACAGGCCAAAAGACGGTGAAATGAGCACATTGCTAGGGTCTTCCTTCTTGCCCTGGTCTGGGAGGGGGAGAGTGGCTTGCTTCTCCAAAGGAACTTCCCTGCCCACCTATTGTCTGCAGACAATACTTCTCATCAGCTTAAATACATAAGAAGCCCAGAATGTGGTGGAAGCCAACTCACATATCAGCTATATTCAGAAATTGATGATGCTCATTTTTGGCAAGAAAATCTCAGTTTTGCTTACTGTCAGATTTCTTAATGATCTCTTAGAGATTCAGAATTGTGATCTAGCAACTACTTGTTTGGAGAGTGGGAATTGCTCCTGCCCTTCTTTTATGCTTTGTCAGTCAAAATGATAATTGGCATGTTTAGTCATGATGTAAGCTACTGATAGGGTAAGGATAGCTTGGAAATTAAGCTTTTTTTTCAAAGAGAATTTAGTCACCAGGATAGCATTTTGAATGTGAAGGAATGTAAAACTGGGACATTTTGCATTCCCCAAGGGTAACACTTTTCAACATTAATGAGCAAAGATTTGGACTGGGGCTAGTGCCTTTTAGTCTTAGATCAGACTAACAAATATGTATAATTCTGAATAAATAAAAATTGCCAGACTTTCTTAATTAACACGTCTTTCTTGTTGTGTTCTATTTGTATTGTAAGATATATATATTTACCTAGCTCCCTTAAAAATTCATCATGTTATATTTACAAATTAAGAAAATATTATGAAAAAAGAGTAAGATTAAGGAAGTTTAATTTAAATGCCTAATACAGGACATTTACATTTAAATATATTTTTCTTTTATTTTCTAAGATATCTTATTTTAAATCACAGTTGATTTCATGGTTGCTTCAGTATAATTTACTTTGTATTATTTTTTAATTTTTTTAGTATAATTTTCATAAAAGTAAAATTATGACTCTCACGAAACAATAAACATGCATTAAAGATGACATTAAACTCTATAAAGAGGAAACCAATAAGATATCCAAACCTGCTCAAAGGAGAATTTGAACAATGCACAGTTATATATTTCAAATGCATATATACATATATACACAAACACAATATTGCTGAAATAAATTTGCCATTGGATGATGCAAAATTGATTAATATTCTATAGGGCAATAAAATATAATGTAGCAATGTATATTTGGGATTATCTACAAATATTTCTAACAACAAAATTTATTTTCATTGCTATGGACAATCATTTGCCTACTATTAGTTTTCTACAAATTGACTTCTAAGTTTAAAAATAGCATAAAAATACCCAGTTTGAAAGAATCAAATAATTCCTGGCACCCACAACTCTGCTGAAAAACATCTGGTAATTTATTTTTCCCATTTCCAACTCTTGGACAATTTTCCTGACACCATATTTAATTATATATCTGAATTTGGTGCGAGGTAGGTGCCATTCTGGATGCAACATAAATAGTTGCACATTCTTACAAATTCATTAGTTATAATCTAATGCCTAAATTTAGGGTCTAATGTTATATGCTGCCTTGACATTTGGTGGGAGGGCCTTCACTGGTCTAAACACAAGTTCACCTGTTCACTCTGCTCCCATGAGTAAGGTCTTCTATCCAAACAACTCTTCTTATCAAGGAAACTATGAACAGTTCCTGCTTATCACTGAGTAGAAGGTTTCAGTTATCTGCCAGCCCTCATGATAATTCACACAAGCAAATCTCATCTTCCTATGGGAACCAGGGTTCTTCCCATGGGAACCAGGATTATCCTCTTGATACTATAAAGATGGTTCCCACAGTCCTGTTTGTTCACTCTGTGCCCAAGTGCAACCCTGTGTGGTCCCGTGTGGTGTGCAGTGTCCTTGTCCCCTGGCCTGTGAAGGAACTAACAAGCTACTGTCATTATCATCTCTTAAGGGTCAGATGTTAGATGTTCAAATATCCCATAAAACTGGGGGTAGAAACATTTAACATGAAAAGTTGAATCAGAACAGAACAGAGAAAGAGAAAAAGAATACATCTGAGAGCAAAAAGACCTGGGCCCAGCAGAAAGGGACAGTGAGATTTATGTTATGGGCTAGAAGAATCATTTAGACAGAGAAATGTTCATGTATGAATATTAGAAGAAAAAGGCAGAGTTTAGCTTTTTCAAGAGACTGGATATTTTTCAAAATGGCTGGAGTATATGGAGAGTGCAAGATAGTGGTTGTTTAGAGATAAGATATGGCAATGAAAGTCTTGTTTAGGAATTGAGACTTTATCTTAAACACAATATAATACAACAGAAAAAATTGGAAGGTAGATCAGGTTTGTGTTTAAAAGAATCATTTTGGCTTTAACAGAGAGTAAAGTTTGTTTTGACCAGGGTTTGGGGGCCCATTGTGGAGAGCAAGCTGTGAGACTGACAGGGTCCTCACATCCTGGGGAACATTCAGAGAATGAACCCTCAACTGCTTCTCCTCCATTCCTCAAACAGCTATATTCCATTCTTCATGCTCCCTCTGCCAGAAGTCACATAGCCCTTTCTTTGTCTAGTTAACTATGCAGAGATCCTTGAGATCTCTCCCTTCTTTCTCCTTGTCATATGCTAACAAAGTTAAGTAGTAACCACTAAGTCACATAGTTCTTCCTTGTTTTGTTAACTATGCTGGAATCCTAGTGATCTTTCCCTTCTTGCTTCTTGTCATGTGTTAACTAAGTTGAGTAGAAACCATAACAAGATAGTTTGTCTTTGTTAAAGTTATTTACATCTTCCTATTGTACTGTAAGACCAAAACTATGTCTTTTGTTTATACTATTTCTCCATGTTGTCTATGCTACTTCCCCCTGGACAACCCTGTACACATACTATAAAATAAAGCTGATTTTGTCCTTTGGTGCTGGATACAGCCATCAGCTCTGTCAGACCTCCCTATCCCATCCTTTGTTTACATCTCTTCTCTTATGCTGCATTTTCCTCATCCCCCACCAGTTCCACTCTAGTTCACTCTCCTTCCCGTGCTGGTTCACGACAGCCCATTAGGAGGTCCTAGTATAATGTGGTGTCTTCTTCAAAAGTAAACATACTAGACGTAGAAAAAATGGACTGATTCAGCAAGTATTGAGGAAGTAGGATTTATAGGGTTTGGTAATATGTGAGTACGGGTGTCAGATTTGGTTTCACATGAATTTCAGATAACCAGCAAATAAATATTTGGAACACATACTAAAAATTATTTATATTTAGCTGAAAATAAAAAGTAGTGCGGCAACCTCTATTTTATCTGCCAACCCCAGACATATGGTTGAGGGAAAAGAAAGAGTAAGAATGAGTTAAACAAGTTGTATGATTGGATGATAAGTACAGCTCAGTGACCAAAGGAGCACACTAGTGACAGGTAGACCAGCATGGGCACATTTCAGAAACTTTGAATGAAAGAATAGATACAAAGAACATATTATATGGTTCTCTTAATGTATTCACAGGAATCAAAACAGTGGTTGCCTGTGAGGTGGTGTTAGAGTGGGAGAGACTAAAAAAGGGAGGGTGGCAAGTTTCTCTAGAGTGACACAAATGTTCAGTACCTTAAATGAGTGGTGGTTATGTGGGTGTATACAATTGTCAAAATGTATTTGAACTGTCTACTAAAAAAGGTGCACACAATTTATTGGCTGTAAATTCTGCCTCAATTAAAAAGACAAATTCACAGTGATCTTGATCATTAATTTTATATATCAATTTAACTGGGCCATGGATATCTGGTTAAACATTATTTCTGGGTATGTCCATACAAATGTTTCTGAAAGACATTATCACTAATCTCTTAAGGTACGACTACCTGCTTTACTCAGTGCACCATTGGTGCAGGCAGCATTCAATTGGTTGAGGGCCCAAATAGGACAAAGAGGAGGAGGAAAGTTATCTCACATGACTGCTTAAACTGGGACATTGGTCTTCTACTGCCCTTCACTTCCTGGCTCTCAGGCCTTCAAATTATACCACTGGCTTTCCAGGGTCTTGCAGAAGGCAGATATTGGGAATTCCCTCTCTCTCCACTATCATATGAACCAATACTTTATGATAAATCTCTTTATATCTATAGATGTCTATCTATCACTATTTATTTTTACCTAATCTCTCTAGAAATATAACCATATACATCACCTATTGGCTCCATTTCTTTGGAAAATTATGACTGCTACAGCTCTTTCTTGTTTGGGAATAGAATAAATGACACAAATGATTCTACCAAGGAAGATGAAAATGCAAAGGTCATCTAGGAAATTCATTGGAAAGAATAGCCTTCCATGAGTAAGAAGATTTGTGCTTCACTGGATCTCATCCAAATTTTTTAAGTTCAGTGTCTTCTCTGTGACCCTGTGGATAAAAATATGTATGTGAAAGTGCTTAGTAGAAAGCCAAGTTTTGAGTAGTTTTTCAGGAAATACCAATTCTTTTCTCTTCTTTGTTGTTGTTACTGTCCTAAGTAGTGACTGGTTAACTAGCTTAAAGCATTTGCTCAAATCAGAACACAGAGGGTTAATTTTCGGCACTCAGAGTCAATCATTAGTAACTAAAAAGAGAAAGAGTCGTGAAAGAAAATTTTTATATTTTTGAAAGGGGATTTATGTTAAAAATTACATTGCATCATTTTGAAATATTTTGGGGGTTTAATCACTAGAAAGCCATTTTTAAAAAGTGTTACTGAATATTATTTCACTTGCAAGAGTTACTTTAAGTAATAACTTCCCTATAAATTATTTCTCCAAAGAATAACTCTTTGTCCTGTATTTGGTGGAAGTCATTATTTTTTTCTTTAGGATGTGATCTTTCTCTGTCATCAAGGCTGGAGAGGTAGAAGACGTTTTAAGGGTAGTTTCAAAAATTTAAAATATTTAAATCGTCTCAAAGAAATTTAATTAAATTAAATTAATTAATTTATTTTTATTCAGTATTCTTTTTTTATTATTAAATCATAGCTGTGTACATTAATGAGATCATGGGGCACCATACACTGGTTTTATAGACCGTTTGACACATTTTCACCACACTGGTTAACACAGCCTTCCTGGCATTTTCTTAGTTATTATGTTAAGACATTTACATTCTACATTTACTAAGTTTCACATATACCCTTGTAAGATGCACCGCAGGTATAATCCCACCAATCACCCTCCCTCCCCCCCTTCCCCCATCCCTCCCCTCCCTTTCTCACTTCCCCCTATTCTTAGATTATAACTGGGTTATAATGTGAAGCCATAAATTAGTTTCATAGTAGGGCTGAGTACATTAGATACTTTTTCTTCCATTCTTAAGATACTTTACTAAGAAGAGTATATTCCAGATCCATCCATGTAAACATGAAAGAGGTAAAGTCTCCATCTTTCTTTAAGGCTGCCTAATATTGCATGGTGTACATATACCACAATTTATTAATCCATTTGTGGATCAATGTGCACTTGGGCTTTTTCCATGACTTGGCAATTATGAATAGGGCTGCAATAAACATTCTTGTACAAATATCTTTGTTATGATGTGATTTTTAGTTTTCTGGGTATATGCCTAGTAGAGGAATTATAGGATTGAATGGCAGATCTATTTTTAGATCTCTAAGTGTTCTCCAAACATCTTTCCAAAAGGAATGTATTAATTTGCATTCCCACCAGCAGTGTAGAAGTGTTCCCTTTTCTCCACATCCACGCCAACATCTCTGGTCTTGGGATTTTGTGATATAGGCTAATCTTACTGGAGTTAGATGATATCTCAAAGTAGTTTTGATTTGCATTTCTCTGATGATTAAAGATGAGCATTTTTTCATATGTCTGTAGGCCCTGTGCCTGTCTTCTTCAGAGAAGTTTCTCTTCAAGTCCCTTGCCCAGCCTGCGATGGGATCACTTGTTCTTTTCTTGCTTATACATTTGAGTTCTCTGTGAATTCTGGTTATTAAACCTTTGTTGGAGACATAATCTGCAAATATATTCTCCTATTCTGAGGGCTCCTTGCTTGCTTTACTTACTATGTTCTTGGCTTTGCAGAAGCTTTTTAGTTTGATCCGGTCCTAAATTTGTTAAATTCTTGAGACAACTTTTGAGTCCTCCTCGAATTTCTAATTCTGACTTTTGAATTATTCCTCCAATTTCTAATCCCAAATTTTCCTCCAGTTTATTAATCTTGTTTGCAATCCATATTCTGAATTTGATTTCTGACATCTCGGCCAGCTGTTCATGAATGGGATCTTTAGTTATATCTGCCATATGTTTCCTTGGGGGAGGGGGGGTTGATCTATTCTGGTTATTCATGATACCAGAGTTTTTCACCTGATTCTGCTCCATGATTGTTTTACACCATTTGATTTTTCCCCTGGAGCTTTGTTGAGGACCCTTACAGTGCTATGGCCTGAGAAACCGGGGCCCTGTTTGGTGCGGTGGGGCTACGTGGTTCTGTCTTGTTTTCAGCTGTTTGACCCTAGTGAAGTAGTTACTCTGGGTTGAAGTCTCAGCTGTGGAGAAATACCAGCAATTAAGTCTCCCTGCCCCCAACAGGTAACAATTGGAAAAGGAAAATCAAACCTTCCTACAACCACACACCCAGGGCACCATCTGAATAGTCCTTGGGCAATTGGCTCAGTTCAAAAGGTCCAAATCAATTGTCTCAGTCAGTACCTGTCTCAGGTGGGAGAGTTTAAAAGGTCTCTGGCAACTGGATCACAGGGGTCTGGTGACTACTCTGATATGGCTTGCTCCAGTGCTGCGTGGAGTCAGGAGGGGCCACCCAGCAAATGGATCAGTCTGGGAAGGTTGATACTTCCTTCCCCACCTTGCACCTCTGTCACACCCAGTCACTGATAGCCCCGCAGTTGGTTGACCCAGTTGCCTGTAGTGAACAGATATTCCAGGGCTTTGCACCTGCCTGAATCACAAGTTAATCTATTTATGCTCAGCCAGGCTGTTGCGCTCTGCCTCTATCTAGCAGGGGGAGGTTAGGCCTGACAACCTCAGGCGCTTGTTGGAGGCTGGGGGGTGTTCACTCAGTTCCAGCCCCACCCCTGATTGATGTTACTGACAGAACAGAACAACTTTGCGGGAATTTGTTTCTGTCACTGCTAAATTACCCTGCAGAAGACAAGGTGTTTTGAGTTCCCAGAGCCTGCACCTCAGGCCCTGTGTTTGCTCCTGCAGGTTTGTATTTGGTTTCCTTTCAGTTCTAGCCTCCTGTCTTCCTTTGTGTGTAGGCTGACGATCTCCTGAGGGCCGGGTGCATCTTAGGCTCAGTAAAGTGGTCCTCTGGGTCAGCCCCACCCTGGGAACTCCCGGGTCTGTGAGTGCATTTCTAGTCTCTGCACTCCACCCAGGTCGGTACCGCCTCAGGCAAACCCTTTACTCATGGTGCCTGCGTTTCCATCCCAGATCTGTTCCGTGGTGGTTGCCACCTGAGTAGATGCCCGGCCTCCTCTGGTTGCCCAGGGAGACAGGGGGTGTGGCTCAGAATATCCGGGAGTGAGCCCTATTGTTGCTAAAAGATGACTGCTGCTCTGCGCCTCAGGGCACAGCTGCTCTGGTGTGGTTCCCTCTCAGCCTATCGTCCTCTCCTCGCTCCTGTGCCCCAGAGTCAGAACTGACCAGCTGCAGTTTAGGCACTGTCCATATCCCTTAAGAAATCACCCAGGAATCTGGACTCCTGGGGACAGGTCTTCAGACCTCAGAGTAGAGTGGAGGTGAGTGCTGGGAGCTCAGAGTTACAGGTAGAGAATATATACAGTTTTATACAGTTTCATTCCTGGCAGGAGAACGCTGTGGCACCCTAGTAGGGGAGGTAGGTCCAGTTTTTAGAGGGTCTCTCCAGTGGAGTGTAGTAGGAGGACCTTTGAACTCTGCTCGTTTGTTTGTGGGGCACTCTGAGCCATTCTAATAGGTGAGGGGACTCCCATCTGCTTGGTGATGGATTTTGTACCTTTTGTTTGTATCCTTGGGGTCGTAGCTCACCCCAGCAGGGTTGATGTGCGTTCTTCAACCTTCTCTCTTGGTGCATCTCAAATCCACCAGGTTACTTGCTAAATTTCTGTCCTTTAATTCTCCTTCTGGACGGGACCCTCTGTGGAAAGCTGGCTTCAGTCAGCTATCTTGTCTTCCAGAAAAATCTCAAAGAAAATTTAAAAAGAAAAAATATGAAGTATTTTTACTATCAAGATAATGTATCCGTAAGATTATGATCATATTATTTATGGTTTAAATATTCAGTTCAAACATCTTTCACATCTGCAGGGAGAATTTCCAAGAGATATAAAAGGGAAATCTTGTCTTACAGAGATTCTAGTAGCATAACCACTTCTTTGATAGAGTTGAGAAATTCCTTCCTTTCAGTAAATTTAAAACTTATAGAATAATCAATCTTTTGAATGAAGAATAAGGTACATGCTATTTAAATTTAAAAGCTATACCATTTTCCCCTGCAAAATGAAGAGAGAATATGTTTTCCTTTTGAAATTCCACAGTGCATAAAATAGCTCCAATTAACTAAATTTCAAGAAATAATTATTGTTACTTGTTTTTTGCTCTTCAGTAGTTTCTGAAAATACTTCTTGTAGTGACTGCAGCCTCCTTACCAGAAGCTCTGGCTTTCTAATTACCTGTAAGTCTGGGAAGAAGGACAACCTGACCAAAGATGGTGGCAGATGAGGGGGATGCAGGGACCATTTCGGCCTAACTGTTCAAGTCATTGCTGTCTGTGACATGTGTGGGGCCACTGTACATGCCTACTTTTCAACCACTTGGCTTTAGGGATCCCTCTTATATGTGGACCAGTTTCCTGCTTCCTTTTCTTTTTTAGAGCAGGTGCCAAAATTCAGTCTGCTGGTCTTTTCTGCTTAGGAACTCTTCTGGTTTTCCTGTCCTGACTTCAGTATAAAACACATTCCCCTCAAATCCCCACTTCTTTGCTGCCTTCAATATTTGGTGTACAAAAATTACATTATTCATTATTCTATTTTGGAGTATTTTTTTAAAACTGTTTCACTCTGTTGCCCTGTATAGAGTGCTCTGGCATCATAGCTCAAACTGTTGGGCTCAAGCAGCCTCAAACCGTTGGGCTCAAGCAGTCTTCTTGCCTCAGCCTCTAGAGTAGCAGGGACTACAGGTGTGTTCCTCCATACTAATTTTTTTTTTTTTGGAAATTAGTCTTATGATAGTAGGACTCTTTTGTCTGTAAAATGAAATAATAGTAACAACTCTCTCATAAGTTTTCCACAGCAATAAAATGAGACAACACATAAAAAGCTTTTCTGGTGTTGTGCCATCGTAAATACTCAGTAAATATTAGCTGTTTATAGTTATTATTTCTGGAAATTCAGCAGTTTAGTTTAGGCTGTATGTTGGTTGAAATAAAGGTGTCAGAGTTTAACCTGTTTTTGAGATTTAAAAAAAATGAGGAGAAAAAAATATATGTCTAAAAGTCAACTTTTGAATTAGTGGTTTTTCCATCCTTTGCAGTTACTAGCCCCACTTTGGGCAGTATATAATGTATTGACTTACATGTTCCAAGGGCACTTTATAGCATCCGTTGGTAACGTTTCACTAATAAAGGTATCACTTTACAAAAAGAAAGACTGACTTGAGGGAACTTGAGAGGCAAAGTCATAAAGAAGAGCAGGTGACCCCCATAAATCAAATAAGGGTTTTTGGTACGTAATAATATGAAGAAATCATATTGAAAACTATTAGTGTGTCTAGGGCAAACAAGGACCCAAGGAGAGAGAGGGCCTCTGCAAAGATTAAACAAGCCCCAAGGGTGAGTAATACACCTTGCAACTCTCTCAAGCAGCACATAGTAATTTTATGGATGGCGTCTTTATGAATGCCTTTATTACAAAACAAAATTTCTAGACTATCATCAGGAAGGTACAAAACATAAGGAATTAATAAAGTCTCTAATTCACGTGGGATCATCAAACACGTCACCATAGTAAAATGATACCATGTGGGTAAGGTGCCCTGACAGCTTGGAGGAAGAAACCGAACTTTGCTCTGGGGTTCTGGCAAGGCCTGCGTGGAGGAGGAAACACCGCGTCAGGACAGGGACGCACGAGCAGACATCACCCAGCAGGGAATTAGGGTTTCTGGGAAAATTAATCTTTCCTAAACTCTCTCTATCCGTGGTCTTACGGTATTGTGGTCAGAGCTTCATGAATATGGTCGTACTTGAACTGGATAAACACCATGTGGGGAGATATTGTATCCAAATTTTACAGGTTTTGAAATTGATGGTTATAAGTCACAAAGGCTCGAGTTTACGCAGTTAGCTAGAGGCAGATGTGACCTCTGAATCCACGATTGCATGACTCCATGGTTTTTCCACTTCAAAACACTGCCCTGAGGACATTCCAGAAACAGATCTTGGACTGGCAAACTTACGGTATTTTGGAGAAAATGGCAAGTTGGAGAAAGAATAAGTAGGTCAGTGTCACAAGAGCTTGTAGTTTGGGAAAGAGAAAAGGTATGTGGCCAAATAGTAAAGTTAAAGGACGTTTTTATATTTCATTCTCTTTAAAGTTTATTATTTAATTTTATCATTTTAAGACAAGGTCTACTAACTCTGTCATCAGGGGCTAGAGTACATTATAGCTCACTGCAACCTCAAACACCTGGGCTCAAGTGAGCCTTCAGTCTCAGACTCCCTAGTAGTTGGGACTATAGGCATGTGCCACCAAATCCGGCTCATTTTTTCTGTTATCATTATGTTGCTGATAAAAATAATTTTTCTGTTATCTGTAGAGATGGGGTTCTCCCTCAGGCTGATCTCAAACTCCTGGCCTCAAGTGATCCTCCCATCTCAGCCTCCCAAAGTGCTAGGTTTACAGGCAAGAGTCATTGTGCTGGGCCTCAGATTCTAATGTTTATATTTCCTTCCATCTACTGTCTTATACAACACTTTCTTCTCATGTCTGGCATACACATGTCATATCATCAAAACAATCTCAGTTTTATATGTTTATTCTCTTTCTCTTTTCTCTAATACTCTCAATATTATCTCTGTCTTCATAAAAGACTTGTCCTAATTATAGTAGTATTTAGTCCAAAAATTCAGATCAAAAATTCTTGGATTCCTTCTTGTTGTCTTGAACTTAGGAATGAACTTTAAATGAGCCACTTATAAATGACTTGTAGCTTTTCTTTGCTTTTTTTTTTAAATTTTAAAATATTGAGGGCAGTAGAAACATTTTTGTTACAGAGAAAACTTTTATAATGCTTAAGTCAGGACTATAAGTGTGCTCCTCACCTGGATGGTGTTCATTGCCCCCATTAGGTAGGTTTTTACCCCTCCCTCCACCGCTCTCCCTTTTTGATTTCCAATGACTTTTACTGCTTTCTCTGCCCATGTGTACCCATTAGTGAGTACATACGGTATTTGCTTTTCTATTCCTGAGATACTTTACTTAGGTTAATAGTCTCCAACTTGCTTTAAAGGACATTCATTCATTTATTTTTATGTCTGGGTAGTACTTCCTGGTGTACTTATACCATATTTTGTTAATACAAAGTTATTGTATTGATGAATTGATGGACACTTAAGTTTATTTCCCTTCTTTGCAGCTGTGGATTGTGTTGCAATAATACTTTGAGTGTAAGTGTTCTTTTGATAAAATGACTTCTTTTTCTTTATAGGTACCCAATAGTGGGATTTCTGGGTTGAATAATATGTCTATGTTTATTTCTTTGAGGACTCTCCACACTGTTTTCCATAGGAGGTTGTATTAATTTGCAGTCCACCAACAGTGTGTAAGTGTTCCTTTCTTTCTGACAGGGGTAAGTTGAGATATCATTCTGGTTTTAATTTGTATTTCCCTGATGATTTGTGATGTTGCTGATCTGTAGCTTTTCATGTCTCTCAGGAGGTAAATTTTCAAAATTGATTCAATATTCTGTTGAAAAGCATTCCGGTAAAAAAAAAAAAAAAATTAAGGGGCCAAGTAGTATTCCATTTCATGTAAAGATGGTTTGGCCAGCTCTTGTCCTGATCTAGGTTGGTCATTAAAAGTCCCATGACATTGTTTTTAAAAGACTTAGAAGTGTTTAGTCTGGAGTTTTGGCCAACTTCCACGTTAAGCCATTGGGTTCTGCCTCTTAGCTCCTCTCTGTGGCTTTTAATGGGATTCTTGGTTATTTTCTCAGACCTCTCTCTGGATGACTAGGAAACTCTCTTCAGTAATCAGGTACATACACATTCTTGTCCCTGGTACTAAGATTTGAGCCAGCAGGTCAATAGATTTGGGAGATTTCTACATAAGTTGTCTCACACTAATAACTGGGGAGTCTCTGGGCATTTCTATGTTCTACTAATCTACTGCTATGTAACAAACCACTCTAAAACTTAGTGGGTTCAAACAATGATAACATTTATTTTACTTACATTTCCGCATTTTAGGTGAGACTTGTGGAAACAAATGTGCCTGCTTTATTTGGCATCAATTGGATCAGCTTTCAGGCTGGAGCCTGGAATTACTTGATGGCTTGCTGCCTGCATGTGTCAGCCAGACGGGATGGCTGTGAACTGGGACCTCTGCAGGGGGCTGTGGTCAAGACCCCTCTACATGATCTTTCCATTGGCAACTCGCCTTTTTCACAGTTTAGCTGCTATGTTTCTGATAGTCAGGTGGACGCTGAATCTTTTTTGTTTAACTTAGCCTTAGAAACTGTAAATGCCTCTTCTACAACATTCTATTTGTGTGGAATGAGTTGTTTCATCCAATCCACATTCAAAGGGAAGGAAATTCGGTGCCACTTTTTGAATAGAGATATATTAAAGAATTTGTGTCTGTATTTGAAAACACTGCACCCACCTCCTTGCCTCTATTTAAAATGAGGAAAGGAAGCGTCAGAGAGTAGCAGAGCTGTGATTCGATTCCAGACTGTCTTATTTTAAATTCGTTTCTTTTCTCAATCTTAAACGTATTGATGACTATTCTAAGTGTACCTTTATGATAAAGAACTTCTACTATTTTGTCTAAATCAGGCATTGACAAGCCATGGTCTATGGGCCAAATCTAATGCATTGTTTGTTTTTGTAAGTAAAGTCGTTCTGAGGCACAACCATATTTTTTAAATTTATACTTTGTCCACTGCTGTTTATACTCAGTAATGGGAGCTGAATAGTTGTAATAGAGTCCTTTACAGAAAGTTTGCCAACCCCTCCTTTAGATTGTCCATCTACTGTACATGTGATTCCTGGACTTGAGAAGATGGACAGCTGGCTTAATACTAACTAAATGGACAGCAGGATCCTAAACTGGTGGAACTCAAAAACTGACATTTTGTCCCAGGGCCAAAGTGTGTGCAGGCTTGTACAGTGTACATGAAGCTGCGTAATATGACAAGGGGATCTATAAAAGCCATCACCACATCCTATTGTATCAGCCAGGGTGCAGAACCACTAGAGATTTTCCATAGAGATTTGACCTCATGCAATCTGGGGACCTGGTTCAATAGTTTATGGTTCTTTTCTTTTATATCGAGTGCTCTAGCCTGGAGTCATCACAATAGTCATACAAGAAAGAAAGCATTGACAAGGCGGAGCAAGATGGACTGAGCTAAAATCCATGAGGGTGAACTAGAGCCTTAGGATGGGTCTATATAAAGATAGACTAGAACAATCATCATTCTGTTACTTCTTCTAAGTCTCCTGCTTTGGTAATGTGGGTGACCTGTAGGAGAAATTGGTACCTTGGTCATTTATTTACCTGGCCCAGCAGTCAGAGATGCTGATGCAGGGCAGGCAGGAAGCTGAATGTGTAGTTCCTGCATCTCAGATCCAGCTCCAACCTCTAGAGCAGCAGATCCAGCTCCTCAACCTTCTTACTGCTGCGAACCTTTAGTACAGTCCAAAGGAGTCGCGACCCACAGGTTGAGAACCGCTGCTCTAGAGGGCAAAAATAATACGGTTGCTACCTCACTCCTATCTTCCAAATCTCATGCAAGATGCCTCTCACAGCCCTCATGCACAAGAATCACATGAGGAAGGTAATCTGAGAAATGGATGTCCAGCTTGGTTTAGACATCTGCCATTTCACTAAAGTATAATGGGATATAGTGAGCTGCAGGGCTCATGGGAAGAACATTGCACCGACACTTCAGATCCACATACACTGACCAAACTGCCCCTCACCTGTGTTCTGTGCTTGGTGATGATGCCACAGCAGTGACCCGGAAGTCTTTGAAGACTTTTTCCACTTCTTTAGCCCATCTATCTCAAATGGCCATGCCACTGCAACTCCCTGAGTCCAGCTATCGCCACTCCCTGTGAGATCACTGAAGTGACTTGTTGGGACTGTCCTGGTCCTGTAATCACCCCACTGCTCTCTGAGTAGGCTGTCTAAAATGTAAGTCTCATAACCACCACTCCAAGTTATTTAATGTCTTCTTATATTATTCCAAATAAAGTCTCACTTTAGCATGGTATACAAAGCCATTCATAATTTGAACAACCTCCTCTCTCTCCATTCTCCCACTTTTAGATCATGCCTTGGCCCAAATCCCCTTTTCATAGATCTATTGACATTTCACCTTCTTTCATATCCTTATAGTTTATGTATGCTATTTCAGCTCTTTCCTTCCAGCTTCTGCACTTTCTGCACAACAGATATACTTTCTTCTCCAGAATATCTTGTATTCATTCTGGAGCTGTGTCTCCAGTTCCATCTTCTTTGGGACCCTTCTGTGAGCCTTCTCCCCACTGCTCCAATTTGGGCAGTGCTGTTTCTCTGTGTTCTTGTTAACCACAGGAGCCCATGTGGTATTTGACTGTGGTTTATTAATAATAATAAAAATTATTATTATGGTATCTGGAGCTATAGAATATACACTGTGAACCAAATATAGTCCAAACTTTACAGTCTCAGTTAAGTCTTAGAGTAAACCCAGAATGTGGGTGCTAACTCTGACAAGAATTAATGTAATTTGTCCACAGTCATATTCCTAAGAAGAACTTGACTTTCCCCTTTGACTTTCCACTTTGTGTCCATTAGTTCCTTGAACAGGGTCTAGTTAATAGGAGATATTCCTTAAATGTTTACATAATTTCAGTCAGAAAGGAGGAATAAATTTTTGAAATCTATTGCACACTGTGGTGACAATAATAGTAGAATGTATACATATTTGGAGATATAGTGTCACTTTTTTGCCCTTGTTATAGTGCCATGGTGTCATAGCTCACAGAAACCTCAAAGTCTTAGGCTCAAGCGATTCTCTTGCCTCAGACTCCCAAGTAACTGGGACTACAGGCTCCTGCCACAGTGCCTGGCTATTTTTTGAGACGAGGTCTAACCCTGGCTCAGGTGTGTCTGGAACCTGTGAGCTCAGGCAATCCACCTGCCTCAGCCTCCCAGAGTGCTAGTATTACAGGCGTGAGCCCCCACACTAGCCCCAGAATGTACATTTCAAAACGTGTAAGAGAGTAGATTTTAAATGTTCACATAACAAAAAAAAAGTATGTGATGTGATACATATGTTAGTTACCTTAATTTAATAATTTATTACTGCATATATATAAAAATCATATTGTAGCCAATAAATATATGCAACTACTATTTGTCAATAAAAAATAAAATTAAATTTTAATGAATGGATAAGTCAATGAATATTAATTTCAGTCTTTTAACATAATCCTTAGATTTTTAATGCCCTAAATCAGAAAAAGGGCTTCTAACTGATAATTTTAGTCTTTATGAGAACTTGGGAATTTTTGACAGGCAGGCCATTCAACTATCTTGGATTAAATCATACACCAAATTGTATACTGTAAATCACATGAAACCTCACCCTTCTAGAAAATGAGGATTTTGTTATTAAAACATCCTAAACGTTGATATTTACTGCCAGTTCTGTATGAATTATGGTGTTATTACATAATTCAAAGCTATATTTTATGATAAATGGATAATGAAATGATCGACACTTTAGATATTATCAAAATATAAACTATATTAAAAAATTTAAGAGCACAAAATTATAATTAAAAATGATAAAAATATAAGTTAGAAAAATAAATCTTATCTTATTGGAATGATATAATAAAAAATAATAGGAAATCATTTTTCAACTATTAGATTGTCTGTGTTAAAAAAGAATATATGCTGTAGAAATTTATAATTCTTTCCTGTCACCGAGCACCAAAAACCTCCTTCTATAATTTGAGGAATTTATAACTTACAAGTTGTGGTGGAAGGCACAGACTGTCTCCTACTAGAGAAGCTGAAACTTTTAGACACTACATTTGCACCTCCCATGGAATATGACCCAGAGTCTTCAAGTAGCGCAAGAATCAGAGATGGTAGATTGAATGAAAAAACAGTATTTTTTATCCTCTCTAAACACAATGTATTACACAGAATACTTCACCTCAGGTTACCAAAGTGTGTGTGGGTTTTTCCCCTCACAAGAAAAAATTCTTCAGTGGACACCATTAGGGGGTCCTATAATTCAATTCAATTCAGACACTATCTACTTTGTGTTAGTATCAAATCCCATTCCTCCCATTACTTTAGGTGCTGATCACAAGCCCCAGGTTGTGACCAATGCTTTTGACTAATTCCAGCTATAATTTGGAGTTGACTAATTCCAGCTATAATTTGGAGTTCCCATAGTCCCCTTCTGCAGTTCTGTTAATTTTCTAGAGCAGCTCACAGAATTCAGGGAAACATTTCATGATGTTTGCCTATTCATTATAAAGGATATTACAAAAGATACAGAAGAACAGCCAGATGAAAGAGATGCAGAGGACAGGTCATGGGGGGAGGAGCTTCCATGACCTTTGGGTCTTTCACCCTCCTGGCACCTTTCTACTTGTTCACAATCCAGAAGCTGTCTGTACCCCCATCCTTCTGGGTTTTTATGGAGGCTTCACTAGTTAGGCATGATTGACTAAACCATTGGCACTGGCAATCAACTCAACCTCAGCCCCCTTTCCTCCCCAGTGGGTGCAGGTGGGACAGAATTTTCAAACCCCCTAATCAGGGCGGCGCCTGTGGCTCAGTTGGTAAGGCGCCAGCCCCATATACCGAGGGTGGTGGTTCAAACCCGGCCCCGGCTGAACTGCAACCAAAAAATAGCTGGGCGTTGTGGCAGGCACCTGTAGTCCCAGCTACTTGGGAGGCTGAGGCAAGAGAATCGCTTAAGCCCAGGAGTTGGAGGTTGCTGTGAGCTGTGTGATGCCATGGCACTCTACTGGGGGCCATAAAGTGAGACTCTGTCTCTACGAAAAGAAAAGAAAACAAACCCCCAATCATATATTTGGTTTCTCTGGCAACCAGGTCCCATTCAGAGGCTATCTAGGGGCCCACCAAGAGTCACTTCATTAGAACAAAAGATGCTTCTATCACCCAGGAAATCCCAAAGGTTTTAGAAGTTCTGGGTCAGATGCTCCTATTACTTAGGAAACTGCCATGGTTTTAGGAGCTCTGTGCTGGGGTCTGCGCTCAAAGACCAAATATTAGAACAAAAGATTCCCCTAGCACCCTAATCCACAAAGGTTTAGGAGCTCTGGTTCAGGAACCAGGGGTAGAAACCAAATACATATTTCACAACATCAAAGTAGGGAAATCTCTGGAGGCAGCTGACAGTTGCTATGAGCTTAATTTTCTTGATGCAGAATTGGTAGTGGTGTCAAGTGCATTGCTTCATGATTTTGAAATGGTCCGAATTTTCTTTTTTTATTGTTGGGGATTCATTGAGGGTACAATAAGCCAGGTTACACTGATTGCAATTGTTAGGTAAAGTCCCTCTTGCAATCATGTCTTGCCCCCATAAAGTGTGACACACACCAAGGCCCCACCCACCTCCCTCCTTCCCTCTTTCTATTCCTCCCCATAACCATAATTGTCATTAATTGTCCTCATATCAAAATTGAGTACATAGGATTCATGCTTCTCCATTCTTGTGATGCTTTACTAAGAATAATGTCTTCCACATCCATCCAGGTTAATACGAAGGATGTAGTCTCCATTTTTTTTAATGGCTGAATAGTATTCCATGGTATACATATACCACAGCTTGTTAATCCATTCCTGGGTTGGTGGGCATTTAGGCTGTTTCCACATTTTGGCGATTGTAAATTGAGCTGCAATAAACAGTCTAGTACAAGTGTCCTTATGATAAAAGGATTTTTTTCCTTCTGGGTAGATGCCCAGTAATGGGATTGCAGGATCAAATGGGAGGTCTAGCTTGAGTGCTTTGAGGTTTCTCCATACTTCCTTCCAGAAAGGTTGTACTAGTTTGCAGTCCCACCAGCAGTGTAAAAGTGTTCCCTTCTCTCCACATCCACGCCAGCATCTGCAGTTTTGAGATTTTGTGATGTGGGACATTCTCACTGGGGTTAGATGATATCTCAGGGTTGTTTTGATTTGCATTTCTCTAATATATAGAGATGATGAACATTTTTTCATGTGTTTGTTAGCCATTCGCCTGTCGTCTTTAGAGAAAGTTCTATTCATGTCTCTTGCCCATTGATGTATGGGATTGTTGGCTTTTTTCATGTGGATTAATTTGAGTTCTCTATAGATCCTAGTTATCAAGCTTTTGTCTGATTGAAAATATGCAAATATCCTTTCCCATTGTGTAGGTTGTCTCTTTGCTTTGGTTATTGTCTCCTTAGCTGTACAGAAGCTTTTCAGTTTAATGAAGTCCCATTTGTTTATATTTGTTGTTGTTGCAATTGCCATGGCAGTCTTCTTCATGAAGTCTTTCCCCAGGCCAATATCTTCCAGTGTTTTTCCTATGCTTTCTTGGAGGATTTTTATTGTTTCATGCCTTAAGTTTAAGTCCTTTATCCATCTTGAATCAATTTTTGTGAGTGGGGAAAGGTGTGGGTCCAGTTTCAGTCTTTTACATGTAGACATCCAGTTCTCCCAACACCATTTATTGAATAGGGAGTCTTTCCCCCAAGGTATGTTCTTGTTTGGTTTATCAAAGATTAGGTGGTTGTAAAATGTTAGTTTCATTTCTTGGTTTTCAATTCGATTCCAAGTGTCTATGTCTCTGTTTTTGTGCCAGTACCATGCTGTCTTGAGCACTATGGCTTTGTAGTACAGACTAAAATCTGGTATGCTGATGCCCCCAGCTTTATTTTTGTTACAGAGAACTGCCTTAGCTATACGGGGTTTTTTCCGGTTCCATACAAAACGCAGAATCATTTTTTCCAAATCTTGAAAGTACAATGTTGGTATTTTGATAGGAATGGCATTGAATAGGTAGATTGCTTTCAAGGAAGAGCTTATTCCTGTACTGCAGAAATTATTCCAAAAAATTGAGGAAGAAGGAATCTTCCCCAACACATTCTATGAAGCAAACATCACCCTGATACCAAAACCAGGAAAAGACCGAAACAAAAAGGAGAATTTCAGACCAATCTCACTCATGAACATAGACGCAAAAATTCTCAACAAAATCCTAGCCAATAGATTACAGCTTATCATCAAAAAAGTCATTCATCATGATCAAGTAGGCTTCATCCCAGGGATGCAAGGCTGGTTTAACATACGCAAGTCTATAAACGTTATCTACCATATTAACAGAGGCAAAAATAAAGATCACATGATCCTCTCAATAGATGCAGAAAAAGCATTTGATAAAATCCAGCATCCTTTTCTAATTAGAACACTGAAGAGTATAGGCATAGGTGGCACGTTTCTACAACTGATTCAAGCTATCTATGACAAACCCACAGCCAATATTTTACTGAATGGAGTAAAACTGAAAGCTTTTCCTCTTAGAACTGGAACCAGACAAGGTTGTCCTCTGTCACCTTTACTATTCAATGTAGTGCTGGAAGTTCTAGCCAATACAATTAGGCAAGACAAGGAAATAAAGGGAATCCAAATGGGAGCAGAGGAGGTCAAACTCTCCCTCTTTGCTGACGACATGATCTTATACTTAGAGAACCCCAAAGACTCAACCACAAGACTCCTAGAAGTCATCAAAAAATACAGTAATGTTTCAGGATATAAAATCAATGTCCACAAGTCAGTAGCCTTTGTGTACACTAATAACAGTCAAGATGAGAAGCTAATTAAGGACACAACTCCCTTCACCATAGTCTCAAAGAAAATGAAATACCTAGGAATATACCTAACGAAGGAGGTGAAGGACCTCTATAAAGAAAACTGAAATCCTCAGAAAGGAAATAGCAGAGGATATTTACAAATGGAACAACATACCATGCTCATGGATGGGAAGAATCAACATTGTTAAAAGGTCCGAATTTTCTTTTCTGACCAGTTCTGTGCCATGGTTTGACTGTTGTTTTGGCTGTTTGCCTGTAAGGCTGGTTCTTCACCCTTGCCAATGATTCTGTAAGCTTCTTATCATCCTTTCAAGAATACCTGTTTTTTGTTTTGTTTTGTTTTTTAAACTTAATTTTTATTAAATAATAACTATACATGAATGGGGTACAATGTGATGATTTGATATACAATATGGAATTCTTAAATCAAACTTATTAACATAACCATCACCTCACTTACTTATTTTTTTGTGGTAAGACATTTATAATTTACTCTTAGTTGTTTTGAAGTATACCCTTGCATTGTGCATATTAGGTGAGGCTAGCAACCTGTCGAAGACTGAAACTGAACCCTCACCTTTCATCATTGACAAAAATTGATTATCACTGGATAGAAGATTTAAACAAGTTCTTTTTATGCTTAATCACCCTCAGTAGTCACCCACCTAGTTACATCTCCATAGGAAGAAGAAATCTCTAGACACGCAGCAGCCACCTTATGAATATAAGGGGATAAACAGTCAGATGAATCTGAAACCAGGTAATGCAGAGAACTAAATTGTGGAGCTGCTGAATTAATAACACTGGAATTGCCTCTGTGTGGACATTGGATAGACACACTAAATAAAATTCTGGTCTGGCAAGATGGTGGGGAAATTGCCATCCTAAAGCAGTACTGAACAAATGTGAATCGGTACAATAATTTGGAAAGTAATTTGATAGCTTCTATATATATATATATATATTTTTTTTTGAGACAGAGTCTTACTTTGTCACCCTTGATAGAGTGCTATGGCCTCATAGCTCACAGCAACCTCAAACCCTTGGGTTCAAATGATTTTCTCACCTCAGCCTCCCTGCTGGCTGGGACTACAGGTGCCCACTAGAACACCCAGCTATTTTTAGAGATGGCGTCTCACTCTTACTCAGGCTGGTCTTGAACTCCTGAGCTCAAGCAATCCACCCTCCTCAGCCTCCAAGAGTTTTGGGATTATTGGTGTGAATCACTATGCCTGGCCAGTTTCTATAAATTCTTTGACCCAGCATGTTCAGTTTTAGAGATCTAGTTTATAGGTAAAAAAGTAAAGTACTAGCATATAACAACATAAGAAGGATATTTATTGTAATATTACTAACGGCAAAATAATGAAATTGACCCAAATGTCCGTTACCAGGGCATAACTAAATAGATAGTTATATATGTGTACATGATAAATATATATACAATTATAGTTATATAGTTGTATCTATAATTACATAACTACAAAAATACCTGAAGGGATGGTCAATATAGAGTATCATCCTACTTTTATAAAAGACAGCAATTAAAAATTACTGTGTGCTTTTCTGGTATATATACATGTATATATGAATGTGGATAAAAACATGGAAATCTAAACTCCAAACTGTTGACATTGGTTGCTTCAAGAAAGTGAGGTTATATTCAGGAAAGTGGAAGTAGATAAAGTTTTCTTTATATGATTCAGCATTATTTGGCTCATCACAATAAATGTGCATTATTTCATATGTACAAACAAGAGTGGAAAAGCTTTCTCTAAACCTTTATCATCATCTCACACTGGTAAGTGGGTTTGGAGAGGCAACATACTACAGTGGTTATGAACGTAAGTCTTAAATACTGGCTTTTTCCTAACTAAACTGTTACAAGCTTGAGCAGAATACTTTCTCTTTAAGGACTGCTTTCTTCATTTAGAAAGGTATGGTAATATCTTTTAGTTTTTTGCCTTCCACTGCCTGCTATGAGACAACTTCCCACTCTTTTTAGCAATCCCTCAACAAACAGAAGGACCACAAAATAAAAGAAGTTTTATCTAATGCATACTGAGCAATTTGTAAAGGAGTTTTTATTTTTAGGGCAGTTTCACATTCATAGCAAAATTAAGGAGAAGGTACAGAGCATTCTCAAATACTTTCTGCCCCCACACAAGCAGTTTCCCTCATATCAAAGTTCTCCACCAAAGTGCTACCAGCATGAGGTGGATGTAACTGACATATTATCACCTAAAGTCAGTAGTTTATGTTAGGGTTCACTCTTGGCATTGTGCATTCTGTGGGTTTGGACAACTGTGTGATGATACGTATTTGTCATTGTGATATGTGTATAATGCACAGAATTTTCACATTCCTACAAATTGTCTATGCTCTGCCCTCCTATACTGCTTACATGACTAATGGGAGACTCACAGTTTATCATCTTGCTGGTTGAAATGGAAACTCTCTGACCAAGAACAAAACTCCTCTTCTCACACCTAATCTTAAATTAATTATAGGGTGGTTAGCAAAGGAGAATGCTCAAATTCTGGGCTTGCAATGGCCTTGAGAAAATCATACATGACTTCCATTCCTTGTGCTAGCAATTTTTGGTTTGCTGAATGTTCATGAGGAAGGCAAAAGCATCCTTCTTGCCTCTGTCTGTCTAATATGTATACCATATCTTATTTAGTTCAAGGAGTTGACTTAATTTATAGGCACTAATGTTATGAACAAAATTTCTATTTCACACTAACTGTCTAAAACATTTGTCTGATAGACGGTATTTTAGTTTGCTAGGGCTTCCCTAACAAAGCATGACAAATGTAGTGGCTTAAACAACAAAAATTCATTGCCTCACAGTTCTAGAGACTAAAAGTTCAAGATCAAGGTTTGTTAGCAGGTTTGCTTCTTTCTAAGGGCTCTGAGGGAGAATATGTTTTATATACCTTTCTTAGCTTCTGGTCGTTTTTGGCCATCTTTGGTTTTTGGCCATTCCTTGGCTTGTGGACACACGGTATTCTCCCCATATGTATGCCTGTGTCCAGATTTCCCCTTTTCATAAAGACACTA
Source organism: Nycticebus coucang (assembly GCF_027406575.1). Classification (NCBI taxonomy): domain Eukaryota; kingdom Metazoa; phylum Chordata; class Mammalia; order Primates; family Lorisidae; genus Nycticebus; species Nycticebus coucang. The sequence continues at coordinate 16,805,429 of NC_069795.1, forward strand.
GTCATTTTGGATTAGGGGCCCACTTAATGTCATGTTCAGTGATTATAACTGCCACAGCTCTAACAAGATCACCTTCTGAGGCATTGCCAGCCAAGATTCCAACATATGAATTCCTAGGTTCACTATGTAATTCAGAACAGAATGTTAAAGCAGTTAAATAATGCACATAAGACATCTAGCACAGTATAAAGTGTGTGGTAGATGTTGCTATCATTTTGTACAGTTGGTCCCACTGTTTTGCCGTTTGATATTATATTTAGCCGTTATACTCATTTAACCATGGTTAACCAGATCAGGCTCATCAGACACAGTCCTTCAGGGATCATGAGTGTCTCCATTGGAGTGCTGTGTTTTAAGTTGTGAATCTCAGCCAAACATTATGTTATTAAGAGGCTCATGTTAAGGGTGATGTACCAGTCCAACATAGTGTTTTCTCAGTTCTAGCCAGATCCAGCATTCAAAAATCAAAAAATAAAAAAAAATAACGTGTCTCTAACTTGCCAAGTTTTAGTTTTTAGAACCATTAGCAGGAATTTGCCAAAGGATCTTATAGTTTGGAGGATAGAAGAAAAAGTCCTAATGACATAGAATTTCATTCCTGACACAGAGTTTAGATTGAAGCTACCACCATGTAACATGGTTAGAAAACAGAGTCCCAGAGAAATTGGTTCCTTGAGAGTAACACATTCTCATTCCAATTAACCAGCAGACTTCAGATGGTCTTTAAGGCTGACCTTTATAAGAGCCCCCTTATAGGTCTTCATCCATCAAAGTGATTTATTTCTCCACTGACCTTTTATACATAAAAGGAAAAGAGTGTACAAGTGACTCAGATGCATTAGTAACCACAATGGAAATAAAACTTTCTCTTAAAAATGATGATTGTAAAAATTCATTTAGGAGATGAGCAATCTAAAATGATACTTCTGTTGGAAGTGATTTTCTGTGAAACTAACTGCTTTACCAACACTAGCATTTTCCATTTACTATCAGTATGGAAACATTATTTTGAAACTGTAGTCAAGTGGAGTACACCATCAGTCCAAGTTCTCATTTTTCTTCATATGAACTTTTCTTTATATCCCTTCTCAGTTATTGCTCACCATTGTTGATACTGAAGTCCTTAACATGCACAGTTCATTTAGCTTGACAAAGGGATGAGTTACTAAACAATTTTCACTCCATTTTCTGGATATTGTTTTCAAACCAATCAGTTCAACTAAGCAGCTTACATAAATGAATAGGGAATGATAACTAGCAAATCACAGAAGTCCAGCTTACAGTTCTTTTGAGATGGGTAAGCATATATTGGCTCACTGGACATTACGTCTTCTGCACCTCCCAGCTCATCATTTCTAACATTTCCTACTCTATAAACTTCCCTTAATTTCACATCAGCCTTTTATTTATGTGACAATATCTTGAAATTTCTCACCAAGTAGAACTAATTCTCTTAGGAAATTGAAAGTTAGAATTTTCCTATTTTAGTACAAGGGCCCTGTATTTTATCATTGCAATTATCTCACTCCTTTTTGCCTGTCCTTCACTTCTCACTATGATTGTCAACTTCTTGACTCTGTTGTGTCCTCCAGATTTCAAATCTTTCTCTTGGTTGTATGAAATTTATGGTAGATTTGTCATGATACCTTGACAATCTCAAACTCTGTGCCAATGTAATTAAGTAAATTTTCCTACTCCCTGGTTTCTTAGTAGCTTTGAGAAAAATCTATATTGATTTTTTTAAAATTTACTATAAAGAGTCATCAGAAGGCAAATATATTTTAATTTATAGATTTGATAATTTCTGTTTTATGGATATTTTGCCAACATTATAAATAGGTGCTGTGAAGATTGTAATATCTTTTCACAAAATTTTCAAATTAAAATACTTGTAGTCATAATCTGTTATGGGAAAACTGGTCCTCAGTTACTCATTTGCCCATGTTTGCAGTATCCCCAGAACTGAATAAAATATTGGCTATTCACAGAATTAGGTGAGAGTCTATTCAAGCCCAAGTCTTGCTTAGGCTTCTCATTGTATTAAGAGGATGTCAGTGTTCCTGTGGGACCATTTGCTTGTGAAAGCATAAGTATCTGTGAGCTACTGCCTATGTGCTATGTACAACTTTCAGGTTTTAGCTGGAGAATATAACTTAAAATTCTTTGATTTGCAATTTTTATCAAAAACTTAGCTTAGGGTGGTCATATTCATGGAGTATTGACCAAAGAATTTGTAATCCATGTGTTTCTGGAAGTATTTTAAATTCCATTTCCAGATCATTCCAAATAAAACCACATTTTTTGTTTGCTAATAAAATTATTTTTATAGATTTTATGTGTTGAAACCATGCCATTGAATTTATTAAGGATGTCAATTGCAATGTTGCTAACTACATCATACAGGGCCCTTTTTATGAGGACCCTGGGGAGATATTTCTCCTAGGTTTCTCTATTTGAAAAACACTTTACCAAAGGAAAGTTGGTTTCCTTCTCCGCTTGGTTAACTAGCATTCTTAAGTTGTAAGTGTAGAATAGCTATAGAAGTAAAATTTACACTATGTAGTTGGAATGTAATTTTATTATTGGCCCAAATTTCACCTGTACTTATTTTCTCTTTATTTAAATTTTCTCATCCTCTTTTTAATGTAATACATTCTTTAAATTGGTACACAGTTTTTAAAAAACTGAGCACAGAGGAGAGCAAGATGGCGTCCAAGTAATAGTTTCCCTGCAACTGGGCACTGTAAGTCCAGGTAGATAAGACTACAGGCATCTCTGGCTGTTGATATCTGCCTATATTAATCCCTTTGAGGATACAGGGAGTCAGCAAGAGACTTCTGGACCCCAAGAGGAGGACAAAAACAGTGGAAAACTGGCAAGTGGTCACATGTGTTCGATCGGTCTAATCTCGACGGCAGCTGTAAGTACAGCAGCAGCGAGACTGCAAACTGGAAAGGCCTTACATGTGAACTGTTTTGGCACTCAGTTGAACTGCCCTGGGGACAACTTGAGCAGGAGTGTGGAGAACTTTGGGCGTTGTCTAGGGCCCAAGACTGAGCCGCTGAGCTGGATGGAGCTAATAGTGTTTGGCTGTGGGCCGCAGGGAGTCATTGTGAGAGAACTTCCCCGGCAAGTTCCACTGCTTGGGGTCACAGAGCAAGGATCAGGTGGGAGCTAGTAACCTAGTGACTGAACAGCCTAAAGGTAGGGACTGAGCCACCTTACAGCCTTAACCCTCAGGGGCAGAGTGAGACCAATTTTGGCACACTGGGCACGGGAACTTAAAGAGCAAGAGGAAGTGAAAGGAAAATTAGGGCAAGGAAACAGATAAAAGAAATCACTCATGAGGAAGAATCAGCAAAAAACTCCAGGCAACATGAAGAACTAGTACAGAGCAACTCCTCCAAGAGACCATGAGGTAGCTACTGCAGAGGATTCTACCTATAAAGAAATGTTAGGAAAGACAGAAAGGGAATTTAGAATACACATGATGAAAACAATGAAGGAAAAAAATAGAAAACAATGAAGGAAATGATGGAAACAATGAAGGAAACTGCTAATAAAGTGGAAAATAACCAAAAGGAAATCCAAAAACAGAATCAAATAAGAGATGAACGATATGAAGAATATAGAAAGGATATAGTGGAGCTGAAGGAACTGAAGCAGTCAATTAGGGAACTTAAAGATGCAACAGAAAGTATCAGCAATAGGTTAGACCATGCAGGAGAAAGAATTTCGGAGGTAGAGGACAAAGTTCTTGAGATAACTCAGATACTTAAAGAGGCAGAAAAGAAGAGAGAGAAAGCAGAACGTTCACTGTCAGAATTATGGGACTTTATGAAGCATTCCAACATACAAGTTATAGGAATACCAGAAGGGGAAGAAGAATGCCCCAGAGGAATAGAAGCCATACTAGAGAATATTATAAATGAAAATTTCCCAAATATCACCAAAGATTCTGACACACTGCTTTCAGAGGTATATCAGACCCCAGGTTGCCTCAAATCTAACCGAGCTTCTCCAAGACACATTGTGATGAACCTGTCCAAAGTCAAGACAAAAAAAAAAAAAAAGATTCTGCAAGCTGCCAGGAGTAAGCGCCAGTTGGCCTACCGGGGTAAATCCATCAGAGTGACTGCAGACTTCTCTAATGAAACTTTCCAAGCAAGAAGACAATGGTCATATACCATTAATCTACTTAAACAGAACAATTTCCAGCCCAGAATTCTGTACCCTGCTAAGCTAAGCTAAGCTTTAAAATTGATGGAGAAATCAAATCATTAACGGATACACAAACATTGAGGAAATTTGCCACAACAACACCAGCTCTACAGGACATACTTCAACCTGTTCTACACACTGACCATCACAATGGATCAGCAGCAAAGTAAGAACTCAGAAATTAAAGGACAGAACCAAACCTCCACATTGATGCAAAAGATAAAACTAAGCAATGGACTGTCACAAAATAAGATGAATAGAATACTACCACACTTATCATTTATCTCAATAAATGTTAATGGCTTGAATTCCCCACTGAAGAGACATAGATTGGCTGACTGGATTAAAAAGCACAAGCCATCCATTTGATGTCAGCAAGAAATACACTGGCTTCAAAAGACAAATTAAAACTCCAAGTCAAGAGTTGGAAGACAATTTTTTAGGCAAATAGAATTCAGAAGAAAAGAGGAGTTGCAACTTTATTTTCAGATTCATGTGGATTTAAAGCAACTAAAGTCAAAAAAGACAAAGATGATCACTTTATATTAATCAAGAGAAAAATACAACAAGAAGATGTTTCAATTCTAAATATTTATGCACCCGATATAAATGCTCCCAGATTCTTGAAACAGACTTACTCAGTCTGAGCAATATGATATCTGATAATACCATAATAACAGGGGACTGTAACACTACTCTTACAGAGCTGGACAGATCGTCTAAACAGAAATTAAACAAAGATATAAGAGATTTAAATGAGGCCCTAGAACAACTGTGCTTGATAGATGCATATAGAACACTCCATCCCAAAGATAAAGAATATACATCTTTCCATTACCCCACGGAACATTCTCCAAAATTGATCATATCCTGGGACTCAAAACAACTATCAACAGAATCAAAAGAATTGAAATTTTACCTTGTATTTTCTCAGACCATAAGGCAATAAAGGTGGAATTCAACTCTAACAAAAACGCTCGACCCCACACAAAGGCATGGATATTAAACAACCATCTGTTGAATAACAGATGGGTGCAGGAAGAAATAAAACAGAAAATCATTAACTTCCTGAGCATAACAACAATGAAGACACAAGCTACCAAAACCTGTGGGATACTGTAAAAGCAGTTTTTTTTTTTTGTTTGTGCTAAGAATTTTTTTTTTTTTTTATTGTTGGGGATTCATTGAGGGTACAATAAGCCAGGTTACACTGATTGCAATTGTTAGGTAAAGTCCCTCTTGGAATCATGTCTTGCCCCCATAAAGTGTGACACACACCAAGGCCCCATCCCTCCTCCGTTCCCTCTTTCTGCTTTTCCTCCCCCACATAACCTTAATTGTCATTAATTGTCCTCATATCAAAATTGAGTACATAGGATTCATGCTTCTCCATTCTTGTGATGCTTTACTAAGAATAATGTCTTCCACTTCCATCCAGGTTAATATGAAGGATGTGAAGTCTCCATTTTTTTGAATAGCTGAATAGTATTCCATGGTGTACATATACCACAGCTTGTTCATCCATTCCTGGGTTGATGGGCATTTAGGCTGTTTCCACATTTTGGCGATTGTAAATTGAGCTGCAACAAATAGTCTAGTACAAGTGTCCTTATGATAAAAGGATTTTTTTCCTTCTCGGTAGATACCCAGTAATGGTATTGCAGGATCGAATGGGAGGTCTAGCTTGAGTGCTTTGAGGTTTCTCCATACTTCCTTCCAGAAAGGTTGTACTAGTTTGCAGTCCCACCAGCAGTGTAAAAATGTTCCCTTCTCTCCACATCCACGCCAGCATCTGCAGTTTTGAGATTTTGTGATGTGGGCCATTCTCACTGGGGTTAGATGATGTCTCAGGGTTGTTTTGATTTGCATTTCTCTAATATATAGAGATGATGAACATTTTTTCATGTGTTTGTTAGCCATTCGTCTGTCATCTTTAGAGAAGGTTCTATTCATGTCTCTTGCCCATTGATATATGGGATTGTTGGCTTTTTTCATGTGGATTAATTTGAGTTCTCTATAGATCCTAGTTATCAAGCTTTTGTCTGATTGAAAATATGCAAATATCCTTTCCCATTGTGTAGGTTGTCTCTTTGCTTTGGTTATTGTCTCCTTAGCTGTACAGAAGCTTTTCAGTTTAATGAAGTCCCATTTGTTTATTTTTGTTGTTGTTGCAATTGCCATGGCAGTCTAAAATTAATAAATTATAATAATTTTAATATTGCTTGAAGTAAAAAATTCATGAGCAAAATATACATGCATCGAGTTTGTCATATTTGTATTGTTCACAGTAAAATAATCAGTTGATAATAACCAAATACTGTTATGATTATTACTATGAGTATCTGCTTATATTTTAAAAATAAGTATTAAATGATAAATCATAAATTATTTAAAAAGTTACCTTAGAGATTGGTAGAGACAGACATAAAAGCTAAGCTTCTTTGAACATATTTTCTTTTGCAGAGGCAACTTTGGAATCACATAAGGAGTTCATGTAATTATAAAACAAAATTCAGTTTAAAAACCTTGGTACCTCAGCAATTAAAATTCAAAAAATTAGAAATAAAATGAAACAAATGAACATGAAAATATATTCTGTTGATGAAAATAAGTATTTCGGGGGTGGTCAACTATGGAGGTTCTACTGTAGTTTGATTAAAAAATGAACTACTAGACTGGGGTTAGAATCCTCAGATGAATCAAAATTGGTTAGGACTTCTGGTTCCTAATCCAGCATGAAAGGAGCTTGGAAGTTGTCATTCTACCCTGATGACAAAAAGCAGTACACACTGAAAAATAAACAGTTTTTCTCATATCTGTCAGATGAATGAGGTCACAGGGCAAAAAGCTGCCCCTCAAATTAGAGAGACAGGTAGATACAGAGGATTCCAACTTAGTGGGGCAGAAACTCACAAGCAGAAACTTCCTTGGGACCCAGTACTGGGTTTGGAAAATCTAAACCGTAATTGAAAGACTTTTGGAGGCTCAATGTGGAAAACTTAAGAGTTTAAAAACTCCAGGGAGTACCCGGTCTTAGGGGGATGCTCACGCCTTTGTGAGTTTTACCTCCAGGAGCCCTACCAGTTTCTCACAGTAAAGATCAGAGAAAAATTCTTTCATGTTTCTGGCAAGCGGAGGGGAAAATAACCATACTGAGATATTTCAGGACATTCTGTTCTTACAAACCCTGTCATTCAGAGATACTATTTATTACAGCCTAATCTGTTTAGATTTTATCAACACCTATTTTACCTGGGGGAAGGGAAATTCTTTCTCCAGTCCCTCTAGCTTTCCACATGGGGAAAGGAAAATACACAACTCAAGAATTTCCAGTCATTCTGTCCCACCTAAGTAAGGACAGGGGAATTACGGTGGGGGGATTAAATAGCTCTTGAAAACTTCACAGCCTACAGGCATAGCCTTATGTAATGATTGAGATCTAATCACAGGACTACAAATGCTTCTTCTCCCCTCTGTTCTTTTACCCAGTAAATTGCTTTTGCCTTTCTATAAAATATTAGAAATTGCCACTACAAGGAAAAAAATAAAATCAGACTGTGAATTTGTGACATCTATACTAAGGACTTAAATAGAAAAAATAGATAATATGCTATAAGCAGAAAGGTGGAAATTTTAAGAAAGAATCAAAAAAGGAAAGCAAGAGATCAAAGACTTTGTAACAGAAATGAAGAATACTTTTAATGTAGACTGGACAGTAGATCAGACATGGTTGGGTAAAGAAACTCTGTGTTTGAGAATATTTCAATAGAAACTTTTTTTGGCTGGGGCTGGTGGGGTTTGAACCCACCACCTTCAGCATATGGGACCAGCTCCCTACTCCTTGAGCCACAGGTGCTGCCCTCAATAGAAACTTATATAACTAAAAGGCAAAGAAAAAAGGACTAAAAAAACAGAACAGAATATCCAAGAACTGTGGGACAAAATACACAAAACATAACATGTGTGTAATGGAAATACAAAAAACAGAAAAATATACCAATTGTGTAATGGAAATATCCAGAAAAAAGAAAGAATGAAAGAAACAGATGGAGTATTTGAAGTGATAGTGACTGAGAGTTTTGCCCAAATTAACATCAGATACCAAACCAGAGAACCTGGAAGTTCAGGGAATACCAAATACGACACATGTTGTAGGATAATATTTAGAAATAAACACATCCTACATCAAGCACACAAAGTGAACTCAGTGTGAGTTTAAAATGGCTTGCTATTCTTCCAGAGGCTTAAGGGACCTGGGCCTCCCTGGGACACATGCAGAGTTAACTTGCCTGGAGTTAAAATTCCACAAGCCAATTCTCTGAAGTTGTGCACCCCGTGAAGCCTGAGATCAAAGGGCATGCCACCCTTAATCAGAGATATGGGCCAGAGAGTTGATGTATGTTAAAAACATATTGTCAAAGGTCTATAGGTGCTCTGCCCTAAGGAAAGACACAGTTGTTACTTCATACTGATTAAACTGAGTGAACGCTTTAGGGTACTCTTCCATTAACTCTGTTCCCCTGTGGCTGCTTTCTTCTTTGTGATCTTTATTTAGATACCTGCCCAGAGATTAGTCAGTGCGAGGATGTTTACTGCAGAAGTGATTGTGTTGATGTGGTAACAGGATATTTCCTTACAAGTTAATTTCAGATAGGTAAAATGAGGTAATGGTGAAACTAACAGATGATAGATTAAGTGTATATGTGACTAGAAAGGTATAAAATCAAACCCCTAAATAAAGAACTTTGCTACATGCCATCCCATACTATGTAGTCTGTTTCTTGATTGCCCTTAATAATTATAGGAGTGAGTTTATACCCACAGAAAAGCTGCTGTTCTTTTGCATCTCTGGTCATGCAACACATGTCACCCCCTTTCTCCCAATACCCCCCAAAACAAAAATAAAAACAAAAAACTCGAAAACAACTCCCCCCAAGTATATTATATTAAAACTGCAGAAAATTAAAGAAAAAAAAACTTGAAAGATGCCAGAGGGAAATATGTTACTTTAGTTTGGATAGGTAAGAATGACTAAAGATAAGAATGACATCTGATTTTTCTTCAGAAACTATGCAAGCAATAAGAATGGAGTGAAATATTTAAAATGTTAAGGGAAGAAAAACACCAACCTAGAATTCCATATCTTATGAAATTACTCTTTAAAAGGAAGTGGAAATAAAGACTTTCTCAGGAAAACAAAAAGGTCAATTTATTACCAATTATCTTGCCTTGCAAGAAATATTAAAGAAGTTATCCAGAGAGAAGAAAATGATATAGGTTCAAAAGTTGGATCTATATAAAGAAGGAAGAGTAGTATAGAAGGAATAAATTAAGATAAAATGAAACTTATTTTTCTTATTTATAATTCATTTAACAGTCAGTAGTTCAAAATAATAATGAGGGATCTTAAAAATATCATGGAAAATAAATACTATAAAAAATCTGTGCATGGATTTCAAAATTTTTTGCACACAAATGAACTAATAGTAATGTATTTAAGGCACTAAAAAGAATAAGACATCAGTTTGAAAAAAGCCCCTGTCAGAATAACATGAGTTCTGCAAAAATTGAAGCAAGAACAAACATCAAATTTATAGTTAAGCTGGGGTAGAAAAATAATGAAATTATTGATTCTTTAAAAAAGATTATAGGTACAATGTCCCCCCAAATGCCTGCAGTTCACAAATGGATGACTTTGTAAAAGAAAGGATGAGATGATGTGGAAGATGAAGCCTACAGTGACAACTACGCATGTCAATTTGTAAGGAAAAAAATTAACTTTGTTTATTCTCTAATTAAAGATGACCAATGATTAACAGCAGAAACAATAGCCAAATGATAGATACCTCAACTGTCTGGCTTTACACAATTCTGATTGAAAAATCATAGTTGAGCAATCTTTCCACTTGATGGTTTCTAAAACTATTGCACCCAGATCAGCTGCAAACAAGAGCAGATTTTTCAGTGGAAATTTTTAACAAGTGGGATCAAGATCTTGAAGTATTTCTTTTTAGAATCATAAAGAGTGATAAAACATGGCTTTTCCAGGACAGTCTTGCAGATGAGGCACTCTCAAAAAAAGGGATGGAAGTGGTCTAGTCAAAGCAAAAATGGACAGGTCAAGAGCAAAGGTCACCCCAGCAACAGTTTTTGGGGAGGCTCAAGACTTTTTGCATATTGACGTTTTCTAGAGAGCCAAAGAACATTAACATCTGCTTATTATGAGAGTGTTTTGAGAAATTTAGCCAAAGCTTTACAAGAAAAATGCACTGGAAAGCTTTACTGGAGAGTCCTTCACCACAACAATGCTCCTGCTCATTCCTCTCATCAAACAAGAGAACATTTTCAATTTCATAGAAAATCATCAGGTATCCACCTTACAGTCAGCTCTAATTTGGCCCCTAGGACTTCTTTTTGTTTCCTAATCATAAAACAATCTGTAAAGGGCACCCATTTTTCCTCGGTTAATAATATAAAAAAAGACTGCATTGACATGGCTAAATTCCCAGGACCCTCAGTTTTGGTATCATTGCTTATAAAATTGTCTTGAACTTGATGTGGCTTATACTGAGAAATAAAGTTTATATGTTTTATTTTTATCTTTTAATTCCATTTCCATGAACTTTTATACATTTGCTCATAATAGCCACTATTCATTTGATGATCATAGCTTATGCATAAATAGAATAAATGATAACAGTGATATAAGGAAAAAGAGCAAAAATTATGAACACTTTCCTATATAAAGTGCTTACACTACGCATAAAATGGTATAGTGTTATTTAAAAGTGGACTTGGTTTAGTTATAATTGTACATGAAAAGTCTAGGGGAGTTCAATCACTAAAAAAAATTTTTAAAAAAAGATATAGTCTATATGCCAAGACATGAGAGAAAATGAAATTATGTAAAATACTCAGGGTTAATACCACAAAAATCAGAGAAAGAATGAAAAACATAAAACAGGAACAAAGTACAATGGTGACAATGAATAGAAAACAGTCTCAAATATGGTAGACATTAATCCAGCTACATCAATAATGACCTTAAATGTTAGTGGTCTAAATACAGCAATTAATGATATAAATTTTCAGAGTGGATCAAAAGCAAGAGCCAATAATATGTTGTCCATAAGAAATATGCTTGAAATATAAGCACATGTCTTATGAATTGAATTCTGTTAACCTAAAATCCTTATGTGGAAGCCCTACCCACAAGGGTCACTGTATTGTGATGTAGGTCTTTTAGGGAGGTACTTAAAGTTAAATGAAATTATAAGGATAGGGCTCTAATCCCATAGGATTGTGCTCTCTCCCTCTTTCCCCACCCCCAGTCTCTCCACATGCACAGAGAGGAGGCCATATGAGAACACAGCATGGTCATCTAAAACCTGGAAAAAGAGACCTCACTAAGAACCAAATTTATTGGCACCTTGATCTTGGATTCATAGCCACCAAAACTGTGAGAAAATAAATTTCTGTTATTTACATCATCACCTTGTGGTATTTTTGTTATGGAAGCCCAAATAGATAAATGCAAAAATGCACACATATACAAATATATAATGTATATATAAATATATATATCTCTGTGTGTATATACATATTACATATATTTTAAATATATATATTTTAAAAGTAAAAGGATAGAGAAAAATATACCTTGTCAAAAGAGAATATTAATTTCAGACAGAGAAGATCTCAGAGCAAGGAAAATTATCTGCAAAACCGGTGGTCTTTCTAATAAATGCATTGGAACAACTGGACATCTACATACAAAAAGAGGAATGTAGACACAAATCTTACACCTTTTACCAACATTGACTCAAAATGGATCACAGACATAAATGTGAAAGTCAAAACTATGAAGCTCCTAGAATATAACAGAGAAGAAAATCTAAATGACTTTGGGTATGGTGATGAATTTTTAGATATAGCACCAAAGGCAACATCCATGAGATAAATAATTGATAAGCTGGATTTCATTAAAATAAGAAACATTCTGCTCCATCAAGAGAACAAAAATGCAAGATATGGACTGGAAGAAATATTTGTAAAAGATGTATCTGATAAGAGAATGTTGTTCAAAATATACAAAGAACTCTTAAAACTTAACACTTAGCAACCCGATTAAGAGAGCAAGATACTTGTATAGACACTCCATCAAAGAAGATATGTAGATGGCAAATAAGATTGAAAAGATGCTCAGCATTGTTTCCCAGATGCTCAATATTGTTTCCCATTAATTGCATATTAAAAAAGAGAGAGAGGGACCACTAACACCTATTATAATGGACAAAATCCAAAACACTGATGATATGAAAGTGAGGATGTGGAGGAACAGGAACTTTCATTCATTGTTGATGGGAGGTGAAAGGTTACACTCGTTTGGAAAACAGTTTAGCAATTTATTACAAAACTAAACATACATATTATATAACCCAGCAATCACTCCCTGCTATTTACTCAAATGGGTTGAAAACTTACTCTACACAAAAACTTGCACACGGATGGTTGTAATGGCTTTATTCATAATTGCCAAAACAACCAAGATCTCCTTCAGTAGGTGAATGAATAAACAAATTGTGATGTATCCACAATTGAATATTGGTAAGTGCTCAGTAGAAATGAGGTATCAAGCCATGAAAAGATGGAGGAAACTAAAATGCATGTCACTAAATTACAAAGGCTAACTACTATATGATTCCAACTATGTGACATTCTGGAGGCAAAACTATGGAGACAAGAAAAGATCAGTGTTTGCCAGAGGCTTGAGGGGAGGGAGGAATACACAGATGGAGCATAGAGGATTTTTAGAGCATTGAAACTGTTCCATATGGTACCAAAAATGGTGGATATATTTTATTATACACCTGTTTAAACCCATAAAATGTACACTGACAGTGAACCCTAATGTGAACTATGGATTTGGGTGATAATGTGTCAGCACAGGTGCACTAATTGTAACAGATGCACCATTCTGGTAGGGGATATTGGTAGTGGAGGATGATATTTGCATGGAACAGAGGATATGTGGGAGCTCTGTAGTTTCTTTCAATTTTTCTGTGAAACTAAAACTGATCTTAAATAATAAAATCTCTTCTTTAAAAGGTAAGACAAATTATTTTTATTTATTTATCTATGATTTCTCTCTCTTTCATTTCTTTATATTTTTTGACAGCTTTCAATTTCTCTGTTTTGGATTGAGAAGGTCTTGTTAGAATTCAGGGGTGAGAAGGAAAAGAGGAGGATGTGAAGTTTAACAATTAACTATTCAATGATACTGGTCAAAGATGTCCCAGTTGTTTTCCCGGGGAGTTCTTGTGTGTCTATTTTTTCTTTCTTCAACATATTTCTCTTTCACTATATTCTCACTGTGGATAAAGGGTGGAAATAAAGGACATCTTTTTTTGTATGTTAGCAAGTAATCCTCTCATATTTATCTTTTCTTTCCTGAACCCCCCAGCTGCAGAAGGTTTGGGAAACCCAGTCTGCCACAAGGCGCTCTAACGCCAATCGTGTTGTACTTTTAATCTTCTCTGTATTATTCCTTACATGCAGTGCATCGAGATGCAGAAACCTTGCTCACTCCACTGTCCTTGCATGACATACAGCAAATGTGGTTGATTTATTATCTGCTTTTATAAAATACTGAATTTCCTGAGCTAATAGAACAAAAATTTCTAGAAGCTGTAATTTTGTCTTGAATGGTGGTGAAATGAAGATGCTGGAGGCATAATAAGCACTGATAGTGCTTCTTATAGTTTGTGCAGTTGCTTTCTTTTTGAAAGCAGGTACTAAAATTCATCTTTCTAATTTTTTTTTTCAAGCAGGAGCTTGTAGAAAATAATTCTAATGGAAACTGTCACTCCCTTGGATTAAGACCAAAGCCAAACAATATAATTGAAGGGGATAAGGAAAGGAAAACTTCACTGAATATTTCTCCACTTCAGAGATTTTTTTCTTTCATCAAATGGAATAAATGTAAAAGTCTACCAGCTCAGTTTTTTTACCTCCCAGCCTTCATTACTCATCCTATATCTATCTTGTTCTCTCACATGAACTATCTCAAGGTTGCCCCCAGAAGTCTTACTGTTTGCTGTCCCCAATGAAAACTTCTCACAAATTCCAAAATTAAATCAATCCATTTACCTGCATCCACCTCAGTGTAACATCCTCTCATGAGCACTCAATAACACTTGGTGATCAAGATACAGAGTGGTTTTGGGATGGGAGGAAAGCGAAGGTTTTTTAACGTGGAAACATGGGAATTGTTGTGATAATCCTATCACATGTCTGTACACATGGCTGCCAGCTCATCTCATAACTATATGTCTATGCTACTCCATTCTCAAGACAGAGTCTATTTCCCTTCCTACTAAATCTGGACTGACACTGTCCTACTTTGACTAACAGAATATAGAGAAGGTGAAAACATATGATTCTTAAACTTAGGTTTTAAGAACCCTTGAATCTTCCATTGTAGGAAGCTTGAGGGCCATCAACTCAGATTTGTTAGTCACACAAAATGAGTCACCAGATGTGAATATAAATCCATGTTGGAAGTTCAGCCCTGATTGAGTGCCTGCTGAGGGCAGCTTTAGGAGTCAATATCATGTAGCAAATATCAGGAGCAGAAAACAATCCATGTAGATGAGCCCAACCAATGTACAGAATCATGAAAAGAAACAAATTATTGTTAAACCACTAAGATTCAGGATGATTTTTATATAGCAACTGGTAACTGACATAATTACCAAGTGCAAACATGATTCTGCTTTGAGATGTCTCCCTTATAGGAGAGAAGTGAAGAATAGTTCAGTGATGTGATTGTTGGGGAGTAAGTAGCCCTTCCCCAGGCACTCTCCAAATTACTCCTATAAGCCCTTGTCAAACAATAGCACTGGACCCTTTTTAAAGGTAGCAAAACAATTTACTCAGACTACAGCAGAAAGAGACAGAGAGAGACTCCCAGATGAGGATTTTAAGGGGGAGAACAGATAGAGAACAAAAAGGGACAATGTGGGAATGAAAACGGAGGAACAAAAAGGAACAAGGGGGCCACGTGGAGGTGGAAAAATGACAGAAAAGGATAGGTAGAGAATTACTGAAAATGGTTTGGCAAGATGGGGTGGGACAATGTATTTCTTTGTGGTTTGGCAGCAATAATATCTTCTTGTGTGACGATTCAGTCCAGAGATGGGGTCACCTTTAGAGACATAGCTTTCATATAGAACAGGTGGAAGCCAGGCAAAAATTAGATCAAATCTCTGAGCATAGTGTTTGAGAAAGGTCTTCTTTTTTTTTTTTTTGGCATCTCCATGTTTTCTCTGTTCTTCTTTTTTTTTTAAATTTATTTATTTTTATTGTTAAATCATAGCTGTGTACATTAGTGCAATCAAGGGGTACAATGTGCTGGTTTCACATACAATCTGATATATTCTCATCAAACTGTTCAACGTAGCCTTCATGACATTTTCTTAGTTACTGTATGTAGGCATTTGTATTCTGCATTTAGTAAATTTCACCTGTACCCATTCTAAGATGCACTGCAGGTGTAATCCTGCCAATCGCCCTCCCTCCGCCTTCCTCTCCCCTCCCTCTACTCCCTCTCCCCCCTTCCCCATATTCTTAGGTTATAACTGGGTTATAGCTTTCATGTGAAAACCCTAAGTTAGTTTCATAGTAGGGCTGAGTACATTGGATACTTTTTCTTCCATTCTTGAAATACTTTACTAAGAAGAATATATTCCAGCTCCATCCATGTAAACATGAAAAAGGTGAAGTCTCCATCTTTCTTTAAGGCTGCATAATATTCCATGGTGTACATATACCACAATTTATTAATCCATTCGTGGATCGATGGGCACGTGGGCTTTTTCCATGACTTAGCAATTATGAATAGGGCTGCAATAAACATTCTGGTACAAATATCTTTGTTATGATGTGATTTTTGGTTTTCTAGGTATATACCTAGTAGAGGAATTATAGGATTGAATGGCAGATCTATTTTTAGATCTCTAAGTGTTCTCCAAACATCTTTCCAAAAGGAATGTCTTAATTTGAATTCCCATCAGCAGTGTAGAAGTGTTCCCTTTTCTCCACATCCACGCCAACATCTCTGGTCTTGGGATTTTGTGATGCGGGTTAATCTTACTGGAGTTAGATGATATCTCAAAGTAGTTTTGATTTGCATTTCTCTGATGATTAAGGATGATGAGCATTTGTTCATATCTTTGTAGGATGTGTGCCTGTCTTTTTCAGAGAAGTTTCTACTCAAGTCCCTTGCTCAGCCTGCGATGGGATCACTTGTTCTTTTCTTGCTTATATGTTTGAATTCTCTGTGGATTCTGGTTATTAAATCTTTGTCAGAGACATAACCTGCAAATATCTTCTCCCATTCTGAGGGCTGTCTGCTTGCTTTACTTACTGTGTTCTTGGATGTGAAGAAGCTTTTTAGTTTGATCAGGTCCCAGTAGTGTATTTTTGAAGCTGCATCAATTGCCCGGTGGGTCCTCCTCCTAAAATACTTGCCCAGACTGATTTCTTCAAGGGCTTTCCCTGCACTCACTTCTAATATTTTTATAGTTTCATGTCTTAAGTTTAAATCTTTAATCCAGTGAGAGTCTATTTTACTTAATGGTGAAAGGTGTGGGTCCAGTTTCAGTCTTCTGCAGGTTGCCAGCCGAATTGGCACCATTTGTTAAATAGGGAATCTTTTCCCCACTGAATGTTTTTAATTGACTTGTCAAAGATCAAATAATGGTAAGTGGCTGGATTCATCTCGTGGGTCTCTATTTTGTTCCAGACATCTACCTCTCTTTTTTTGGGCCAGTACTATGCTGTTTTGATCACTATCAATTTGCAGTACAGTCTGAGGTCTGGTAGCATGATTCCTCCTGCTTTGTTTTTATTTCTGAGTAATGTCTTGGCCATTTGAGGTTTTTTTCTGATTCCATATAAAATGCAGTATTATTTTTTCAAGATCTTTAAAGTATGACAGTGGAGCTTTAATAGGGATTGCATTAAAATTGTATATTGCTTTGGGTAGTATGGACATTTTAACAATGTTGATTCTTCCCAGCCATGAGCATGATATGTTTTTCCATTTGTTAACATTTTCAGCTATTTCTTTTCTTCGAGTTTCATAGTTCTCTTTATAGAGATCTTTCACATCCTTTGTTAGATAAACTCCTAAGTATTTCATCTTCTTTGGCACTACTGTGAATGGAATAGAGTCCTTAACTGTTTCTTCAGCTTGACTATTGTTGGTATATATAAAGGCTACCAATTTATGAATGTTGATTTTGTAACCTGAGACGCTGCTGTATTCCTTGATCACTTCTAAGAGTTTTGTAGTAGAATCCCTGGTGTTTTCCAGATATACAATCATATCATCTGCAAAGAGCGAAAGTTTGATCTCTTCTGACCCTATATGGATACCCTTGAACGCCTTTTCTTCCCTAATTGCAATGGCTAAAACATCCATTACAATGTTAAAGAGCAGTGGAGACAATAGGCAACCTTGTCTGGTTCCTGATCTGAGTGGAAATGATTTCAATTTAACTCCATTCTATACGATATTGGCTGTGGGTTTGCTATAGATGGCCTCTATCAGTTTAAGAAATGTCCCTTCTGTACCAATTTTCTTAAGTGTTCTGATCATGAAGGGATGCTGTATATTATCAAAAGTTTTTTCTGCATCAATTGAAAGAATCATATGGTCTTTGTTTTTTAATTTGTTTATGTGCTGAATTATACTTATAGATTTATGTATATTGAACCACCCTTGAGACCCTGGAATAAAACTGACTTGGTCAAGGTGCATAATTTGTTTGATGTGTTGCTGGATTCTGTTTGTTAGATCTTGTTGGATATTTTTGCATCTATGTTCATTAGTGATATTGGTCTATAATTTTCTTTTCTTGTTTGGTCTTTTCCTGGTTTGGGGATCAGGGTGATGTTTGCTTCATAGAATGTGTTGGGTAGTCTGCCTTCTTTTTCTACATTTTGGAACAGGTTGAGTAATATAGGTACTAGTTCCTCTTTAAAGGTTTGGTAGAATTCTTATGTGAAGCCATCTGGTCCCATGCTTTTCTTTCTAGGGAGATTTCGTATGGTTGATGCTATTTCAGAACTTGATATTGGCCTGTTCAATATTTCCACTTGATACTGGCTAAGTCTTGGAAAGTGATGTGCTTCCAAGTATTGGTCAATTTCCTTCAGATTTTCATATTTCTGAGAGTAAAGTTTCTTGTAATATTCATTAAGGATTTTTTGGATTTCTGAGGAGTCTGTTGTTATTTGATCTTTGTCATTTCTGATTGATGAGGTTAGAAATTTTACTCCTTTTTTTCCTTGTTAGGTTAGCCAAAGGTTTATCAATTTTATTGACCTTTTTCAAAAAACCAACTTTTTGATTTATTTATCTATTGTATAATTCTTTTGTTTTCAATTTCTTTTAATTCTGCTCTAATTTTAGTTATTTCTTTTCTTCTACTGGGTTTGGGTTGGAATGTTCTTCCTTTTCCAGTTGCTTCAGATGTCCAATTAAGTTATTGACTTCCTCTCTTTCCGTTCTTTTGAGGAAGACTTGCAGTGCTATAAATTTCCCTCTTAGGACTGCCTTTGCGGTATCCCAGAGGTTCTGATAATTTGTGTCTTCATTGTCATTTTGTTCCAAAAATTTGGCAATTTCTTTCTTAATCTCATCTCTGACCCAGCTATCATTCAGCATAAGGTTATTTAACTTCCATGTTTTTGTATGAGTATGCAGATTCCTGTTGTTACTCAGCTCAAGTTTTATTCCATGCTGGTCCGAGAAGATGCATGGAATAATTTCTATTCCTTTAAATTTACTGAGGTTAGACTTGTGACCTAAGATGTGATCGATTTTGGAGTATGTTCCATGGGCTGATGAGAAGTATGTGTATTCAGTTTTGTTGGGATGAAATGTTCTGTAGTTGTCTGCTAAATCCAAATGTTGGATGGTTAGGTTTAAATCTAAAATTTCTTTGTTCAGCTTCTTATTGGAGGATCTATCGAACACTGCCAAAGGAGTGTTGAAATCTCCAACTATTATGGAGCTGCTCATGTCTATTAGAGGTTCTCTAATAAATTGAGGTGCATTCTTCTTGGGTGCATAAATATTAATAATAGAAATCTCATCATATTGAGTATTACCCTTAACAAATATGAAGTAACCATTATTATCCTTCCTTACTTTTGTTGGTTTAAAGCCTTTTGTGTCTGTAAATAGAATTGCAACACCTGCTTTTTTCTGATTACCATTTGCCTGAAATATGGACAACCATCCTTTCAGCCTGAGTCTATATTTATCTTTTAAGGTAAGATGTGACTCTCATATGCAGCAAATATCTGGCCTGAGTTTTTGTATCCAGTCAGCCAATCTGTGCCTCTTTAGAAGACAGTTTAAGCCATTCACATTAATGGAGAATATTGATGAGTCTGGTAAAATTTTGGGTACCAAGTTTTTCGAAAGTCCAGTGGACATTTTTAATCCTTTTGCCACTGTGGAAGTTGGAGTTTGAAAAAAAAAAAAAAAGTTTCTGAGTGAGTTTACTTTTGTGGTAGAGGATTGGGCTGGTCATTCTGGAGGATAGGTCTGAGAATATCATGAAGAGCTGGTTTGGTTATGGCAAATTTCTTCAACATATGAATGTCATTAAAGTATTTAATTTCTCCATCATAAATGAAACTCAGTTTAGCTGGATACAGGATCTGGGGTTGAAAGTTATTTTGCTTTAGGAGATTAAACTCGATGACCACCCTCTTCTGGCTTGAAAAGTTTAAGCAGAGAGATCTGCAGTCATTCTAATATTCTTCCCTTTTTAGGTAATGGATTTCTTACGTCTGGTTGCTTTGAGAATTTTCTCCTTCCTATTAACTTTAGTGAAGTAATTATGATATGCCTGAGGGATGTCTTATTGGGATTGAGTCATGCTGGGGTTCTGAAACTGTCTGCTGTCTGAATTTCAGGATCTCTTGGAATATCTGGAACATTATCTTTCATAATTTCATGGAGAAGGGCCTCTGTGTGCCTAGCAAGGCCACTTTATCACTTTCAGGGATTCCAATGAGGCAGATGTTAGCCTTCTTCGAATTATCCCAGAGGTCTCTGAGAGAATGATCCATTTTTGCTCTCCATTTCTCTTCCTCTTTGAGAGTTTGGGAGCATTCAAAGGCTTTGTCTTCAATGTCAGAAATCATTTCTTCTGCTTACTCCACTCTGTTACTAAGGGATTCTACTGTATTTTTCAGATCTTTGAGGGCTGCCAATTCTTGCTTCAGTGCATCTAAATCTTTGGTGGTTTTGTCTTTAAATTTGTTAAATTCTTGATACAACTTTTGAATTTCTCCTCAAATTTCTAATTCCGACTTTTGAATTGATCCTCGAATTTCTAATTCCAAATTTTCCTCCATTCTATTAATCTTGTTTGCAATCTAAATTCTGAATTCGATTTTTGACATCTCAGCCAGCTGTTTATGAATGGGATCTTTAGTTACATCTGCCTTATCTTTCCTTGGGGAGTCGATCTATTCTGGTTATTCATGTTACCAGAGTTTTACTGATTCCACCATGTGATTATTTTACACCATTTGATTTTTCTCCTGGAGTTTTGTTGAGGACCTGTACCTGTTTGGTGTGGTGGGGCTAAGTTGTTCTGTCTTGTTTTCAGCTGGTCTCGGTCCGACCCTAGTGAAACAGTTACTCTGGGTTGAAGTCTCAGCTGTGGAGAAATACCAGCAATTAAGTCACCCAACCCCCCACAAGCAACAATTGGAAAAGGAAAATCAAACCTTCCTTCAACCACACACCCAGGGCACCACTTGAATAGTCCTCAGGCGATTGGCTCAGTTCAAAAGGTCCAAATCAATTGTCTCATTCAGCACCTGTCTCAGGTGGGAGAGTTTAAAAGATGTCTGGCAACTGGATCACAGAGGTCTGGTGACAACTCAGATATGACTTGCTCTGGTGTTCTGTGAAGTCAGAAGGACCCACTCAGCAAATAGATTAGTTTAGGAAGATTGATACCTCCTTCCCCACCTTGCCCTTCTGTCACACCCAGTCAGTGATAGCCCCTCCGGGCTGTGACTCAGTTGCCTCTAATGAACAGATACTCCAGGGGTTTGCACCTGCCTGAATCACAAGGATATCTATATCTTCTCAGCCAGGCCCACTGCGCTATGCCTCTGTCCAGCAGGGGGAGGTGAGGCCTGACAACCTTTGGCGCTTGATGGAGCCTGGGTGTTGTTCGCTCAGTTGCAGTCCCGCCCCCGATTGATGTTACTGACAGAACAGAACAGAACAACTTTGAGGGAATTTGTTTCTGTCCCTGCTAAATTCCCCTGCAGAAGAGAAGGTGTTTTGAGTTCCCAGAGCCTGCAACTCTGGCCCTGGCTTTGCTCCTGCTGGTTTGTATTTGGTTAGCTGTCATTTCTAGCCTCCTGCTTTTCTTTGTCTATAGGCTGACGATCCCCTGAGGCCCGGGTGCGTCTTAGGCTCAGTAAAGAGTTCCTCTGGGTCAGCCCCATCCTGGAAATTTCCCGGCTCTGTGCGTGTGTTTTCTAGTCCCCGCTGCACCCGGGTCGGTACTGCCTCAGGCAAACCCTTTACTCACGGGGCCTGCGTTTCCATCCCAGATCTGTTCCACAGTGGTTGGCACATGAGAAGATGCCCGGCCTCCTCTGGTTGCCCAGGGAGACGGGGGATGTGGCTTTGGAATACCCGGGAGTGAGCCCTATTATTGCCAGGCTCTGTTCTTGCCAGACACAGATGCTGGGCCTGAAGTATGAGGGGCCTTTCTCTACATTAGCAGTTCTTGATCTTTTGTTCTCAGGACCACTTTACATTCTGAGTAGTTTGAGGATTCCCCAATGAACTCAATTCTGATATGAGGGCAACTGATGCTTGCACATGGTATGGGGAGAGGGTGTGGAGGAGGGGAGAGAGGGAATGAGGGGAGGGGATATGGGGCCAAGGTGTGGGACATACCTCTTGGGGACGGGACACTATTATTAGAGGGACATTACCCAGTAAATGTAAGCAGTGTAACCTGGCTCTTTGTACCCTCAATGATTCCCCAATAAGAAAAAAAAAAAAACCTGATAAATAGGATTTCACTAAAGTTTTAAAATCTGTACATCAAAGAATATAATCAATAAAATGAAAAGATAAAAAAAAAGACATTTGAGGATTCCAAAGAGCTTTTGTTTGGGTCAGTTCTATGTGCAGATATTTACTTATGTGTTAGAAATTAAAAAATAAGAAATTTAGAAATATTTATTTAATATTTTATCACAAATAACAGTAATGGAGAAAAGTAATTAGTAAAAAATACTAAACTGTTTTACATAAATGACATATTTCTGGGAAAAGTAACATTTTTCAAAACAAAAAGGGAAAACTGTCATTGTTTTACAGTTTTGCAAATCTTTTTAACATTTGGCTTAATAGCATAAAAATTCTCTTATCTGCCTCTGCATTCAATCTATTGCAATATATTTTTTTTTTAGACCACATAAAGAAACTTTGGCTTCATGCAGATTTTTAGCTGGAAAAGGAAGAAAATTATAGACTCTCTACAAGGGCCTTGGGGATCATACTCTTTTATTTAAGTGCTCCACAGATTTATCATGGCAACTTTTGGGGAAAAGTATTAAGAATGAAAAAGAACATATAACAAATTGTGATTCCCCTACTCCAAAGTGGGCTATTCACTGTGGATGCCAAATAGAACCTTACTTCCTTTAATTTATTAATTTGTTATTAACAACAGCAACAATAAACCATGATTTTTGGGTCAGTGCCCCAAGTCTCTTAGCCATCATGCCAAAAATGTGATTAAAAAAGAATTTTAACCATGGGAAAAAGTTTCAAAGGATCTGACTAAATAAATAGCTAGGTTGAATTTGGTAAAACTATGCCCTCACTCCCATATACCTTGTTTTACAGTCAAAGGATATTTTTTTCACCACTTAAAAAAATTCCAGCCAATTTCATTGAGATTCTTCTTGTTCCAGAAACTTCTTAGGGTGACCTTTCATTCTCCGGTGACCTGGGCAAGAATTTCTCAGAAATCAAAAGGCTGGCTGCTCTGTTGATTTGGGAGTGGCATTTCCTAAGATTTTGATTGGAAAAGAAACCTTGAGTTCTAACTAATTCATTTAAAAAAGAATGCGTTGAACTTTCTCTGCCAAATTCTATTATACAAAGTTTATCACAAATTCTTAATAAAAGTAATACAATTACAGAAGAATGTCAATGTGAATTATTAGTTCTGGTTTTAAAGTCCCATTATGTTATCCATACATTTCTGCTCCTCCTTAAATGTACCTGGTGATATTGGTGTGCATTCAAACTCTTATTGTAGATTACATATTATAGAATGAATGATTTTAAATAACAATAATTTGTAATCCAGTTATCTAAGTGTAGAAACAATTCCCCCCAAAGCTACCACTGTTAACAGCTTACTATTTGCATTTAATATTGTTGGCATTATTAATACAAAGTTATACCGATTTATATCTTTCTTTTTTGCTTAAGGATAATGAAGTTAGAGACAGCATACGTAGGGAGAAGGGCTCTGTCTTTTATGTATAAACAATGAGTTATAAAAGTTTTGAAAGTGACCTCAGAGGGGTCGGAAGTCTTAGATACTCCCAGGCAGCCAGGCTCTGCATTTCCTTCCTGTTACCTTTGAGGAGGACGTGTGGTTTGTGCCTTCCTCCTGGGAGAATAATTTCCATTAGGAAGATGATTTATCGAAGGCAGTTCCTTTTTTTAGGATTGGACAGGAAAATAAGCATTGCAACCCCATGGTTGCTATTTCCTTTGCAAAGTATTCAATGCTGAAGTTGCAGTAATTACCTTGTCCTTGAACTGAATCACAGACACCTTTCTGATCCTTTCTGTAACCTTATCTGATAATTCATAATGGTAGCCACTGTGTCCTGGTGATTTGGGGTGAGTGAGAGGCAGGGAATATAGCTCCCAGATTTCTCACTAGAGATCATCTAGCCCTGGAACAGATATGCCCTAGAGCCATTCTGGAGCAGCCAGATGCTGAGCGGGGGTTACAGCTGCACATGTAGTTACAGTGAATTTGTAGCTGGAAAATAATTTTTTAGGAAGACATATGGCAAAACATTTTGTTTCCATGCATTGATATCTCGTATGCCTCCTTTATTACTCATTGAACATCAGGGAAATTTTTAGTAGTTTAAGGCCCTCTTTTAAAGGTACGATGAAAAGCCACATCTCTGCATCCCAGCAGAGGGCAGTTTCTTCAAGCTTGTATTACACCCTTGCAGGTCTGCTTACTGCTGGGATGGTGGCTGTCCACACCTTGTCCTTAACAAAAGAGAATTTGTAGTCAGTGACCGGATTACATAGCAGCTTGGTTTGTACTAAACTGATTGTTTCTGCAAACACCTTCTTTACAAGACATAAGTGAATGCACTTTGTAGGAACAAGTGCCACCATAAGAATAAAGAGATTTGGGTTCTGGTCTTGGATTTGTCCCTAAATAGACATTAAGTTGGTGACATTAGGCAAGTCACTTTAGCTCTGATATAGTAGAATTTTCATATAATATCTTTATAACCTTGATAAACATGTATGTTAAGGCTGAAGGTTTGAAGTTAAAGAAATAATGATTTCTCTTTAAAGTAATGCTAATTCCAATAACTAGTTCATACAATATAAGCTTATAGGTGGTCCCCACTCTATGAGAGCAACATGAAACCATCTTTTATTTTAGGAATATTCAATTAGCCATGACTGTGGAAGGGAGAACTGATTTCCGGTCCTGTGTTTGCTTCTGTCTAACTCTATGTCGTCAGATGAATGACTTCAACTTTCCGGCCTTCCTTCTTCAGTTTTCTCTTTAGCAAAATGAGCTGGTTGAATTAGATCAATATTTCCTCTAAAAGAACCCCTGCCTGAGTGAGACTGAGGAAAGAGAAGGTAAAGAGAAGCAAGTCATCAATTCTTGAACCAATTCCATAGTCATCCAACATAGGGTTTACTGGGAGTGTCCTATCATTACTCCATTTTTGTGGGTAATGCACTTCCAAACAGGTAACAACTGGTAAGCCGTCACTGACCAATCAGAAGGAATGCTAGCTGGAGCTCTGGAGTGGCTCTGAGGGGCCCAGTGGTGGTATGCCACATTAGCTTCTGGATCCTGGGAGGTCTGGGGAGCAGCTGTATTACTGGGGAGATTTGTCAATTGTTATGGACACATGTCCGTATGTTCACAATTAGCATAGCCTTATGTACCTGCCACTCTCACCCTTGCACTGTCCCATGGTGCAGAGGTCTCTCTTAACCCTGTCTCTCAGAAAGTGATCCTTAGACCAGCAAAAGCGTCTCCTGGGAGCTTCTTAAAAAAGGCAGATTGCTGGGCCTCGCCCCAAATCTCCTGAATCAGAATCTGGATTTCTATAGGAATCCGGGTGATTACTGTGTATCTTACAATTTGTGAAGGTGCAAAATAGGTCTGGGGTATTGAAAAGGCACAGGAGGTCACTAAGGAAGCATAGTCACAGTGTATTTCTTCAGGATGACTTGGCCATGGAGCTTCTCCTAGATGTGCTGTGTCATGAGATGAGTGTTCAGTGAAGTACATTGGGGGAAATATTGAACTAGATTCCCTCTAGTTCTCAGCAGCTCTAAAATTATATGATTCCAAGACAGTTAAATGCATCCAAATTTCTCATTTGTTCATAATATTCCCCAAGTTAGCCCTAATATAAATTGGATTTATCACTGTCTTTGTGCCTTCAAATGTCAATAGTGGTTGGAGATTTTTTTAAATTACATTTTAATTCCTGAGATATTAAATTAATGAGAAAATAAAAATAATCCAGGACCCAGATAATGTGTTTTGTAAAGAATCAAAAGTATTTTTAATTATTTATACTTTATTTTTTATTGCAATAAAAGATGCATAACATAAAATTTACTGTTTCAACCATTTTTAGTGTATTATTCAGGGATACTGAGTACATTTACAATGTTGTCTGATCAATTCCATGTCTATTTTCAGAACTTTTTCATCATCATAACAGAAATTATGTATCCTAAAAACAATAAATTTACATTTCCCTATTTCTCAGACTGTGGTAACCTTAGTGTCTATGAATTTTATCATTTTAGGTTTTTATATAAATGGAATTCACATGATAGTCATTGGTCCCTTCAAGATTGTCATTTCATTTTATGTGAGCCTTTCAAATTTCATCCATATTGCAACACGTATAAGAATTTCATTCCTTTTTATGGATAAACAGTATTTTTTTTTTTTTTTTGAGACAGAGTCTCAAGCTGTCACCCTGGGTAGAGTGCTATGGCATCACAGCTCACAGCAACCTCCAGCTCCTGGGCTTAAGCAATTCTCTTGCCTCGGCCTACCAAGTATCTGGGATTATAGGTGCCCACCACAGTGCCTGGCTACTTTTTGGTTGTAGTTGTCATTGTTGTTTGTCAGGTCTGGGCTGGACTCGAACCCACCACCTCCAGTGTATGTGGATGGTGCCCTAGCCACTGAGCTACAGGTACTGAGCTGGATAATCAGTATTTTATTTTATGTCTATGCCACATTGTGTTTGTCCATTCATCAGTTGATGAACACTTGGGTTTCCACCTTTTGGGTATTGTGAATAATACTGCTACAAACATTGATCTGTTTGAGTCTTGTCCTTTACTACTTTGGGGTATATATCTAGTATTGGAATCCTTGGATTGTGTGGTTATTTTATGTGGAACTGCTGAATTGTTTTCCACAATGGCTGCTTCATTTTATATTCCTGCCAGCAATGCAAAGGATTACAATTTCTCCACGTCCTTATCATCAAAAATTTTTTTTTTAAAAATGCTTTAGTCTATGCTTGATTGAGATTTTTGTTTTGGGCAGATTTGCAGAAAAGAAAGATATGTTAGTTCTGGCCAATTCCAAGGACTCGTTTCCCTGCTGGAAGGCAGACACCCAGAGCCCTTTCTTCAGTTCCCTGTACTCAGCCAGGTTATGTTATGCCCTGGCTGCCTCTCTGGTCTTCTGTGGTCATGTTTAACCTGGAAGCCAGCTCTAGGGAGCACACTTGAGTGTTTTCATACTTTGGAAGGTTCTTAATGGGTCTCCATGGGCTCAAGGTTCTGTCTTTTCAAATTCAAAGTCTAGAAACTTGCTTTCCATAGCCAGCTTTGGGACTATAACCAAACCATTCAACCCTCATGGATTTCAATTTTGTCAACTGTAAAATCATCTCAAAGTCTTCTGCCTCTTAAGCAGGGCTGACTACATAATTTGAGTAAAATGAATATCCAGGGTATGTTCCTTGTTCAAAAAGCAAATACAGAAAGTACTGTTAGAGGTACTAAAACACAATGCCTTTTCTTTTAAAAATCTTTTATTATTTATAAAATATAATAAGGCTAATAGTGATACATGGGAGACAACATAAACTTATAAATGCAAAACATTATTTTTGGTGTCAGAACAGAATAAATAATAATACTTTATTGATATATCTTAATTCATCATATACTTTTCCTGTTTTAATTAGGAAATCTAAATTTATACTTTCAGTGACATAATTTTCTGGTCAATTATTTAAAAATATAAATTTTAGTACATCTAGACCATATGATTCTTACAGAATAAATTTTTAAAGAAATATTTAACTCTTCATGCAAATCAGTTTTGTGTAAGCCTGAATAAAGTATACACTTATAATGGCATTTTAATGCTTCCTCTGGCATGTCCATATTTTAGGAGGTTGTATAAAAAACTGAAAGTAGTTTCAAGATTTTTATATAATTGAAAATGTTTATATTTTCTATCACTGTATTTTCATTTAAAAATAAAATTAATTTCAAATTGTCTTCCTCACTCATAATGAGTTTATGTGAAATGTCACATGAAAAGTGCTCTTTTTCCATCAACTGCAATAATCTTTAATTTCTATTTCTTTCTTTTTTTTTTTTTTGTAGTGACAGAGTCTCACTTTACCACCCTCGGTAGAGTGCCGTGGCATCACGGGACTCACAGCAACCTCCAGCTCTTGAGCGTAGGCGATTCTCTTGCCTCAGCCTCCTGAGCAGCTGGGACTACAGGGGCCCGCCACAAAGCCCAGCTATTTTTTTGTTGAAGTTTGGCAGGGGCTGTGTTTGAACCCGCCACCCTCAGTATATGGGGCCGGTGCCCTACTCCCTGAGCCACAGGCACCACCCCCATTATTTCTATTTCTAACATCTGCTTTGCAATGTTCTAGCAGTTTTTAAAACCAGAAATCTTAATCTTCTGGAAAAATCCTCCCTGATATGTTTTATTGCAATGTCCATGTGTATACTTTTAACTCATAATAATTTACTGACAAAAAATATTGTCTAAGCACTGGAAGTTCCTGTCCCTGCTCGTGGGCCAGAGAGTTAATATTTGTGCAGATGCTGCAGGGAGGGGTTCCAGGGACAGCCAGGCCATCTGGCCTCCCACGGAGGGTCTTTTCCCCATGGGAAGCTTTTCTTTCCTTTAGGCTGCCTTTGCTGCTGCCGCCCTTGTCAATAACAATTTGGGCCTGAGTCTTAGCTCAACTGCCTCCTTGAGGCTACAAGGTGCCCAAGACTGCCCCAGGTGTGTGTGGTTTTTGACCAGGTTCAAGGTTGCTTCTAAGTGTATTTTTTCTGCTCACACACATCCCTGTTGTCTAAACTTACAAGAACGTTAAAACATGTGCCTGACCCTTTATGTAGTTACCCTGTGCAACTATTCAGGTGATCACCCATGAAGTTAACCATGCTCCTAGGCATCACAGAAATTATACTTTAAA
This sequence comes from Nycticebus coucang, assembly GCF_027406575.1. NCBI lineage: Eukaryota > Metazoa > Chordata > Mammalia > Primates > Lorisidae > Nycticebus > Nycticebus coucang. Next base: position 16,834,502 of record NC_069795.1, read on the forward strand.
AATAGAAATATTCATATATTACTAATGATTCAAACAGATCATTTGGTAATTACTAATGTACCAAGTTTATAACATTTCCTATGGAACCATTGATATTCATAGTGATGAATTCCATGAAATACTTAATAAATTGCTTTGTAGTTAGGAATGTATTATAAAGAAATAGTTAATATTGAAAATTTGAAAGTTCATGGCCTATAGAATATACATAGGGTGCCAAAAAAGTGTACACATTTTAAGAAAGGAAAAACTTATTATTATTTATTTTTTCTTTTTTTGTAGAGACAGGGTCTCACTTTATGGCCCTCAGTAGAGTGCCGTGGCCTCACACAGCTCACAGCAACCTCCAACTCCTGGGCTTAAGTGATTCTCTTGCCTCAGCCTCCCGAGTAGCTGGGACTATAGGCGCCTGCCACAATGCCCGGCCAAGGAAAAAACTTATTAAAATGGTAATATTCAGTATATGTCAATAACATCTGTTATCTTATATATTCTACCTTGTATCTTTTGTAATTGCAGAAGTCAAACCTGACTTGAGTATTATAATTTTGATATAGTTTTTTCTTTTTTTAAAATGTGCACACTTCTTTCTGGCATGCTCTGTATTATTTTCTTGATTAAACATTTGCCTGTAGGGAGTTAAAGATACTTGATGTGTTTAAACTTAAGCTATTTTTATTTCCATCTAGATGTCTGACCATGCCTTAATAAATACTGAAAGAATTACATAAAGGTTTCCTTGAGCAAAAGGTGGAGAAACAGTCCCTCTCTTGGCATTCTGGTAATGCTCATCTTACAGAAGTTATAAATTGGGTCAGCTAATCTAGAACAGTGTTTTCCAAACTGTGCCTTAAAGAATCACTTTGGAAGCTCATTTTTAAAAAGACAAAGGCCCATATTCCACTTTCTGCCCCTCAGAAGAGTTCTGACAGTGAACAGTTATGGAGTGAGACCCAGGGATTTGTGTAATAGGGATGCCAGGTGATGCCGGTTAAGTGGTTAGTACACCAGTGAATCCAGGCTTTTAATTCAGCATGGGAATTCTGGACTTTATCCCTTAGCAAAACCTCACCAAAAAAACTAATGGACTGGGCCAACCAGGATGCATAAAAAATTTCCTGCCTACCAATTTCTGGCTCTAACTAAAGGCATACTCCTTAGTTCTTATCTCCAGATATTCATATTTCTATGGTTTTGCACATTTTTCTAGGAGTGCAAGCTTATCTAGAAAAGCTGTTATGCCAGTGGGTTATGAAAGGAATATGTTTAAATTGGGTAATAGTGGAGAAGGAAACAAAGGGAAGGAAGAATGAGAACAAAGAAGAAAAGAAACTCAAAGGTTAGGAAGATCAGAGGAAAACATTCATCTCATTACATATTAATGTATTTATCACGTGTCTACTTGTGAATGTCTCAGGCCCAAGGGATTAGAAATTTAAAAGACCAGTTCTAGAAGAAGATGCCCATGAAGGGAATGAATGCGAACTCTGAAAGTGAAGCACTATTCTGTTGGCCTTTGCAAATAATTAGTAACAGCTGTTTTCTGAGCAAGGCAGTTGGATTAGGTGGTTTAAGAATCATCCTGACTGACAGAAGTCTCTGAGTTTCCTACTAGGAGTTTCCAAACTGATAGTTTCAGGATCAGCTGGACTATGGTTAAAATTTAGCATTTGGGGCGTTCCACCCCAGGAAGTCTGGGAATCTGCACTGCAGGCATCAAAAGTGTTCTGAGGCATAAGCCCGTACAGTGGTATGTGTCTGGGTTTGATTCCACACCTCAGGCACCCAAATGGAACTGAACTCAAGCAGATTTGGGGCGCTCAAACGTCCCTCTGGAGCTCTGCTTTCATTCCATGTGTGTACTTCAATAAATACATCCTTAAGACTAAAAAACAAAAACAAAAACAAAAAACTCATAAAATAGCAGCTTGAGGCTGAAGAATACTGCTTGAATGGAGGTTTCCTCTCCTTGCCAGATTCTCCCTTCACAGCAGTTCTGCCTATTCCCTTCCCCCTCCCCCTCACTCTTCCTCCTCTTCCCTACCTTTCCCTATCATAAAAGAATCAAAATTCATAAAGGAGAAAGCAGGTGAGACTGATGGCTTGAGGAGTCACGTCTAAGTGCTTTCCTGCACCGTGTCTCAGCCATGCCCAAACACTTCCTGTCCCCATCATCCTTTTGAGCTACTAGGAAAGAGGTGAAATTTAATTTCTTTGCCTTCGTCTTGACATATTTAGTTGCAACAAATCAAATGTTTTCTGATTTAAGTAAAACACAAATAACTGTTATCATCTTATAATTTCAAAACTTTAATTTGAACTTAATCTTTAGTTTATGATTTCTAGGCAGTTAAATGTTTAATTGTTCTTGAGCTTTGCTTCCTGTTGAAATGATTTATGACCTTTATTATTTTAGTGGGTTCTAGTGGCTAAAAAGGAAAAAAAGAGGTTGAGGAATGAAACATCACTGTTCTTGTAATACAATGACTTTTTTTGAACACTTCAAGAACTTTGGATTTTGCCAGAGTTTCCATGTCTCGTGAGATATTTTGAATAGTAATGATTCTTAGCTTTCTAGGCAAGCCATGGTTTAACTGTATTGCCCTGTAAAGTATTGGTAATTAATGCTAATTAAATATGATACATGAACTTCTGTTATTGGATTTTACGTATGCCTTTATACATAATCAAATTTACAGAATTATCTTTTGCTAGAGACCCAACTGTTATCAGTCAATATGATACTCTATTTAATAGGTTTTTACCTTCTTCCTGAAATTTCTTCATAATAATATACTTAGATTCATCTGAGATGAGACTAGATACACGTACACATGTATACAAGAGTTAGGATACTGAAAATAGGTCTGTTGAACCACAGGATCTCATTGTCAACAATATTTACAAAACTCCACATGATGTTTATTAAATAGAAACTTTTGTACCTTTGATTTAATATTGGGGGTGCGTTGAATTTGATACTAAAGGATTTGGTCTAACAGGCAGTTCCAGGCTTCCTAAGAAAAAGGCTGGATGTTATCAAAATTCTTTAGAACATTCTCTGAGTCTTAGCATTGTGTACATAGCACACCCAGAATGTTCCCAGAAGGCAAAGATATAGAGCTTTGAGGAAAGCGTCTAGGTAGCTCATGGAAAAACAACGAGAACACCAATACTGAGGGAAAGAAAGGGTTAGGGCCTCCATTAACTAGAATATAAATAACCTATTTAATTAAGGGATGCATGCTTTTATTCTTTTTTAATTTCAGGTTTATATGAGGATGCGTATGATTATGTTACATGATTTGTGTTTATAAGGTAAAGTCTAAAGTCTGTGCTGTAGTTAAGTCCTTCACCCAGGAACTGTGCCATATTTCCCTACATTGATAGGTGGGAACTTACCCACCCTCTTTCCCCTCTGCCCTCTTCTTAAACTGAATTGTGTTTTTCTCTCACGTGAGCCTGTAGTTATTGGCCTACTGTTTTCGGATTAGTACTGAGTACATGGGATGCTTGCTTTTCCATTCTTGAGATATTTTACTTAGGAAAATGTTCTGCAAATCCATCCAGGTAAATGCAAAAGATGCAAAGTTTTCAACTTTTTCATGGCTGAGTAGAATTCCATGGTGTGTGTATATATATATATATATATATATATATATATCACAGATTATTAATCCACTCATGGGTTGATGGGCACTTGGTTTGTTTCCATATCTTTGCAATTGTGAATTGAGGTGCTATAAACATTTGAGTGCAAATGTCCTATCATGGTAAATGATTTTTTTTTCTTCTGGATAGAAACCTAGTGATGGGATTGTGGAATCAAATGGGAGGTCTGTTTTTAGTTCTTTGAGGATTTTCCATACTTCTTTACAAAAAAGCTATACTATTTTTATTCTTAATAATTATAATAAATTACTTTGATAATTGCTTAAGTTATTTTATTTTTGATAAAAGATTTATTTACTCACAACTAAATGTAAAGACCTTCAACATTATGGGTCCTCTGGGTCCTACCAGTTTAATTAAATTGAACCCACACATATAATCTATTTATTTCTCTACTATGTGCAGGCACAGTTGCTAGTCAGGGCAAAGCAATGCTATTATCCATTATCCTTCTCTTTGCACCTCTCCAACCTCTTTCTTCCAGTCTGATGCATATTTACTTGGTGATTGTGTTCTCTGGGGTGACTCCTGACACTTCTGCCTGCTTACTCTCTCCTTACAGCAGAGATGATGAAGACATAGGAATCTTGCCCCAATTGAGAGGCCCTTATAGATTTATGAAGTCCATGCTTAAAGTTTGACACTTCAAAGAATACTGACAATAGCAATATAATAACAACAATAATAATTAAATTCTACATATTTCAAATACTAGATTCTTAACTCTGGAAGGGACCGTACAATCACATAGCTCAATTTTCAGCATTCCTATAATAATACCTTCTCACTATGTTTGAACATCTCTAGTGTGGGGAATTCATAGCTTCCAAAAATTCTATTAGAAATGTTTTTCTTTTTTCTGAGCTCAAATTTATTTTTCTTTTATGTCTATAATAGATAGAATGTGTGTGCATGTTTGTGTGTGTGCGTGTGTGTCTCCGTGTTAGAGGTAATATTGAGTAGTTCTAATTCCTTCCTTTGCTCAGCCCTTGAAATATTCGATGACATATATCCTCCTCGCTGTGAGCCTTCTCTTCTCCAGGCTAAATATTTTCGAGTTCTTTCAGCTATTCATTACATTACACTGACATGGCTCAGGTTTCTAATAATTTCACATACATCATTTCAATTTATTCTCAAAGTACCTTGTGAAATAGATAAGAATTTATAAAACTCTATGTTTATAAGGACAAGACTGAGGCACTAAGATTTGTTTGGAAAAGAAGTAAACTAATACCCACCTGTTTTTGATAACTTTCTCATTGCCATCTATATACAACAATTAACCATTTTAAGAAAGGAACAGTTTTACCTTGTACATAATTTGAGATCAGAAAATGACATTAAAATTTTAATTTTCAGATGTGTTAATGTTTAATCAAGTATTTAAATTTTTAAAGTTTTTTAGTATTAAGCTAATTAATCTTAAGACATGGATATGGATTAAGCTATCAATTTTATTCAAGAAACATGTTTTCATTGGATTTTTATACTGCTAGAAAAAGTTCTAGACTCAAGTTTAAAAACATACATGCCATTTCCTTAAATAAAATTATCTGTCTTTGCTGGATGTTATTTTTATATAACCTTGATTTGCACTGCCTCTTTTCCTTCACATTGGGAGTTCTACAGATTTAATTAATGAACTCAAAAGTTTCCAGTTACTTATACATGATGAAATAGACAGAGAATACTGTTGGGCTCTTTTTAAATAGAAGGTGCACTTTCTCATGGGAAAAATACTTCTACCTGAGAGGTACAATTTCATTTTGAAAACTCTACCTTCTAAATGTTACTTTTCATGCTGTAATGAATTCAAGAGGAAACTCTACCCTTTCCTCCAAATGACTCATGATGTAATGCCTTTACAGATTAAAAGCACAATTTGACTAATGGGCTTCATTCTTACTTGTAAGGTTTTATACATTTCATCACGTTCACCCTCTTGAACACGCCACACACTACCTAACTTGTTCTAAAAATAGAATGTATGAAAAGAGTTGACTCAAAATGAGAGGTCTCATTCTAATCAAGTTGTTAGCTTGGGGTTTAACCATTATTAAAGCTAATTACAATGTCACATAGATAACTATTATGAATAGGTAGAGTGTAAAAAATGTGAGTCGTTGACAATATTATGCAGTTGTTTAAATATCTGTATGAACTGTTAGATTTGAAACATTAAAACCATGAATCTAGTGTCAAAATAAGCTCACTTACAAAAATATCTATTTTCTCTTACATTATTTTGATTTTTAAATGACTAACAATTCATGTTTGTTTTGATAATAAATCTGTTTAGTTAGCTGATCAAACATTTTGACTTAATTGAAACTTAATATTCCTAAATACAAACATGAATAAGAAAATAATAAAACATAGGAAAATAAGGATGGGAAGACCAAGGCAAGAAGATACTTAAAAGTTTTAGAGGTAAATGATGTGATACACTTGATTATGATTATAATATAAATATTTAATGTCATTAATTTTTCAACTTAATGATTACCCATGACTTTAGGAAAAACAAGCCAACAAACACTTGAAAAATATTAATTAAGGCATTAATGTCTCCATCCCCTATAGTTTAATAAGTTTTTTAGGCAGCATATTCTATTTCTGCATTCACTTGTTTTTTTTCCTTTATTTCTTTTGAAACAGAGTCTCCCTTTGTCACCATCAGCAGAGTGCTGTGGCATCATAGTTCACAGCAACCTCAGACTCCTGGGCTCAAGCAATCCTCTTATGTCAGTCCCCCAAGTAGCTGGGACTATAGGTGCCTGCCACAACACCCAGCTTGTTTTTGGAGATGTTTTCTGTCTTGCTCAGGTTGGTCTCAAACTTGTGAGCTCAGGCAATCCACCTGCCTTGGCCTCCCAGAGTGCTAGGATTACAGAAGTGAGCCACCGAATCCTGGCTTGTATTCACTTGTTCAATGCACTTTTTATTAAGCATAAAACATCGCATCTGTAGGTATTGAAGGTGCTTTCTCCATTTTGTGCAAGTTACTGAGGAATTCCTTTAGAGATTCTGAAACCTCTGAAACATTTGAACAAAGGCGTCAGGTTGACTATTGGATATGGGGGAGCAAAGGAAGAAGTCCAGTTTGCTGGTAATCACCAGACAAGATGACATCATCCAAACGGCGAAAGATACAGTCTCGTAAAATTTCAAAGGACTTTTATAAAAACAACAATCCATACTCTATTAAAATATTAAAAGAAAGACTATAGATTTAGGTGTTTTTTTTTTTTTTTTGGCCAAGCCTCTCTGGAGCCAGCTTAAGGGAATCCAGATCTATAGATATAATGAGTTTACTTTTGCACTAAGACATGATCATTGTGTACGTCCTGTCTTAGCTGCTCCTCTTTATTTCTTCTACCCACCTTACTGAGAATTTTATTTATAGAATTTGTCTTTTTAATTATTGTATTTAGCATAATTCATCTATACTTAAGTTTCTTCAAATAGGCAGGCGTGAAGGCATGGGAATGATATATAGTTAATAACATGCAACACCTACAGCATTTTGTCCTACAATTTTCCTAGTCATAGCTAATATCAAGCAGTTTCCATTTATACTGAACGGAAACTTTTGTACCCGAATTACAAGAGATGATGACCTAGATGTTCTGTACAAGGGGACGTGGTAGGAATGTTCCCACTTCCCCTTAATATATTTGGAAAATGATTTTTATTTATCAGAAAGGATTTGGAAATTTCTGTGAAAATGTGATAATTTCAGAATATTAATTGCTTATTAGTAGACTATTCCCAGTTGAAACAATAGAAAGCTCCAGGAAACCTGGTTTATGAAAAGGGAAATCCCCACCTGTTCCCTCCCTCTTTATAGATCCTTGGGAAGGGCGGGGACGGGAAGAGGAATGACAGGTATTCACTGTATTCACGCGAATGGAATATAAAACTGAACACACTGTTCACATCTGAGCATGAGTGTTAATGATTCCATTATATGCTGACCTTTTTAGAAAGAGGTCAGAGAACCCTCTACAGTCTTACTTGAACGCAAAGGCAAACAACTACTCATTCCAAGACAGACTTTCTGATGAGGCTTATCCCAGAAAGTCACAGTAGAAAAGAGAAAAAATGATACACAATGCAAAGGAGGTCAAACTAGGAATCTGAAAAAAGAAAATGAATTGTCAAGGAGCCGACAACACTCTTATAACACCACGAGAATCTGACTTCCACCTGTGCCTCTTGTAATGTTGCTATACGTATCCCAAACAGTGAATTTACATGCATTGAAAGGTTGTCCTTACCGTCAATTATTTTATGAGCTAAGCCATTGATAAAACCTCATTGCAGCCAACTGAGGGACAATTTGAAATATTAAGCTCCCAGGCTGTCTTGTAAAGCACACTATGCTCAGAGTCCACAGATCTGCATGTTGGTATAATTGTTATTTATTAACTTTGAGCAAGTTACATTTCTTTCTTTGCTAGATTCTTAGTTGTGAAATGGAGATAAATAGTGAGATAACATCTGGCAAAGTATTTTGTGAAATCAAGCTTTGCATGGTATTACCAAGTTGAGGGATAAAACAACTAAAAAAAAAAATAGTGATGAAATCCAGTTAGCTTATCCAGTGAAAGGAAACAGACATGTGATTAGTGCATTTGGGGAGCTCGTAGGCCACATCCCATGATGAAAATTGTGTAGGGTGTTGTCATTAACAACAGTTACAAATTCTCACCAACATATATGTAGTTTAAAGATAGCTTCTTTATACTCAAGTCTCACTTTACCAGTACCCTTCTGAAAGGGAAAACTTGATTTTCTAGTTTAAGTTAGCTTAATCACTCTGTACCTACATTTAAAAATTTAATTTTTAAATTTTATCAATTCCAGATTCTTTCTTACCCATCTCTCTTATCTCTTGGAAGTAATTTTTGGTCCCAGGATGGGCTTATGTGGTCATCTGGCTTATAAGATATTTGCTTCTGTTATATATTTATATTAATAAAAATCTATCCTGTAGCTTCATTGTTGCAGATGATGTTGAAATCTAGACTTCATTGTTCCTAGGATCATAAAAGAGAAGTCCCTTACTGTTACTGAACGGTTGGAGGAAGAATATAGTAAATTAAAATGCTTATGATAAATTTATAATTGAGCATAAACTTCTTTAAACAGTAGATGATTAGGTCCACCTAATCATTTCTCTTATAACACCACACCAAGGCCACAGTGAGCCTGACCCTGAGAGCCTCCAGTGGTTATTATAATTCCCTGAGCTGGATCTGATGTGGGCAGAGGGGTTCCCAAGACCACAGAAGGAGACTCTGTAGCAGCTCTGCTGTTGCCGTTAGATGGTGGAACGGAGGCATAAATATGGTGGTAGAGACAGCAGGGACAGTGAGAGGAGAGGGGAGCAACAGGAGGGTAGGATGAGATGGTGGCAGCAGTAGGGGAAACTCACTTCTGTTGATGCCCAAGTCATTCACGAGGATGGTCCCTCCATGATCTCAGAGACCCAAATCACGATTGGCAGGTAGAAAATATTTCAAGTAATTCAATTGCAAACAGAGCTGTACCTGTTGTCCTCCAGTAGACACTGGCAACATTTTTAGTTGTCACAACTGGAATGAAGAAGGATGCTACTAACGTCTGGTGGGGAGAGGGCACAGATGCTGCTGAACATGCTGCCATGTGCAGGACAGACTCCACAGCAAGAATCACCCAACCTAAAATGTCAATGATGCTGAAAGAGAGAGACCTTGACCTAGAAGAAGATATTTTCAAGGATTAATTACGCACCTGGTAGGGTAGAAGGGATTTGAAATATAGAGTAACTTTTTTTTTTTTTTAACCATATCAGCTTTGCAAACTCAAGAGGTCAATTCAGGTGATGTATACATCATATTTTAAAGTCAATTAAGGTAAAATAGTAGTCAGTGGTCAGAATTATTTCTATTTTTTACCTTCTCAAAATATCAGATAGTTTTCAATTTTAGCTGCTTATCAGAATTACCTATAGAAAGTTAAGAATATTCCTAGAAATTCTGATTCGGTGGTGTAGGTGTGGAGTGAAAACATACCTTTCTAAAGGTCTAGACAAGATCCTGATGCACAGTCATGCAAGAAAACTACTGTGTCAGAGTCACATTAAGAAAGCTGACCTGGTTTAAATAGCCTTGTCACTCTTGCTGTCTTGCTTACAAGCTGACTGTTTACTGGCTCTCACTGACAAGAGGGTCATGGATATGTAGAAACACATAGCACTCTCCTGAATTCTGTAACTTATAAAGAGCCTACATGGAAACAACTACAGTGGTTTTGGGATATAAAGATAGATGTGCCTACAAACATTTTCTCTTTCCAGCTTTTAAAAGTAAATGTAAAAGTGTGGGGCACATTCAGACTTGATGAGATATTCAGACTCTCTACATTATTATTTTTTAAAAAAAGTTATCCCTTCGATTTCCCTTTTTGGCCTCTTGGCCTCCTTATAACCTCCCCTCCCCCAACAAGCATCTGAATAAAGTTACTGATGAGGAAACAGGGTACAGAGATGAAGTTCTCAAGATTACACAGGAAATCAGGGGCAGGCTGAGATCACATTTCCAGCAAATAATCTAGAAATCCCACCTAAGTAGTTTATCCGGAGTTCTGTAAGAGCAACTCTGTGCCAAAGCAGGTTTCGGATGAAGGCGCCTACAAGCTGGTTTGCCCATTTCAAGAAAACACACGTGGAGACACACATTTACACACTGACACCCACCCCACCCCACACAGGGATTTAACTTTGTAATTTTGGATTCTTTCCATTGCTTATTATCTCTTGATTTCAATAGAATGTTCAAGACATTATCTGGGAAGATTTAAATAAGCCCAAGACAAACTATTAAACCTAAATTATGTCTTTTCTTTAGTCTGTTCTAGAGATATTGTTTTTTTCAGGCAATACCGGTACCTTAGTTTTATCACTATCAAGAAATAATTGAGGGACATCTTTAATTGTTTTCAAAAAGACTATTTCTAGTTTTGCCATTAAATCCACTGTAAGCACAGCACAGATCATTTCAAGGCTCCTCATTTGCATGCGAGAAACGACTAAACATGATTAATGGAGCTCTCTGAGAACTTTTGATGATATATGTCTATTGGGAAATGTAAATATGGAAAATGCTATCATTTCTGTTTGTAAAAACCATTGCCATAAATTGAGAGAAAACATTGCTGAGCCCCCAAAAGCTTTACCTTTACCTTGAAAAGTGAAAATGGAATAAAAAGGTAAGTCAATATAAACATACATGTTCCAAGTGAATTTTACCACATGATAATTAGAAGCGGGAGATAGAGTTCTGAGAAATGAGTGACAGAGAAGAAAGGAATTTAAACCATACTTATTTTGTGTTATCTAAAAAGAATGTCATTTTATTACTCTGGAAAAATGGTAGCTGATAAATATGATTTACTGTCAGAAGGCAAAGGCAGCTGGCACTTGTGATTGTCTAAATCAGTGGTTCTCAACCTTCCTAATGCCGTGGCCCTTTAATACAGTTCCTGTGGGTTGCAACCCACAGGCTGAGAACTTCTGGTCTAGATGTTTCCCATTTGCTTTTTACTTTGGGGCTTGTGGCCAGCTCACAGAGGTTCTGTATCTCTTGTTGGCACTGTAACAAATTACGGCTAATGATTTAAAGCTGCACAAATTTTATTTTCTTACTTTTCTGGAGGCACCAAATCCAAAGTTGGTCTCACTGAGTTAAAATCAGGGTGCAGTAAGAATTGGTTCTTTCTGAAAGATGTAGGAGAGAATCTGTTTATCGACTTTCTCAGCTTTTAGAAACCACCTGCATTTTCTGGCTCATGGCCCCTTCCTTTATTTTGGAAATCCACAGCTTAACATCTTCAAACCCTTCTCCCACTCGGAAGTCTGCTTGCCTCATCACATCTCCCACTAACACATTCAGTCCTCCTGCCTCCCTCTTAGGAGCACATTCGTGATTACACTGAGCCCACCTGGGTTGTCCTGGATAATCTTTATCTCAATTTAATCATCATATCTGCAAGGAATCTTTTGACCTTTAAAGTAAGATATTCATAGGTTCCGAGGATTAGGATGTCGACATCTGTAAGGGAGCCATTCCTTTTTTTCCTTGAAAAAGATGGTTTTATTCCATAAATGAATTCCATAAAGACTTCCCTCCTCTTTCAAGGGAGCCGTTTTTTAGCTTACTGTACTGAAACACAGCAACCAGTTGGATACCACACCCTTAACTGGTCTGGCCCGACTCCAGCCATGACTCTTACAAATGAAGCTCTGTTGGGTCTGAACTCTGCTAAGTAGGGGGGACATGGAAAAGTGCTCTAAATAGTCTTCCTTCTTCATATTTAATTGACTGAACAAGGTCAGTTGCTATAGTGGGAATAGAAATTGGCTTTGGAGTATGTTTAAATGAGTTAAAACTCCCCTCTATTACCTTTCAATAATGTGACTCTATAGAGTTCTGTATGTCTCCAAATGAATTTTTATGTCGTCCCTATAGAGGCATGTAGTGATTTACTCTTCAAAATTTTTTATGTATTTTACATATTTCTGTATTTTATGCATAAATTTTACGTATCTTTAAAAACATTTTTCTTTTAGACATTACTTTATGTTCTATTATATGTGTTGCATATTTTATGCCTTTATACATGTATGTTAGAGTATCTATTGATATATTATGAATCTAATACACACACAAACACATATTCATTTCAAATGTATGTCTTTCAAACTTGAAACCAAGTATCTGATTTTAATCAGCAATATTGATGGCTTCAAGGCCAAATAAAAATATAGAAGCAAATCTCTAAACAAAGCATTGTATTTGAAAATCAGAACTGAAGTTTAGGGCACAGACTGAGGAAGTAGCTGGTATGTCTGAAGAACAAAGAGGACGCTGGGGATTTTATCAGAAAGAGAAATGTTTTGAAAGAAAACTCAGAGGTAATCAGAAAGTTTTTTGGGGCCAGCAAGCTCTGACTGGTGAGTGGTGGTGGAAGGCAAAACTAGTCTGAGAGTCACAGCAGGTCCATTTAGTGACTACTCGGTAAAACTGGCTGCAGCAGGTCATTCCGGCAGCTGGCCTGCCCTGGAGTCCGTAGGCAGCGCTTTGTGCCCTCCCGGCTTTTCTCTCCCTTGGTCTCTCAATTTAGTTGGGTATGAAAAACAATTTATAATTTTACTATCAATTTTATATCGTTTTTTGATTGAGATTTCTCTCTGAAAATATTGCATGCAGATGAACTATTCTGAAGGTAGGACTAATTGTCCCGCAATGCCAGTATGAACCTGTCCCAGTGGTCTCTGGTCCCAAGTTGGGGGGAAAGGAAGAGAGCAAGAAAGAGGGCAGAAAGGGTGGAGGAGCAGGGAAGAAAAAAGAAACTTGCCTGGGGCAGTTTTTCCTGGAGTTTAACAATGAGTTCTGTCTTATTATTTTCATGGGCATCAGCAATCTCCTGAAGCCCTGGCTGGCTAACAGTATTCTGTTGAGAGATCTGGCTTTACAAAGATTATGATAACATACTCTAAAGATCATAATAGAAAAAAATAGCTAGCTTTGTCCATCAAATTTTGTAGAATTTATGCTTAAATATTCAAAACATGACATTGTGAGATCATGCTAAATTAAGTGACAAGCTAAACCTTCATGTTTAAATCATTAAAAATGATAAATAAATGACAACCCACTGAGATTGGGGGCCCATTGTTTCTTATGTCCTACTTTAGACAAGACACAGCCCCTTCACATATTGTGGTGTGCACATGAGGTGGACGCCAGGACTCTGTAGGCCATGCACAGTTCACATATCCTAGAACTCACAGCTTAGGATTTTGCCAAGAGAGAAGAAAGGCAAAACCACCAGGACCCTAACGTACTTATTTCTCCACTTATGAATGAAGTTTCTGCCTAGTTAGGTTGAAAGTAAATCACCTTTGATTGTGGCTATGAAGGACAAACACGGACTAACTATTGGGAAAGTCCTTGAGGTGTCCCAGGTGTCCAACTGGAGTGATTTGACCCGTAAAGGAATATAAGTGCAGACCTGTTCTGAGTTTGCATGTTAGTCTGCAGATAGATTTCTTTGATACATTTGTCTTTTTCAAGTCAGAGACTCAGTGGAGGTCATTTTTAGAGGTTGTTGTTTGGGTTAGAAGCCATAAACTCCTGAAGTCTGTTCTCAGGCTTAAATTGATATAAAGATCTCTAGATACGATGGGAGCTTATGCGGAGTAACATTTGATGGTGGTGTGAGACTATTTCCGTAGCCATGCTTATAAACACTTCAGAGAAAAGTGATGGATTTAGCACTAATTGGGTCTATTTAGATACAAATTGATTACTGGAGGGTACCAGAAAGTTCACAGAAGGGAACTCTGGAGAACACGGTTTGGAAGATGTTAGGTACCAGGCAGACGTCAGGAAATTTAGAGACAAATAATTATTTAATAATTTTATCAGGGCATTGCAGCTGAATTAATTTTAAGTTGTGCTTATCCCTGAACTTATTTTGTTCTGTAAATTTCAGACTCACAGGAGACTGATTAATTAACTTGATATGTACATCCGCAGTTGTCTAGAAAGCTGACCACCATCATTGGCCCATCATGATGGGTTAGGACGGGAACGTGTGCATACGGCAACATGTTGCAAGGATCACAGCCTTGATATCAAAGTGGGAAAAGATCTACACGTGGGCATAATCTAAAATTTTATCCCTATACACATTCCATCAGATTTGAAAATACAAGAAATGTAGATTACCTAAAATAAGGGATCTAACACTAGAGTTGGTGGCTTTATTAACTGCTTTTGGCACTGCTTAACAAAAGCAGTGCCAAAATTATTAATATGATTATGTCCTCTAAAGTTTGAGCATCTCCCTCGAACCTGGAAATGTCTCTAGAGACTATGCAGCCAAGGAATTAGGAAGTTTCACAAAGAGAGGGAGATCTTTGAGATGCTCAGACAGCAGGAAAGTATTTCCAGGTATGTTCTACTTTTGAATGTCTTACTATGAAGGCCTCTGTTCTGACTCACAGTGGTGTGAATGTTTGACAGTACACCTGTTGAGAGCACTGTGGCAGCTTTTTGTGCATTGGTCTTTCCATGAAAGGATAAATGTCCCAGAGGCCAGAGCACAATAATTCATCTCCAGATAGGCCGATGGAATTAGAGCTCCAGAAATGCAATTTGAGCCCAGAGCCAGCTACCAAGACTTTTTTGAAGTAGAACTTTAGCTTGGCTAAATTTTTGGTGGAGAATATGGCATAAGAAAAAAGGGTTATGGTTGTATAACAATGATTATCTTTGGTTTCAAAACATTTACATACAAAATGATATTCAAGGGCATGTAATCACTATGAAATTATAGAGTATAACTTTCCAATCAAGCTGTATATAATCATCAAAAGAAAGGAAGGAATAAGTTGGTTCAGTTTAGATCTGTAAGCCATGCTTATAGTGAATTCCAAGTTTATAGTCAAATCACTAAACTTTCGTGTGCCTCAGTTTCTTCAGATGCAAAAAGAGTATTTCACTAGTCTCTCTCTCATTTTTTTTAAAGAACAGGTTGTTATAAAAAGACATGCAAGTATTTAGGGGCTGCTTGTAGTCTACAAATTAAGGTATGTTGTTTTCTTTGATACAATGTGAATTTTTTATTATACTACCTAATAACTGGCTTCTTATAAACTAATTTATGTGGTATCTGACATAAGGTCTTGTTAAGATATTTTAATAAAATAAAAAGAACGACAATAACTATTTGTGAGTTTTATTATTCTGTGTCAGACGCTGTGATGAGAATTTTACGTCCATTATATCATTTACTTCTAAAAGCAATTGCAATCTGCTGAGGATTTAGTATGACCTCCAATTTTAGAGATGGGGAAACCAGGGCTTGGAGAATTTGGAAAAGATGGTTTTCTGGTTTGTAAGAAACTTTGTGTCTTTCTTGTGGTATTCTTTTTGTGCAAGTGTGAAATAAAGTTCGTTGAGAAAGAGAAAGCTAGGCTTATAGATCAAGAGCAAGATAGAGGTTTACAGAGAAGGATATGTTCAGCACAGGCAGTGAATGGGCCCCCTTGTCACAACAAACAGGGCCCCCTGTGGTGTATTATCTTACTGAGCAGCAAACATTCACTCTCCATGTCTCCACAGGAGGAACATATCTTCCTGCCCCACTGGTGTTTCTTTGGTTACATACCCTGCTTTAGGCAAGGAGGTGTTGAGAAAAGGGAGGCAGTTGTTTGCATTCTAGCCTTGCCTTTCTTGCCCTTGAACTTTGGGCCTCAGAACAAACATATGTAGAGCTAAATGTGTTTGCTTAAAGCAGGAGTCTAGCCTAGCTCAGCCAAGTTGCACCTGACTCACAGACCTATAAGGTAATTTTTGTTCTAAACTATGGATATGTGAGGTGAACTTTTGTGTGTGTGCAGTCTTATTGTGGCAATAGCTGGTGCATCCATCTGTTATTCTATGCTGTCTATTAACACATTACATCTGAGTCAGATTGTGTGACAAAAGTCTTTATGGCCAATTTGGGGAAAATGTTGACACCAAGCATCCTCCAAATATTTCTCATCTCCTAGAGGTCACTTTCAGGGATGAATTCCATTAAGTTTATTAATTCCATAAAGGCTGACTGGTCATCTAGAGTATTTTCCTAAAGAGAAGCTTGGAAAGCAGAACAACTTCTAAAGAGCAAGGCAGCAAATGTTCTATTGTTACTGTCAAGCAACATAAACAGGACAGAACTTGCCAGAGAAAAAGGCGTCGAAGAGGAAGGAAAACAGACAGTGGAGAGACCAGAAAGAGCAAACAAGCAACGTACAAACGTCTTTTGATGAGGATCAACTTTGGTCCTTTTGCAGCATGGTCCCAAACTGGGAATAACCAAGTTGTCATCAACAGAAAAAGAGATTAATAAATCGGGATACATTTACATAATGGGATACTTTACAGCACTTGTTCGGGATTGAATTTTGTGTCTCCCATCCAAATTCATGTGTTGAAGTCCTAATCCCAGCCCCATAGAAGCTTTAGAGGTTGCTCTTCTGCCCAAGCTTCTCTTTAGAAAAATACTACAGATAACCAGTTACCTTATTGGGAAACAGAGTCACTGCAGATGTAATGGGCTAAGTCATAATGGAGTGAGGTGTGACCTTAATTAGATATAATTGGTGTCTTTCTTTTTAAAATGCCACGTGAAAAGAGGAATGCACACAGGAAGAATGCTGGGAACGTGAAGGCAGAGAACAGAGGGAGGCACCTGGAAGGCAAGAAATGCCCCAAATTGCCAGCAAATAAGGAGAGAGGCCTGAACAGCCCTGAGAAAATGCCCACCTTGCTGCCCTTTATTTGGCCACCCAACTTTCAGTGCTTTGTGAAAGCTGCCCCAGGACACCACTACAGCGATGACATGAACTGCTCTCTATTGCCTGCAAGGACATGGGCGATTCTGCTGACAATACTAGATACTAAGTACATGCTATCGTCTTATTGGTATACATTTCATACACAATGAAAATTGATTTATGGGGGTTTTCTTTAGGATGCGGGGATTAATATCTAGGCTATAGGACGACATTGGGAATACTGTCATATTCTGTTTTTTATCTGTGTAGTGGTTACAATGGTTTGTTAAGCCGTTTTCTTATGATTTGTGTGTTTGTTTATATTCATGCTTTCCATCAATACAGACGTTAATTTTAAAAATATTGGCAGGGAGAGGTAGTGGGAGGAAGAGATTGAAGCTAGAGGGTTTCAAAGCAATCCTTGAGACGTAAGCACCTGAGGGCCACTCTGCGCACAGCGGGGGTTTGGCTTAGACCGAGGGGAGATGCTGCACCAGACCCTGGACTGCAGAAAAGAGTTTGGGAAAGTCGTTCAGTTTCCACTTTATCACAGTTCTCTTTTTCCTTTATCTCAAGTAAAAATTGAATTTAATATTTAAAAATATTGCTTTTGGCAAGCCTCTTTGCATTTTCTAAAATTCCTTTGAAACGCCATCCATTTCTCCGGCAAAGCCAGGGAACTCTTGGGTCCACATGACACGATCCTGTTGCTATGGTAATCGAATGTTTACTAGAGAAAATATTACCGGTTAATAATAGCCTGGATGGAAATAATAGCTACCACTAGCCCTTCAGAGTTACACACCATCAATTTCCAATTTGCTGAAATAGGTGCAATTTGCTTTTTAAGTTTGAAAGTATTACTTTTTCCAGGCCTCCGGGATCCTTCCCCCACACCACGCACCACAGGCCCACACCCACACGCCCATGTGCTTCTAAAGAATGTTCAGCTTGTCCAAAATGATGATAGAGAGAAGCTGTTATGTTGGAACCTTGTCATAGTTTCAACAGTAGGAATAATGAATAAATTAGAAGGTTACTATTTATTGGCTTTGCTTAATAGTGCAATCGCAAAGGGAATAATCACAGGAAGGGAGCATAATTCATACTATTATTTATACTCAGCCTTTTCCAGGGTCTCATTTCCAAAGAGCAAAGCAACAAGCAGATGTATTGAATTATTCTGTCAAAAATCCTGCCTATGCATAACAAAGATGCCTTTCAAGGTATTCAACTCACTCTCTGTGAGTCTGGACTATTTATGCCTTTGTTCTTTTGGTGAATGGTTGCTTCTTTCCATTATTCATCCATTCAGCATATATTTATTAAGACAGTCGCTAATCTAGTTCCTGAGGATGCAGACCCTGCCCACAGAGGAGCGTGCACTGTGTTGATGAAGTGGCCTCTCCTAGCATCACCCTTCCCATTAAATGCCAATGATGAGGGCAGCTTGGGAAGACTCAGCTCATGCCTCAGATTCCACGTCCTCCCACTATCAGCCATCTTTCACCCACATGTTGGAGGCTGTGTGCAAGTGTGGGGGTGTGTAGACTGATGCCAAGGCATGTGGAAGGGAAAATCCCTCCTCCAAAGCCAAGGAAACAAATGGTCCTCCTGAGAATCCTGGCTTTTGCTTCCAGAGAAAACCTGGGGAAACACTCAGTTACCATGCCAACCAGTGTTATCACATTTTCTCCAGATCTGTGAGGGTAGGAAAATCAGTTTGAGTCTGTGTGAACATGGGGTAAGAGGCAGAGGCTACCTTTGGAGATTGGATCTTTTCCTCTAAGTCAGAGGTTCTCAACATTTAGTATACAAAAGAATTCCTGGGTGAGGAGGAAAAGGGGTAAGGAATGAAGAATTGCAAATTTCTAGGCCCTACCTCTAGATATTGTAATTCAGTATTTTGAAGAGTAGAGCTCAGGAAGCTGTATTTTAATGAGCCATCCAAACCTGTTTTGATGATGGCGGTCCACAGGCCACTCACCTGCTAAAGAGACAAGTTGCCATTTTGGATAAACTAATATAAAAGTGGACATTGAAATGGGAGAAACTGGGGCACAAGAGAGGTCAGTTAGAGGAACAATGTTGCATGCAATGGTTAATAAGCCTGAGTATCATCAGTTGATTTGGAGAGGGGAGAATGAACTCTGGAGAGATTTAGGACTTAGAATCAATGAAACTGAGAAAGATAAGGTGTCAGAGCTAGAAGAGTCACAAGAGAGATGATCCAAATCGCCCAGGGACAGGAGCCGTAGATCAAGGAACTCATCTTTGTACCAATTTCTCTAGGCCTGGGTGGACAGTCCTCCAGCCCAGCCCCTATCTGTGGTCACCAGATTCTTAGATAGGGAGGGTAATGGCTAATGAAATAGAAACATTGTGCCATCCGAGTCCATTGGAGGAGACTGAAGATGAGTACAGCCCTTTGGCCTCATTAAAGACTGTAGTGCAAGTAGAGATGGAAGCATTTTAAAACTGATTTCTGTTTGTGTTTTCCTTTCTGTGCATGGTGACAGGTTATGCCAAGCATCAATGTTTGGATTTGCCTGAAAGGGTAAAAAGGACAAGGTGAAGGTCAGAAGTGAGTGGAAGTCTGGGCCATGGACCTGCAGCTGGTGAGGGGCTGCCTAAGTGGGCATGCTGATTTGACATTGCTTACTCCAGAGAAGTGTGGCTTAAAAATGTCTTGGATGAGAATTTGTCTGTTCTTTACTATTTCCTGGTGGGTCCTTCCCCTTATGGTTAAAGTCAAGCCAATGACAGAAATACTGCAGTGCTGGGTCCAGAGTCAAGGAAAAGGTGGAAACAGCAAATAGCTGAATAGATCATCAGAACACATGGCCATGGTGCCTGTAGCGGGGTTGGGATGCAAGGTCTTCTGATGGGGATTGAAGTGAAGTGAAATAGTTGTAAATGTCTGCTGTATGTCAATGTGTATGAACGGGCGTGTATGTGTATATATGTATGTATCTCATATATCATCCTAAATGTTGGCAAGATCACTTTGTTTCAAATAAACCCTTATTCTTAAACAATCTATTCATTTCAATAGCATCATCTAAGCAGTGCTTGAGGGCCTTAGAAAGGAAATGAATTAAATTTTGTAACTGAAATTGAGCCAAAAATTTCTGAATAAAATTAATATGCTACAAAGTAAAAGAAAAAAAAAAAGGAAAAAGAAATGGAAGAGTCATAGTCTGGAAGTCATTGGATGAGAAACCCTGTGCCACTAGCTCCTTCTCCCACCAGAGCCTCCCCTCTCATCCCTTAACTGGAGAGAGGACGTGAGGGGAGTCGATATGCAAGTCACCCCTCCACCAGGGCTGTCGGTGGTGTCCAGTCTCACTTGGGCTGGCCAGCAAACGTGTGGGTTTCTGGGGCAGAGAGTGCATGGCATTTATTTAAGAATAGACACCATTCTTACTGATTGCTTATAAGCTGCTTTTAGATAAGTAGTTTATGTTGCACCTAGAATTAAAGTTGTGGGAAAAGTACTGTTTATTCTATATAGGTGTAAAGGTGACTGGTTAGCCTCAAGACACATGGCCTGACTCTTTCATTTATACCGAACACATTTCCTTATTTTGGTACTTTGTTCCTTAGAAAAGGGATTGGCAATCCATGACATGTAGGCCAAATCTAACCAGGCTGTTTTATTTACATGCTGGCTTTGGCTGCTTTCTCCCGACAACAGCAGTCTCACAATTGACAGAGACTAGTGTGCAAGTCCAAAATGATTTACTGTCTGGCTTTTTACAGAAAAAGTTTGCCAACATCTACTCTAACAGAATCCTCTAAAAAGCTGGAATCATCAAGAGGCATTTCCCTAATGATTGACATCAATGAGGAAAGTGATAAATTTTGGTAACTGAGGTAACTAATGTTTTATAAATTCTTTTCATCTGTATTACCCTAAAGATCTCCACAAAAGGGGGTTGAGGTAGGCACTCTGAATCCCATTTCTCAGGTGAATAAATGGAAGAGGAGAGGGGAAGCAAATTGCGTGGCTCTCCCTTTGGGCCAGCACCCCAATGTTCTGGGTCTAGAGTCCTGTCATTTGCACTATTGTGGCTTCTCTCTAGAATTGAGGGTGGAGCTCTCTTTAAGGACAAGCTCATCTTGTGGGATTTCCAAAGTACTGAGAGGCTCTTTGAAGCCCCAGACGTGCAGTCATACTCTCATCTTTAGAAGGTCATTCCTGTGGGCCAACCAATTCTTCTTTTAAGATGTGCAATGCCTCTGGGAGTGCGAGCATGCTAAGTCTGTCTCTAAGTCACTTGAGTTTTTAGATGAAGTCTCTGAAGGGAATGCATTTCCGTAAAAAGAAGATCTACTCCCCTGGGGAAAGGAGATGTGAAAGGATAAAGAGGTAGCTGCAGAAGGCAATATTTCTGAGTTTGGCCAGGACACAGGGGACAAATCTGGAGTGGGCATCAGACAGTGAAAAGAAATGAAAAGGGCAAGTGTCTAGAAGGTGCCAAGGTGACCCATCCGCCTACTCACAATTCTCTCCTTCTAATTGCTGCTACAGGATGAGAATAATGATGCTTCGTGGGTTTGACATGTTTTAGTGATTCTCACATTCCTGTCATCTTTTCTTTGCTGCCCTATGACCACAGTTGCCTGGATACTTTCAGCCTGGGTGCTGACAAGCTTTCCAACTATGAGAAATTTGGTTTTGTGAGAACTCTAGAATCGTGCCCCTAGAGTGTCACTGGAGCAAATTTGTGGACTCTAAGTATTCTCCAGCAGATTGTAAATTTTGGACATGGCACTAGCAAAGAGAAGATGGGACAATAGCAAATGTCAGGACCACATGGTTTTCAGTTAGAATGTAGTCAATGTGATGTTTTGTATGATACATCATGTTCTCTGCTCAAAGATGTTTGTTCTTGAGAGAGAGAAGAAACTTCCACATGTTTCCTTTGTGCCAAGCAATGATTAATAAGGGGGACACTGAGATGAAAAATCAGCTTTACACGTCAAGGGTTGTTAGACACGGGAATCATGATCCCTTATGTTGGTGATGCCATATTAATGAAGTAAAAACAACATGGTTTTTCTGGTCTCACTTTTCAGTGGGTGACAGAAAATGGTGTTTAAATACGATGTATGTAATAAAAACATTTTTTTTTTTAAAGAGAACTTTCTGTAAGTAATCACATTGAAATACTTGCCCCCAAGACATGAAATGGACTTGGTGAACTTATTTATTTTGGAACCTTTCTAATTAAATGTAGATAAAAATGAAGCTTTTATAAATGAAACCAAATAACCATCAGAGGTCTGTAACAGTGTCAGCTATGGTGTTTGGAAAATTTCATCAGCATTTAGAAATCTTCTTTCACACAGTGGAGAGGGAGCTGCACTTGGGCTAGCAGTCTTTGCGTTTCATTTCTGTTCTTATTCATAACTGATGCCATCAGGTAGATCACTGGATATTTCTTTTTTGATTTTTCTTACCTGCACAATGAAAAGGTTGAATTAAATAACTTCTAAGATTTGTATTTATCTCTCAGAATATAATTCTTTGTTTCATGTTGGCCATGGACTCTGATCAACCTTCCTTTTCTTTCCCTTTGACTCCCCGAGGTGCCACTTTCTTTTGATCTGATGCCTTAAAACTAAATTATTTTCTTTCCAATTCTTTATTTTTCATTCTTATTCTTTCCAGTTGTTTTACCCTCTGTGTTAGAATCTTAGCTTTATGGAATGTGAAGATAACACATAGAGTGTCACTTCTTATCCAAAACATCCTTGATAGATTGTCATCTGATTCTTCTTGTTCACCTCTGGGACAGAGAGATGGTTACTTTGAAAGCTCAATGCATTTATGCTGGCATAATTTTAATTGTGTTAAATACGAGTAAAATCTTGTATGAATCTCTGACACATTAGATTTAGTTAAGGGTGCAGCTATTCTATTATTTTTAAGCCCATTTATTTGAATAGTGTAATAGGCGTATCGCTTCTACAAGAGTATATCACACAACCATTCCAAACAAAGCTTATGAATCATTATGATTTCACCAAGTTTGGGGAGAAGGAATGACTGACTGGTGGTATGAAGCAATGCCAGAAAAATCACAAAACTCACAGCTCTGTTTTTAACATTTGTGAAAATGTTACGTGTACAATTTTTCTCTAGAGGAAGAGAGGTGGGAAGGAGGAAGGGAGACAGAGGGAATTGGTTTAACAAGAATGGTGCCACTGCATAACACAGTGATGGAGAAGGTGATGTTCCAGCTCTCTCAGGAGTCCATTTAGAGTGAGATGTCGCCTTATAACACTGTGACATATGCAGCAAGCACATCAGATGATTTCATCTGATGTAATTTTCCCTGCTTTCTTCCAATTGTCTGGAGAGCATGGAATGAGATGGTGTCAAGTCATAAGCTCACAGTTATGTAGGAACATTTAGCCAAAAGAAGGTTGGCAGCTTGGAAAGGTATTTTATAACACGTACAGGGTTCAACTCTGCCTTTCTGAGAAAGTTTCTTCAATGCTGTGGATGAGTCTGGGTTTCCCTGGGAAATGAAAGCTCAACAGTACAGTGTATATGTGAGTGGTTGTCAAACACTTGATAATAAAGCCTTAGATAAAACAAAACAAAACTAAACAACCCCCCCACCCCAGGATTTTGAGATTGCTTTTAGTCCCAAGAGTTGTTGACAATGGAATTAAGTCACGTACAGAAACCTTATGGGGCAGACTGCATGAAGTTGGCATGGGATTGGCTGATTCTTGAGACCATGTTGGACACAGTGTGTCTGCTTACAATGTGTCTGCTGGTTCACACTATTTGAATAAAGCTGTCTCAGATAATACCATGAATGGGTCTGGGACTTATTGTTAAGATTCAGAGCCAAATGTCAAAAGACATTTATTTCCTTTGATCCAAAATATATATTCATTAAAATATAGATCAATAAGTGGAAACATTTAATAAAATTAAAATTCAGAGGAATTGGAAGTCATAAAAAACTATAGTTTAGAATAGGCCTTGGAAGTAACAAGCCAGGAAGGAAGAAAGAAGACGAGGGTACCTGTGACCTTAACTGATGATTTATTTCACATTTAGCTGACATGCGAGCTTGATCCGACTCTTCCTACTCTACATTTGTACCACCCACAGATGTTTGTTCTCGTGTTAAAAAGAACTGGGAAGCATCTTGGCTCGATGTGTGTGGGGGAGGGTGGTGGAAGAGAACATTTCCAGAGGGAAACATTTGCCATTTAGTTTTCTGCAGACCATGTCATAGCTGTTAAGTGTTAATATGCCAATTTCATTACTCTCAAGTGGGGTTATTCAGAATGCTCATCTTAATAATGAGACAGGTTTTTGGGGGGCCACTTCATCTTATTTCAAAATATAAGAATTCCAAATAAATTCATATGCAATAATTGCAGAAAACTATTTTCAGTAATCACTCTCCTCTATTAAAGAGTATCTATAAACCAGATACTCTTTTCTGTCACAATTTTTCTATTGGTGTGTATTTAAAAACTTTTTCATCTCAAGTGCATTTTTTTTTTGTGTGTGTGTGTGTTTTTTTGGCAGGGGCTGGGTTTGAACCCGCCACCTCCGGCATATGGGACCAGTGCCCTACTCCTTGAGCCACAGGCATTGCCCTTCAAGTGCTTATTTTTATTACTACCAAGTTGAAAAGTGAGGGATTAAAAATGGATTGATGATTTGATTTTGTCAGAGTTTAATAAAGGCTCGCACATGACTTTTTGGATTGTTCTATTGTTTGAGAGATTTAAAATTCAGAATTTGGAGAAAAACTGACTGGAAATGTGGATTATTTCCAGGCAAAGATTCAGATTTGCTTGTGTTACCGTAATGCATTGATTGTTGGTATGTGATGTCTATAAATGGAAAAGAAAAATATAGTTTATGTCCCTGAATTTGAACCTGTATGGATCGTTTACTATGCCAGTTAGCGTTTTGTCGATAAGGTAGGACATAGACTTGGTTAGAAGAAAGCAGCTCTTACGGGGACCACTGTCAGTCCTTCGTCAATTGGTTTTCGGTCTTTGGGGCTTTAGTTCTGGTTATCTTTTTTCAATGCTCTCTCTAACTGAAGGCTCAGATTAAGACGTTTCTTCTCTGTACTTTTTGTCATCTGGAATGGACTACTTGCATTTTCACCCTATATTCCAAATCTTAGCGGGGAAATTGTTCCTCTTGCCTTTCATGTCCTTCCTTTGTGTGTGTGTGTGTTCAGCAAGTGCTCACAACTCAGCAAATGGTTAGGTCCAACTTGAGCCAGGCTGGGCATTTTTAAGGGAAACATTCTATTTTGAGCCTCACGTTTCTACAGGAAAAATCTAGTCACAGTTTAGGTCCTTCCTCTTTGGATGCACTCCTAACTTAAAACTTTTGGGGAAAGGGTGGTGCCTGTGGCTCAGTGGGTAGAACATTGGCCCCATATACCGAGAATGGTGAATTCGAACTTGGCCCCAGCCAAACTGCAACAAAAAGTAGCTGGGCATTGTGGTGGGCACCTGCAGTCCCAGCTACTCATAAGGCTGAGGCAGGAGAATTGCCTAAGCCCAGGAATTGGAGGTTGCTGTGAGCTGTGTTACACCACGGTACTCTATGGAGGGCAATAAAGTGAGACTCTGTCTCTACAAAAAACAAACAAACTTTTGGGAAAAGCAATAATTAACAGGACAAATTCACTTGACAGGAATTGGTGAATAGGCTTTGTAACTGGCATGTCATGACCAAGATTTCTGTTCTGTCCCCAGACCTCCCATGAGTCCCTGGTTATTCACCACTAGAGAAGGGATGATGTGGAGAGAATCCCTCACTTCCCCTGGGCCTGCCCACACACTTCGGCTTCTGTTCTCTGTCACATACTAGCCTCTTAGAGTTCCTTTGGTTTGGAACCCACTTCCCTTTTCTTGCCCCAGGTCGTCCTGACTGTCCTCCGGACACCTCTTTCTTGGCCTTTCTAGCTTCCTGAGGATTTCTTCAGCGTGTTCCTAGTCTTAGCTGGTGAAGACATCACTTTCTGCTGAGAATCACACATTTCTCCTTCTACGTGCCTCATGGACTGTCTAGCACCCTCACCCTGGGATAGCATTTCAAATACTTTCATACTCCCTCTGGAAGCATTTCCATCTCTTTTTTTATCTGAGCTACAAGGTTCACTGTGCATTTCATTTGTAATTCCTCTTCTCATGCGTGAACATTTGTGGGCATCACCTGGAGAAGTTGGTGACAAGCAGGTCTGAGTTGGTGAGTCTGGCCTGTGCCCTCTTTTGTTGTCGGGGGGTGTGGATACCCCTGTGCTGGTATGGGACTGTGAGTGGTAGCCAGACTTTACAGGCTTCATTTCCTTTCCTTGGGGCCTGTACTAGTCTCCCCAGGCTGTCATTTCACAGTACTAACACCTGGGTGACTTAGAACAGAACTTTACTGTCATAGGTCTGGAGGGTAGAAGTTCAAAGTCAAGGTGTATGAAGGGCCATGCTCCCTCTGAATTCTGTCCTGCCTCTCCGTCAGTCCTCGTGGTTGCCAGCTGTCTTTGGTGTCCCTTTGCTTGTAGACACATCACTCCAGTCCCCTGGCTGTCTTCTCCTTGTCTCTCTGTGTGTGTCCATCTCTGTGTCCAGATGTCCTCCTTTTTTAAAAATTTATTTATTATTAAATCATAGCCGTGTACATTAATGCAATCATGGGGCACCATACACTGGTTTTATAGATCATTTGACATATTTTCATCACACTGGTTAACATAGCCTTCCTGGCAGTTTCTTAGTTATTGTGTTAAGACATTTATATTCTACATTTACTAAGTTTCACATGTATCGTTGTAAGATGCACTGTAGGTATGGTCCCACCAATCAGATGTCTTCTTTTGTGAGCAAAGAAGGGACCTTTTTATAACTTGATCATTTCTTTAAAGACCTTGTTTCTAAATAAGGTCACAGTCTGAGGTACTGAGGTAACCCTTTTATGAGCTCCATCATTAAACACATAACAGAGACTTACTTTTCTTTCTTCTTACAAAGTATAAGACTTCCCTTTTTTCTTCTCTGGTTACATTTTCCTTAAATAGATTTCACTGTTTTAATTAGCAACTAAAACATGAGAAACAAGAGTCCTTATAATGGGCTGGGAAGTAAGCAGGCATCTGGAATCACCCAGTAAAGTAGGATTATTAAAAAAACAACAACAACAACAAAAAAAAAACAGCCTTGTTCTCCTAGGGTATACAAGTAGAAAATGCATTTTCTTTTGAGAAGGCCAGTTCTAAAATTCAAATCTTCATTTGTCACTGATTAGTTCTATGATTTGGGGAGCAGGTTACTTGCTTCTGTTCAACTTCTGTTTCTTCATAAGAGAAATAAGTATAATGACACTCGTGGTTGAGAGGATCAACAGGGCTGCCAAAGCACCTGACATGTAGTAGTCATCGAGTAGAGTGATGAGTATGTTTGCAGCGTAAGCCTGCATCCTGAATATCCAGGTAGCACCGTCCGCAGTGTCCAGGTAGGTCACCTAGTGGGCCCTGCAGGGCTGCCGAGTCAGCGTGCAGGCAGCAAGCCTGTGACTCTACCTTCTTCTCCCTAATTTGGAACGATGCCCAGAGAGAAAAAGGACAAAAGGCCTGCATTTCATTGTTCCTCTGGGCGATTTCCCATCATGGACCTTAAAGAAAAATACTGGTTTCTTGGATGTGTCTATATTTTTAACATATATCATAATTTTTTCTTATTGTATTTGCTTTTTTAAATAATACTTTAATACTTCTAAATTTTGGTTGTTTCTGTATAAAAGTGAAAATGGCTTTATTTGTCACGAGTTTAGAACCCAAACACTCATTGCTTGACCATTAATATCAGAGATGTGTTTTTTCAAAGTAGAATTTGAATGAAAGGGAACTAGTTAAGGAAAATATGTTACAGTTGCAAATCTACTTGTTTTCTATATTTGTGTGAATCTTCTGCTGCAAAAGTAAGGACGTACGCAATGCTGAGGCTAGGTCGGGGTTCTAAGTCGAATCAGGAAAAAGTATTACTCACCTGACCTCTCATGTGCCAGCTACACTGGAAGCTTACATATCCAAACAGTAGTGGATGTGACAGTGGAAAACTTATCCTCATGTTTCTGTTACCAATCAGACATCATTCCCAAACTGGCCTATTATAAGTCTGAATAAACTATAGTGAACTAACAAGATAATGTGAGTTGAGGAAGCAAACGATACCTATAGATGCAATAGGAATACTCATATATTTCTGTATTATTTTATAATTGCTAAAGAAAACAACTTGTTTTTAAGAAAGCAAGCAAAACTCTTTTTTTGCAAGATTATTTTCTTCTTTCCCAAAACAGCTAGGAAAAGGTGGGGAGGGTCCAAAAGCCCATCAGAGGAGAGGGTATTCCTTGATGAGGGTTTACTTGAAGTCAAGCGAAATTCAATTGTTTCACAAATGCAGCGGGCTGAAAGGCACTAGCAGGGTATTCTGAATGCTTGCATCTGGTTTGATTCAAATGGTTTCACATTTGTGGAGTTTCAAGTGAAAATAAAACTCATAGCAAAGTGAAATGCTATTTAAACCATGTGAACTGGAGCCAGTGAAAAAATGCATTCTCCTAACCACAGTGTGTGAAGTTCTGCTTCCTAAGTTATTTTTCAGGGAAGGTATGCAGACTTAAACTAGATACACCTGTGTGCTTGGACAAGTTCTCAGGGTTAAACTAGGTCAACCTTGTCTCAGTGCAAGATTTGCCTGATTCTGTCTTATCTCTTTATTCAGCATCTGCCCTGTGGGACGCAGCACCACAGGTGTGAGAATTGTGCTGTGTGCTCGTTTGTACCTTGTAGCGTTTACACTCTGGTGATGAAGATGAAAACACATGTTTCTATGTGGTAGACTAATTTATTGAGTATATCAAAGCTGATGAAAAGGGGAGAATACATAGAATTAGTTGCTCACCTCCTTAGGCCAGAAGGCTAGAAACAAATGTTTCTTTACAGCAACAAATGAAAATTACTTAAGCTATGAAAAGCCCAGGTTACTGCTTTGCAGGGTTTTGGGGAGAACTCTTTTACAGTCAATCCCAAAAGACGATTAAATCGGCTGTTTTTTTGGAGAAATAGAACAGGTCATGTACGTACATATATAAAGAGAAAAATTTATTTTAAAGGATTGGTTCATGTGGTTGTGACTTGGCGGGTGAAGAGCCTCTCTGAAGTTAGGTCCTGATCTACATTGAGCAACAGAGTTTGACTCTGTCTTAAAAAATTCTTTCCAGTCTTTTTAAAACCTAGTCCATGGAGAGATTGCCACAGGTATCCTGAGGGAAGAGCAGGGAGGGTTAGAGAAGTGGGGAGACTTTTGAGAATCAGGGAGGAGTAGAAGGAAGGGAGAAGGGCCAAGGGTTGAAGCTACTGCTTCAACACATTAGCCTTGAGCAACAGAGTTAGACTCTGTCCTAAAAAAAAAAGTAGAAAAAAATTGTGTCTATAAGCTAAGATTCATAGCTACTATACCCCAAAAGCCACAAACAAAAAATGTACTGGAGGGAGACAAAGAGCAAAAGATGTCTTGAATCTGAGCATTAAGGAAAGCTTTTTAAGGAGTTAAGTTCTGAGTTAGCCTTAAGGACTTGGCAAAACAGAGAGAGGCATTTCACTATTACTCACCCTCTCAAGGTGGAAAAATCAGGTCTGCTCTTTGTAGTCCCAGCCTCTGTCCTATTCTCTTCTGACTTCCGCCAGTGGCAAGTGCCTCTGGACCATGCGTCCCTCATCTGTCTCTTCACCTGTCATGCCTCCTAGCTGTGCCCCTGATGCTCTGAATTTGAATACTCCAGGGCTCTTATTTTAAGCCTGAATGATAGTTAGCCCATGAAGATTTTCAGTTTCTAGAAACATACATTCTTCATTCTTTCATCCTTCTTCTCTCTTCCTTTTCCTTTCCCTCCTTATTTGATCAGTTTAACATGTCTCTAAAAATCTCCTCTCCAACTTCAACATCAATTTTCAATGGTCAGCGCAACTTATGCCTTGTAATGAAAATGAGTCATAAATGTACACATAGTTTAAAAAATTGAACAATCTTATTACATATCAGATTTTTAAAACACTAAATAATATTTCTCAGGCTAGTACAAAAACAGTTTAACAGAAGAAATAATAGGAGGTGGTGAAGGAATCAAATAAAACAAGAGTTTAGTGATCATCTCTGTACTGGAAGACTTTAAACTGTACAACTAAAAACAGTAATAATACCCAGTATTACTTTAAAATTCTGATGGTAGAGTTTATTGATCTACGAATGTATCACCCAGATTCTCAAGAACCATTGTAGACCCTTTTGTCTTCTTATCTTCACCTACTCAGTTTCTTACCAAATATTATACAGACAGCCTTTTCCTCTGTATTTATTATATGTATTAATTTATATTCTGGTGGTATTTGTAGGATATCCCTTACACCCCAAAAAGACTACCATAAAAATCAAAGATTCTGTTTTGATTTTATTTTTTTAAACTGGGAAGTTATACTCTTTTATTTTCACCAGCCTTTAACCATTTTAACTCTACTTCAAATATTTTGGTAAATCTACGTTCAATATTTGGATAGTTATTTCAGCAAAATTCTAAAAGTCTTTCTATTATTTTACAAAATTTGTGCAGTATGACCATTCTGGACTCAGGTCATAATGATAAACTTCCAGTGGAATGAACAGTTTTAGCAAGGGGAGATGCATCATTTACCCAAATGGTCTTGAAAGTAGGATGAAAGTCTAGGTTCTTTCGTGTCCAGCCCAACACTTTATCCCTCATTCCAAGGTTCATTTTTGTTTCCACCTCTCCTTTTATGCCAACAACCTTTATGGTTGTCATAGAATGTATGGAGAAGGGTTGGAGAAGTCACCTAGGGCTTATGAGTTTTATACAGGGTATGTAAGAAAGAAAATAAAATCTCTCCCAGGGTTAGCCTTTTTGCTTGTGTGTCTATGTGATTCACCCTACCCCTTAAGGAAAAATTCTTCTCTGTACTCTGATACTGTGATGAGAATGTTTTTAATCATAGTAACTGCTTACTTGAATTAAAATTACTCCTAATGCAGTGTTTCCAAAACTTTACTGTGCATGTGAGTCCCCTGGGCAGCTGTTCAAATGTAAATAAGCAAGCTCTGGATGGAGCCTGAGATTCTGTGTCTCTAAGAACTTTTCATTCCAATGCTGCTTACCTGGATACCACACTTTGATCAGCAGGATTCCAGAAGGATTATTGACATTTAAGATCAATGGAATTTTGAAGGGTGAACTAGGACAAATATTCTGAATAATGAGAATGCTAGAGGAATGATTAGAACAATAGAAAACTTAAAAAAACTTGGAAACTGGTTTCATCGGTGGCAATTATTTTGCTTGAATCTTTCAAAGGATATTTGCCTCAGGTGTCCCCGAAGGTGTTACCAAAACTGTAGAGTTTTTTGAGCTGAGATTTACTAGTCTCTGGACCAATTTTCATCAACCTGGGAAGAATTGGGAACCTTAACTCCATGTGTGAGTTGAGACTCATATGTGACTTACTTTCCTAAATAGAATATTTGCTGTGCTCAGGGTGATTCCGCATAGCCCCTGAGTCACAGACTTCCCTTCCACCCAGATTTCCTCAACAACTTTTGCCGCAAGTGTAATCTGTATGGATGGCCCTCAGCTTTGGGAACTGGGTATTTTCCTGACCTTCCTTTCATTCTGTGTGTCTGGTCCGAATTCCAGCCCAGCATTCTGGGATCCTTTTGTAACTCTTGCAGTCCTTTTCCCATGAGGACACAGTGTACATACTGCATTTATAGCCCATTCTCCTCATGTGCCATTCAGAATGGAGCCCACTAGCTCCAAGTGGAATTATTTCCTCTAGCAATGAAATCCAGGGGCTCAATAAATTTTCATTACATCAGTCAGGCAAGATGGAAACTACCCTGAATATTAAAACCAAGAAAACTTAATCCATAAAAATTGATTACATAGATGATGCAAGTGTTAACTGATTTAACCAGGAACAGCTATTACTGGGCTGGAAGAGGCAGTTTTTATCAGACTCGAGGGATTGAGCGGCTCAATAGAATCTGGAACCACAGAAGTTCATTGCAGGGGGCAGTGTCTTGTTGAAGTTATAGCCCCTGCTAAACTCACTTCCTAATGCATAAAGGAATAGGGAGATTACCCAGGGCACTCATATCTTCTGAAGATGCTTCTAATTGGCTGAACTCAGCAGCGTCTAGGATATGTAGATCGCAGGGTAGACCCTATCTGTTGAGCTATGGAGCAGAGTTGGTTGATCGGGGCTGTAAGCGGAGGCAGAGAGCAAGATATGAACCTGAGGACAGATAGGTCTGTAAGTATTCCCACCCAGCAGACCATACTGTCATGAAGGCTAACGCCAAGGTAGACCAAACTCAAGACCACTCTCGCCCGTAAAGACAGTGCATCTGCAGGACTATAAGATGTCTCTCCACAGGGAGGAAAGCTTGGTCAGCCTTGGCCTTCTCTCTGGCAATTCAACATTGTACTACAAACTTGCCATAAGCAAAGGTCACATGAGTTATGACAAATGTTACAGATGTAATTTCCTCCATGTTTATTTCCTATACTGTTGATGGAATATAAAACTACAACCTCTCTTTTAAAATCTGAAAATCTTAGGTTGTCATAAAAGTTGGCATGTATAGGAAGGTTGAGGCTTTTCTATAAAAAGGCATTTTGCTTCCTGCTCTTATTTTCTTTTTATTTAAAAGTACTAGAAACACAGGAGGCACTGATAGTTTGTTATTAGATGCAGGGCTCATAAAATAGAAGAGGTATAGCTTTGGAGGTGTACCTTAAAATATGGCTAGATTTACATTTTGGAGACCTATGATCAAAGTATTTTCCAAGCAACTTTTCTAATAATAAATACATTGAACTCTCCGTCTTTCTACATTTATATTGAATCCTGGCCATATCAGAAAAAAAAATTGCCCAATCTACATGAGATTGGTTTGGTTGGTTGACAGAAATCCAGGAAAATTATTCTTTATTTCTAACAAGACTACAGAAACAGATTTTATTTCTCAATTTTCCACAAGTATGAAATAAGGCACTCAGAATCTTACACATGAACTAGACTGTTCATACCTCGATATGTAGATAACAATAGAAGGAGAAAAGGAAGCAAATACAAGCTCAGTTTCTCAGTTAGGATGTATCTGTTATCTAGCATGATGACCACGTTACACAATACACTGCCTCCAAAATGTACCGCTTAAGGCATAATATTTTGTTATTTCTTATGTATCTATTTGCTGGGTATTTAAAAGAAAAATCTATAAGTAAATTTAATTTATCAGAGTCTAATTGAACAAAAAAACTGAACAGCAATGATTTGCCAACCAGGCAGCCCTCAGCACCCAAACAGATTCTAAGAACTCCTGCTTGCTACATCGTCAGGCAGGATTTATGGGGCAAAAAGAACAACTTCTGTTGATATAGCTTGGCACTCAGTCTTGTTTGGTTTTTGTTTGTATGTTTAAGACAAAGTCTCACTCTGTTGCCAGGGATAGAGTGCAGTGGCATGGTCGTAGCTCACTGAGAACTCAAACTCCCCGGCTCAAGTAATCCTTCTGCCCCAGCCTCTTGAGTAACTGGGCTACAGGGTGCTTGCCACCACCAAGCTGGGCTAAATTTTTTTTTTTCGTAGAGATCATGGCAAGTTCTCACTATGTTGCTCAGGTTGGTTTTGAGCTCCTGGTTTCTACCAGTCCTCCCACTGCAGCCTCCCAGTGTGTTGGGATTATAAGTGTGAGTCACCACACCTGGCTCTGTTTTGTCTTATTTGAATCAGCTGGCTGCCTATGATTGACTCCAGCTCTTAACTAACAGAGAACAGCTACGATATACTCCCATGTTAATTAGTTTCATTTAACATGAATGTCTTCATATTGCTTTGGTCTGTTGGGCCCAGTATAGGAGCTTGGATCAAAGCAATGGCCTCCTACATATTTTATGTAGCCTAGCATAACAATCAATTAGTATTTTTGATGCATCAGTGTTTGATGAGTGATTCTGCTGATGTGGGTTGAGTTCAGTTGATCTCAGCTGGGTTTACTCATTGTTTTCAAAGTTAATTGGTCAACTAGCTAAGGCTGAGTTGATGAGGCTGCACTTCACACTGTCACTCTCTAGCTGACTAGCCTGAACTTCTTACGGAAAAGACAATGGACCAAAGGAGAGAATGGAAGCATGCATGTTCTCCTGACATCTAGAGCTAGAAGAGCTGCACTCACAAGGCCAGCCCAGATTCAAGCGGTGAGTAGAAAGGAAGTGATGCACAGTCACATTGTAAAGGAAATGAGGTAGAGAGGAGTAGAGATTTGAGACCATTTTCTTTGCAATTGATCCCTTCTACTTGCTAATTTCCTTCTCTAAGGAAGGCTAGTATGTCTTGACTTGTCTACTGTTGTGATGTCTTTGTAATTAATATTTCTCATTCATTTTGACTCTGGGTCTCTGAAAGCAAAAGATGTGGCTGGTGTTTGGCTACGGGGGTATATTATTTGGAGTTCTCCAGAGAGGACTAAAAGAGAAACATAGGCAGAGAACCAACAAAACAGAGAAAGTGAGAGAAAGAAGAAGAGAGAGTTGCTGTCCTTATTTCATTGTATATATTTAAGGTACAATATGATGTTTTTGATATACATACTGAAATTATAACTACAGGCAAGCAAATTAACACATCCATCTTCTCACACAGTTACCCGTTTAGTGAGCATGTGTGGTAAAGGCACCTAAAATCTGCTCTCTTTGTAAATTTCCAGTATACAATATATTTGTACTATAGTCCTTCTTAAGCTATAATTCAAATTCCTAGACTTTTTTCCCTTCATTTTTATAAGGAATTGGATTATGTAATTTTGAAGACTGGCAAGATCAAAATCTTAGGGTAGGCCAGTAGGCTGGAGACCCAGGGGAGAGCTCACGTTGCAGTTCAAGGCTGAAGGCCGTCTAGAGACAGAATTCATTCTTACTTTTGGAAACTTAGTCATTTTTTTTTTCTTGTGTTCTTCAAATGATTGCATAAGGTTCTCAGTGTTATGGAGGGTAATCTGCTTTTCTCAAAGCCTACTTATTTAAATGCTAATTTAATCTTATCTAAAAAATATCTTCATAGCAACATCTAGACTGGTGTTTGACCAAATATCTTGGTTCTGTGGCCTAGGTAAGTTGACACATGAAATTAACCATCACACAAGGTTTTTAGTATTTTCCAACTAAGGATTAATTCTATTTTGTTATGTACTGGGAGTGAAAGGGTAAGTAAACTTTTTCTGTAAAAGCCCTGGTAGTAAAAATTCTCTGTCTCATAGTCTCATTTTTTTTTTTAAACAGCTCTTTAAAAATTAAAAAAAATCATATTTAGATTTCAGGCCTTATGGTCTGAATTTGTAAATTTATAGACCTTGAGCTGGATCTGATCCAGGAACAATAGTTTACTGATCCTTTGTCTAGAGAATAAAGTTATAAATTATTTTATTATACTAAGCAAATCACTATAATTTATCCTTCTCTAGAAATGAGGAGGGGAAATTTTCCAATGCATGGTCTTAAATGCTCAGATGTTACATGTGCTTATGGCTAAGAGCAGATAAAAAACTTGGCAGTTGTTTCCTAAAGTCCCACATGCTTCTTTATGGAAAATGCCCCACCCCAGAAGAGGGTACAAAGACGATTATGTGCAGAAAATAACCAGAAGCTACACAGAGTCTCATGGACATGTTTTAAGTCCAGGAGAAGAGTTTGCTCCAGTGGTTTCTCTGATATACTGAGTCAAGTGGACTCACTACTCAGGGTTCCAAGAAGATTGCCACTCTTGAGCATATCATCACTGCGCTGCAGCAAAAGGCCTGATTATAAAGCAGGAGATTTCCCCTACCAAGAGAATCCTTACCCATAAAAATAGAGAGAAGATAATTGAGCTCAGGAGAGTTTTCTGCCAAGACCAGACTCGATTTTTTTTGTCAAATATGTATTGACAGGTATTGAAATACATGCATAGAAAAGTACATAAACAATAAGTTTTGTGCATTTTTGATGGTACAAATTTATGAATTTTCACAAAGGGATATTTTCTTATAACCACAATTTATTTCAAGTCATAGACCATTAGCAACATGCCAGAGGTGCTTGTATTTAGTCAATGTATTCTTCCTGATGTACAGCAATTATCCTGATGTGATACCACAAATTAGTTTTTGCTTCTTTCTCCCTTTACTTGTGTGTGTGTGTGTGTTAACCATCACAGAAGGTTTTTATGTATATATATGTATGTCTTCAATGGTCTGTTGTTAAACTCATCTATTAATGGGATGGATATGAATAACAGAGGCCTGCCTGAAGCATACTTTGTTTATCCACTTTATAATAAGATGTTTTTTGTAGAGTGTCTGAGTTCTGGACTGAAGTGCTCAGTAATACCAAGGACAGAGCTATAGAAGCCTGGCCCTGCCTGCTAAAATGGTCCAGTAGACACACATCAATGTTCTAAAGATTTGAATTTATTTTTATTTTGCAATAAGATTTAAAAATCTAATCTTCTAGTTCCACATATTGGAAGAATTACTCTTCAGAATTTTAAAGTAGATGGAATAGGATCAGATGATTAGTGCCCTACATTGCTGACCTAGTTTGTCTTTCTGTTTAGTTTCCTTATAATTATGAACTATTAGAGCTGTCTACAACTTCAAAAAGCCATGTTTGTGATTATGTAAAATGGAATTTTAAGCTCCACATGGATATGTGGTCATAACATTATATCCTTTTTCAACAAATATTTGTTATTTTGGTGGGCAGTTTCATATTGCTTACTTCTATTGAGAAATTTTAAGTCATTCCTTTAGAAAATAGTCTGTTGAAAAAAAATAGTTTTACTTGGTGTAAAGTCATGGAGACATTTTCATGACCTCTTAGCCTTATTTCCTATTCTTCTCTATCCATGTGGTGCCCTAGGCATGAGCCTTCCAACCCATACAATGCAAATACATTATGTTTGCACATCAGCCCTTACTTTACACATACCACTTCCTCGTACAAATATTTGCCTGTTCCCATTTACTCACTCTTTATGACTGAGCTAGGTTATTCTTCTGAGAACTCCAGGCATGAAAATCATCACTCCTGCATTGTGACAATTAACACACACTGTTTTGTAATTATTTGAAATATGTTTGCTTCTCCCTATTGAGTGTGAATTTATGTGTGGCAAAACAGTATTATTCTTTTATTTCTTGTATTACTGACATTTAATATGATGCCAGGCTTAAGTAAACAATTCATAAATCTTCACTTAAAAAAGAATCAATTTGTTATAAATTAAAGTGCCAAAGGCCAGCATTTCTTTTGACATAGCATACCTTATATTCAGGTTTTCACTGCACTTTATTAGTATTTAGCTAAACATCTTCTAGGAAAGGAAAAGGTGTTTTTATATCAATGTGTGTGTCTGTGAAGTATCTGATAATTGATACTGTGTCATTTCTAAGGATATGTATAGTTAACTATTGCATATGGAATTTTTCAGAATATCCATATTGGTTTTCTTAGACAGATTGATCAGTTTCTCATCCTTTTAGAGGTCTTTGTCATAACTGAATGTCAACAATACATTCACGACTCAAGTCTTAGCAGTCTGTCATCCCAGCTTGTTTGGATGGAGCTCTTTGGAGTATTAGGGCATGGATAGACATCATGTATGCCTTTGATGGGAAGGTTTCTCACTGGAGTCTCAGAGTCCAATTCTATAGAAGGAAAAGATGGAATTGAGTGCCTTTTCTTGGCATGACTCAAGAACTTAAAACTTTTGCCACAAAGAGTCAACTTCTAGATAAAGGATTGCCTTTGGAGAAAATCACCCATATTTGGAAACAATAGAAATGAATACTCTATTTAGGCAGTATTCTCAATCATCTTGTATAGTGTTAAGAGGAATTTCACCATAACATAAAAAATGACCTAGGTCAAGACATAAACATGATTTCTGCCAGTAAAGAAATATTTATAAGACAACAATAGCTTGTTTGTGAAGAAAAATGTTCTGAGGTTATTTAAAAAATTTCTTATGCAATAGATACTGTCTGTTTACTCTTATACTTGTTCAGTGGCCTCGTATATAGGGCTCATCAGTTGATTAATTCGGAATTCTACTCAAATGCAATCTACAGCCAGATTCTTCGACTTTGACTGAGTTCTTCATAATAATTAACATTCCTCTTAATGTTTTCCAGTATTTCAGGTAATCATGCATATCCACTACCCAGGCCAGCAAATCTAATAAGCCCCTACAGACTTCCAACTGTGTTTGCTACCATGAGAACATTGAGTTCCTAGAAGGTAAAACATGTCTTTAGGCAGCTCGTAAATTCTAGCTTCAGGTTTAAACTGATGTCAGATGCCAGAGTCAATAATCCCCTACATGATGTGATCTCAATTGCATCTGGCTACTTTAGCCCACCTAATTTTAAAATACAAAACTGCTACATAGTTAATTACCTGAGCCAGGCCCATTCTTGTAGGAGAAGCAAGGGGACTTCAGTTCAGATAAATAAAAGAATTCATTACTTTGCAGTTTGAAGGTTATTTCAGTAAAATACTTAAAAATATTTGGAAGGAGTCAAGTCTATAATAATCTTGGGGCATTTAAAATGACATTCAGGAGTCCTGCGTCAAGATAATCAGGTTCACTGCATTGAGTTGTGAACACAGATTCTGGTCATTATGATACAGGTGGTGCAAATATCACACTTTTGGAAACACTTCAGCCTTATATTCTCATCTTGGTGGGTTTGAAAGCCATTTAGGGAGCAATGGGAGCTGGTAAAGATTGTTTTCTAGGGGAAGCAGCTTTTAAGGGAGGCTGAATTAAGGAGGAGCAGGGTATTGAGGAAGAAGATAGAGAAGCTGACATTGGTTGGTTTACTTTAAAGTATTACCATTGTATTCATAACAATAAGGAATTGCTTGGGTGTTATAATCACATTCTAATGAAAGTAACTGCTGAAATAAGGGAATTGATTCTATGTCCATGAGGAGAGAGTGACTTATGTTTTTGCTGATACTGAAGTGAGGCTCCACTGAAGCTCATATCCCTGGATTCTGACTCTGGATTCTGTCCTCCACTTACTACTCAGAGGTGGACAACTTAAGTGTGAAGTATGAAGACGGGAGTTGGGGTCAGACTACAAGAAGAGTCAACCCCAGAGAACAGTATAATTCTGTTGAGGTTCTTGTGGACCCTAACCAGGGACAGTGGTCAGCAAGGGAGATGGCACTGGAGAAATCACAAGACTTTACACCAAACTTACAGCATAAAGCCTGGAATCCTGGAAGGGCGTCCATTGTTCCATGTGCCAGCAACCTGTCCTGCTTCTCAGGAGTCTTTTTATTGGGTTAAGAGGTAAAACCCCGGGTATACATGCAAGAATGCACAGCAGTCAGCAGCCAAGGTTAAACATGAGAAAGGGCAGATTACAGCCCCCAGGAAGGTTGGGTTAAGTATAAACAGAGGCACAGGGTAATGGATCTGAAGTAGCCAGATGACATGTGCAAGCAGGAGAGAGGGAAGAAAGCAAGTCTCATCTCAGGCAGACATCTCTGCTTCTCTAGTTTAAGCTTCTAGTTGATGGCCTCAGCTTGCCTGCACTGCTGACTTCCCCATGCGAAGAGAGTCATGCAGACACTCCCCTGACTGGGCACTTTATCCTGAGTTGGAAGGTCCATGCCTGCCTGCCTCCCAAATAATTCTGCCTGTTAACAAGAAGAATGGAGTTGGACTCTACACATTGGCTTTCATGGTCAGACATGAGTTGAGAGAAATGGCTACTAACCTACACATTGCTGCCATGTACCAGGAGGAGGGTTCCAGCCGTGTATGAGCTTAACCCACCTTGAGACTGAGAAGTAGAGGACAAAAAATGAGAAGACATTGTAACTCAATTACCTAGTAA
Organism: Nycticebus coucang; assembly: GCF_027406575.1. NCBI lineage: Eukaryota > Metazoa > Chordata > Mammalia > Primates > Lorisidae > Nycticebus > Nycticebus coucang. Next base: position 16,874,568 of record NC_069795.1, read on the forward strand.
CTCAATTATGCTCTTGTTTGGTCATGCATTTATTTATATGTTTTTCATCCTGTCAGTTGTTGATTCTACTAAAACTTATTTAAGTTTCACTTTGTGCCAGGTACTGTAGTAAAAGGTGGAAATAAAATCATCATTGGGGGAATTTAGTCTAGTGAGAGAAACAGGTAAGGATGGGCAGTTAAAATACTGGAGAGTGAGTACTATGACAAGAAAATATGGGAGTAGGGGTGCCATGAGCGCAAAAAAAAAAAAAAAAAAAAGAGAGAGAGACCCTGGCTTAGTCTTGGGGGATCCAGAAAGACTTTCCAATGTAAAGAGAATTTGAGCCCTAAGGATGAGTATTATCGTCAAACAGTTGAAGTAATAGTATTGCAGACAAAGGAAATAATTTGGCAGAGTTGTGAAACAGAAGAGAACATGGCATGAACAAGGAACTAAAGCCCACATGGGCACCTTGAAACCTGAAGTATGTGCAACAGGAAATGAGGCTGTGGAGACAAGAAAATAGAGCATCCCTGGGTCTGGGGAGTTTTAGAGGTGAATAAGGCAAACTGTTGTCCTCAATTGCTTGGAGAATGGGGACCAAATACCCCATTCTTGGCAAAGGAAAGCACCCCCAGAAAAAGAGGAAAACTAAAAAGTAAGCTGAGTAAATCGGAACAAAGAAAAGTCAGTTAGTTTACGTTTAAGCTAGCCATTGCTAGCAAGCTTCTTGCCTTTTCTGAAATTCTAGCCTGTTTAGAATACAGCTTACAAACACCCTGCTGGGTCTGTAAGCACTCTGAGAATAATGGTCATAGAAGAGGCTATGACAAGTCCTAAGAAAAGATGCATCTTCTGGGGCATTTCCTGCCCATTAAAGAGGCTAAAGCAGATACCCATTGTGGAGATTTGCATTTGCATGGGGCAGAGACCAAGGGAGTAGCTCCAGCTCTGAGCTATGGGCAGAAGAGCTTATATCCCTTATAGCAGAGGAAAATCCTCAGTGGTGGTGATGGGAGGAAAATGCCTCCCTCCTACCAATCCCTCAGAGGAGATTAATGCTGGTGGCATTTTACTCTACAGAGAACTAGTGGAGTTTAACACCACCCTAGAAATCTGTGTGTGACCTCGAGCAGGAGGCTCTTCCAATACAAGGCTCAGATTTCAGATTACTGAAGGCCACCCTTAAGATTAATTATAATAACAATAGAAGCTGATATCATCAATGGGAGAAACTGCTGACGTCTTTGTTCCCTCCCTCTGGGCAAATAAACTTCAATAAAATCAGAGTGGAGCAAACATTCTGGGCCATTGCCGGAATCCCACATAGGACTATGGGCCCTGAGCTCCTGCTTTTAATTCTTCTCCTCTATGTCTCTTGTCTTTCTTTACCATCACTTCTAACTATATTTCTTCAGTTGATTGCTGCCAGTTTCCACAGGTCTCAGTGGACGCTGCTGTCGGGGCAGGACGCCGACTCTCAATAAGTTTATATTTGAAAGTTGCCTTCCTAATCCTTTTGTAAACAAATTTATAGACAAATTGGAAACATGTATATAACTATATATAGAGAGCCCAACTCAATAGATTCCACCCATAGTTTTAGATACCAATACAAGCAAATAAATCATACATCTTAATGAGTATTATTCCGTAACTAAACTTAAGCTAAGAAGTACTAATAATGATGAAATTTAAATAAAGGAACAATTGATATTCATGGGCTCTGATTTCTCTATCTCTGATCAGAAACCAGTCACCTTTAGTCCTCATCAGGCTTCTTACCCATTAAAGAAAATTCATGCAGAGGAGGCCTGTTTTAGATAACACTTGAATGCTAGTCCAAATTCTTGCATTATTATTATTGCCTGTCCTTCAGAGTCCCAGGCTTTCTCCCACTTTGGATGTAGGTGGGACTTGAAGGCATCTCTCCTTGGACCTTCACTCACACCTCTTATTTCCAGCCACAGGGTTTCTCAGCAGTTGCAGCGCACATGTGCTACCTGGACATGCAAAGAGCTGATGCCCCTAGCACTGCCCTTGAACCACTGTGTTTCATGAGACTCATCAGATGTTTGTTTGGTTGAGCACTCCCCTGTAGTGATGCAGTTGATGGCAAGTGTAGCAATCGTGACCCAAGGACAACGTGGACGTCAGGACTCAGACTCTTTAGAGATGAGGGCTTGGGTCACCACCCAGGGAAATAACCTAGACCAGCAGAGGCGCAAGCTGAGAGTGTACAGAATCTAGAATGGGGAATAAAGGTTGGCCCCTGATGAGCATTATTTGCAGCCTTGATACCAGCTCCAGTGGAAAGGGCTGTTAGTTCATGCCCCTAACCTTCCTCTCATAAATTTCATTAGAAAATGAGAACAATAGGATCCTGAAGATGTTCCCAGAGGTAAAGAACTTTCTATAAGAATTAAGCAGAGCTAAGCACTTTACTTTAGGGTGGACTGCAGCGTATACTACTTTTTGTCACCTGGATTACTCCTTTCAGAGCCAAGGTCCTCATTCTTTATGCCCAAATATGTTGACTGCTTATGGCTCCCAGCTATCTTTCTCTGCAGGCATTGCCCTCGGTGCAATGACATTCCCTCAAGTGTCCCCACGAAGAATAGTCAGTATCTAATGACTGGCCAGTTGGCAGTCATGGGTCTGGCCCCCCAGGCCTCAGTCTGAGACATTTTTAAAGGCTCAGATTCAGAACTCCATATGGTTTCTGTGGGGTAGGCTAAATCCTGGGATGTAACTGTACTACAATTTGACTTTTTCCCCTGCAAAATCTTATTTCTATCACTCTTATAAACATTATTCTTAAGAAGACATGACATGAACTTCCTGTATACAAACCTCTGTGTCTGTATCCAGAAAAACTGATCAAAGACCACATGATTATTTCCTTGTGGGCCAGTTTGAGCAGCTCAAATTAATGATACTATATCACCATAGGTTTTGCATTTACTCAGGTTGGAATGAAGGTGAGAGATTTCAGGTAAGACAGAATACATTATGTAAACCATCATTTCTCCATAGTATACAACCAAATAAAGGAAAGAAAAGTGCTGCTTCTACCCTTGCAACAGTTATGAAAGAAAAACCATGAGAGGGTGCTAACCCTTTTCTGAGGCTCTCTGTGCAGAAACTTGAAAGGGACAGATCACACCAATGTGGGCATGGATTACTTTGTCTTCGGCATATCACAGCAAAAGTGGGAATGCAAGAATAAAAGTGAAAGCATGAATGCCTGCTTCTCTCTCAAATTCCATGCCACTGGTTTTTATTCCAGGCTGGCTGTCCATGGCCTGTGAAACTAAGGAGCTGTGTTCTTTTTTTCTGACTCAGTGTCAGACACATGCTTTCCAGGTTGGTTTAGAAAGAGAGTCACCAGAGAAAGAGTTACAGGTGATCACCTATTTAGTGTTTTGGGGAAGTTAGAAAATATGGATAAAAACCACAATTTTACTCAATACTGGACAATTTCAACTTGAAGCATATTTCTGCTAGCATGAAAAGCAAGCTTGAAATTCTGACAGTTGACCAAATTTATTCATGGGTTAGATTTTCTCTCCCTATGGCAGTGTGGTGCAGTGGCCGGTTGCCCAGGACTCCTCATTTTCCCCTGCGTCCAGCAAGTTGCACAGTGATGGTTAGCAGACATGGCTGCAGAAAGCTTTGCTTTTTTAAAATTCCTGTGACTGTACTGAATTGAATGCCAAGGACATACATATGTATAACAAAAAATGTGAGAAGCATGTATTTTTGCAGTCACATTTAATCGCATCAGTGTGGAGTTCATATTGGCTTTTGTAGCAACACCTAATGAGCCACATGTGGAAGAATCTAGATGTTTGGATTATATGCCTTTCCACTCCATTATGCAAACATCTATTTATATGACAGTGTCTTGCTTCATGTGGAAAGGAGAACAGTATCACCAATAAGGAAGTAAAATAGAAGGCTGATTATAATGTTGCTGTTTGCAAGTGAGATCCTTCCTGCTAAAGGCGTTATTTTCAATAGAAAATGGTGGTGTTGGGGAAGCAATATATGGCTTGTGTTTTCATACAGCCCTCTATTTGTTATTGGTTACCTGCCCACATGTCTGTTTTGAGACTCCCATCATGGTCATACTCATACGTAGACAAATGCACATGTCACTAACGGTACAAGAACAGAGCGAATGCTTTAACACAGACATAAAGTGCTAAGGGCAGAGTGACTGACAATTCATTCTCTTTGTGGAAAATGGACATCTTTCTAATGAGGTTACTGAGGCTCAGTGTTGAAAGATGGAGCTTTGATAGCTGCAGATTGGGAAAAAGAATCATTATAAGTGGGCAGAATTTAATGAACCAAAGACAGATGGTGAGGAAAAGGCAAAGTGTTTTAAATATTTGCTGTATTCCTCTGGACATCTAAATATTTGTGTTCTTTTGGGACAGAGCAGGGATGGGGCATTTTAACACATCAGGTTGAACTTACGTAATGATACCAGGCTATAAAGCCCTGTGTGCTTTCGTGGGATGCCACTATTTTATTTATCCCAACAACACTAAAACGCTCACAATCCCCTCCCCAAATTTCTATCTTACTTGATGCTTAGTCAAAAAATAGTCAAGAGAGTCAGGTCCATGGGCACGGTCATAGAAAGGAATGAATGTATGGATCCGTGAGTGGTACAGAGAGAACATAAAGCTTAGGAATATTTGAATCTTGGAGGTCCTTGGACACAAAGCAGGTCTCAGACCATGGTCATTCTTCATGTTTCCTGTGGAGCAAATCTCAGAAAAGCAATGTTGATTTAGCTCTTGGGATTGCTAATATTTGAGCAGAAAGCAAGATAGTTTGGACGTACAGATAAGCAGAGTAGGTCCTTTTGTAGCCACAAGTGTTAGCACTTGGTTTAATTTGCTCCCTTCGCTTCTTATCATCATAATCAGTCTTAGGACTTCAACTTTCTCTTTGAGGTAAAGGTCATCTAAACTTATGTCCTTGGCCATCTCTCACAGCAGAGCTCCAGTGCCCAATTCAAGCTCTATGCTAGAACCTCAAACTCAGCTGTGCAATCTTAGCTCCTCATTTTGCAGCTCATCCTTTCCACATTTTTGCATCTGCAAAGCTCAAGTTCCACCTCCAGTTGACCCACCTTGGGGGAAGGACTGTATTACTTGCTCTCCACAGTCAAAGCTTGTCTTCATATTCAACACTTCTCTCCTTTGAACTCTGAAAATCAGTCGGTAGCATATAATAATCCCTTTCCATTGTACCACTGAAATGACTTGTGAACTCATCCTTTCTTCTTTATTCCAGTTACTGAGGGCAGAGTCTGAGATTTCAATGCTTCCTAGTCTGCAGCAAAAGCATTTTAGTTGGTTCTTGTTAATCTGTCTACTCAGTCCCTTTACTTACCTGTGCGTGTTTCCTAAAATGCGAATGTGTTTATGATGATGAAGATGATAGCAGTCGCCAAATGGGGAAGAGGGACTATTTGTAACTGCCTACCTAGTTGACTTGTTATGAAAATGAATCAAGATTCTATTTGCAAAACACTTAGTGTAGTACCTGGAATGTAATGCATCCTGAATAATTATTGGCCATCGTATCTCCTTTTAGCTTAGAAACTGTGTATGCATGTTCCAGTTCTCAAAGCCTCCCAATTCTTCCTCACACCTAGGGCTGTTCATGATTGTTCTTCCTCTCTTTTGTCCTCTCTGACTTCCGCGGGCCATTTTCCATTCATCCTCCAACCGCTGTTCAAAATTATGTTTCATTCTGGTCTTCCATGCGTATCCAGACCTGTGGAAAATGCTTTGCTCCGTGCTCCTGCAGAACTTGGTATTTCCACTCTTGAAGTCATTGTGTAGCAGGAGAGAAAACTGTCACAGCACAGATGGATAAAGAGTGTGGCACTGTTCATTTTCTATAACTGATAAAATCTTCCTCAATGATCCTGGCTCTAGTGAAATATTCTGTCACGCTTTCAATGTTATTTCAGTTTTTCCTTCTATACTTCCCATGTAATTAGATTTCTTTCAGGTTATTTTGTTTTTCAGTTTCTTTTCTGTCCCATATTTCTCACTGCAGGAGCCCCTGCAATAGTCTTTTCCTGCTGACTTGATGCCACCTTGGCTCTTATGGTCACTATAGATCCCTCTGAATGTCAGCCACATGCTCCCCCAGCCTCCATGATAGTCCCACCATCTCTTAATTGTTCTGCCTTGGGAAACCTTTGTATGGCGCATGGTGACTTCAGAGCCAGCTTCCTGCTACACTGAAGCAGAGAAAACCTGAAGACTGTCATTTTAAAGCATCCTTCTGCTACATTGTGGTTGCAATAATCTGTGCTCCAGAGAAATATAAGATATGAGTAGTTTAATTCAGGAGGGAAACAAAATTGAAAGTTATACCTTTTAATCCAGGGAGGGTGGTAAGGACAAGAAACCAAATGAATAGGTCCCATGAGGCTCTGTGAAGTAAGAGACCCCCTCACAGGACACCTCTCAGCACAGCATGTTTACTCGGGAAGAAGATCTGTGATCACACTTGGGAGCCTCTCTTTTCTTCTCCCTCCCTCCCTCCCTTCCTTCCTTCCTCTTTTTTCCTCTCTCTCCCCTCCCATCCCCTCTCTCTTCCCCTTTTCTCTCTCCCCTCTCTTTCCCCCTTTCCCCCCTTTCCTCTCTCTCCCCTTCCCTCCCTCCCTCTCTGTCTTTCCTCCTTCCTTGTTTTCTTTTCTTTTTTTTTTTTTTTTTTTTTTGGAGCTTTTTTCATTTGAAAGCATTTCTTGACATACCCTTTCTTTTTTCTTCCATTTTGCTTTTTGTGGTTTTCTATCATTGTTTATGCCATTTATTATAATTTTTAATATCTATCTCTTCCTTCTAGACTAGCAGTCCTCAATAGGAGGTGATTTTTGGACTCAGGGGACATCTGGAGGTATCTGAAGACATTTTTCATTGTCACTACCCTGAAGATATGTATGTGGGGATGTGCTTCTGGCATCTGTAACAGGTGGAGGCCAAGGGTGATTCACAGGGCAGGGGTAATGCACAGGGCAGGCCCTATGACAAAGAATTATCTGGCCTTCAGTGTCAATAATGCTGAACTTGAGAAATACTATTCTGGGCTATGAAGTCCTTGCAGCAGAGATTATGTCTTATTTATCTTTTCATCTTCAGTATCTCACATGTTGGCCAGTATGCAATAGAAAGTCATTTTAGTTTTTTAATGACTAAGGAATGAAAGCATGCTGCGCTAGTCCCCATGTACACAGAGTGCCACTGTATGGTTTGGTTGATTAAAGAGCATCTCTTGAACACATCCCTGACTGAGAGAAATAGTCCAACATGAAGGCTGAGTCAGTGGCAGCATTCTAGTCAGAAGTACACAAGAGACACAGTGACTCTGGGTTTGGATTATTCTCAGATGGAGCTGGAGTATTTATGCGCAGCATAGGCATAGCTCATGCATCAATGTGCACAATGTTCACTTGTAACCAGTCTGCATAGTTTTTTAAAAAAAATCATGCTATCTTTTGAAGCTTTTAAATATTCCTCAAAATATTTGATATCCAAGTTGGTTCTTTGTCATGTTGATGAGAGTAAAGAATAGGAAAAAATACTGGAGATTAGAAATTACAATATTTTCTGATTTCCTTTTTAGATGGTCTTTTATCTAAAAGAATAAATTTGGATCCAAGAGATCCATTTTCACATGAGGATTAATATTTGAAGAGTAAGTGTTTTGAAATATAGTAGATAATCCAAGACATATTTTTAGATGATTGCAACAAATATATTAAAACTTGACTGTGAATAAAGATATTTGCAAACAATTTATAGTGTTCCTAGAAATTAATAACCACCATTTCTTTTTTTTATGAGAGAGCAATATTTTATGTTGTTTATAAAAATAAAGCAATTGGGGTGGGGCCTTGGTGTGTGTCACACTTTATGGGGGCAAGACATGATTGCAAGAGGGACGTTACCTAACAATTGCAATCAGTGTAACCTGGCTTATTGTACCCTCAATGAATACCCAACAATAAAAAAAAAAAAAAGCAATTGGTAAAAGCTTAAATCAGATCAATAGCAGAGGGAGAAAAAAGGCATTCAAGAGTGGGCGTCACCTGTGGCTCAAAGGAGTAGGGTGCCGTCCCCCATATGCTGGAGGTGGGGGGTTCAAACCCAGCCCTGGCCAAAAGCAGCAAAAAAACCCCAAACAAACAGAAAAAAGGCATTCAGGAGTGAGAGAGAATCCCAGCTTATTGCATGTTCACCACTTGCCAGCCACTCTGTTAATTGACCCTCAAGGGAAGATCTCTATCTTCCATCTTGAGAAGAAAACTGGAGCAAAGAAAGGCTGATTCATTTGCCCCAAATTACACAAATGTCACCTTGTATAATTTGAGTTTGAATCCCCTCTGTAGGGGAATTCCCTCTACCACTCAACTGCGCTCTCTCCAGCACATAGATGAGGCCAGTAGTTCTCTACTCTGGCTTCATATTGTAATCACGCGTGAGGCTTTTACAGGATGACGATGCCAGGGTTTTATAGGATCTACATCCCTCCCCAGAATGTATGATACAATTAGTCAGAGGGTGGAGGACCAGAATCAGTTCTTTCTCAGGCTCCAAAGTGATTATAAATTTTTATAAATCTTGAGAACTTCTGGATTAGTCCTTAATATTTCTACAATTTGTTTTTATTCTTGGTATCTAGTCCATTTAGAGCAAGTCTGTCTATTTTGGACTTCTTAATGGAGCTATTACATGAAATTCACAAAGAATTAATTTGATACAATTTGGGTGACACAGAGCAACTTTATATTTTTTACTGAATCAATTGTATTAAGTGGGGTTTTATTTTATTATAAAGTTAATCATAAGTAAGAAAGATAAACATTAACAGTGTGAAAGGTAAGAAATTATTTTCATAACCTTGGAATCATAACTTTGGGATCATTTTACCAGTGGACTGGTTCATTACTGGAAAATTCTTGAGACAACTGAAAAAGTCTACTCAGGGGATTGAGTTGATCCCTGCTCCAAGCCATGTTGGTTCAGAAGCAACTCTTTGGCTTATTACATTCATTTCAAGAATGCTTTTGTCTGTGCTTTCCCCTCTAGATTAGAGTATTTAGAAACTATACGATGAAATTTTGCATTTTAAAGTGTAGATCTAATGACAATATTTTCTTCTATGAGGTTTGGGTTCCATGAATATGCCTTACTGTACATGGAATTTATATATCTGTCAAAGTATCTTTTTTTCACATGATTTCTTAACACCATTCTTTTTACATAATGTTTTTTATTTTCTAAGAACTCTTTTTTTTTCTTTTTTGTCTTTTTCTGTGTAAGTTTTCCTTTCTCTCGTATCTGTAGCAGAGATTCTGTGATTCACTAATGAGTTGTATTCATCCCCTGTGTGGTCTATAGGACAAACAAGGATTTCAATATCAATTCTTTCTGTTTTACATTTAATAGTTTTGCACAATAAGGGCAGCACATAAATGGGATTGAGATTTTAGGAAAAATCTGCATAAAATTAAAATTTAACAAAGGGCGATATTACGCCTCAAAACAATTTATTATACCCTAAACTTTTAAAGAAAATAAATTTAATGTGCCCATCTTTTAAAGAGAAAACCTAAACCAAATGTGTTACCAAATAATAAAACCTTAAGATAGTATCTAGGAGATGTGTCATAAAATGAAATAAGGCCAGCAAGAGATTTATTTTTGTAATAAAATGGTATGGCTCTTCTGTATAAAAACTTACGTTACAGCTAGACAATAAACTTGACGTGCCCAGTTCTTTGCACATATTATACCGTTTAACACCTACAGCTGGTTTATTGTTTTTATTTGCATTCAGACCTTTGAGATTTTGCAAAAAGGCAGAAGAGTTCTGGTCTCCTTATGAAGAAAATGCTACTTGTATTTTCTCTTCTAAAGGAAGGGAAAACTTGAGTGCTACTTTGAAGTTTTCCAGCCTGACCGAACCCACTGAAGGCTTATCAAGAATATTGAGAACACAATTAAATTCAAGAAGCAGGGAGGAGGTAAAGGGGGTAAGCCCCTGCCTATTTGGCACAATGTAGGGGTGTAGGGCACATCTCCTGGGTGAAGAACGCAACTACAGCTGGGACTTCGCCTCCCAAACACAAACAAGGTAGCCTAATCATACATAGCCCTGAGTTAATCCAAAATAAATTCTTTTTAAAAAAGAAACAAAACAAAACAAAAAGAATACTGAGAGCAGAAGAGCCTGCGTCTTGGTGTGGGGTCTGTGCTTTCTTTTCATTGTCCATTGGCTCTTTGATCTTTCTCCCCAGCTCTCTCCCCTCTCTATTTATACATCCATCATAACCTCCTCTTCCTTCTCCAATTGTCATTCGGTTTCTGCATCTTTTGTTTGAGGTTTCCAGATTCATTTTATGTTTTATGGCCTATAACAGATTTGATGTATGATTTGATTAAAGTTGATCCTACAAAATCTCTTTTCTTCATCATTATTTTTGTTGTTACTATAGCCTTTTTCTGTTTTTTTTTTTTTTTTTTTTTTTTTTAAGTTAGATCCATAGTGCTGAGATTAACTTTGACCGCTGGCTTTAAAGTTCCTGCTGAAGAAACTATTAGTGAAATATAATCTCATAGTACAGAATAGCAGCAGTATTAGAGGCATATTTATGCCATCACAAAGATCACACACATTTGATTGTGACTGTTGTTTCAGACCAGAAATAATTTTTTTGAGTTAGAAATATTTCTGGGCAGCATTTTTCTGAAATTACCTGGTTTATATTTATGCCAGGATTCACCATTGCATAGTGTCCATCAATGAAACATTGTACTTTTTTAATTTATTTTTTTGAAACGTTAGCTGTTTTTGACTTGAGTTCATGTAGAGGCAGGTTTGAAGGATGTGAAAAGAATTGGCCACCTCCTCTGGGTGTGCATAGAGTTATTAGACAGTTTTGTTCCTTTGTAACTGTTTCCTTCATTTTTGTGGTCTATAGGGAAGAAGGCTAGAACATCTCACGGACATACATGGCTGGTCAGTAACAATTATCCATAGCAGATGTCACTGATGAGAAAGCTTTGTAGGGAACATGGAATTTAGTTAGGAAATTATGGTTTAGTTCAGAATTTTGATAGGTTATAAGTGCAAAAAAGAAAGAATAGTGAGAATAGCAGAATAGGGTGGTGAATACAAAGTGTGTGAGGTAGAAAGGCCTTGGAAATTGTTCACATGGAGTGTGAGACGCAGTTCATTAGGAGGCATAGGAGATGTATGAACAGGTGGCTTTGAGGGATGAAGTTAGAAAAGTAGCTACTGACGGCTGTACTCCTGTGTGTTGCTGGGCGTGTCAATATTTCTCTGCTAATAGATATTTAGGAGAGAATCTTTGGTATGAAATCAATATGTTGGAAGAGAGTTCATCTGGAATTTCTAGATTATCTGGTCCAACTTGCTCTCTTCAGAGATGGAAGTGGCATTATGTACTGATTAGAATGGGGTGATGAAATGAAGGGGGAGGGAAACAGACTTGTAGTATTGACTCCATGATTTACTAGCTCATGAACTTGGACAGATTACCCAACTTTCCTAAGCTTCATTTGCCACATCTGCAAAACAGAAATCAAAGGTTTGTTGTGAAAATAAGAAAAATGATGCATGGAGTGCTTAGCATAGTGGCTAGAATATAGCAAATGCTCAAAAAACATTTACTAGTATTATTACTGGTGTTATTGTTATTATTCATGACTTTGATGGTACAGTCTCACGTTTCCTTGCTCTGTTCTTACGGGAATTGTGTACATTGACTAGAATCAGCAATGAACTGTCCTGATCTCTGGACAAGTCGACATACACAAAGCCCAGGGCATGGAGCTCACCATTAAGTCAGCAGTCAGCAACCTCCAGGAACTGGCCACCTGCGACACCCTTAATATAGTAAATTCTGTTTTGCATCTGGCTATGTCGCTCTGGCTTCCAGATGTGGGAACAATGAGTAAAACATAGAGGTAGCAAGAATTCATCCCCAAACTCAGTTCTTTATTCCCCATTTTGAATGTTGCTGACATCAGTGTTTCCTATAAATCTTAAGCAGCTTTAAATATAAAGGAATAAGGAAAACACTTTTTATTTCTTTCCAACCCTTAAAATACTTTTATTAAGTCATCCAACGAGTGCTTTCTAAGGGCAAAAATAGTTTATATGTGGTTTGGATGCGAAGCATTGACTCAGCGTCAGGCCCAGGAAGGGGAAGGCCAAGCGATGCCTCCTGACACACAAGCAATAATAATGGAAAAAATAAAGACTGTCCCAAGCTTGCTAAACGAAGCCATACGCTTGGAAAAGCACATACACTGACTCTTATAGACCCCCTTGGTTTGTCAGGATCACTGTTTTCATCGCCCGCCGGCATCGTGCTTTTTCCTTCCAATGCACAAATGTTCCCGGGTTTCCCGGTTGCCAGAGTCTCCTCCCAAGTGTTCTATATTTCTGTACAGTGCTAGTCACAGTGAGGTAACGCTAAGCAATGCTTGAGAGAGCAAGCCGCTTGAAATGACTTTTCAGTCTAGACTTTTCACAGAGATTATGTGTAGTTGTTCTTACTTTAGGGATTAGTTACTTTAGCATACAAACAATGGCTGCAATAGAAGCTTCGAGAGACTGACTCACTAAGGAAACAAAACAGGTTTGGAAAATGGATCCTTTGCCATTGACGCATTCTGAAGAACTCTTTAAAAAGTGGTAATCTGAGAAATTTAATCGCCATGTTAACAGTTTGCGTACTGATACTATCAGTAAGTGGACCATAATTAAATATTCTATGATTTTATGACAGTTTCCAAAGGGTTGTGTTTCACAACCAGATGTTTTGATTTCTTGAAAGGAAAGAAGAAAAAAGGAAATCAGCTTTCAGCAGTTTGTTGAAGTTTTTTTTTTTTTAATTGTTGGGGATTCATTGAGGGTACAATAAGCCAGGTTATACTGATTGCATTTGTTAGGTAAAGTCCCTCTTGCAATCATGTCTTGCCCCCAGAAGGTGTGGCACACACCAAGGCCCCACCCCCTCCCTCCTTCCCTCTCTCTGCTTTTCCTTCCCCCCCACCCATGACCGTAATTGTCATTAATTGCCCTCATATCAAAATTGAGTACATAGGATTCATGCTTCTCCATTCTTGTGTTATTTACTAAGAATAATGTCTTCCACTTCCATTCAGGTTAATATGAAAGATGAAAAGTCTCCATTCTTTTTAATGGCTGAATAGTATTCCATGGTGTACATATACCACAGCTTGTTAATCCATTCCTGGGTTGGTGGGCATTTAGGCTGTTTCCACATTTTGGCGATTGTAAATTGAGCTGCAATAAACAGTCTAGTACAAGTGTCCTTATGATAAAAGGATTTTTTTCCTTCTGGGTAGATGCCCAGTAATGGGATTGCAGGATCAAATGGGAGGTCTAGCTTGAGGGCTTTGAGGTTTCTCCATACTTCCTTCCAGAAAGGTTATACTAGGTTGCAGTCCCACCAGCAGTGTAAAAGTGTTCCCTTCTCTCCACATCCACGCCAGCATCTGCAGTTTTGAGATTTTGTGATGTGGGCCATTCTCGCTGGGGTTAGATGGTATCTCAGGCTGGTTTTGATTTGCATTTCTCTAATACAGTTTTTCATATGTTTATCTCTCCTGGGAGGTTATTCCTCAGACCTACAAGATGAATGAAAGATGAGAAATCAAATTTAGGGGATGAAAAAGCAAGGAAGAAATGTTTACCTTCTGTGTATCACCTCTGTGACGTTGGATCCCTTCATCTTTTCTGTGCCTCATTCTTTTTCTATTTTCGACATAGGAGGGGCTGTCCAGGCCAGGGCTCTGGGTGGAGTCACCCATAATGGCTTTAGAAGCCACTGCAGATTGACGCTACCAAACGAAAGCATCCCAAGTGGACTTCAGCCAGAGCAAAGCTCTGTTATGTGTTGCACTGTTACTGATTTTAACAAAGTATTCTTTAGGAAAAGACAGCTTCAAACCAAAAGACCTCTAGGTGATTCCTAGGTCCTCTGGAGCATTAACATCTTTGAATGAATGACTTCAATGACTGTTTAAGAACAACTAAGAGCAAAGAGAGAGGAAGGAGAAAGTAAAAAAAAAGATACATTTGGCAATCTTGGAGGAAGGCCCTCTTTCATTCTTTTTTCTTCAAATATTATTTATTTTCAATATATTGAAAGCTATCTGCATTAGCTGCCAGAAGCTAAAAAGGAAGTTTGCATAAACACATACATTCCCTCATGGATCTGCTTCCTTTTGTAGCTCTTCACTTTTTTTTTTTTTTAAGTTTTTTGGCCAGGGCTGGGTTTGAACCCGCCACCTCCAATACATGGGACTGGTGCCCTACTCCTTTGAGCCACAGGCACTGCCCTGTAGCTCTTCACTTTTAGTGACAAGTGGCTGATGCAAGCACCCAGTCTTTTATTTTGTCATTCATTCTGTTACCTCAGCTGTTATTTGTGGCCCCTTTACCTATGTCAGTGTTAGGATCATTCTATCAGGTAAAAGGTTTCATTAATAATATGTAGGAAACCATAAAAGCTAAGGCTTATGTTCTCAGATTCTCACAAACATGCAAATGTAAAAGAAGACTTATGCCCTCACCTAACTTCCCCGCTAGTCTCAGTACATAGTTATCATTGATAGGCAATTGGTGTGTGTGAGCGTGCGTGCACACATGCACGTGTGTAATGATGATAAAAAGTAGAAGAAAATGAAGGATGATTTAGTGCGCTGGAAAGTCATGGGATTTCACATTTTGCGTCATGTAGATTGCAGGAGTAACATTATTGTGAGACTGCTCAGTTGTTCTTTAAGGAAGTTTGCCGCGGCATTTTCATTTCAGGGTCAAGAGCATGATAATATATGTTTCACAACTTTGTCTAAGAGGAAACTGACAGATGATGACGAAAACCCTAAATCCAGTCACCTCATTTAAACACATAGAAGTCTTCTCTATGGAGCCTATGCCATCAGACTGTCTCATTGTACCTCAGATGCCAAGAAAGAACTTGAAACTGTCAAGTTGTTGACAACCGCCTTAGTCTGTTTAGTGCTGCTGTAACAGAATAATACAGATGAGGTCATTTATAATGAACAGAAATTTATTTCTCAACGTTCTGGAGGCAGGGAAGTCCAAGACTGTGAAGCCAGCAACTGGCAAGGGATTTCTTACTACGTCACCCTATGGCAGAAGACAGAGGATGAGCAAGCCAGGGAGGTAATATCCACCCTTATGATAACACTGGTTTACGGTTTTACACATAAGAACGGGGATTTCCTGGCCTAATCCCCTCTTAAAGGTGTCACTGCTGAATACTGTCACAATGGCAATTAAATTCCAACAAGAGTTTTTGGAAGGGAAAACATTCAAATAGCAGAGGCTGTCTGTCAAGATGTGGTTATTGTTATTACTTTAACTTGTGCTCCCATTTGTGGCTTTACTCACACCTTTAGAAATAGTTATTTTTATTAAACTCAACTGAACTTATCCATTCTGAGAACGCCCTTGTTTCCTGTGTGGAGGTGGGCCGCTCTCATCTCTAAAGAAGACATGTAAAAAACATGTAAGTGTATTTTAAAATGGACAGTTATAATAGTAATAGTTGCAACAATCAGCATAAGAATTTAAAAAGTAAGTTACTATAGTACATTTAGTTCGGTTAGCAATGCAGAGAGAGAAAAACGGTTTTGAAGATCACAGCATCTGATGGCTATGAAACTAATGGGAAGTTTCAAGGACAACATCAGCGGTGTTGATTGGTTTCGTGTGGCTTTGAGCTTTTCTGGCACTGTGTGTTGTCTACATATGATCAGTGGGCGCTGCCAGACTGCAGCTCTCTTCTTTATCTTAAGTGAGCTTGGTATTTGACTCGGGAGGGTGATCTTGAATCTTTGGCAAACAGGATTGCTTAATTTCTATGTGTTCACCAAGCAAAGCATGTAGTTTACAAAAACAGAACGCTCTTTCTTTTGCATTTAAAGATACCAAAACAAATTATCTTTTATCTTCTAGGGTATAAAAATTACACTCCTCTTCTTAGGACATTGGTTATTTTATATTCTTAGACATGTAAAATCTCTTCCCTTTAATGCATATGTTTTCAATAAAAGATAAAATTTTCCACTGAATTCCTAGAGTCAACGTATCTTAAAGACGGTATAAAAAAAAAAAAAAGAACTCTCAAGAGTCAAGGAGAGCAGGCAGTAATAAACAATTATTTTCAAGACAGAGGTACTTAAAATCTTTCACTGGCTTCTTACCAGCTACAGGACACGTTCACTTCGCCAAATTTGCCTCTTGAGATTCTTAAGATGATCTCTGTGTATAATCAAGTGACCTTGGTGAATTTTGCTGAAGATAAGTAGTTTCTTCTTAACACCTGAGTTTATATTTTTAAAATGCTCATGTGAGAAATTTATCATTCAATGGGGAAAAATAGAGTTGGGGAAATGGCATCATGAATGAATCTATCAAAACTCTTATATTTATGCTTATGTTTACTAAAGTAGAACCATAAAAACAGTCCACCACGTAATGAGCCCATAGATTCCTTTGGTAATTAAAAGCGTAGAATGGACATATATTAATTTATCTTTCTTTTATCATCAGTAACTTTTCAATATTTTCTTTCTCCTTTTTCCATATTTTAAACATAGTGCTTATAAATTTGTTTTGTTTGATGTTGTTAATATACAGTGTACAAATTTCCATCTGTCTGCCACATGAATTTTCAAGGCCTTTATGATTTTATGACTTATCTGTTATCAGTCTGATTGTGCCTTATTTCTGCAAACAGACATGTGGGTGCCTGAGTTGGGAAACAAACTTGTAATAATTTTTATTTCTCAACCTCAATTCCCCAGTGCAGGGCTCTGTGATGCTAATTCTGAACATAATAAGTGTAAAACAAAACCCCTTCCCCACCATAACTTCCTGATGTTTCCATCCAAAACCAATAAACTCACTTGCAAGGATTGGGATAATCCTCTCTCAGCTCCCTCTTTCCTATAATTTCGTTGCATTGAATGAATGCAATAAAAATAGCCTCCAGTTTCCTACTTCTCTAATTATCTGCAGCAGGAAGAAACATAAATTTATGCTTCCAGACACTAAAATGTCCCTGAGAATATAATGTACAGAGTAGTAAATCCATCTGTACTAAAAGTTTAGAACTCGAGATTGGGCATGAGTCCTTAGTCTACACGAGGAAATAATCTGAGCTTTTGCATATGATCTTGCCTCTTCACAGAATAGTCTTTTTGGTCTTCACCATCTGGGAAATGTCTTTTCCAGCTCCAGCAGAAGGAATTAGTCAGTTTCTCTGTGTCCATATACCTCTTTGGCCTCCTTTGTTACAGCAAGAACAATTTCTTTTCCAAGCCTACTATGAGTGTGACATGGTATCAGTGCACATTCCTATCAGCACATTCACATATTTTCATGTTTACTTGATGTAATTGGCTTTGAACTTTTCCAGAACAATGGTATTTTTGTTTCTACCATGAGGCTTAACATAATGGTATCTAGCATAATCAGACATGGTAAGAATAAATTTTTGTTGAATGAATGATGTGTGAATATTTGAATAAGCATATTAAATGCATTGGTAAGATAAATGAGTGGCTCTATATCAAAACTAATTTGTTGAATATGTTTTTACCCTTAGATTTTTATTAGCTGGGTTGCAGATTCAGTGAAAACAGAAATTGTGTCTCTCATGCTCATCATTTATATCCTCAGTTCTGAGTACCTGGTAGGGACTTACTGGATGATTGTAAAATTTATGCATAGACAAAAAAGAGCAACCATGTGAGATACCAATAATTCAATCTTTAACCTTGGTTTTCTAGTCTTTATTTTTTTTAAACCAAAAAACACAAGTGTATTTAGTCTGATTCACTATTAGTCCCAAGCTGCCTCTAAGTTCTGTATTACTTTTGTAAGTGGCTGGCAAGGAAAAGGTCGGAGTAGAGGCTGATGTGGAGGCCTCACCTATTCAGAGTTGGGCAGAAGACTTTCGTCTGGAAACTCTCCTTGGAACCTAAGAAGCAAATGGTTTGAAACTGAGGTGAACCCTTGAATGGAACTGATTTTCATATTTAAACACTGTCTCATAACCAAATCCATCAGTTGATTCTTAGGCAAATCATTGCGTGGCCTTTTCGTATCCATAATTTGTAGAAAAAGGGCAGGCAGCTGAGAGAAAAAAACACCACCACATTCTTTCACCATGGGTACTTGTCTTTCTGACATTTGTTAAAATTATAGTTGTTGATAAGATTCCAGCCTCTTCCATGATGGTGAATTTTGTATGATATCTACAGATACAAGTAGTGCCTGTGTGGAGGCCCCAGAGCGGCACATGCTGTCCTCACAGCCAGCGACACACAGTGCCCGTGCACGCATCTGGGGCTTGTTAATTTTCTTCCTGCCATTTGCATCATTCTTTTGAAGAGGCTCCAGCAGTGTAGTTTTTGCCCAGTTGTTTATAATGGTCTATAAATCAGGGACTTGGACCAAATGAAATGTCTTGGTTGTGTTTGCAAAACTTTTGGATATTCCAATCGTGTTTTATTTTCCTAGCTTTGGAAAACATATAGATTAACCTGTGATTGTAGCTTATGTTCTAGTTGCTCTTTTTTGTTTCGGGTTTATTTTTTTGAAATTGGTCACTCTTTCAGCCTATTGGTAGATTCAAACAATGTTTTCCTATATTTTGTTCAGTTTAAGTGCCTGCTGTAAATGTTGACAGATTTCCCCCCTTAAGTCTTATGAATAGGCAAAACACACAGAAATAAGGCAAAACAAAGAAAAAGCCTCCCAACCTATCAACTACATACTTAGAAATCAGGTAAAAGTGCTATTTATTTTAGCAACTGTTTTTAAAATTTGCCTGTGTCATTTTTAACAAAAGCTATAGTTCAATCATGAAACTGTTCATAATTGAGGTTTCAATGAGCTGAATTCAGAATATGGGGATTTATGTCTTTGATTTAGTGACTGTGTGTGTCGACAGCATGCTTTTAATTATCAGAGTAATAAAAAGAAGAGATACTCAGAATCTGTGCTTTGGTCAATTATGAGTCTATATTTTGTGTCACAGACATAGTAACCCGTTATTTCCCAGTCACGGTTTTATAGAAGGATGTGGTGGACAAAAAATTTGAGCTACTAGCAGGAATAAATAAGTTAACTATGACATTTATGAGATGCAGTGAATAACAAACTTAAGGGGGGAAAAATCTTTGTATCTTTTCAGAAACTGGAGGTAGATAGACTAACTGCTTCAATTTAATACTTGGGAGGCAGGTCTACACATCTGACTGCCAGATCAGTGAAAATCAATGAAAACTTTGATTTATATCTGTTTTATTCACGAGGCTTGGGTTTTAATGTAGATATGTACTCAAAGAGTGCACATTTCAGGTAAGCGATTTTGATTATTAAGGAACTCATTTAAATAAGGATGCTAATGTATGGTCTACAACAAAATATACTGATTAATACTCTTTGTGTTTGCATAGAGCTTAAACAGTGCACAAAATGCTTCACCTACTTGACTCATTTTAGCAGAAGAGTAGGCTCAGTACAGCACATTGACCCATGACCAAGGTTAAAAATAATCAAAACCTATTCTAAGGAGTATATCAAAGTTCCTATTTGTGTGTGTCTGTTTGAAGATACAGCCATTGGAGAAGAGCAACAAACTTCAGTTATGTGACCACTTTTTAAGAAGCAGTTTTAAAAATGTGGGTTTTTGTGTCTTACAAGCAAAATGAAATTTGAAAATGATTGCTACAGGGCATGAAAGATCCAGCTATGTCTTCTGAATTCTGAAAGCAGGGAATTTTTCCCTCAAGAAGACTTTTAGTCTTATGCATAAAACATTTTCTTAGGAACTATACCAAGAATTTGGCAATTTGGGAAATGGTAGATTCTCCCCGAATAGCTACTTTATTCCAAACCATCTCCTTAGTGAACAAAACCAGTCAAACTGCTTGGTTTCTTAGTAACCAGCCAGTAGACTACAACAGGATCTCCCAAACTGTCATTCCAAGGAACGCTAGCTCAGGAGAGTGGTCAGTAGACGCTTCAAGAACAAATTGTGCAGGTTCGAACAATTTGGGAAAAGAATGCAAATAGATCCCATTCCTGTAGGTTAAAATGACATTAGTTATGATGTGAAGGAAGCTGTTAAATATTATTTTCCTAGTGTTTCTCAAATGTATTGGAATATACATGCATACATATACAGACAAAGAAATATACAAAGGTGCATGCCCACTGTGTAGGTGTAAGAATATACCTTAATAATTTGAAAAAAACAATTTGGGAAATGTTGGAAAAAGGATTCATTACTCATTTTTTAAACTTCACATTATCATAATGCTATGGTTTGAATGTGCACCCCTAAATTTATGTGTAGGCAACTTAAGCCCCAGTGCAACGGTGTTGAGAGGTGGGGCATTTAAGTGTTTGAGGGCTCTGCCCTCATGTGTAGATTAATGCTGTAATCGCTGGAGTGGGTTACTTATCTTAGGAGTAGGTTTTTGATAATGGTGTGTGTTTGCCCGCCCCTCCTTCTTTCCTTCCTTTCTTCCTCCTTCCCCCTCTGTCTCTCCTTCCTTCCTTCCTTTCTCCCCTCCCTTCTTCCCTCCCTCCCTCTCTCTCTCTCATGCCTTCTTGCCCTGTGCCCTGGGGGCCCTAGCTAGATGTGGGCCCCTCAACTTTAGACTTCCCAGCCTCCAGAACTATAATAAATAAACGTCTGTTCTTTATAAATCACTGAGTCTTGTGGTATTCTGTTATAGCAGCCCCAAGTGTACCAAGACATAAAGCATTTAATCATATTTATGATGTTTGCTAGGACATATGATTTTGATCTATGACTATGCAATCATATATTGAAAATATAAATGAACCAGAGGTTCAGAGTACAATAGGAAATCCTTTATTTTCTATACTCAATTCTGCTTGTATGATGTTATACAAGTTTTTCAAAGAACGTTCAGAATCTGAATTTCACTAACTTAAGTACTCTACCATCTGGACCCTTCTGCCGGCTCAACCTGTTTCTTTATCACATGATCACATTTCAAAATAACACACACCCCTTCCTCTTTGGTGGTGTCTTTTAAAACTACTTCCATTGGGAGTCTTTGTCTCTTCCAGACTCTAAAGTGTCAGGAGGCAGGTCCCTGCTGACTTAAGGTTTGAAGGCCCAGGCGTCAAGTGCCCCCAAAGGCTGCTCTTGCATGGAACTGCTGTCTCTGCTGGTTATCCTGAGGATGGCTGACTCACGGTGTTCCACGCCTGTGCCCTGGCCTTGCTTCCTTGGCCTGTGACTCAGCTCCTCCCTGCTTTCTCCACCTTCAGCTTCATTTCTCCCAGCTGTGACCTGTGTTCCTGGTTTCATCTCTGGCTTCTGAGTTTTTTTTGTTTTTTTTTTTAAGACTTTTTCCATTTTCCTGCCTCTGACTTATCACTGCTATGTCTTTCATGCTTTGGTCTCTGTCCTTGGCCATGACTCTGACTCACTGGAAATTGCTGATGACGGGCTGGTGGGCATTACCTTGAGCTCTCTGATTCTTACAGTCTTGGACCGTGGTGATGTCACTTGTGCTGTGCCAGCAGTAACATTTTCCTTTTCTGAATTACTACCACATATGTGCCCTGTATTCCTCGCATGCTGGTTTTCAAATAGTGCTTTTTATGGTTAGTGAGACCTTCTATAATGCAAAAATTAGACTAGATTTAATAGTTTCCTTAGATTGTGGATTTTATTGAAACAAAACACAGATCTGTACATACCTGCTACTTACAGTGAATACTGGGTTCTTCCCAAACATTCTTAAGTGCCTTGTTACATTACATCACAAGGCTCGGTGCCCGTAGCACAGTGGTTAGAGTGCTGGCCACATACACCCAAGCAAGCGGGTTTGAACCCGGCCAAGGCCTTCTGAACTACAATGACAAAAAAAAAAAATAGCCAGGCATTGTGGTAGGTGCCTGTAGTCCCAGTTACTTGGGAGGCTGTGGCAAGAGAATCACTTAAGCCCAAGAGTTAGAGGTTGCTGTGAGCTGTGATGCCACAGCACTCTACCAGGGGCAACATAGTGAAACTCTGTCTCAAAAAAAAGTTACATCACAGTCCATTTGTAATTTCTTGTCTAGATTTTTCTGGTCTGAACGGGAGAGACTATAGTAACTCAAAAGAGAAAGATGAGTATTTATGAAATGCTGGCATTCCCAAAGGGTTCCTTAGACCAAGGCCTGATGGATTGCTGCAGGAGGATGATACGGGATGGAGAAACACATAAATAAGCAAGACGAGACATGTCTCCCCATCCTCTCATTCTTTCTCTTTCCTCTCATTATCATGCACTTTTAATGATCAAAAGTACGAGAAAGACACTTGGGTGAGAGAGATAGTAGAAATTACCAAGTAATAGTGCCAGGAAATGTTCTAGTTTACTTCACCGACTCTCTATGTTATGAGATGATGGAGAGACCAGGTAAGACAGATTACTTATTAATGAGTTAATTCACATTAAAATCTGTCAAAGGAAATCAGAAGCACATCTGTGTTTCTCCACCAGATGTAGTAGTGGAGACGGCTCCACATAGGGAAGGAAAGCCAAGAACCAAATGGTGAAGAGAAAAGCTAAGATTGCTCTAAGCTTGGTGTTCACTAATCCTTTCCCCTGGGTATCTCTCATCCCACTCTTCCTGGAGGGAACGCACCTGTGCCCTGCAGGCACGTATCCCAAACCGAGTTTCTCTGGCAAAGCCTACAAAGCTTTTGAACAGGAGAAAAAACCTGGCAGCGTTTGTAATTGTCCATCTCTGAAAGTCTAAGGCAATAAAAAGAAAGCAAGGTCTCTGGTTCCCAAAGCAGAAGAGGCAGGCATCGCTTACATGCCAGAAAGCAGTGGAAACAGACAGGAGCAAAAGTGTATAGAGTCCTTCTTATAGATGGGACTCTAACAAGAACAGAGTCAGATCATGCAATCATACTTAGTCCATTTTATCTCTGAATTCAGTTTTCAATCTTTCTATTTTCTACCACTTTCCAGGACTTTTGTATCATGGACATACTGTGAGTTATAATGGGCTAATGTACAAAGTTTCATTTCACGTAATATTTACCTAGCATAATGGCATTCATACTTTCCTTTTAGTGTGTGTGTGCTCTCAGAATGCCTTCCTTCTGGCTGCTGGTCAGGGAGCCTGATGAGCCCATTCTGTCCTGACTCGCACCCTCTTGGGTGCCCACTGTCAGAGTCCTTGCTAGAAGAAATAATAGTCCAGGGGTGGCTGCATGTCCCAAGTAGGGCCAACTAGAATAATTTTTTTAGTTAAACCATTAACATGGGGAGAAGAAACTATCTCTTTGATTGGGGAGGATGAAAAACTGAGTTATTAGCAAATCCGTTTCCCTGCTAGGTTAGAGGAGAGAATCAGCCTGTGAAAAGACACCAACGGGAGATAGAACTGGGAGGCAGACGGTGAATGGGATCGTGCTTCCTGTTGTTTCCCCTTCCATTTTATGAGCTATCCCAGTGGTCTTCCCAGCCTCATGAGCTATGGATTTCTTTTTAAAATCTGTAGCAATTTGAGTAGGATTTCTACTAATCACAACAAAAAGAATCCTAACATCATGTGCTTTTAAATGCTGCATTTAAAAACATGTTGAGCTCAGTTCACACTACTGAATTTGTTTATGGGAAGGAAGGGAGGGGATACAGGGAATAAATGAACTTAGAGGGTATCCTAATGTAGATTTAAATGGCCCACATAAGGGCACGTATATTCAATTTGAGCCCTTCTGTGTACAGGACTCAATATGTGTTCTTCGTGCTGAGGCCTAACACCATCCAGCACAGGATGACTTGTTATTTAATGCTTAAAGAATAAAATGAATCAAGGTATGAATAAAAGGATATTCTTGTAATCACAGTCATTGGCTTTGTGGAAAGAATAGATGTGAGGTATATTTAGCAAGAAAATTTACTCTCTATTCTGCTGAAATCCAGAAATCTATCCTTTGTGGTGGTGGGTGGGGAAACTAACAATTTACTTGTGACCTTATTCAGTCCAACGACCTGAAGAAAAGAAAATGGCTTTAAGGGGAATCCAGTGAGGCTGTAGGGGCAGTCAAATTATCTTCATTTTAAACTCATTCTTAATTTTACCTAATATCAGGATTTATGAAAAAATATATAGATCATTTATTTCCTGCACACTGTAAATACTCAATAAATGTAAGCTAGGCTGGGTATGGTGGCTCATGACTAATCTCAGCACTTTGGGAGGTTGAGGAGGTAGGATGGGTTGAGCCCAGGAGTTCAAGGTTACAGTGAGCTATGATTACACCACTGCTCTAGCCTGGAGCCAGACCCTATCTCTAAAGGGAAAAAAAAAGCTGTAATTAAAAAAAAAATCTACAATAGAAAAACAAACAAAAAATATTATGGAGTCTGCCATTGTCAAGTTAGTGATCGATCACCAAAGTTTGTAATTTTCCAGATCTTACTCCCTTAAAATATACGACTGTGTCAAGGAAAATGGGCCTACCACACACTTCTTGGCCTCCTTCTTTTCTCAGTTTGCATATTGTTTTATCTCTGTTTCCAAACTCTGAGCTTTGAAATGTGTGTGTGGAGAGGCAAGGTGTGCTGGGGGTACAATGCCCACCATATTGTTACAGCCTGTGTGCTTTCTATACAGTAGAGGCCTGTGAGCTGGAATGGAATCTGAGCTGGGAGGTAACAAACTTCCTCATAACTGAGGCAACAATGGTAACTTACTTCTCTTTTTCCTCCTGTGATGCCTGCAACTGGTATCCACTCAGACTGGTATCCCTTGTCTTCTGCCTTCTGGTTGAGGGCAAAGAAGTTTCCAGTGGGAGATCTGTCCATGGAAGAGGACGAGATGCAAATTCCCCTGGCTCCCTCCTTGGTGGGCTGCACTTAGAACTGGTTTCTCCTCTGCTGCAGGCCACCTGTCTCTAGGGAAGCTGCCTTTCCTTCTGTGCATACTGTTAGCTACAGCCACAGGTTGCTGCTTTCTGGAAACCTCTCCTCGCAAACCTCTCCTCACATCAGTTCTAGCTCCCATTTTTTCTTGTCTGGGGTTCTTCAATGTTTCTTTTTGATTTCAACCTGTCCCTCTGTGTGTGAATAGTGCCTTTGATTTAACTTTTCTCAGTTACCTCGTCAGAGAGTGTAGTGCTCTCTCTGGCCTGCTGGACTCTGGTGCAACGTCTGTTCACTGCCACCACCTAGCGCTTAGGTTAAGTATCTAATTTCACCTTCATGTCAACATCCTTTAGTGGTATCTGCTACATAGATAAATTTGAAGTCAGAGGCATTTATTAATCTGTGGAAAGGTACTTAGTTAGCAGGTGAAAGAAAGAGCCATATTTAAAGCCAAGATTCTAATCCATTTCTCCCCAGTGTTCCTGGGAGGACAGGACAATGCAGGGAAACAAGTATGTGCTTCTGTCTAAATGGGCTGAGAGAACATTAAATTTAGTCCAGCAACTTCGTCTATTTATAAATGTCTTAAGAATATCGCTTCTCGGCCTTTTGGCTAAGATCAAGTGTAGTATAAATGTCTTAAGAAGTATATACAGTTCAAGTTTCTGAATTCATACATTCAGTATTATCTAAGTCAGCAGTTCTCAACCCACAGGACCTGTATTAAAGGGTTACAGCATTAGGAAGGTTGAGAACCTCTGAACTAAGCACTTCCTTTATTATGTTTCACACTGATTTCCCCCTATACTGGAACAATTGTTAGAAGAAATTTAATTGATCCACTATGAAGTATATTTATTCACAAGTATGTATAAGTATTCATTCACTCTACAACGCCAATCCTGTATTTTCTTTATCTCCAAAATATTTGAATCAACCTTGACCCCAAATTATTCTTTTTATTTGAATGCTTAGATAATCTAAATGACCACAAGTTATAATTGAATTTGCTAGTATCGAATTCAATTAGAAGAATTGAAAAAAACATTTATTATTTTTTCAGTCTTTTATTTTCTTAAGAGACTTCAGTCAAATAACTCCAAACCTCCAATATGGTTCTGGCTAAGAGTGAAATTTACATAGTTTGCCTTGTTGGCCTTTGTTAAATAAAGCCAAACACTGTGACTATGACACCTTCCCCTCAAGTATGTTTATTTTATTCCACATAATATATACTTAATTTATCCTCCATAATTTCCTCGAATTTCTTTCTGGAGGTTTTTCAATTTAGTCACCACTTTCTCTCATTTCCTTGTGAACTTGAATTATTCCATCTTCAATGAGAATTTCCTTCATTGGATTCTCTGACAACAATAAATGAACAAGGCACGATTCACCACTTCCTGTGCATAAGCTGTACTATGCCAAATTCCCGAAAAAAAATTGTTGCCTAAATAATTATTTAAATTAAGTAGCAAGTTACTCTGTCCATAGTCATTAAAGTCAGGAAGTTCTATAGGCTACAGATTCTGGCGATACCAGTCTTTGAACATCTGTCTTTGTCAGTTTGGATGACAGTAACAAAATACCTTACACTGGGTAATTTATAAACCACAGAAATTTACTGCATACAGTTATGGAGGCTGCCAGCATGATCGATGAGTGACCCTCATGACTTAATCACCTCTCAAAGTTCATTCCTCTTAATATTATCACATTGGGTATTAGGTTCCAGCATATGAATTGGTGGGGTGGAGGCACCAAAATTTAAACTGTAGCAATGTGCAAAGTCAAATTTTAGGTAAATAACAATTGTAATGTGCAATTTTCCAAATCAAGCACGACACAGTTCTGTTTAGGGAGGGCTCCTCTTCATTAGAGGAGAAAACAATTTCAGATTTCTTTTGAGAGGCTGGAGCACCATGCAAAACCACTGTGGGACAGGGCAATGGGAAAGGAAAGAACATGGAACCAAAGGCCCAGTTTAGGTCCTGGAGCCACTACAAACTTATGAAGTTGCTGGTTTTTGCTAGTCCCTGTTCTTTTTGCTTCTCATCTCAGTGATGGAGATAATAAATTGTGGTATATGTATATAATGGAATCCTATTCAGCCATAAAAAGATGGAAATATTGTATCTTTTGTAACCATGGAGATGGAATTGGTAGACCATTCTCCTAAGTGAAGTATCATAAGGATGGAAGAACAAGCATCACATGTGCTCTGTACTAAATTGGAACAAGTAGTTTAACACCTACATGCTCACAAGAGAGTAAAACTCAATGAAACCCAAGTGTAGGGCAGAGGGATTTGATAAATTCCCACCAGTGGGTGCATAGCATACAACACACACTTCCTAGGTGAAAGATACAACTGCAACTCAGACTTTAACCCTACAGAAGCAAATTATGTAACCAATTGTACATTCTCCCCATGTTAATCTGAAATAAAAACAAACATATAAACACACACAGAAAAAGAAATGAAAAGTAGAAGAATGAGAGGGAAAAGTTCCTGGCCTTTTTCAGTTCATTGTTGAAGTACAGTGGATAGACATGTAAAAGCATTTTCTAAATTCGTAACTCCTTTACAAACTACTTTGACCTTGGGAACACTATTATGGACCAACATATCTGTAGCTATTTGACTAGCTACATTTGCAGTCTATTCAACAGTATTGTATGTTTTCCCAGTTTTGTAACTGGAGAATTGTTATACACGTGCCTGGCTCTTCACATATATTTTCATTCATGATGAAAATATTTTATTTATTTATTTATTTATTTTTACTATTTTGAAACAGAGTCTACTGCCCTGGGTAGAATGCCGTGGTGTCATCATAGCTCACAGTGGCCTCAAATGCTAGGGCTCAAGTAATCCTCTTGCATCAGCCTCCTGAGTACCTGGGACTATAGGCGCCTAGCTAGTTTTTCTGTTTTTAGCAGAGATGAGGTCTTGCTGTTGCCTGGGCTGGTCTTGAACTCCTGAGCTCCAGCAATCCACCCACCTTAGCATCACAGAGTGCTAGGATTACAGGCGTGAGCCACCACAATTGGCCTATGAACATATGCCTATAAAAATATTTTAACTAAAATTTTTTAAAAACAATTTATTTTGGCTCAGTGCCTGTAGCTCAGTGAGTAAGGGCGCAGGCCACATACACCAAGGGTGGTGGGTTTGAGCCCAGCCCAGGCCTTGCTGAACAACAATGACAATTGCATCCAAAAATAGACGGGCATTGTGGCAGGCACCTGTGGTCACAGCTGCTTGGGAGGCTGAGGCAAGAGAATCGCTTAAGCTTAAGCCCAAGAGTTTGAAGTTGCTGTGAGCTGTGACGCCATGGCAATCTATTGAGGGCGACATAGTGAGACTCTGTCTCAAAAAAACAAACAACAACAAAAAAAACTTTTATTTTTTAATTATAAAAAGAATGGATATGCAGTCTAAAAGTTCAGAAGATGCTAAAAGTATAGATTAGCATTCTCTAAATAAATAAATAAAATGAGAGCCTCATCTATAGTTTAACATTTTCTTGTAGTCACACTTGTGAAAAAGTAAAAGAAACAGTAAAATTAATTTTAATAAATTTTATCCATTATATTAAACTATAATTAGCATGTAATCAATATAAAATAGATTGGTATTGATTCCTGAAATCTGGTTACATCGTAGCGCATCTTTCACTGCATTGAGACCAATCAGATTTCAAGCGTCTATTCACCATGTGTGCTGGTGGGACAGCTCAGTTACAGACTGCAGATACTAAGAATTACTTTTCCCATGATAATCACTATTAACATTGCCTACATGTTTTGAGGATTTTCTATGTAGATATACAGTTTCTTTGTTGTTGTGTTGTTGAGACCGAGTCCCACCCCGAGTCTATACCCCAAGCAGAGTGCAGTAGTGTCATAGCTCACTGTAACCTTAGACTCAGGCTGTGAGCATCCCTCTGCCTCAGCCTCCAGAAGCTGCTGGGATTACAGGGGCTCGCTGTTGCGCCTGGCTGGGTTTTTCATTTTTTTAAGGCTCAGGGTCTCACTTTCACTCAGGCAAGTCTTGAACTCCTGAGTTCAAGCAATTCTCCCTCCTTAGCCTACCACAGTGCTGGGATTATAGGCATGAGCCATTGCACCAGGGAGCTATACAGTTTTTTTAAAAATAAAATGTTTATAACATATGATTTGAACTTGCTTTCTAAATTTCCTTTTACTAGTTTATCATGAGCATCTTATTTTTGTTCAGTTCCCTAAGTGATGAAGTACTTTTCCATTTTTTTCTAGGAAGATACATAGGTAGTATTAACCATTCAAATATGAAAATATTGTTTGGTTGCCCTCGTAGCTCCATTCTAGTTTGGTTGGGTATAGAGGTATTGGATTTCAAAGTTTTCCCCTTTGAACTCTAGAGATTTTGCTCCAATATTTTCTTAAATTTGATATTTGTGGAAGACACTCACTTTCCCCCCTTCATTTACTTCCTCCCCTTTATGTTGGAGAATCTTTAAATATTTTTCAGCATAGTTATATTTCTACTTTTATTAAGATGTTTTTAATGTTTGCTCTTTCTTCATTTCTTGGAAATTCACAGCTATTATTTCATTGATTATTGTTTTTCCTTTGTTTATTGTCTCTCATTCTGAAATTCCTAATACGTGGTTCT
The DNA here is from genome assembly GCF_027406575.1 of Nycticebus coucang. NCBI lineage: Eukaryota > Metazoa > Chordata > Mammalia > Primates > Lorisidae > Nycticebus > Nycticebus coucang. The sequence goes on from NC_069795.1 coordinate 16,904,262, forward strand.
AAGAATTTGACCATTTTTTAGATTGCTTTCTTTTTTATTCTTTAATTTTACTTATTTGTTCTTTACCTGTGAATTCTGAGTTTTAGAAGGTTTTCTTGAAATAACCTTAAATCCCTTTGAGTCTGTAGTATCAACTTTTCTAGGATCTCCCGGGCATTTGAAAATTTGGTAACTTTACTTTCATCTTTTATGTCCTCAGATTACCACTGCCTGATAGTTACCATAAAATGGTACATGTAAATACTAAACTGAGATTTATTCTGTTTATTTTTATTTCATAGAAAAGGTAAACATGGTAAATCTAATTTTTTATGGTTCAGTTACATAATTACCAAAAATTTGATAGGGATAAAGAGTTTATATCTGAGGGAAAACTAGTTTTGTATCAGTGGAATAATTTCCCGAAGATGTATCATCCCTGATAGATTTTACAAATTTCCTTCTTGTGTCAGAAATGTTCATTACACCCAGTACACCCAGTATTCACATTCCCATCTCTCTTGGTAACTGGATCCTGATGCTATTCCAGGCTACAGTGTACTTATTCCTTGCCTTCTTTGCTACCTGAGGCTATGTTACTGGGTTCTGTTCAGTGAGATGTCAGCAAAAACTGAGCAATAGGGAATGGCTTGGCTTGGGTGTTCTTATCTGAAGTTGTTAAAAATCGTGACTCAATATTTCTCATGCTAATTTTGAGTTGCAGAGGAATAAAGATATGACTTACAGTGCTGTTCATTCAATGGCTGCTCACTGTCTAATCAATAAATGTGAGTGTGGTGGGACATGAGGAGAAAGGGCCAAATTTGGTAGATAGTAGATACCATTTATCTAATATCTAGAAGTTCAATAGGGAACATAACATTGATGTATTTGGGGGCGGCGCCTGTGGCTCAAGGAGTAGGGCGCCGGTCCCATATGCCGGAGGTGGCGGGTTCAAACCCAGCCCCGGCCAAAAAAAAAAAAAAAAACATTGATGTATTTGGGCATGTTGGGAGACAATTCTACCTGCGTCTCTCATTTTTCCACTTGTCTTGTAAATAATAACAGAAGTACTAATTAGTATTACTGTAGGTGATTTTTTCAAGATCGTTTGTACTGCAAACAGTCTTGGAGGATAGAGATAAGTTTTCTCTCTGGACAAGGCAGGCTTCTTTACTATTCAGTCTTATAAAGACAATGTCTCCTTCTGGAACAGAAATTGGGCAGTTTGCCTGCAGCTCATTATTAAAAACTGGGGATTTGCGTGTACGAGATTGCTCTTCTATGCCATAAACCTCCTGTGAGTGCTGCATCCTCCTGGGAAAACATGAAGTTCAAGTTGCCCTTCATGCCTTAAGTAATAAAGTCTTTCTCTTTGATCAGGAAGTCCAGTATCTTCTGCCTATCTCCATGAAATTATGGCAGGCTAACCTGTTAGCTTGCAAGTAGGATAAAATCTCACGCCCTTCATTATCGACAAGACTTTCCTACTCTCACATGGCAGAAGTGCCTTTAGGGTTTATGACGATGGAGGTAGACAAAGTGATGTATAGTTGGTCACTGGGAGCTGTTACACATTCTGAATCCATCAACCACTATCCTGTGTCAACACAAAGTTTTTCTATTACTCAGGAATGACAAAGCTCCTGAGAGCTAAGACTGCTCATGAGGATGGTGGCAGCTGTATTGTGTGGACCAGCTCCAGCCTTGGCACAACTCTTTCTAGAAGCAAAATTTATTTCTAGACTCCTCCCACATCCTTATTTAGCAAATTTTCTAAGACCTACAGTCTTAGCTCTTCACTGGACTCTTGAGACATTGTATCTCATCAGTAACATGTCTGCTAATGAGATGACTCATAAGTTCTAAAACATCCATTCAACAAGCTTGTGACCAGTAAGTGAACCTTCCTTGTCCATACTCCTTCTCCCTGAAACACCACACTGTCCTTCCACTGTCATCTCCAAAAACTTAAAATTCCTGTCCTTTCATCCTAGTCTCTCTTTCTTAGAAAACTGATCACCTTTGAGGAATTAAAACAGAATAAGCTGACCATGCCTCAGAACAAGCAAGAGAACCTCAGTGTTCAAGGCTTAAAGTTTGAGAACAAGCACAATGGTTATGGAAATATGAATATATGCCCTTCTTCCTCCAAGATGAGCTGTCTTGGAGGAAGTCAACTGAAGAATACATTGCATAGCCAGAGAACAATTTTAGCGGTCTTTGCTTTATGAATACTTACATGGATAAAGTCTGGACCAAGGCTGCATGTGGCCATAGCCCCTTGAGCAAGCTCATATTCTTGTCACGTTTTTCAAAGTCTGCCTGCTCTTCTTGTTCATCCTATTTTCAGTTTGCAGCTCAGTCATCTCTTTCAGTGGTGTAGCTGGTATTTTTGCTATAGGCCTTCACATAACAAGTGCTTTCCTCCCTGGAAAACATAACATTTTGCACCACCTGTCTTAAACAACCTATTACAGGTTTCCAGTTACTAGGTGGGATGATATTTGCATAGTCCCACACAGTGCCACACGTGGAAGGAGAAGTGTGTACACTCCTACTTGGGGGTCAAATCCACCTCAATGCCTATTTTTGTATGACTTACGAGCTAGAGATGATTTTTGCCTTTGAACCCCCTCGGGTGAAATGTTGCTATTCTCTCCCAAAACAATTCAATTTTTCTCCTTAGGATAACTATATTCCAAAAATTATACTCAATTGTTATATTTTTATTTTCATCAAGAAAAACATTGTGGAAATTTGTGTCCTCACTTGTTATGAAAGTCCATAATATCTTTTGTTTCTTGTCTTTAGAGACCCCAAATATTTACTGTCCAGATTTTTTACAGAAAAATCTTTCCAACTGTACTCTGAGCCATAATTCTGTTCTGAATAGAACAGAATTTTTTTCACTTTGGTTCCTTCTTCTTGAGAGTGAGCTCAGCTTCCATACACCCCTGGCTCTAAGCTGGTAGGGTGGGAAGAGTTGAAAGGTTCTGTTTTGCTTTAGTATATAAACCTTGATCCCCAGCGATGAGAAATTTACTCTGCTTCCCTAAACAAAAACATTCCCTAAAAATATTTCCCTCATTAGCCATTGTCACTGTCTCCCTGTAGTATCATAGACAAGTTGTTAAAGATTCCTGGGCTTCAGACAGTTCTTTCACCTGCAAAATGGTCAGGTGGTAGGAATCCTCTAAGAGTCCATGGTTATATGTATTAGTGAATCTGCGTTCTAAGAAAGTGGAGAGTGGAAACAGCCTAATCCATCAAGTTGAACTAGAGTATCACTACTTTAAAAATACCATCATCATCATTGGAATAAGAAATGAAATTGTAATATATAACTTTTAAAGCCCCCCCCCCTTTTTTTCCTTCTAGGAAAATTCTTTAGGTGACCGAGTGGTACAGAAGAATTCATAAACATTGAGGGTGGAAGAAGGTAAGTGTAGCATGTTTTTATTAAAACTACTACATTTATTTCAACATTTTAAAAAAGTCCACACATTGTGTATTTGGAAAATGCAGACTTGTATATGTTATTCTTTCCAGGAAGTTAAATAAATTATAAAGACTCTAAAACATAACAGCTGTTTTAAGAGAATAGCTTGCTCATGATTTGGCCTAAACTTCCTGGCATTGAGAGTTATGATATGGGTTTGCCTTGCACTGACTTCTCTAAGTGGACAACTGAAGCTCCATCTGCGTCAAGGGAAGGGTTTTTGAGGGAAACTCAGACACTTGTTTTGCCTGTTTCTCTGTTGATCGTCCTCATTTCCCACAAGTTGGTCTTTTGCTGGGAACAGGAATATACTCACCCCCAAGGTAAGTTGCTGTCCCTGTCTCATGAACTCAGTTGTGTCTCTCTTTATTTCTCCCTCGGTTTGGCACTGGTAGAACTGGCTGGTATTGTTCTGTGAAATATTCTTGTTAGATGTGCATTTTTCTTTGCAAATTGGCATTTAGTACATTTTGTCATCAATCAGTTCTAAAGAGAAGAGGCCATCGTCCTATTCCTCCCACCCATAGACCAACTGGATTAACCCAGGAAAGAAATGTAAATTCTTTAAATTGTGTCACATATACGATTACCACAAACTATGGACAGTCCTTGTTAGTGAAAAAAGGAAGATGGGGATTCTCCTTACTATTATTGTTACTGTTCTGTCCTGTGTTAGTTTTTTATTCTGCATAACCAATTATCAGACATTTAGTAACTTATCTCACTGTTTCTATGGGTCATAAATCTTGGCAGAGTGGAGCCTCTGTGATACAATAGAGAAACAGGGGGCGCTCTCCACTGGAGGGGATGTTAGGGAGGAGGCATTACTGGTGTCTCCTCTGTCTCTGAGACGGAGGCTTCCTGAGAGCAGAGCTTTTTTATCTGTCCCATTCACTCAGTTTATCCCTCAACCCTTTCTCTCCTTCTTGGCACCACTAGGTATCACCATTTAAGAGACTTTCAAAAGAAGGTCTTTTCAAACTGCGTTTTCCTAGAAACATCACCGTTAGACTGCCCTCAGGTGAACACCTTCACTGTTTCTAACTCTATAGCCCTGGTTTCTCTAATCTTTTAGGGAGCAGATTATAGGTGGAGCAAAGACACTGTCCCTCTCCAAACACTCCCTGATGATTTTTTGTAACTCTCTGTTCCAGTCAACTCTTCTTGAACAGATATGAACCGTTGTTTTCCAAGACCCCAGTTAGGTCAGTACACTGAAGAGAGCCGGCTGGTGTGGGCAGAGACATGGCCTAAGGGAAACCTGGTTACTTCTCTGTTGTTAAAATGACTTATGTCCTTTTTGTATGTGATGTTTCTGCGTGGTGATGCAAATGTAGGAAAGGATAATGTTCAAGATGCGTGAGTAACGTATTACTTAGCATGATGAGTTTACTGGACTTTTTTTCTGAGAGTTGATTTGAATGAGAAGTGGGAAATTTCATGAGGACCCTGGATATCCTGGGCTAGAAAGGAAGAGGGCATTTATGAGGGGAAGAAAGAAGAAAAGTGGGTTGAGAGGAACATTTTTCTGCTTTACAAAGCCACTATGGCTCTAGGGTTACATTTTCTGCAGGTTATTACTAGAGACAACAGTTTCTTATTTGCAGAGCATTAATCGTCTCTCTTGCCTTTTATTAGCATGTGTGAATTCCTTCCTAAATTTCAAACACAGAATGCAAAAAAAATTCACAGTTTCAGAGAAAACTGTGGGCTGGAATAGTTAGCATGTAACAGGAGATAGAATGCTGCTTTTTAGGACACAGCTTTTGGCAACCTATGGAGCCAAGAGGTGGTAGATTTAGAAAATAATGATGGAAACTGCAACTGACCATAATTATTATTGAAACACACGCAAAATTTTATACATGGTTCTTTCAGTCACTGATACTATTTTTGAATTTCGGAGAACTGAGGGTGATTTTCTTCAGTATGTGACCCCGTCTTTCCTCTTCTCCGTGTTCACCCGCTCCCCTCCCGCAGCTCTTTTTTACTCCCTTGGGCACGTGTTTGACAATGTCTTAGAAAATGCTTCTGCTTTCACTTTTTCTTTCTATATAATAAAAATGAACTTATCTGTAGCCAAGTCCCTGAGAATTGAGATTTGAAAATAGTAAAAGGTGATAAGTTAATTAGTGTAGCTAACATGTTACCTACCCAGAAAAATTAATGCGCTAAGTAGATTTATACAAATTTACCACATTTCTGAAACCTTGGAAGGAATGGCTTCCAAATAAATAAAATACAGGTCACTTGGAGAAATACTTTGCATCAGATGTGGTTTTGTGACACCCTTAAATTAGCTGCCAGAAAGTGACTCCTTCATTCAGGTCTATGAGGATGATTTTCTATCTAAAATGAAATTTTGAGCTCTAGAATAATATGATTTTTTTTAGGGGACATCTCCACATGGATGACACTGTAACTTCTTTTAACATCAATTACGTTTATTTAATATAACATCAATTAAAGCAACACATCAAAAATTGAACTCATTATCTTCCAGCAAAGTCTGTTCCTCTCTCTATGTCCCATCCCAGTTAAAGGAATTGCCCCTTGCCCAGGTTGCTATAGAAGAGGCTGCCAATCAGCCTACATCCTATAACCCCATTTTAGCCTACTCCTCGAGTCCATTGTCAAACTTGTCAATTATTGCAATATTTACTGACTCCAAAGATTACCTTGCAAATAAAATCCAGGCTTCGGGGCATCACATATGAAGTTCTGTCCCCTGCCTCTCCTGGGCTGCTTTACCTGCCCCTCTTCTCTCCTTTTTTTGTTCATGCTGCCATCAATGTACGAAGTGACAACTCTCTCCCCTACAGGCATAACTCATTCTTATTTAGTCTATGTATCCTTCAGAATCAAGATCAGATGACGTTTCCCTCCCCCAAACCTACCACCGAACGGGTTATGCACCCTTTCCTATGCTTCTGTAGTATCCTGTGCATGTATTTCCTTTATGTCTTTACTATACTTGATGATACCTGCTATTTTGCTAGTCTGCTTCCTTCAAAGCGAATAAAACTTAATGTTAGGAATTATTTTATTGCTCCTTATTCTGTTCCTAGCTCCATGAATAATGCCATTTCTTGAATGAATGTATGAACAAATGAGTAAATATTGAGAAAACACATAAATAGTGACACTGTTGAGATTGAAACTTAATTGTATAAGATGTTAGGGAAATTCTCTTTGAATAATATTCAAGTTTAAAAAAAATCATGTAGTCCAGACAATTATATAAAATCCCAAGGTCATGTAGTCTTTGAACTTTTCAGATTTCTATTTTTTTTTTTTATCCAGATACACATTTCTTTTGTCTTTAATTATGAAGATAGAGTGACATGAATTTTTTTTTTTTTTCATTTTGCAAAGGAGGCAAGTGGTTTACATGGAAAATCCTTTTGACTTTGACAATAATATGGAATCAAAAGCACACACATTGCCCAGAATTCCACAGGTGTGTGCCACATGAGCCTCAGCTGATGTGGCTGTGAAGTGTGGGTTGACAGCTTTGTGTTCTATATCCATGATGCCTTAATCTTGAGATCCATAGCATCTGTTATCAATTTAAGTCGCTTTTAGTTTTGACTTTGGAGATGGTTAGGCATTTTTCCCTATATTTTATGGACAAAAAAGAGGAGGAGAAAGTAGTACAAATTGCTGAACTGTGTTACCCGAGTGTGAAGAAGTGGGAATTTGATGACCATCGACTCATTTGATCAATTCACACAACCAGCATCTATTTGTTTGTCTAAATTTACAATCTAGGTAGCCTACAATGATCACCATGACTGGAAAACTACTAAATCCCTATTTCAATTTGTTTTACATAAAAGGTGGTATAAAACACAATTAAATCAAATCTTCACATAGTTTACTTAATTGATGAAAGGCCTTCATCAATTATTTATGAATTTTGCACAGAGTAAGCAACTTCTTCTGAAATTAAGAAACTTTATATGTCAACTTTCCATCTATCTTTCATTAGATAACAATACAAAACTATATTAGATATGTGACCTACGTGTTTCAAGTTTGATAATAATTTTAAATGAAAAGAGACGTATTTCCATGATAAATTGTGTAAGGAAAAAGATATATTGGTTGAGTTTCCCATCTCAATTTCTTCATTAAAATAAAAGAACATGTAGAGAAACTATAATTATGGGAGATTTTTTGTATAAATAGCTCAATTCACATAGATTGTGGATAATGCATGTAGACTCAGAAAGTCAAATGATCTGATAAACTTGAGGCTTCTTAGGAGCTTCACTCTTTTTCAGGCAATACATATAAAATTAAATCTTAGGTTTGGTTCAAGGAGGCCCAATACATAGGATTCTATTACACTGCCTAAGTTCCAAACCAAGTGAGAAAACAAAAGATTCAAAAGATGTCAACCAAATTACCATCTTAACAAAACAAAACAAACAAATGACTAAATCTGCTTTTGGAGAATATGATCACCAATCACAGTAGTCTTGAAAAACCCCAGGCTTCCTTAGTAGAGACAAGATCCTTTACACAGAGAAAAATGGCTCCTAGAGAATTCATAGAGAATTCTTCATAGAGAATGTATGCTTCTTGTAGCTTTCATGCCTCCTAAATTTGGGGACCAGGAAGAGAGTGGGGAATGTGTGTTCAGTTTCTCTTTCTGAACTCAGTACTCAGATTAAGCCCTGCTGCTCCCTGAGAAATGAGCAAGGAGACAGCAGAAAGACCTCGTTGAAGTGAATGGTACTGACGCCCCCTTCAAATGTGGAAGAGGGGAAGTTTTTGTCCAGGCTTTAATGTCATATGCTTAGTTAAATTTAGTTATTAACTAGATCATGGCACATGAAATAAAATTAGTTGTCTTAATACTTTATTTCCAGTGATGAAAATAGTGGCAATATCCTTTGCCACTATTCTCATGGTTTTTATTATGTAAAGGGCCCAGAAAAAAATTCTATCCATGTTGAATTTCTCTGTTCTGATTGAAATGAAGAACTGATGAATTGTGAAATGTTTTTCCCAAATCCTTTTTCAAACATACTCAAGTGCAAGGGATGAAACACATTCCTGGTGTCCTAGTACTAAATATTGTATCAGAATGAGATGGTGTCATTATTAAAATTATTATCCACAACTGTAGGCACTTATTTAAGAAAACTAAGATTGTGTCTTTACATCTGATTTTAAGATGAAAAGGAAAAGCACAGATTGACAGATATTTGTGCACATTGATACTTGATATTTGAGGGAACTAAAAATTCACATAGTTGCCAGTCTTTCCAATTTCTGTCTGTGTGCACGTCATAAGAACTTTATTATTCGCATGGCCTGAAAAGAATAATTATTTTCACAACTGAGATTTTCATTTTCACCAACATCGATGCATTTTATTAAGATTTAGTAAATTGAATGATTTTATGAGACACTTTTAGACTTTTTTATTAAACATATAAGGATATGCACTATGTACATACCATCTAAGAGTCCTTCTTTCTCTGTGTTTTCTTACTGTAGATTAGAAGTCAGGACATTTGCAAAGGGAGGTTAGAAGGGAGTGGCTTATAAAGACCAAAGGTATGTCATTTAATCAATTTGAAATTTGTGAGAAGTGGTTTTGTTAGTTTAAAAAGTGATTCTAAAGATGAAACACAAGTACCCATACAGTTTGGTTAATAAGACTTATCTTATTGAATTTCTACCAAATAAATTATTCTAGCAGCAATGTTTCAGCTTACACATGTTTTAACCAGCTCTGTAATAACCTTTTTGTGAATTGACCTTTCTAGATTCATTTTATTTCCTGGGTGCACAGAATATATATGAAAAAGTAAAGGCATATGAATGAAAACAGTTGCAGAGTATATTTTAACATGAAGCACTTGTGTTTAATTTCTTTTATCCTTTGCCACTATTCTCATGGTTTTTATTATGTAAAGGGCCCAGAAAAAAAAAAAAAAACAAACTGCTTATATGAATTAGCAGTAAACTTTTTCTCCCTGCTTGTTATAGCTTTAAGCAATGCATGTTTAATCAGAAACAGAGGCTAATTCTTTCTCAAACTTGTGTTGTGGTCTCCTGACTTCCTGAGGAGGCATGAATAAAACCACTAAGCCACATCATAAAATACTTTATTTGCTTTGAGGTCTCAGTTATTATTATTATGAGTGATATACATTCAGAAGAACGGACATGTTAAAAGGCAATTCTTAACTGCATATAAACTTCTGGTTGTCCTACAGAAAAATGAACTTCTGGAGACTGAGGTTATACAGTTTAATGCAAACTTTAGACATCTAAGTCAAGCTGAGTAATAGAAAGGTCAAATAGTGGGAGACCTAAGAGTATTCTGGAGTGATCTTTGCCTGTCATTCTAAAGACATGTCAGTTGAGTCTTTAGGTAAAATTTGAACTTGAAACCACAGGGTGAATGCATGGCATTTAGGATTGAGGTGCTCTTGATTTCCTCTAATACTGATGAAGCAGGGGACTTTGATTCATCATAATTTTTTATCTTCCTGAGTCCAACCTGAATGTGTAAATAGAGTAATGAACGTCACTCTCCGCCTCTTGTATGTTGTTTATGTGGGCATGACAAACACATAAAATTTCAACCCTTCCTCTAGTTGAAGAGGTTGGAAAGCTTTTAATTATATTTCTTCTAAGCTGGGGGTTAGAAGAAATGAGAATCCACCAATTATTAGACTGACTCCCATGAAATGTGGAAGGTGGATGGGAGGGAGAAGGCATCCCTTTTACAGCTATTAGCTGTTGTTTCTGGCCAGCAAGGTCATGGAAATAGGTGGTCTTCTTAATTTAGTGTTCCACTGTCCATTCTTTAGCTCCTATGGAGTCAAGGATCAGAAGCAGGGGTGCTAGGCTCTTGGCCTGACCTTCTAGTCTCAGAACCATGACTTACTCCTGATGTCCATTCTCCAGCTTCTTCGATGTGGAGAAGACACTGGAGCTGTGTCAGTGGGGCTTCTTTCTTCCAGCTCAGCTCCAGTGGCAACCTAAGGGTTAGTTTTAACTGTTCCTGAAGTCACTCCTGGAGACCCAACCTAGAAGCTGTCTCTTTAGCCTTTCCAATAATTTTGTCAGCAACACATTTCCTGTTTTAAATTTTTCCTGCTTAAAACACAGAGGGTGGCTTCTGTGTCCTACACTGAATTAAATTCTTCCTAATATATTAGGCAAGCAAACACAAATCTGAATGTTTAAAGCACAGAATTCTATCTCACTCTTAGTCATGCAACATTATTAAAATCCTTCTCCATTAAGTAGTGGAAGACCTGATGTCCTCAAATCCCAACTTACTAAAATCACATAGAGAGTAATTTTTCCACAGTAAAACGTGTTTTTTCATTTCATAACATTCTGAACTCTTAAGAAAAATGTTCTGCATCTCTAATTATCAGGGAAATGTAAATCGAAACAACAATGAGGTATCATCTAGCTTTAGTGAGAATGGCTATTAACAAAAAGTCCCCAAACAACAGATGCTGGTGTGGACGTGGAAAGAAAGAACACTCATACACTGCTGGTACAACCCATATGGAAAGTAGTATGGAGATACCTCAAAGAAATAAAAGTAGACCTACCATTTGATCTAGAAATCCCACTACTAGGTATTTATTCAAAGGAAAAAAAGACATTTTATCAAAAAGGCACTTGCACTGGGAGGTTTATAACAGCACAATTCACAATTGCAAAGATGCGGAAGCAAGCTAAGTGCCCCTTAATATATGAGTAGATTAATAAAATGTAACAGAGATATATATCCACACCATGGAGTACTACTCAGACATAAAAAAATGATGATCTAGTATCTTTTGTAACAACCTGGATGGAACTGGAGACCATTCTTTTAAGTGAGGTATCTCAAAAATGGAAAAACCAACATCACATGTACTCACTACTAAATTAGAAGTAGTTGACCAATGCTTATGTGCACATTTGGAAGTAAAACTCGCAGAAATCAAGCAAATAGGAGGGGAAAAGGAGGGTTGGGTAAATTCACACCTAACTGGTGTAATACACATATTCTGGGTAAAGGGCACACTTACAACTTTGACTTAAAATGTACAAAAGCAAATTATGTAATCAAAACATGTGTACTACTGTAATGTTCCGAAATTTAAAAAAAGAAGAAGAAAAAGGGTTAATTTACAATTGACTATAGGATATAAATCATTGATATCTTTAAAATAGTTTTTAAAAACAGATATAAAGTTTCAAGTTCCAGATATATTGTGGTGAGAGAAGAATGTAGCTGTACTTTAAAAAGGAATAGAATAATACTCAATGAATTTAATAATAACAGTGAAATGTGGGTTTTTCCCCGCTGTCTGGATAGACAAAGGGTTTGTGAAGTCTGGGTGAGCAGACAGTTCTATAGACATAAGTTCTCCATGGAAAACTCCTTGGAGCCTGTTCAAAGCAAGTGCTGTCTGAGCTTGGTTAAAGTGATGGTTCAAAAGATATGCAGCCATGGAGAAAAGCACTGGCTGACACAGGGAGGGTCTTGTAAGAATCACTGGACTTAAAATAAAGTGAATATACTCTGTCTCCTGGTTTGGTTTCCATGGGAATTTGTGTTTTTGGGGGAAGCCTGGGAGTGTGGGTTCCTGGCCAGAATATCTGGACAGTTCAATCAGTTCAGCCATTCACAGAGTTCAGCTGACTGGACTTTTTGTCTTTATGGTTGGCATGCTGTGCCGATAGAATTGGCCAGGTGAAAAGTCACAGACTCAGCAGACTTTTTTGCAGGCTAATGTTTAGCAAATCTGGCTCGTGGTTGGTTGATGGGATCATCCATGTCTGGAAGGGGGAGAGATAGTTTTAGCAAGAGCAATGAGAATTGAGTGGACTAGATAGGCCATAGGTGAAATAGAAATATTTATCTATCCAAATTCCATGCAGTTATTTAATGATATGCTTGTCATCTTTCTTATCCTCCTGCAAGAGCAGGCAGACAATTCACCAGACTGGTATGGGTGTCTTCATCATGTTTATATTGCTAGAATAGAAATGAAGTAGGAAATACAATATTTAGAGTTTCTTTCTTGAGGAAGTGGTTTATAAATGAATCTTCAGGGCATTTCAAATCAATTCAGTCCAATTTAAAGTATTTATTATGAACACTGAATCTGCATAGTCTACAGGGCCAGACATCAAGCATAAAGTTTGGCATAACAAGTGTCTCTATCCATAAGAAGCTCATGACCCAGGTGGTCCTTGATCATGGCTGTGTGGTAGAATCACCTGAGAAGCTTTTAATAATTACTATTTCCTGTGTTTTCCTGTGGACTACTTAATACAAAATCAAAGTTAAGAACTAAGGTTAGTGGAATAGGTATACACATGGTTAGGAGTGTGGTGGGTACTGAAATAGACAGCTAAAATTTGACTGGTTCTGAGATTTTCATAGGACATTAACCTTTTTTTTTGAGACCATATTTTACAAGCACATAGACTATATGCCACAAAGACTTAGTCTCCCTGAGGAGCATTTGCTATCATAGCAATTTGTACTTAGCCTTTCAACATACACACAATCACATTTGAAATTATATGTCATGCTTTGTCTTCCTGGATAGAGGAAATTCAACAGGAGTAAAGGTCATGCTGCTGCATTATCTGACAGAGGGACATAATAGATGACTAACAAATAACTTTTGATTGAATGAAAGTATAACTTTGCAAAAAGTGAATTATTACACTCACATAAGCCATGAATCATTACCAATGATTCTCATCTCTAGTTGGGGGTCATGGATTTTTTTTTTTTTTTTTGAGACAGAGCCTCACGCAGTCACCCTGGGTAGAGAACTGTGGCATCACAGCTCACAGCAACCTCCAACTCCTGGGCACAAGCAATTCTCCTGCCTCTGACTCCCAAGTAGCTGGGACTACAGGCGCCTGCCACAATGCCCGGCTATTTTTTGGTTGCAGCCATCATTGTTGTTTGTAGGACCAGGCTGGATTCCAACCCACCAGCTCAGGTGTATGTGGCTGGTGCTTTAGCCGCTTGAGCCACAGGCGCCAAGCTGGGGGAGCATAGATCTTTTATGAACAATGCTACCAGAAATATAAATAGCAGATCTGGTATGAATGCTATGATTCAGAACTATTTAGAATCACTTTTCTACATTTTGTTTCAGGCCAGCTGTCCTTTCCTGCAATAAAGACATTAAGCCAGCGTTTGTCCTTAAAGTCTTTTGTGTTTTACTAGTCTGGTTTCACTTGAAATTTTTTAATTCTTCTGTTATAGTTTTTCCCCAATAGCATAGTAGAAGATATTATCTCAATAACATATCAAATCACAATTTCTTTTTCTTAATTAAAATTTGATTCTTCATAGTTAAGTTGCTATTCTCATTCTTTTGACACCATTCTAAAATTTGATTTGTGCCTAAAAACCCATCATTTCTTACTCACTGGTTACCAGAAGACAGCATTTTGTTAGCTATATACCTCTTTATAGTTGTAAAAATCTAGCTAACTCAGAAGCAGGAAATAATTATCTAATTTGCGCATTATCCTCCTGTTTATGCTTCAAATCCAAAAGCTACAGGTTAACATAATGCTTTATCTTTGCATCAAAGGGATTTCTGTTAAAAAAATAAATGTGGTCAGAGTGTGGCGCAATGGTCAAGATACAAAACTTTCGAAATCCTAGAACATTTTGCTAAAAAACCAAACAAATAAGTCTGTGAAGACAGAGTAAGCTATTAGCTAAAAAACCCCCAAAACAATGTGTTTGAATTTTAAACAGAAGATAATCATTTCAAGATACAAATACACACATATAGGACAATGGAAAAATTAGATCCATAACAATTAATAATACATACACAGATGTGTAACTGGCTAAGAATAGGGATAATCAAATTTGCTATATATGTATCGCCAAGCAGGCTTGACATGTGTTTGGCTTTGCCAAGTGGAATACTGGCTAATAGGAGGCTATCTTCTATTAATTCAAAAAAATCTCCCAAGACAGAGGTCAGCAAGACTGACTGTATAGACACCACTCTGAAAACACAGGGAACTGAAATCCAGCTGAGATCCAGAGAACTCACGAGTGTCCTATGACTCACTGAAATTGAAGACATGGCTATTTCAGGGTGAAGAAGAAAACATTATCTGACATTAAAATCACCACCTTTATGCTGCACAATTCCCCAGTATATAGTCTTTAGAGAAGACAAGAAAATAGAAATTGTTAAGTTGCCAACCATACTTAAATGTTTGGTGATAGTCTGATGGGAAGGAATTGGATTAGCTAGAAAATTCCCCCATAGAATTCTATGATTTTAAATCTTTTCTTGTGAAAAGATGACTTGGCGTTGCAGGTAAGAATCTGGACTCTGGAGCCAGGCTGTCCAGGTTCTCAAATCCTCCTCTGAGTCTTACCTGCCTTGAGCCTGAAGACAACAGACTTAACTTCTTTTGACTTCATCTTCCCCATCTGTGAAATGGGAATAGTGACAATACCTTAGGGAGTTGTTCTGGGGGTTAAATTAATTGATATCCACAAAGTGCTCCAAAGAGTAATTGTCCATAGAGAAAGAACTATGTATTGTTATTTCATTAGATAGAATCTTTCATATACACAGCATACATCTCCCTCCCTTAGAGAAACATCTGAAAATTCTCTTGATTTTGGACAGAGTCAGCTATGTGGCTGGGCCAGGGCAGTTCACAGAACTCACAGATTCCTTTCATACTTTCCCAGAAGAAATATTTCTTGTAAGCAAGAACTACAGAGCTTGCTCTCTACATGACATCAATAAAGCAAGCTGGGCCTTGATAAGGAGTGTCCCATCCCTGTGCACAAGATAGAAGAAATAAGGCACTTCCAAGAGATGCCTTAGCATCTTCTACTCCTGTGCTTTTTCCTCTGCCCATAGGGTTTTCCAGGCCTTACCTGCTCAGGTGCATCCTCTGTAAAAATGTTCCTTCCAAACACCTTAATGACTAAACAGAGTTAGCTCTTGTCCTCCAGCCCCACCTCCATACCTCTGGGACCAGACTTATCACACTGTTTTAGGGTCATCTGGAGCCATGAGATGTGAACTCAAAACAGCTCTCTTCCAAATGAGCATTTGGTGTTCCACTCTCTCCCCTCTGTCCAAAATTCCCTGAGCGGTTATCCTAAGTTTTCCCAACTCCATCCCCCACCCTCTCACCCCTGCTATTTCTGTGTTTGCTTTCACCACCACCACCACCAACAAAAGGTTATAGGAAGCAAATGTTCTTAACTTTCTGGCTTCTCTTCCCCACACTTGCTTTTTTCTGCCTCATTGTTTACTCTGTCTTGGCCAGCACATTTCCATCACGATTCAACTTCCTGCCATCTGTGTTCCTTGGGGAACTTGGTTCAAAAATTATTCTTTCTTTTATGTCTTCCACTTTTTATTCTCTCTCGATGTTATCTTCAGTCTTGCTGAAGTTTTCTTTATTCTTATGAGGAAAAGGAGGAAACTCTTAGACTCAGTTTCCCATCTGGCTGGTGTGCAGATACCTTTATTCCTTCTCTTCTATCAACATTACTAACCATTCCTTGCTGGCCTTACATCCCATCATTCTGCTGAAAATTTTTTAGCAACCATCATCAGTACTTTCCAATAACTAATAGGAAATTTATATTCCTCTTTTAACCTGACCCTCTTTACCACTTTCTTCTCCAAGTTTCATTTTTATGTGAATTATTTTCTACCTCTCTGGCCACTTCTCACTGTTCTTCATAGCTCTCTTTCCTCTGTCTAGACGTTACATGTTGAGATTCACTAGGACTTTGTTCTTATTCCTCAATTCTTACTACTCTGCATGGATAATTCCATCCTCTTACATGCCATCATCTTCACTCTGTTGGTGGGATGAGTCTCAAATTTGTTTCTGCAACCAGATCCCTTGGTTGAGCTCCAAATAAAAATACTCTGTTTCCACTTGGATATGCTCACCTGTTGTCTCATTACTAACCTCACCCTCTCTTCCCACACATATTCTTCTACCATCCTCCTTGTGACTTTAGACATCACCTCAATTATCTCTCCTCTACCTCACACCTAGCATTGACTTAATCTACTATCAAGTCCTGTTAACTTGCCTTCTTCCCCACCTTCATCCCATCATTCACACCTTCCCCATCAACACAAGGAGCATCAACCATCAACTCATGTCACCTCTTGTTTCACTGCCATATCCATCATTCTTTGTGCTTCTGACAGTCAAATACCAATGGATGGGGGTTAGGGATGGTTTGTTTTCACATGTCCTTGATTCCCCCGCTATTGGTTTGCAACTTTAATATCATTTTTCATGGTTCATGGTCAGTTCCCCACTTGATATCAGAAATCTTTCTTACAACTAAATACAATAGTCGTAGCATCATACTATTAGTTTGTGTCATCTCTTGCTTCAGCTGTTGTATCTTTCTCTCAGCTTTTAATATCTTTCTTCATGATCAGTTATCCACTTGATGTCAGAAATCTTTCTTACCACTAAATATCAAATGGCCTTTGATTGCCCATAGGATGGATGGAGTAAAGATACTTAGCTGAAATTCAATAATCTGTTTACATTCATCTTTCAATATTTAATTCCTTAATGCTTCCATTAACACTCTTCCATAAACATCTGCATGTGTACCCACAAACACACACACACTCACTCACACAAACTTCACCAAATTGCTTGTATTAGCAAGGAGACAGTCCCCTTCTGTGGCTTACAGGCTATTTTCTCTAACTACAACGTCTTCTCCCATCTTCCTAGCAAATGCACAGATATTACACAAGTTGGCATTTTCTGTTGAGGGTTATTTTTTCTGTTTTTTCTTTCTTTTTTTTTTTTTTCAATGACTTCTCCCCTGAGTTCTTTGGCACATCTGGGTGTGTCTCTTGCTGAGTCCCGGGTGCAGATCTGCACAATGGCACCTTTCTCATCACATTGCCAGTTTTGTCTGGACGTGCGCTCTTCACTCTGCTGAATGCTGCTGGAGGGATCCTGGGCTTTCTTCTCTTCTTCCTCAGCTTTGGCCAGAAACTCATCCAGGCAAGAGAAAGACCGGGAGAGTCATTCGCAGTATTTTAGAGACGGCATGAACTTTCACTCATAGCAAAGAGGAAACAACTCTGAAGTCAAAAAGTGATTTCTCCCATATGCTGTCTTCCATAGCACATAGTAGGTGTTTATTCATAAAAGGAATTAAACCATGCAGTAGGAAGAAAGGTAGAAGGGAAGGGCTTTCTTTAACAAAAAAAACTAAGATTGTGGTGGTGCAGTGCTGGATGTGGTTGCTGTGAATGGGGATGTGCTGATAAATCCATCTTGTAGAACCATGTTAAACCCAATAAACCATTTGTTCTGTAAGATATAGAGATCAAGGAAAGAGAAAGAAGGGGTCAAGTGAATCTTGAGAAAGGTCATCATCTTGGAAACTCTAAGAGAACATGAAAACTTAATTAGTTAATTACCAGACATTTTTAGAAGCCCATCATGTTCTAGGGCATTGTAAGATACAGTGGGGTTAGAATGTGGGCAAAACTAACAAGCAAACCTGAACCAAAACCCAACTAACTAAAAATCAAAACAAACAAAACACCAAACCATTTTAGTAAGGAAAGACTAAAGTCCATTAAAAAGCATCTCTAATCTTAAAACATACCTTTGATAAATGTTAGAAAAAGGAGTTCTGTAGCATTGGAAAGGCACAGGCAATGAGGACTCTGTCTACAGCTGGGTTAACATGAAGCTGCATTACAAACACAGGTTCTCATGTAAACCAAAAAACAAAAAAAAGAGAGAGAGAGAAGTGGGAAAGACTGACCATATTACATTTCTTGTAGGTTCAGCATGTAATTTCCATCAGGCCCCTTTCAACCCCTGGGCATATGGTACGGGGGAGTTTATTTCATGGCCAGGGTTGCCAGGAGTTACAAGTGATTGTTTAGAGAGAAAATATTTTAGAGATCATTTATTATGTATCAGCTACAGTGGGTCCCACAGTAACACTAATCATGGAAATAAATACCTTCAGAACAAAAAGTGATTAAAGACAATGAAGGGAGAGCTGCTTAAATCAAAGCCTTATAGCTTCAGCGAGAGAAGCACACAGCGCCATTGGAAACTGGCCACATCTTGTATTTTATTATTAATTCTAACACTAATGACATAGTGATATTGATTATCAGAGCATACTTACAAAGTTCTTTTTTCTATATGTTATTTTTAGGGAAAACACAACCAGAAGATAGGTGGCTTATAGCATTGTGAGGCTGACATCATTAGGCATGAGTTTGGAATTTTTTTTGGCAACTGCACATGAATACAACCAGATTATGGAAACATGGAAGTCAAAGAGGTGGAAAGTAGATGCTGTGACAAATTATACAACATCTAACGTGTTGAAATGTCATTATGTGTAAATTAGTTTGAAAATTTTTTTGCTTATTCATATTTTATTTTCATTTCTCACATAGGCACTTCCCACTCCAATGATGCATCTAAAAATGCTCATAAGAACTCAAATTAGACCTCCCCTTTGATCCTGCAGTCCCATTGCTAGGCCTCTACCCAGAAGAAAAAAAAAATCATTTTATCATAAGGACATTTGCACTAGACTGTTTATTGTGGCTCAGTTGACAATGCCAAAATGTGGAAACAACCTAAATGCTCACCAACCCAGGAATAGATTAACAAGCTATGGTATATGTAAATCATGGAATACTATTCAGCCACTAAAAATGATGCAGACTTTACCTCTTTTATATTAACCTGGATAGAGTTGGAATACATTCTTCTTAGTAAAATATCACAAGAATGGAGAAGCAAGAATCAAATGTACTCAATTCTAATATGAAGCCAGTGGACGATCTAATACATGCCCTCATAAGAGAAAAATTCAAATCAGTTCAAGGTGGAGGGCAGGTGAATGAGGGATGGGGAGAGGAGAGGAGGGAGGAGGATGGGGGTTATGTTGTATGGCACATTTCTTGGGGGCAGGACACAATTATAAGAAGGACTTTACACAACAAATGCAATCAGTGCAACCTAATTCTTTGTACCCTCAATGAACCCCAAACAATTGAAAGAAAAGAAAAAAAATGCACACAAATGCTATCCTTGTACATTTCATCTTCTATTTGGTAATCACAAAGGATGCAAAATGTGATATTTCAGAGACACAGTCTTACCTAGTTTTGAAACATGTTTTTCTCATACCACTCAAAATTGTAGAGTAAAATAGGAATATTTTAGCTAAAAAAATCACTAAAATGAAAATAAAATATTCCAAACAAATATAAACCCTTCTTAAAGTGTATTAAAAGGGTCCAGAAAGGTGGGTTTTGCTAAATGGGAGAAGGAAACATCTACATGTAATAGTGTAAAATGGGAAGAATCTATCCATATCAGTCAACACGAGGAGAGATACTTAATTCAGATACCCCAAATGGTCCTTAGCAGAAAGAATCAGCAACACGATCCCTCAAGATTGCAAGGATTCATGAAATCTAGTACAGCTATAGATAAAATAATTCACACTGCTTTACTTTGTGTTGGAACAGCCATTATTTTCTATGAAGAAACAATTTCTTAGTTGGATGAATGCTAGGTTAATCAAACACAGAAATCTTTGGTTCACTGTGGGTATGAAAGGAAAATTAGTGAACACGATCTTTAAATTTCCATTCTCTCTTCAGGATGAAATGTGGAATCAGTATTTTTCTTCCATTTGAAGTCAATTGTGACATAATATCCCTGTTCTCTCCACCTCAACTTAAAAAAAAAAAAAAAAAAAAGCTCTATTCTTGTTAATGTGCTTCTCAGCCAGGAAAAATGACATTAGGAAAAACACACTCTACAGGTTATGTAAAGGGCAGAAATGGAAGTCTGAAAATAAAATGTCCTTTATGAAAAAAGTTATTTCATGTCTTCTTGATGATGAAAATGCCACATGCCTTTTTGAAAACTTTTGATTTAATTTTACTCTTCATTGCCTTTTAGGGGAGTTGGTAACACAGATTTCCTTGATGGAGACATATAACTACAAATTACTGTTACCCAGATAGGAAATTTGTTCCCTATATTATGAGTACATTTTTAGACTGAAAAAGAGAAATAGATAAAGTTTCTCTCTCCCTCCCTCCCTTCCTTTTCTCAGTAAATATTTATTTACCTTCCTTCTCAATTGAGCACATTTAGCACATTTACATTCATTTCCCATCTATAATGTCTAAAATGTGTCTGTGTATGTATAGCCTAAGAGATATCAGGCATCATCTAATTTATCTCTCCACATAATTAAACGGCAGTTCAGGAGGAATCAAATCTGTGTTCTTCTTCAATTTTATCTACTCTGACATGCAAAAAAAAAAAAAAAAAAGAGAAGAAAAATCTAAAAACCATTTCAAAGGACATTTATAGCTAAACCATTTGGTACTAGTTATCATGATGATTATTAAATTGAACCTTTGTTCCCAAGTTACTCTTCAGTATTTTAAAATCCATATTTGAGATAAGGACATATTTCTACTGATTTGTTTAGTCTGGTAATTATTATCAACCTTTAGCCTGGATGAGCCAGCTCTCCGTGACTGGAGGTCTTATTATCTATCACACTGTTATTAAGCAGACATGTTCTCATAGGAAATGGTAGGGCAAGTTACCCTGAGGCTTTGAATTTGGATGTCTGTTCAATAGATTAGTCATGTAATTGGATTTGGGGTTGCTTGGCACAGTCCAGCATTTCTTCTGGACCTTTTGGAGCAGAAAATGGAGTAGGGTTCCTGTGAAGAGAAATGTTGCTGCTGGGAACATCCCAGAAGCTGTCTTCTTTTCTGAAGCGGGCAAGGACTTGTGGAATAAGCTTTCAGGTTTCTTCATAACTTGGCTTCTCTATTGCTATCTAGCTTTTTGTGTATCCAGTCACTTTTCTTCAACACCTAATATTTTTGATAAAGTCTGTGGGTCCCAACCCTTGGTTCCTCAGTTCACCCAAGTGGCTGCAAATGACAACTGTGGGTAAGGTATTCCTTTATTAATAAAAATCTATTATTAATAGATTTTCATGCCCTTCACTAGCTTACTGTTGAGAGAGGGTGAAGAGGGAAAAAGCACATTTAAAACCACTATAAACATAGATCTAGATCTACCAAGTACCCATGCTAAGTGCAACCTGAGGAGGAATTTTGTAAAGGAATTGATAATGGAGAAAGGTTTGACAAAGACCAGGTAGGAAGACTTTGAGGCAAAGCAAACATTTGTTTTTAAGTTTTCTACCAATTTGCTTTCAGTTACATTTCTAGTATTTGTGTTTATTGTTTAACCAATCATTTAGTTAAACAAATAGTAGAAATGTGTACGCAGAAATAGATTAATTACCATTTAGTTCTAGGGGAAATGAGCCCATCTCTCAAGAAGCTCGTAGTCCAACAGGGGAGAAAACCTTTGTCTTAATGAGAAATTCTTGGAGAGAGCCTCACTGTGAACTGAGATATTATTTCCAGTATGGAAAGCACTGGATTTGAGGTTAGTAGAAATGGACATGCCAAGAAATTAGTTATACATGAATAAATTAGTTATACATGAATACAATTCTCACCAGAGAATTCATGAGAGAGGTGGCCCGGGCAACTGTCTGGATTGCTTTATTTGTGTTTTCATTGAACAAAGAGGTTGTGATTGTGTGTGATGGGTCAGAAATTATGTTGGGCATTGGAAGCAGAGGAAAGACAAATGATGACTGCCTTTTAAAGTATCAAGTCTTAAAATACAGTGAGAGGAACATTTGCCTTAAAATGGGGAGATAGGAAATATATACAAGACAGAGTCGAGAAGGAGGAGCAGATATTGACATGTTTCACTATGAGGTCATCCTAAGAGGAAGGAAGGACATGCAAAAAGTCTGTGCAATGTGAGAGAACATGGCTCAACCAGCAGATTTGTATTTATTCTGGGGATGGCATGCCGGCCAGATGGTTGAGAGTAGCCAGTGAGTGTGAGAAGGATGCCAAATGTGAGGAGAGAAGAAATGGGAATAGTGAGTGAAAGATTAATGTGAGGATGTGCCTCTGTTGTTGGGAATGACCACACAAAGGTCTGGCAAGCAAGGAACAGAGAAGCAACATTTGATAAGGTGTAGTTAGGGCTTGGGGGATAGCTACGTTCCGAGGCTGAAATTATATAGAAAATTATATAGAAAATCTGAGGGACAGACATTTGGAGTTGAGTAAGACACATACCTATTTCTGGGGAAAGAAAACCAGGAAAGATAAGTAAGAATGATTAGAATACAAAAAAAAAAAAAAAAAAAACCCAAGGCAAAAAATTAAGACTTCAAAAGCCAAGTAAAAAATAATAATAATAATAATATTGAGAGAAAATATCAAACACACTAAAGAACATCCTGTAGAATAAAACACAAGAGATCACCTGTTTTGACAATAATAAAGTCATTGGTGACCCCTGCAACCATGCACTCAGGGACCTTTGGCACATTGTTGAAAATGGAAAGCAAATGACGGGGGTTAAGGGAAAAGTAGGTGGGGAGGAAATAGATGCAATGGGCACAGAAAATTCATTTGCGAAATCTGGCAGAGCTCATACCTAGCGGCGAATGGACAGAGAAAACAGAGTTGATAGCTAAGTGAGGAAGCACATTGTCATTTACTCTCATACAAAATCCATGTGTTTCAGTCCCAATTGCCTAAAATGACAAATTGTGTATTTGTCATTTCCTCTTCTGCACTCTGTTCAACTCCCTAAATTGTTTTTGCTTTTTCTCTTTTTTATCCAAAGTATATTATTCATTCAATTTAAGATCACGCTGTACACATAGTAAGCATCCAACATATTTAATTGGCTGAGAAGTTTCCTTTCCACTTCAGTGTGTTTGGAGATACTGCTAATATAAGTTAGTTCCAACAGAAAAAAGAGTAAAAAGGATGAATGTCATCTGGTGTCTATGGGAGACACTCAAGTAAAAAATGATCTTAGGCCAATTCATCCTCTGAACTAGGGATCAAAGAGAATCAACTTATCCTCCCCTCAACCCATCTGAAAGGACTGAAATTCACATTCTGAGTCCCAGAGCTGGCTGGGAGTGACAATTTGAAGATTAATATATGCAAATACCTGGCATTCTTCCCTCTTTTCCTTCTGAAGAAAACTCTACAACTACAAAATTATAGCCTTTTCAATACAGAAAACAACTATTAATTTTGCATTTTGTTATGTAACAGACCTTGTGCAAGGAGATTTCATGTATATTATTTCATTTCTTTCTCTATCAGTCCTGAGAGAGAAGGGAAATAATGACATGAATTCAAAGGTGAATAAAACTGAAGAGATACCTGGAAACAAGTCCGAAGTGATCTTTAAGACACTTTCCTTTAAGAGTAGAGTGGTATTAGACAGGGGCGGGGTGTGGGAGGAATGGAGAGATGTTGGTCAAAGGACACAAACTCTCCATTTTAAGGTGAATATGCTGTGAGGATCTAATGTACAGCATGGTGGATATAGTTAATATTAATAATACTGTATTATTTACTTAGAATTTTCTAAGAGAGCAGATTACAAATGTTCTCAACTCTCTCTCTCACACACACACACCCACAAATGACAACTATAGGTTGTGATGGATGTGTGAATTATTTTGACTATGGTAATCAGTAATCAATGTATACATGTATCAAATCATTACAGTATTCACCTTGAATACTTACTGTTATTTCTCAAATATTTAAGAGACATAGTGCATAAATTTTTCATGCTGTGTTTGAACTATAAAACCATTTTGTCCCACAGTTTATAAAAGAAGTAACTAAAAACTTGATTTTTCCAAAAAGACTAATTTCTATAATCACTTGAAGAGCTTAAAAGAAGAAGGAAAAAAGAAAATACTGAGATATTTGTGATATTTGTGAGACAGCATGTCATGGAAAATATTTGAAATACCAACATTAAAAACAATAGACATGAGAAGGATGATGCTACTACTTTCATTATATCACATAGTATTTCAACTTTTTGATAAATTGATGTTTTCCCACATGTGTTCCCATTCATTTGTATGGAACTGAGTGCTGGACAATCCAGAATCTTGCTGAAGTGTTTTTAATAAAGACTGTCTGGTTTGGAAATGCACAGAACTATGTTTGCTAGAAAAGGTTGAACGTAACAAAGTCTGCCTCTTCCTTTTACAATTGGCCAACTCTGACCATGTAAAAATATCAGAAGACAATTGAAAATGGAAAATGAGAGCTACATATTATAGCAAGATTTGACTCTGTGTGTTTGGAATAAGGCTGGAGAGTCCCCGGCTCTGGAACACAGATGTCAAGCAGAAATGGCCAGGTCTGGAAATTTTCAGAGATGTCTGTCTGATTTGCTGGGCCTGGCTGGCTTGCTTTGGGGAAACTATGTTCTGGGTGCTCCCTGGTCCCAAGAATAGCCAGCGTAGCCAGCTGGAAGACATTAAATCTCATCTTCTAGCTGGCTACACTGGCTATTCTTGGGATCCCCCTAGATTTGGGGGACCAAGAGTCTTAGAGGCCAAGGTCAGCAACCCCAGGAGCAAGGAAAAAGCTGATAAATTAGCTGATGGATTCAAGTCACCAGTAGAGAACTGAGTAGCATACAAAAGGTCTGCTTTCCCCAGTACTGACTTTGCTACCACTGAACTTGCATGTTAATGTGCTTGGTAACTGGAGACTCTGTAAAGAATGAATGAGTTTAACAATTTGTAATTTGAACATGACAAAGATTCCTTGCTTGACCAAATGCTAGCTGGGCTCCACTGAGCCCTCCTCTCAACAAAGACGTAACCTTGCCCTACAAAACTACAGCACAGATGATTTTGTCTATGTCCCTCCTTCCAGATTAAAAGACTTAAACACCAGTATAGTTTCTGTCATCTCAAGGCTGTACCCCTAGGATGATTTGAAGCCCCTCAAAGTGTCTGCCTGAGAAAGCTAATGCTTGCCAAATAACTTACTGTTCATTACAGGCAGGACCTACCTAATCACAGGCTTTTTCCCTAAGAACCCTGCATTTACTATAAAGTGTTTAAGATTGCAAATCCTTCATCCATCCCCGTGAGATGTATACGTATCTTCTATAACTCCAAATTTCTTTATCAAGGAACAAAAAGCCATTCCTTCAGAATGTGTTTATCAGCAAGGATAGGGACCCTGCCTCCTAGTCTCTGTGAGAGGAAAGAACTCCGACTTTTGACAACTGGTGGCTGGCAGACACAGCTGGCTTAACTGGCATTTACCCTAACCAGCCCTTAGTAACTTTTCACTTCTGACTCTACTAATCTCCTACTAGGCCCCTCTCTACTTTCTTATTCTTTCTTGAAAATGCCCAGTCATCTCTGCACAAATTGAAATTGAGTGCAGCTCACACTGGACCCTCTTCTCTTTGGCAATAGTTTATGCTGATAAAAATCTGTCTTTACTATTTTAGCATCTGTCTTTGTTTACCTTTGATAGATGGAAGTACTCATCTTTTAAAAATTAGCTTTAAAATGGTCAAATGCCAAAGCATTAACACTATCATTCTTTTAAGAATGCGAATATAGAAGGAGTTTTTCTGGGTACCTGTAATAGGCATTCTCCAAGATAATCTCTAATAGTCCCCACCTCCTGGTATTTGTACCTTTGTTAAATTCCCACTCACTGAATATGGTTTGGAATATATTACCTCATTACTAATAAATACAGTTGACCTTTGAACAATACAGAGTTTGGGGCACTGATCCCTCAGTGTTGAAAATCTGAGTGTAATTTTTGACTCCCCCCAGATTTAACTATTAATAGCTTACCATTGACCACAAGGATTGAGTCAATTAAACATTTTGTTGCTCTATGTATCATATACTATATTCTTACAATAGAATAAGCTATAGATAAGAAAATCTTGTTAAGAAAATCATAAGGAAGAAAAAAACATATTTACTGTTCATTAGGGAGAAGTGGATCATGGTAAAGGTCCCGTGTTGCCTTAACATTGAGTAGGCTGAAGAAGAGGAAAAGTCACCTAGAACAGTGACCCTCCTTTACCCAAGTGGCTTAGCCAAGTTTAGTGTACAATATTTCTATTCTTGCATGGAGATCTTGTATTAATCCTTACATTGTTTCTACAGGCCATTGACATGCCTAAAGATGATGCATGGAATATATATCATAATGGGTTTTGTTCAGAGTAGAAGTTTGTAGATGACTGCTGCAGTGGTACCAGAAACAGATATTTCTAGTTTTATTTCTTCTGGAGAATTTCCATCGTTTTGGATGTGTGCCATGGATATCCATCTTCAAATAAAAATCACAATTTCTGGACACTGGGGTCAGAGCATACTTTGGATTCTACCCATTCACATCAAAAAATGATCTAAAGCTATGCAGGTTCTGACTGAATCCTCTTTTAAATGTCTTGAGTGGTTTATATTAATTTTTAAATTTCACCTAAGAGGTCAAGTACTCACAGGAACTACTGCTTCTGTGTGGATTTTCATTTTACATTTAATCTATGTATAGATTGTCTAATTGCTAAGCCAGCTGGGTTTTCTGTGGCTGAGACTATTTTCGTGTGTACAGAATTACCCTATGTTTGCCTTACCTCACCCATTTGATCCCACCTAAGCACAGAGTGGATACCGTTTTCAACTTAGTTTCATTTAGACTGCAACAAAATTTCTTAAACAAAAATACTTTGTCCTTGTGATCCCTTTTCATGCACTAAAGTCATTTTGTCTAGAGGTCGGAATATTAATTTTTAGTGGCAACAATCTCAATAGCTCCCAAATTGGGAGACTATTTCTTTTTTGCATTTGTATAAATTTCAGGGGGTACAAATGAAGTTTTGTTTTAGTTACATGAATATATTATTTACTGGTGAAGTCTGGGCTTTTGGTATAATCATCACCCAAATAATATATTGTACCCACTAAGTAATTTCTCATTCTTCACCCCCTCCACACTTTTAGTACCCAGTGACTAGTATTTCACACTTTATGTCTATGTATACCAATTAGTTAGCTCCACTTTAAAGGGAGAACGTTAGCACTTGATTTTCTGCATCTGAGTTGTTTCACTTATGGTAATGGCCTCCAGTTCCATCCAGGATGCTGCAAAAGACATGATTTTATTCTCTTTTACAGTTGAATAGTATTTATATATACCACATTTGCTTTATCCATTCATCAATTGATGAACACTTAGGTTGATTCCACATCTTTGCTGTCATGATTGTACTGTGATAAACATACAAGTACAGGTAAATTTTTGACATAATGATTTCTCCCAGTAGTGGGGTTGCTGAGTCAAAAAGTAGTTATATGTTTAGTTCTTTGAGAAACAGGCATAATGTTTTCCATAAAGGTTGTATTAATTTACATTCCCACCATTTTATAAGCATTTTCTTTACTCTGCATCCTTAACAACATCTGTTGTTTTTTGACTTTTTAATAATATCCATTCTGACTGGTGTAATATGATATCTCATTGTGGTTTTAATTTGCATTTCTATGATGACTAGCAAAGTTGAGCATTTTTCATATGGTTGTTGGCAATTTGTACGTCTTTTAAAAAACGTCTGTACATGTCCTTTGCCCACTTTTTAATGGGATCATTTGTCTATTTGTCATTTTTTGTTGAGTTGTAAATTCTGGATAATGGTCTCCTGCTGGATTTGTAGTTTGCAAACATTTGGGGAAAATATTTCTTGAACTCAAAGTAAAAGGCCTGTCCACAATTGTGGTGGGAGAAAAATGTCCCTCCCTCTCCCCAAAGCTGTCTATGTGGTAATCCCCAACACCTGTGAATATGTTACCTTATATGGTAAAATGTACTTTGCAGATCTGATTAAATTAAAAATCTTTAGATGGGAATATGGGGGTCAGGATTCCTGGTTCCCAGAACCCAGTTGATCTGGTCTGATTACTCTGCTGAGCTAGAAAGTTCAACTGAGGCACAACAGTAACTAAAGCAGAAGTGAGTGGAAACCGAAAATAAAACTGGAGTGGCAAAGGCAGAGCGGATAGAGAGCAAAAGAAACACACGCATGCTTCAGAGCAGCCAAGAGAGATTTTATTTAGGAAGAACAAAGAGAACATTCAGAGCGTTTCCAAAAAGACTTGGAAGTGGGTCCCTCTCATGAAGGAGAGAAGGTGAGAGAAAAAGACACACACAGGAAGCACAGGGGTCTAAATACTCTCTCCTTTGAAATTGGCTGCAAGTATTTCATGGGCCTCTCTGCCTCCGGGCATCATTGCCTTTTCCTATAGGTCATTGATGGTCTCTTTCTATTGATTATTTTTTACCTAGGTTACTTCATACCTATTTTCTTAGGCGCCCTGCAGACTTCCTGGTTCAGCTGGCAGGTTTTCCTCCCACCCCCAGGGAAGGCCCTTTCTTAATGTCCCTTCTCCTGGAAGATCATTTTGGGTTTTTTACATGGGCTCAAGTGGGTTGTTATAAGAGAGAGGCCAGAGGCCCAGAGCTCCAGAGTGACGGAAAGATGCTACCCTGCTAGCTTTGAGAATGGAAGCTCTGCAAGAAAGGAGGGTCAAGATGAACCATTTAAGGAAGACGAGTAACTGTAGCTGAAGAAAGAAAGGGAACAAACTGTTCTTTAGAAATTTAAAGAGAAACCAGCCTTGCTGACACCTTGTTTATAGTCCAGTAAAACCTATTTTGGACCTCTGACCTCCAGAACTACTAGACAATAAATTTGTGTTGTTTTGAGACACTAAGTTTGAGGTGATTGTAACAATAATAGTAAACTCATACAACTGTCTAAATAGGAAAAGCTGAGAATGGATGAGAAAAAAGCTGAGAATTTCCTACGTTGAAAATCGAAAAAGGGGTGGCGCCCGTGGCTCAAGGTGTAGGGCTCCAGTCCCATATGCCGGAAGTGGTGAGTTCAAACCCAGCCCGGGCCAAAAATCACACACACACACAAAAAGAAAATCAAAAAGGCAGAATCTGTCTTTGGTGACATCCTGGGCATTCCTTTCCCCCTTTATCTTACATTATGCATCACTTTTCTCCTTCTTCCCGAATTAAACGTTAGCCATTACTTGGGGACAGTTGTTCTCTTTTAATGTTCCATGTTTACATGATTCCCACCATAGAGTCTAGTACCCAGTGAAATCTTGATATATTCTTATTTTATTTTATCTCTTTGCTTATCACTATTTTCCAAATTGGATATCTTACTAATCATTTTCTTGGAAAAATGGTAACTGCAAAATAAACCAGGATTATATTCAATAAATGATTGCGCTTTCTTCTCTTTGTTCCTGCTGTTTTGAAACATTTAAATTTATTTTGATTTATGTAAGATGGCTCTCATACCAAAGCTTTTACAGAATGTAAGAAATACATTTTGAGAGAAAAAAAAAATAAAACAGATACTACAACGCTCCTGATATTTAAGAAAGAAAAATGAATTTTTTCAGTCGAAAATTTTTGTGTTCATAAAAAACAGCCTCCTGGCCCTCAGTGCTTGAATCCACCTTCCAATAGGCCTGAGATTTTTGTACATTTCTATTCCACAACTTCATCCTTTTTCTTTTTTCTTGTTTTTTAGCCGGGGCTGTGTTGGAACCCACTACCTCCAGCATATGGGGCTGGCGCCCTAACTTTCTTGAGCCATAGGTGCTGCCCCTTCATCCTTTTTCTGTGTATATTTATTTAGACAAGCTGAACAATGATGCTATCTAAAGTATATGAAAACATGACATCGTACAAAGATATATCTGAAAAAAAGAACTTTTTTTCACTAAGATGTAAACTGCTTCTAAAAATGACATTGTCATCTTCCTGCACAGATTTCCTCCCATTCTCCTTCTCCTCCTCACCCCCTTTCTCTACCTCCTTTACTTCTTCCTTCTTCTTCTCCTTCTTCTGACAGGATCTCACTCTCTCACCCAAGCTGGAGTACAGAGGTGCAATTATTGTTCACTGCTACCTTGACGTCCTGGGCTTAAGAGCCTCGGCTTCCTGAGTAGCTGAGACTACAGGTGCATGCCACCACAATTGGCTAATTGTTCTTATTACAAATTCAAATTCCTGCACTCATGTGATCCTGCCACTTTAGCCTTCAGAGTCCCTGAGATTACACTTGTAAATTACTGTACCTGGAAAATTGGTCTTTTTTTTTTTTTTTCATGTTTTATTATATTTTAATTGAAATGAAATATTCCTCTAAGAGTCCATTTTGCCTAACCGGTAGGAAATTCAATCTCAGTCTCTTGGATTCTCTTCAACTCCCCAGAGTCAAACAAGTGTCCAAAATATTTACAGAAACAGGAGCAAATTGGTCTTTAAAAAAATAATTTATCTCTGAATAATTAACTTTTAAAATTTATTTTTATGATTTATAAGTAAAAATCATATATGTTTCTGGTGAACAACAATGTTTTGATATATGCATACATGGTGAAGTAGCTAAATGAAGTTATTTAATATATGCATTATCTTACATACTTATATTGTTGTGGGTATGCTTAAAATCTACTGTCTTAGTACATTGTTCAGTATACAATAGACTGCTATAACTATGACAACCATGAAGTACCGTAGAAATCTTGAACGTATGCACCCTACAAGAATGCTCCTCAATTTATAAAGCAGACCCTAATAAATATGAATGACTTGATATCTTCCTACCCTATAATAGTTGGAGATTTTAACACCCCTTTGACAGATTTGGATAGATCCTCTAAGAAGAAACTGAACAAAGAAATTTAAACTTAAACCTGAACCTAGAACAAATGGACTTAACAGACTCTACAGAACATTTCATCCTAATAAAACTGAATATACGTTCTTCTCATCAGCCCACAGATCATCCTCCAAAATTGATCATATCTTAGGACACAAGTCTAAACTCAGCACATTTAAAAAAATTTCTCTTTTCTCACTGAAATGTTGTGTCCTTTGTCTAACAACTCTTTAGCTCCACAATCCCAGCCCTCTGGTAGTCACCCTTTTGGTCTCTATTTCTGTAAGTTCTGTTTCACTTACAAAGGAGGTCATGTGGTATTTGTCTTTCCGTGCCTTGAGTATAAACTTGGCTTTTATAATTTGTTTACAGACAGTTATAACCTGCAGAAAAATTGCTAATACTAAAAATTAGTTGGAGTTTTCTATTTTGATTGAGAACCTGTAGAGAAGGTGGGTGTTTTAGGCATTAAACACCAAACTGTGCTTCATGTTTCCAACAGCGATTCCAAGTTACATAGAAGCTATGCTGAAAGGTAATCAAATATGACTTGATGTAACTTGAGAGATATAAAATATTGGTTAAGATGCAGGTGAGTGATGGTAGCTAAATAAAATAAAGATATTGTTCAGTTTTAGTAGGCAATTTATGCAAGAATGACTGGGTAAACTTTTGAATGATGATATAAACTGTGATTAGATACCTCCAGTGTGTCGTACTATGTGGCTAGCTAGGAGCCTGGGAAGAATATCCAAATCTTCACAGAAATGCAAGAAATATTTTTTAAACCATATAGAAGGGATGACGTGTAAGGAGGAAGGGGAGGAGAATGGCTGGGCCTCCTCCCACGGGGATTGTGAATAAAGTTATTGGTCATTTGATGGACTCAGGAGGCAGAAAATATAGCCTAAGGGTCTCTGCTCTTTAGGGAACTGCAACTCTCTCCTCAGCCCCTCTCCCTTCTCATTAATATTGGATGTGGTGAGTATCCTGGCTTTAACAATCTGGGCAATGAGTGCTATGCCATGGAAATGAGCTGGCAAAGTGTCAAAGGCAGAGCAAGTGGGAATTTGCTTGCTCCTCTAAGCTAAGAGAGAAAAAGAGCAAGGAGTTCAGGGTCTTAATCTTTAGTCATGACAATTTTATGGGCCACAAGTGTGCTAAGAGGGCTGAGAGGGATGATGGTAGGGTCTTGGATTAATTGTACCAATTGAACAAGAGAAATTATTGAGATTGAGCTATTAAATTGAGGATTCTAGAAAGCCTATGCTCATAAGTGGGTTAAATAAGCCCAAATTTCTATTTTGAGGGCATATATTATGTAATTTACTGGTTTATGGATACTAACTTTGTGGTATTTACTAGATTTTACTTTAATATGATCTATTCTTTCTGTATACCGACTTACCTATCTATCATGTATATATCATTCATGTAAACCAAAAATAAAGCCCCTAGACTCCTGTTGACTGAACAGACCCTCTCGTGGCCAGGGAAACCCCAGAAAAATCTTAAAACTCAGTTCTGGGCCATTAAGAGAAAGGAAGTCAGACATGCCTCATTATACCCCCTTCCTTTTGGAGTTTAGATACAAATATTAACCTGCATTAATGTTAAAAAAGAGCTCTGCAGACTGACAAAACAGGCTCTTTGTGCAATAAGATACTAAGTTATTAACAGTATCCAAGGCTGTGCAAGGCTAGGCTAAATCACACCTCCAGGCCATTAGTTTGCTTAACGAATCACTGGAGTACTTTGGGTTTGTCTTTGGGTGATAAACTTCCTTATTTTAGTTAAAACATTCCAAGCTTTTGGATAAAGCTTTACTTCTTTAATCCATTATAAATCAAAGAATCTTTGAACCTTCCTATATCTCCCACCCTTTCAAGATAAGATGTCCTGTTTTGGGAGGTCAAAGAAATATATATTTACCATGTATTGGTTTATGATTTTACCTGCAATTCCTGTCTCCCTAAAATGTTTAAGAGAAAGCTATAACCCAGCTGATGCAAGGCTTCTGTGGTGTGGCTCCCTAGATCTCGATCAAGGGTCATACATATTCAACTCTGAATAAACATCTTTAAATTATTTTACACAGTTTGAGCGCTTTTTTGCTAACATAGCCTAATAAGTAAACAACCAGGCTTTTGATGTTAAGTCTAAGTGGAATTGGTTTAGATTTTCCTTTATCACTTAGATACACAAATGAGGACTATTAAGGCATTTAGAAAAGTATATCATTCTCTATGAAATTCCAAATATTAATTTTGATTTGAAAATTTGAAAGTCATTTTGAGTTTTCTTCCTTTTACCTAACAAATGCAATCAATGTAACCTGGTTCTTTGTACTCTCGATGAATCCCCAATAATAAAAAAAAAAGAAAAGAAATACAAGGTGTGCCATTTATGATGTAATTTTAATCCATTTGAAATAATTCACATAGATGTTTTACTTTCAATATTAGCTATTTTTCTGAGTTTAGAAAAATACGCAGTCTTCTCCCATTCTGAGTATAATCATACATTCAATCATACATCCTAATATGAATATTTATTGTGTTTAATATATTGAACTCAACCTACATCTTACAAAAATTCATTTGTAAATTCTATCAAATAAATGAAGTCAAGAAATGTTTATGTAAAAATGGAGAAACAGACAATGTAATAGTCAATTTGCAACCAGTTGTCACCTCTTTTATTTAGATGACTAAATTCTGTAGAAATAATTTTGGAGAATTTTTTTTAAGGAATACTATTAACCACAAAGGTATTAAGTGAAACATGTCTCTACTTAGACCACAGGATTGATGAAAGTTTTTTGGCTTTGTGGAGGACCCCACAGAAACTTGAATGGTCTGGGACAGTTTTATTTGACTGCTTCAATGTTTTAAATTTTCAGGTGCTCAAATTCTAGCTGCAAAAGGGAGAAAATATTACTGTACAGATAATATTCTGTAGCCCATCACCTATATACCTATAGTATATTCTAAAGCAAGTCTTCAAACTTAATGGTATTCTGAGACAATATCTCATTATTGTAGATGAGATGATTTATTGCTCATTCCAGAATGTGTATGTGTCTGTTCCTTAGTGGATTGTCGGAACCAAGTAGGGAGCGAAACACTGGAGTAAAATTTTAGTTTTCTCTTTAGAACCTGGAAGCTGAGTTCTCTGTAAGAAACAGAAGGGCTCTAAATAAATTCTATTTTCCAACTTTAGCCCCCTGTCCCTCCTGCCCCTTTTAGGACACTTTCAAAAGGTTAAAGTTTTTGTTTTAACTTCCATAATCACTGCTACATTCCTATAAAAAGAAATAATAATAAATTTTAATAATAATGAAATTCTATGAATAAAAAAATTTTTAAGAGATTACTATTATAACAAGATAGTTTTTTTTTTTTTTTTTTTTGTGGTTTTTGGCCGGGGCTGGGTTTGAACCCGCCACCTCCGGCATATGGGACTGGCGCCCTACTCCTTGAGCCACAGGCGCTGCCCAACAAGATAGTTTTTATAAAATCAATAATAAAGCATATTGTTATCTCAAGCCAGTTATGTACAACATTAGTAAGAAAAGGGAACTACATTTAAGTTGGATCCAATTATAATTTTTTTCAAAAAATTACGGTTTTCATTTTGTGTTGAATCTAAGCATGATTTCACATGTATGAAATATTGCCTTTTTGGGACAGTTTTATGATAAAGTTTTTTAAACTTCTGTATTTAATATTTAATGTGTTATTTCCAAAGGAAAAGGAGAGAGATAAAGTAAATAAACTTTATCAAGGCATAGGACTCTTACTTCCAAATAAACTTTGAATTTGTTCATTAGATTTTATAACTTCGATTAACTGTATGTGGAAATAGTATGTAAACTACCTCATAGTCTACTATTCACAAAGCCTCTTGGAATTGAGAAATAATTTTTATTCATGCAACTAACTCATGGTGCAGTTTTTAAGTCAAAAGAAAAAATAAATAAACAATTGAGAGTGAGATAGATGAAGAATGTTTCATCTTTAGCAGATGGCAGAGGGGACAATGAAATATCCCCTGTGGTGATGGATTTCAGCCCAGCTTCCTTGAACCTTGTATAGTAAGCAACAGTCGCGGATATCAGAGCCCCAGTTACCTGGGAACCTTAGTGATGGGAAGAGTCATGCTGTACCTTCCTCATTTCTGCAACATTCCCATGGCTGGAAGATTCCCATAGCCCAGAGGATAATCAGCAAGCAGAAGAATTTAGAGTTTACTAAGCCGACTTTTACATCTCAAAGAAAATGGCTTCTTCCCCAAATGGCTAAACGTTTCATTTACATCTGGTTTTAGTACATCTCCCATGTATCTATGCAGTATTTACTCTCACCTTTCTGTTAGGAAAGTTTAATTTTCAATGGTTTATTAATTCTGTTTTGTTTCCTACTTTCAGAAAATGGGAGGAAGGTGACTGAGTCTCTTATAAGTGCTGCACAAACTCAGTTGCACGCCTATGCCTGTGCACATGGCCTTGGACATTCTTTCTTGGGTTATGGTCTGGGGGGTTACATGCTGCTGTCTTCCTTGGCATTATCCCTGTCTTGTTCTTGCATTTCTGAATCTCTAGGGACCCCTCTTTCTTTGTCTTCATTCTTATTTTCCAACTTTAGCCCACTGTCCCTCCTGCCCTTAGATTTTTGCTTTTAGATCCTGTCATTCTCTTTTCCACTCTGATTTCCCAGAGATCCATACCAGCACACTCTGATGCTGAGGCCTTCACCAAGTTGCCAGAAATTAATTCAAAATTTCCTTCACACCCCTATACCCAGCTCACTCACGCTAATCTTGCTATCATCCAAATGGCTCATAGACCTCAGCCAAATGTACTAGACTTTTGTGTGCAAATATCAGAGACAATCTGCATCTATCTTAAATGCCAGAAGTTGGTTTTGGTTTGTTTTTAATCGTCCCTCTCTAGTTGTCAAAGCAGGACAATTCCAGCATCTTGGAATTCTGGCCTCCATGAAAAATTTCAAAAGTAGAAGAGGTTATTTATTTAAACATGTGAATAAGGCTTTCATATTTAGAAAATCCTAGATGTTATAAGTTTTTGTATACTAGTTTCTTTTTGCTTTTCTTTTTATAATTGTTAGGGATTAATTGAGGGTACAAAGAATTAGGTTACACTGATTGTAGTTGTTAGGTAAAGTCCCTCTTATAATTCCTACCCCCAAGAGGTGTGCCATACACCGTGCTGTGATCCCCCCATCTCTCTCTCTCTTCCTCTGCCCCCAATCCCTCATTTCCCTACACTACCCCTTGTATTAGATCACCTACTGCCTTCATATACTATTTATTTATTTGAAAAATAAATTTGAGAGGAACTACATGAACCATGTATCTGCTCTCACTTTAAGTAGGTAGATGAATCTTATTTGTCTACCAGTTGTTGCTATTGCAGGAATAGTGATATTCTCATTAGCTGAGAAACATCCCTCTAGCTTGACTTGGTGACAGCACATGTATCCACTAATCCAGTGAGGTCAAGGGGTAGACAATATTTGCAGTGGTTTCATGGATCAGGTCTTTGATGAATAACCTAATAAGATTATTAGACTGGGAAAGCAGAATAGCTCAGAGGTACCTCGCAGGTACTTCTGTGAACCGTGGCGATTATGCATTAAATCAGCGGTTCTCAACCTGTGGGTTGTGACCCACAGGAACTGTATTAAAGGGTTGGGGCATTAGGAAGGTTGAGAACCACTGCATTAAATAGTCTTGCTCAGACATTCACGTGAGCCTGATTGGCAGCTTGGTGTATTCCCACGCAAGTCAAAATACCCCATCTCTCTCCACTCTAAGGATTGTAAAGAATGTCACAACTTCTAATAAAATGGAAGATAGAATGTCAAACAACCCTGATCAGAGAATAAGATCGTATATATTAAAAACTATGTGCATTGCCTAATAGAAAAATCTATGAGTTATAGACCAGCTTGTCTCAGTTATTTACACTATAATAATGCTGCATAGTAAACCACCACAAGACCGCAGTGGTACAGAACAATGAACATTTATTTTTGTCCATGAATTTAGGACTGGGTAGGTGGTTCTGCTGATCTGGGCCAAGTCAGCTGATTTGGCTGGGTTCACTCACACATCTGTGGTCAGTTGGTGAGTCAGCTGGGAGCTCGTTGAAGACATCTTCAGCTGAGCTGACTAATCTCTTCTGCACATGGTCTCTCATCCTCCAGCAGGACAGTTAGGCCTTATTTTCATAGCAATGGCAAAGTTCTGGGAGAGTAAAAGTGCATAAGGTTTTTTGAGGTCTAGGTCCACTGCTACCTTCACCACATGTATGGAGCAAAGCAAGTTACAAAGCCAGTTCTATTTAAAAGGCTGGGGGAGGAGACTCCATTGATGAGAAAAGACACAGCAAATGCAGATAGATACAGGAGGGTAACAACTGGGGCCACCAAGGCAATCTACCACAGTAGTCACAGCATAATTAGTAGCACAGCAAAAATTACTGAGGAAAATGCCCCCCCCCAAGTAAAATAGAATTGAAGTAAATTAGAAAGGAGAACAAAACATGTATTTCTAAAACGTAACGCATATAAACTGTGACCTGAATGGGAGATCTGTGGCTGAGAGTCTGTCCACGAGAGCCAATTCCTTGACTGCATTGCTTACCTATGTTACACGACCCTGCAAATGCTAGTCTGATTCATCAGTCCCAGCTGGGTTAGGTGCTGTCCTTGCTGATGCTGGCCGAGAACTGGGGACAACACTGACTTCATACTGTTAGACATTCCAGTTCTGAGTCAAACAGAAGAACTAACTTGAAGGATTTTGTTACCAAAAAAAAAAAAAAAGAGAGAGAAAAGAAAGAAAGAAAGCAGAATCCCAAATTATTAGAATATGCTCTTTGAAACACAATAGTCTTTCCGAATTTCTTTATATTATTTTATTTCAGAAGAAGAAAGGCAGGATATTCAAACCAATTTTTTTTTTTTTTTTTTTTTGTACCGCCCTCGGTAGAGTGCCGTGGCGTCACGCGGCTCAGAGCAACCTCTAACTCTTGGGCTTACATGATTCTCTTGCCTCAGCCTCCCAAGCAGCTGGGACTACAGGCGCCCGCCACAATGCCCAGCTATTTTTTTTTGTTGCAGTTTGGCCGGGGCTGGGCTTGAACCCACCACCCTCGGCATATGGGGCTGGCGCCCTACTCACTGAGCCACAGGCGCCGCCCTCAAACCAATTTTTTAAGAAAGATAAAAAAATAATAATTTATGATGGGACAATGAAGTATCTGTAGACATGAAGAATCAATGCCTTTATCCCAGAAAGGTAAACAAAGGGCGTGTGATGCAAATATGTAATGGAAGGTTTGAAAAAAGTCAAACATTCA
The DNA here is from genome assembly GCF_027406575.1 of Nycticebus coucang. Taxonomy (NCBI): domain Eukaryota; kingdom Metazoa; phylum Chordata; class Mammalia; order Primates; family Lorisidae; genus Nycticebus; species Nycticebus coucang. The sequence goes on from NC_069795.1 coordinate 16,942,862, forward strand.
TTTCCCCATAAGGTAAGAATTAAGAGATGGGCATACCCCAAAGTAAGAAAAATGTAGAGTGATGGAAAATCGCATAATTAAACCATTTGAACAATGAGACCCATAGTGAGTGGTTAATTTGCAATCCCTGCTACTGGAGAATTAAAGGCAAAATTCAATTATATGTTAGACTGTTAATAGGACAATCTTGTTTTAGCTGGTTCAGTGACTTCTTTGCATTTATATTGTGGACATCTTTCTTATACTTTAGTATACCCCCCAAATATTTGGCCTACTTTATATTTCTTCAGATAGTTCTTTGATTCCAGCTCCTTAGAATACTTCCAGATAGTAACATCCTAATATTTTGTTCTTTAAATTTTTTATGAGAGGTTTTTATAAAACTGAAATGAAAGTTTAAGTACCAGAGAAAATGGTATGATGGTTATTTTTGGTTAGTCAAGCAGAAGTTAGATCTTTGGATCCGAACTGCAGCTTCCCATTTGGTAAGCTGCAACCAAAGTCAACCTTATTTAAGCTTAGTTTCCTGTGTTTGTAAAATAACAATGGAAATAACGATACCAATGTTAATAACCATACTTGTATCAATTAGATGCTGTTGTAAAAGAATAAAAAGCCTACATAAACTGCTTAAAAATAAGAATAGTAACTGTCTCTCATAATAGGAAATCCTAAATCCAAGATTCCCTGGTTTAAACAGTTGCAAACCAATGTGGGAGGGGGTCAGGGATGTGCAAAAGCAAACTGTACGTGACTGTGACATGAGGAGGGTCCCAGCTTCTTTCCATCTATGTTACGCCATCTGCAGGGTTATCTCCTCTCAGACAGCTATCCCACCTAGAAATGACACTGTTTAAACAATGGAGCAGAGAAGACCTTTTGGGGGGTTTCTCTTTTTATGTGTCTTATGGGCTAAATTGTTTCCCCTTTAAATTCTTACATTAAAGTCCTAACCCCCAGCACCTCAGAATGTGACATCATTTGAGAAAGGGTCTTTAAAGAGGTAAATGTGGAATGTAAATGTCTTAGCAAAGTAACTAAGAAAATACAGGAGGGCTGTGACAATTAGTGTGATGATGAAAATGTGTCAAATGGTCTATGAACCAAGTGTATGGTGCCCCAGGATCATATTGATGTACACAGCTATGATTTAATAAAAAAGAGAAAAAAGAAGAACAGATACAGTAAAACAGTCAAGAGGAAGGAGGAAAGGAAGGGAAGAGAGAATGAGAGAAAGAAGAAAGGAAGGTAGAATAGAAGGGAAGAAAGAAGGAAGGAAAAAAACCCAGGATCATCATCAACAACAACAACAAAATGAAGGAATATCTCAGAGTTATCCTAGACAGTATATCACTATGAATCATGCAAATAAACCAGCTTTTAAATCTAAAAAAAAAAAAATAAATAAAGAGGTGATTTGGGTTAAATAAGGTCGCTGGGATGGGCTTTGATCCAGCAGGATTGGTGTCTTTATAAGGTGGATCTATGCAGAGGAAGGACCGTTAGAAGACGTGGGAAGGAGAGGCGGTTGTCTGTCAGCCAAGAAGTGAGATCCCAGAAGAAATAAACCCTGCCAATACCTTAGTCTTGGATTTCTCATCTTTGAAACTATGAGAAAATAAATTTCTGTTGTTTAAGCCACCCAGTCTGTGGTAATTTATATGGCAGCCCTGACAAACTAACACAAGGTGTGAGGAAAACTTCTTCCAGAAATCCCCTCGCCAGACTCCCTGACAAAGCATTGGCCACAATTGTGTTCCCTGTCTGTTCTGGATCCACTCACGAACAAGTGAGTTGGGGTTATTATAAGTGACGCAATGAAGTTTTTGGAAGATCACAGCCACCAGAAAAAAAGAAATAGGTTATGTTAGAAAGAACAAGAGAGGTTGTAGCAAAAAGAATTGACCCCCTGAGATATTTGTTATATTGTCTTACAAGTTGTGAGAATTAAACAAGAAAACACTTGAAACACATTTATTATTATTATTATTATTAGTAGTAGTAGTAGTAGTAGTAGTAGTAAGCTTCATTTAGCTGGAGTTCATAGAATCCATATCTGGCAATTCTTTCAAGGAAAATATTTTGTTAATTCAATAATATTAATACTACTTTTTTGGTAGGAACATCGATTATACAACATTCCTGTGTTCTGCAAGCAGTTTTGTAGTAGGATACTAGCATAATTCTAATAATTGTATTAATAAGCTTATTCTTATTCTCTCATTTGGAGAAAGCATTACATAGTAGCTAATAATTTGCTTATATCCAAGCCCATTCCCTTTTTTAAGAAATGGTTGCCTGAATTGAAATACATACTTTATAGCGGGTTGAAAGGTGGCCTCCAGAAAGACAGTTTTATGTTTTAAATCCTGGAAGACGTAAATGTTACCTTTATTGGAAAAGGAGTGTATGCAGACGAAGTTAAGGATCTTGAGATGAGTTGATCATCTTGGCCTATCTCAGCATGCACTGAATCCAAAACCTAGTGTCCTCATGAGAAACATAAGGAGGAGTGGACAGACACAAAGTTGATGTAAAGATGGGGGAGGCGCAGAGGGAGTTGTGGATACAAGCCAAGGAATGCACGTAACAGCGAGGAGCTGGACAAGGCTGGGAGGGGTCCTCCCCTAGAGCCTCCAGAGGGAGTGTGGATGCTGTAATTTCAGACTCTGGCCTCCAGAGTTGTGAGTGGATACATTTCAGTTGTTTTAAAGCCACCAAGTCTGGAGCAATTTGTTACAGCAGTCTTGGGAAGTGGATACAAACCCCACGCCTGTTGACCTCAATTATTGTGATATATCCATTGGTGTGTGTAATTCTTGAATTATTTATTGTGATTTTTTTTCAAAGCAATTTTCTATGTAGAACTTATTTAGGAGAAAGCAAAAGGTGAAACCAACTGGAGATACTGTATGAACATGAATCTGGGTGTCTAATTTGCCCCAATTTTCTTTTTTATCTTCTCCAAGGCTGCCTTTCTAGAGAATAAGGTCTTCTTTTAGATGCCAGGGTTTCACAGATGACCATACATACTTCTACTGCCTGTGAGAGGGAAAATAAATTTTCACCCAAAGTATTTTGAAAACATGAATAATAATAATAACAACTTTCTTTTGTTAACATTGAGCCTCCAAGAGTCTATAGTCCATTGAACCTCTTGGAATTACCCATATTCAGCTCCCCCCACCCCAATGTCTCTATTTTTGGGTAAGAGAAAGGAAATCAATGTTTTCTAACTTTCAGGTAAGTTTTGTCTTAGATCACCACTTATAGCAACCAAATAATTCGGCAATTCTTATATGTGGCTTTCAGTACCCATGTGCCCAACAAAGTATGGATAATTCTGACATTGTAACAGCAAAGCTTAATATTTGGAGATTTAAAATAACCCCTCGGGAGGGGGAGGTGCAGATGGGAGGGCGATTGGCGGGATCTCACCTAATGTACACAACCCAAGGGTGTTCAGCACACCCTCTGGGTGAAGCGCTTTTCTACAACTTGGACTTTACCTTGGAAGTGAGAACAATATAACCTAAATTTTTGTATACTTACATTAATTTGAAATAAAGAAAAAAAAGTAAGTGCTACTTCCAAAATAAATAAATAAATAAAACCCTAAACTTTTACCCTTGATCTTAGCCAAAAGGCCGAGAAGTGATGAACTAAAAATCAAACTTTTAAATCAGATCAGGTGTATACCAGCAAGATGGTAGACTGTGTGCTACGATTACTAAAAAATAAAAGTCTTTCTTTTGGAGTCTCACAAAAAGCATCAAATAAAGTATTGAAATGTCTACAAGTATTTAGTGTTGAATTACATACCAAATTCTTTGGATTTCTAGTCTTGACTTTACATAGTTGACTTTTGTCTTCCGTCATTTAACATCATTCTTGGATGGCATATAGTAGTATTTTGTTATTTGAAATCTGGCTTGCCTTTGTTTCTTGGTATTCATGCCAGTGCTCTACAGGCTATGAGTAAAACATATCCTTAATCAAGTGCCAAGTTCCACCTATAAAAAAGAATAGCAAAACTCTCCTAAGAGTGTAGGGATTCTTTGTAAAGATTAGTTTAAGGGCCCCAAATACCCACAATGTGGTAACCTCAAGAAATTCCCACCATTAACATGGACTTTAAGTTTTCTCTAAAGAAAAAAAGGTTAATAAATAATTAATAGCTCTCAGGAATTTAATCCAAGGTAATTCACACATTAAAAGCTTTATTTCATTACTCTCACTTGGTTTTATTAAGGAGCAGCTTGTTCTGGCCCATAGTGGTACTGAAGTATTTATTCTAGTTTCAAAAGAAGGAGATTTTCTGTGGACGCAGATGTCTAAGCAGTTAACATCCTGACCTTCTTAAGTTGCTAAGGAAATAGGAAAACTTAAACTCTCTGCAAAACTAATTTGCTAAGCTCTCTGTTTCCAGTTTGATTGTAACTACCTACTGTCAGCTATTGGTTTTGCCTTCCCTAGATCCACATCTCTTTTTGATTCTGCTTCAAGCTCTTAGTCTTTGATAGGATAGTAATAAGAAAGATCTGTCTGATACCATCTCTAATAGTTTTACTTGACTTAATTTCTTACTTGCAACAATGAAGTTGTAGAGATGTATAGGAAATTTTTGTTATGACTTTGATTTTAGTTATGGCAGACAGGTATTTATTTTATGGAAGACAGGTATTTTTCCGAATATAGTTGTATCTATGTGCTTTGAGTGCTATGAAATAGATGGCATATTTCTTTTGCATCCTTTATGTATCCTTATACTAGGAAAATTGCTGTGAAAAATTCAAAGAAACTTGAGAGTAGTACCATGTTGGGTGAAAAGAAATGTACATTCACACAAATTGTGTCTCAAGATAAAATTAGTAACATAGGTAGTGCAACTAGATAAATGATTAAAAGTCTTTCCCTAATTAAACAGAGATGTCTAAAATTCTGCCTTTAAAAATAGTGTGCCATTCAGTAATGATAGAGGTAATGAATCTGGAGGAGAGTGTATGAGAGTGGGGAAGGGCAGCTTCATGCGTGTGAGTGTGAAAGGCACATGTAGGAAGACAGACAAAAATGGCAAGGCTGGATTAGAGAGTTTGGCTTGACAAGTAAGCCTAGGAAATAGCATAAGAGGCCCTGAGTACTTACCAATTATGAATCAAGGAAGCTACATAGATTGGCTTTCCTTTGGGAGAATTAATGTGGCTACCACACATAGACTCTAGTACAGCAAACTTTTACAATATTATCCACAGAGCACCTGCATCAGAATCACTTGGGGATGCTTATTAAACATGCCAATGATGTAAGCTTTTGGTTTAACTGGAAGGGGCAACTGGAAGTGATCTTATCCACAAGAAACCTGGGAGTTACAGATACGGCGGAGAAAGTGCTGAGAGATCATAAAACCAGTTAATCAGTAACTGCAGTGTTCAGGGGGTAGATTATAAAAACCACAAGTCATGTAAAGAAAGGAAAGAATAGGTACTAGGTTGAGATAAATCTGGAGCTAACTCCTGCTCTGTCACTTTGAACTTGTTATGGCCCTAGACACATTTCTTTGAGCTTTGGTTTCCTCATCTATAAAATGAAGTTAACATTGCCAGTTCATAGTATTTAAAAACATTTGCAACATGTAAGAATACCTTGTACAGAGCATATAAAGCAGTTTCTTAAAATGTGGTTCTTTTGTTTTTTTATCAAATTTGAGTGATAAATGCATGGATATATGAGATTCTTCAACTCAAATAACCTTGGAGATCTTGCCTTCACCATTGGCTTAATTATCACCACATCCAGTTGACTTCATGCTCATTTGTTTAGATTGAATCCTTCTTCTAAGATCCACATTGTCAACTTATATTCTTGGGATGGTTCAAAAACTGCTCCAACTTAACATATTATAAAATGAGCTAATGATTTTTCTTTTTCTTTTGTAGAGACAGAGTCTCACTTTATGGCCCTCAGTAGAGTGCCATGGCCTCACACGGCTCACAGCAACCTCCAATTCCTGGGCTTAAGCGATTCTCCTGCCTCAGCCTCCCGAGTAGCTGGGACTACAGGCGCCCGCCACAACGCCCGGCTATTTTTTGGTTGCAGTTTGGCTGGGGCCGGGTTTGAACCCGCCACCCTCAGTATATGGGGCTGGCGCCTTACCGACTGAGCCACAGGCGCCGCCCGAGCTAATGATTTTTCTTGTAAACTTATAGCCTTCCAGTATTTCCTGGTTTGGTAAAGGTTTTCACTATTCATTAAGGTATACAAACCACAAACTCTGCCCATCAATTCATGAGTAGATTAACAAAACATGGTATACTCAGCCACGAGGAAGGATGCCTTAGTGCCTTCTGCAACAATTTGGTGAAACTGGAGACCAATACCTTAAGTGAAATCTTTCAAGAAGGAAAGAGAAATACCACATGTATTCCCTATTAAACTGTAACGAACCAGTGAACATATATGCACATAGAAAGAAGTAAAACTAACAGAAATGAAGTGTTGGGGGGAGGGAGGATGGGTAAAAACCTACCTGGTGGGTAGGTTCACTGTAGTGAACACTATTGGAGTGATGGGCACACTTTTAACCATGACTCAAGTATTGTAAAAGTGACCCATATAACCAACCCATGTATCTCCAAAATACTTTGAAATAAAAAAAAGAGAGACTATAAAGTATATTGGGGCTGAATTTCAATGCCTGGATACCTGACCTTATGCCCCCACTTAGCTTTCTGTGACTTGGATAATTCATTTGATTATATTTATCCTCTTTTAAGCCCTTGCGAAAATAGCTTTATAATGCTAACTATTCCTTAATGATAGTGTTTAAAGTTAAGCTAGCTTCTAGAAAAGAAGGACTGTATCTCATTTATCTTGGCATCATACAAACTAGTTTACTGCCTGCTAAAGACAAGCCCTCAAAAAATGGAAATGAAAGCAACGTATAAATGGTAAAATATTAATATTTTCCTTCATTTAGGAACATTTTAAAGGTATCTACTATGCTGCTTGTTTTTGTAAGACTATAGAGTGGTGGATAATAATAAATTATTTCAGCTCTTCTGAACACAGCTCAAGAAGTCATCTCGATGTGATGATGCGTTTAGATCATGCATGAGTCACCTGCTGCTTGTGCTCACGCTGCTGAAATGTCAGCACCCTCAATTAATGGGAGAGATTAAATTAGTACAATGCAAATGGTACAGTAGAAGTACACATGGTTTTCACTGAGTTATTACTCTTTTTAAATGAGGCCTATCATTATGTCATCTACGGATCTAAAAATTGCCTAATATCTGAATAATGGGGTTGTATGGAGTGAGGTTATGCTTATTCCCTAGTGATTTTAAAACTGGTCTAGGTAAATATAATATTTGAAGGCTTATCCTTGAGCTAATTTCTCTAATGAGCACTGAATTGTGTTTTCTGGAAAACAGAAATTGTCTCAAACTCGATTGTGATTATTATATAAATCTGATTCAAATGGAGAATTATGTTATGTACGCAAATGATTGAGTTTTGTGTTTCTCTTGAGAAATGCATAATTATATTTGCCAAAAGAAAGAGAAGCTTGGGGTGGGGGAAGGGAAAAGCAGAGAGAGGGAAGGAGGGAGGTGGATGTGGGGGGGAACATGTGTGTGACACACCTTTTGGAGGTGGGACACAATTATAAGAGGGACTTTACCTAACAAGTGCAATCGATGTAACCTGGTTCTTTGTACCCTTAGTGAATTCCCAACAATAAAAACAAAAAAAGAAAGAAAAGCTTTTAGATTTCCTAATTTTGTTAAGACTGAAAAATGATCAAAAATTCAAAATTGTCTAACTCGACAGAGTTTATCTTGTGTTCTTATGACTGCCAGTTAACTCCACATAAAGCTCTTTCTCAGAAACCTTTTTTCAGAGTTCACCTAGAGGGCTATTTTTAAAGGTAGTTTAGTAACTGAAAACTCATTTCTGATGTCTAAGATTCAGAGAAGGTACACAACCAAGCTTTCACTTTAGACTTGCTGGAAAATTTATTTTGGTAAGAATACGAAATACAGAACTGGAAAACTTTGTAACAAAAACCCCATGGAATAATGATAAATAGGAATTATAATTGTCTTTCTCCTGGGTGTCAGAGATTGTGACTTGATATCCAACAATTCTCATTTCAACTGAATTATTCCCCTTACTTCACTCCATCAATGTTTTGAACAGAAATGCCTGTTAGAGATTGAAAAGGTGCTACAAAATGGGAAAGACTCTTAAATGGGACATTAATTTATGCGGCAGGGTTGTTGCCATCTGATGAATTATGACGCAAGTGCCTTGGTTCCTTTATGGACATTTATTGATGAAGGTGACAAGGGCAAGAACAACAAAAAAGAAGTCAGAAGAATCCTAGCCAGTGTGTTCTTGACTGCTTTGTCCAAATCAGCCCTGGCGCTTTATAGAAAGGCCTCGGTTATGGGTAGGAGGGTTTTTCTCTTAGTGGCTGAAGCCACAGGGTGGTTATAGGGAGCCATGGATTACATCCAGCCCCCTTTACTCTTAGATGAATTCTTTGGCTAGAGCTAGACACCAAACTGACACCAGGCAGATGACCAAGAGAAAAGCACACACATTTTATTAGTTTTGTACACACAAGCGAATCTTCACAAGAGAATGAAGTACGAAGAAGTGGACAAATCAAGATGTTTTATGCTTTTTCACAATAAATTGAGAAGAAATGATAGAGCAAAGGGGACCTGGCTAGAAACAGTGAATGTCACTAGGAGATATATAGCAAATGTGGGGGAAGTGTAAAATTAGTGAACAACAAGGACTACTTGGTTAAGCATGTTTTTTCAGGTTCACTGCAGTCCCCCTGTACCCAGTCTCTGGTGACATGGCCTATTTTTTTCTGCCCTGATTTGAGGTGGGTACCCTTCCCAGAGGAATCTATGCCTTGTTGTATGCAAGAAGAGAGAGGTCAGTTAGCTCTTTCTGAAAGTACAATTTCTCCAATGCTATCAGCTTGAACTAGTCACCAGATCAGGCAGGCACATTTTGAGATGGCACATACTTCATTTCTTCTGCAGAGACTTTGATACTTTCATGAATACATTCTCACAGAAGATTATGAGAATACAAACTGTCACTTTTCTGGAAAGAAATTTAGCACTATTGGGGCGGCACCTGTGGCTTAGTGAGTAGGGCGCCAGCCTCACATACCGAGGGTGGTGGGTTCGAACTCGGCCCCAGCCAAACTGCAACCAAAAAATAGCCAGGCACTGTGGCAGGTGCCTGTGGTTCCAGCTACTCAGGAGGCTGAGGCAAGAGAATCACCTAAGCCCAAGAGCTGGAGGTTGCTGTCAGCTGTGACGCCATGAAATAATACTGTCTCTAAAAAAAAAAAAAAAAGAAAAAGAAAAAAGAAATTTAGCACTATTTATCAAGATTTCTTAAAATTAATATCTAAGAACCCATCCTAAGAAATGAATTGGAGATATGTGAAAAATTTATGTGTAACTATTCACACACATTTATAATAATGAAAATATGGCTCGGAACCTGTAGCTCAAGCGGTTAGGGTACCAGCCACATACACCAGAGCTGGCCGGCTTGAATCCAGGCCAGGCCGGCCAAACAACAACTACAACCAAAAAAAATAGCCAGGCATTGTGGCCAGTGCCTGTAGTCCCAGGTACTTGGGAGGCTGAGGCAAGAGAATCGCTTAAACTCAAGAGTTGGAGGTTATTGTGACGCCACGGCACTCTAGCTAGGGCGACAGCTTGAGACTCTATCTCAAAAAAAAAAAAAGAAAAGAAAATACGAAAACACATAAAGGACTTAAAAATATCCAAATTAAGGTAATTATAATAATGTGATATTGTTATAACTGACATTATTAATTACCATGTGTTTAATAGAAAACCATGTCATTCAATAGGGGAATATTTAACTAGAGAGAATGCACATCTAGAATAGTATACAACCGTTACAAAAGAATGAATTTGAGCCATACCAGTGGACTCAGGGTTTCTTTGATTCATGCATATATAGGTGGGTTAAAAAGCAAGATTCACGAAGTACTTGTGATATGATTCTGTTTAGGTAAAACAACGCAAGGATGAAAAACCACAAACTCTGTACATCTGGATACGTGTATGCATGCATGCATTTATGTACATAAATACAATTAGGCACAGAAAGGATATTGAGCACAACTCCTGTGTTGCCATGTGGATGACCCTGTAGCAGAGGATAGCTGACATTCAGTGAAAAGTAGGAAAGTAAAAAAAGAAAAAATATATTTAAAGTAGCACATGAACATGATCACATTTTTGGTTAAGCAAACTTTTGCATGTTTAGATAAGTGAATGAAGAAAATAAATACAGTATTTAAAGTCAGCCTTTTGATGACATTTAACATGGGGGGAATGCCTAGGCTATGTCAGTGTATAAGAACAAGATACAAAATCCTATTTGTGATCCAGTCTTCATCTTTCTTTTTTTTATTTTCTTACATGAAACCATTTTTATTTATTTATTTATTTTCAGTCTTCATCTTTTTATAAAGACTATTCTGTTCAAGTCAAGGTTGCCCATGACTTCTATCTTGCCAAATTCAATGGATCCACCTTTTAAATTATTATATTTTATCTACAGCACTGAACAGAGTGACCACTTTTCTTTCTTCCTTTTTTTTTTTTTTTTTTGCAATTTTTGGCCAGGGCTGGGTTTGAACCCGCCACCTCCAGCATATGGGGCCAGCGCTCTACTCCATTGAGCCACAGGCTCTGTCCCTGCCCCACTTCTTCCTTTTTTACCTTACCTCACTATACTTCTTTGAGTTTCCTTCTGCGTCATTGGTCTCTCCTTCCTATTGCCTATATTTACAGGCTATTAATGCTCCTTTTGGTGTGCGGAATCTCAAAATGTTGGCATGTCCCAGGGGGAATGCTTGCATCTCACTGCTCCCTTTTTTGTACAATCCACGAGATGCTTAGTGATCTCGTACAGTCCTATGGTTTGGAGTTCCTTCTAAATTGATGACTACTTCCGAATCTCCTCCACAAGATCTATTAATCCAACTGTCCACTTGACATGTTCTGTCCACCCATCCACCTTCCTCTCTCCAAATCCAACTTTCTGCTTTCTGAGCTTGCTGCTCAGCACTCACATACTCATTTGTACCCCAGAAGAAACCAAATGTTATTGTTGCTGTTCTCTTTCCCCCACAACTAAACGGGTGGTAGGTTCTGTTCTGTGTAGCCTGGAAACAGTTTCAGTTCCCCTGCTTCTCTGAGTCCTTAATACTGCCATTTTTTATTTGAGTAAACCTTGTTGCTCTTCTACACGTGACCACAATGATCTTCTCATGTGACTCCTGCTTTTGCTTTTACCTCTTAAGACTTTATTCTTCTTCATCCAGTAGTCAGATTGATCTTTTAAAAATGTAGGTCAGATCACGTTAGTGATCTGCTTATCGCACTCCAATGCCATCCATTCCGTGTAGACTAACACTCAGGATACTTTGTTTTACTGAGCCCTATGTGATCTGGTCACTGTGACTTCTCTGGCCTGTACCACTCTTCCTGTCATCCACAGGGAAGTGGGGCTGGATTGAGCCATGCCCGGGTTCCTGGGACATGCCAGTCCTTCCTAAGACCTTAGCTAGCTGTTGACCTTTCCTGGACTAACTTTTTTCTTAATCTTCTACCTGATTCCTTCTTCCTTCCTCTTTGGAGAAGTCTTCCTGACAATCTACACTAGCCCCCCCAAGCACTCCCTCTACTTTTTCTAAACTCACTCTATTTTTATTTCTCCAAATTGCAGCTATTGCTGCAAGACATTTATGTTTAACTCATTTGTAATTTGCTTTTCTATGTGAGAAGACTGTGTGAGACCATTACTTTGCTGATGGACCTTACCTTGCCACACAATAGATGCTCAGTAAATAGGAGTTGGATGGATAAATAAGCACTTAATGTTATAAACAATTTTCTCTGTAATTTGGGGTTAATATGTAATAGCATCCGTATCTTTGAAGGAAAGTAACATTTATTGAAAAACAGTATGCTTTATAGCAGATTTTAAATTTCAATGTATTTGCATTCATTTAGCTTTCAAAATAATTTTGTGGGTCAGGCGCTGTGTTTCATGCCTATGTCTCATGGCAGGTGGATTGCTAGAGCTCAGAAGTTCGAAACCAGCCTGAGCAAGAGTGAGAACCCATCTCTAATTTTTTAAAAAATGAAAAAACTGAGGCAAGAGGATTGCTTGAGCTCAAGAATTTGAGGTTGCCATAAGCTGTGATGTTACCCAGGGTGACACAGTGAGATGCTGTCCCAAAAAACAACAGCAAACTAAATAATTGTATGACTTCAGTACAGTCCTCCATACTGTAAATAGAAAATATCATGAGGCTTGAAGATATGAGAGATGGAGGGATATCCAGGCCAGAATCAAACACAGGTTCATTTGCTTTTGAAATCCATGCTTTTTCTAAACACCGGCAACTCCTTAACATTTTACTGCTTCTCACACAATAACTAGTTCTGAATATTGTTCCAATTAAAAAATTAAAGTATTTCTCCATTCCTTTTTTGGTAAGCTTCAGATGTTTGTCAGGGATTGCCATAAAGCTGTCTTGCTTCCCTCCCCTGTAAACTTGTGCTGTGTTTCTTATGTGGGTCTCCGTTATTTTTTCAAAATCTACTTTCCATTTTGTTTTTTCATTCATATTTACTTTTTCATTCCCCAAAATTCTCTTCCCCTACTTCTGTCTCTACAAGTTCCTAGAATTTGGCTGCTGCTCCTCCAATCTTTGACCCCTCATTTTTTTTTTAATTAAATCATAGCTGTGTACATTGATATGATCATGGGGCATCATTCACTAGCTTCACAGACCGTAAGTTTCACATATACCCTTGATGTTGAAGACAATCCCTATTAACTTTCTTTGCTTCAGTGATCAGGTTGGTGCAGACAATTTCTAGCTTGTTATTACCTATTCATTGTATCTCTTGAGAATTCTAATTTCTAGATGCCTTTTAGGTATTTCTATGTAGACATTTGATTTTTTTTAATTTTATTTTTTTTATTAAGTCTTTTGTACATAGATCATAAATACATTTATGCCCATTTCAGTACAGATTGGAGTGCTTACATCATACAAACGAAGCCAAATGCATCATTTCTTTTCTTTTTATTTATTTATTTTTTTATTTTTATTTTTTTGTAGAGACAGAGTCTCACTTTATGGCCCTTGGTAGAGTGCTGTGGCCTCACACAGCTCATAGCAACCTCCAACTCCTGGGCTTAAGCGATTCTCTTGCCTCAGCCTCCCGAGTAGCTGGGACTACAGGCGCCCGCCACAACGCCCAGCTATTTTTTCATTGCAGTTTGGCAGGGGCCGGGTTTAGAACCCGCCACCCTCGGTATATGGGGCTGGCGCCTTACCGACTGAGCCACAGGCGCCGCCCCATTTCTTTTCTTGAAATGACCTCTACCTTATGATGCTTTTTCTCCTTCTCCTCTTTCACCTCTTTCTCTGTCCTTCTCAAATGTTATTATTAGTTTTTGTTAGTGGCACAACCGTTCTTCAGTCAACCAGAAGAGTCTGTGTGGCTTTGACAGAATCCTTTCGACTCCCTTCCAATCCCTATGCATTCTACCCTTGTTTTCTTTGATTTTAAAAATTGAACATTATCCTAAACTCTGCTAGGAAATGTTAGTCAACCTCTTTACCCCCAAATTACCTTTTCTACCTGTTTTTTGTACAGAAAGTAGTGAACTTTTCTTCCTACCATTTTAAATGAGGAAACATGAATTAAAATGATCAGAAGATGACCTTTTTAGCTATAATAATCAGGGACTTGTGGTTTAGCTCTGGAACTTCCTATGTTCATTTCCTTTTAATGAGTCTTTTAAGCTTTATCTCTAAAACGATTCAACTTTAACCTTTTGCTTCTTTAGGCTAATAATTACTTAATTAACTCTGAAGGCATGTCTCGTGCCATAATTTATCACTTTCCCACAAAAGTATTTGGACTGCCATTATTTCCACCTTTTCCTACCTTTGTATGCAGAATTCAGATCTCAACCTGCCAATACAAACATCCTTCACATTTCTAGTTTAGTCTGAGGACAGAGGCTTGAGGAAATGCCTTCAAGCATAGAACTTACTTGCACTACATTGAAAGAATTTGTTTCTGATGACAAAACTAATTAAGTTACTTGTAGAACAATTTCTAAACACTAGAAATCCCACATGCACAAAAGAAACAGTCTTAGTTCTGTAACATGAAAACAATTATTTGCTGTGAATTACAATGGAAGATGCATGTACAGTTGAACATATATATATTTGTTTAAATATATGCATACTTAAATCATAATATTATATTCATAATATGGGAATATTTACATTTTTATTAAATATTTTTCCAGGTAAATATTCTCTGTAATATTGTCAATGACTATACAACAATTATTATGTAACCCTTCCATAGGTGATTTAAAATCAATTTATTATTTTTTGACCTCTTAGATTGCTTTCAGATTTTCACTTGTAGAAAAAAAATAAATAAATAAACATCTGGGTAAAAGTTCACACTCATAATTGGGGTAAATCCTAAAATTGAAAGTGTTCAGAAAAAGTGTTTTATGAACGACCATACATTTCCCCCTGCATAATTCTAAATATGAAGTATCATCTTTTCAATGCTAAAGTCTTTTTTTTTTTTACCTAAAGATACTTTAATTCATATTCTTGATCAAAAGTGAAGTCATTGTGCTGTGGACCTGGCTAGTGCAAAGAATTTCCTGGCTAATGAAAAGCATTTCCTGGTCCTAGGAAATAGAGTGTGGCTGGAAAGGCTGCTTCCCTACCTTGCCTGTCATCCAGTGCACGTTCCTGGGGACCCTGGTGCTAAACCATTCATAGATGACCTTCTTCTTGTTTGAGGTTTTCTGTTTAGCATAGAACCTCCCTCTCTACCATTTGTTGAAAGTCAGCCTTGGATACAAGGATTTGTAAAGGAAATATCAACAACGAAAAAAAGTAAAATCAAAAGTTTAATATTTTGATTAAACATTTGTTTTAACCTATCATAAGAGTAGATCCAGGATTTGTTAGGTTCTTGTGGTGGTTTTACAGAAAAGCCTTAAGACATTAGGGAGGAGTCCATAAAGACTGAGTATTTACTCATCAGCTTTTGATGTATTCCTTCTGTCCTTGTCTCTAGTCTTTCTAAATCAGTGATCCCTGATTAAATTTGACTCCAGGATGCATAAAGGATTTCAAATATAGCTCATAATTTCTATTTTGTAGGCTTTCCTCTAAATACAGTTGAAAACATTCAAATTCCTCCTTTTGATATTTTTTGGGTTCTGGGAGAAATTCATGGAAATTTCTGGAAGAACTGTTAATACTTCTGCTTGAATGGTCACGATCTTCAGAAGTATCTATTTTAATTGTAACTATTATTTCCAAGATAACTCATTAGAAGGGATTTTTTTTTTTTAGTATGTGTTTGAATTGATGAGGAATTGTCATTTTTCCTCTTTCCATAAATATTCACTAAGCACTTAAATCATGCTTGGCACCATGATATGGGTTGGGAATACAAACCTGAGCAAGATTTATCATTGCAAAGCAGACTCAGGGCCACGGGAAACTGATACATAGAGAGTGTGTGTGTGTGTATAATGAAGAATGGTTGATGACTCTGTAGGTAAAGCAATTATCATATTGGTGGTAGATGGGTAGTTCATTCCATCTGTCTGGGCTGAGATTTACAGGATGTACAGAAGAGTAAAAAACAGCAAGATGGTGGCACTAATTTAACAACCACAGACAAATTTTATTTTTGGGAAATCCAGAAACTAGTTGAGAGGTTTATGTACTCTGGGTGAGGACAGACTACCTGTAATAAACATAGTAGGAAAATTTGAGATACTCTCTTGTTATATTCAGAACTTCTGGCACAAGCCTGTATAATTGGGCAGAAATTCCTCTTCTCCCAGCTTCTTTTCGTAGAGGAAAAGAGATGGACCCTAGTCCAAGGCCCCAGATTTTCCCAGGGCTACCCAGAGGATTGTCTTCTGTACAGCCTTTTTTAGAGCACCTATAAGATCTAGTATAATACAGCCATCTGGCACCAGAAAGAACAGAGATGACAATTTGATCAGTACAAAACTAGTCACCATAGCTGCTTCTCCTGGTAAAGCACAGAATAGAGTAAGCATATGAAAACCCCAGATCCTGGTTTTTCTCTGGGTATAGTAAGCATTTAACAGAGCATTCAACAATCCACCCTATTTTAGGGGCTGCCTGAGGAATGTGCTTTAGTCTCATTGACTTATCTTGCAGTACTGATGGAGTTGGCATACTCTAGATGCCTCAGGAGGGATAAGAAGAAAGAAAGTGGGTTGAAAATGCTCAAAGTTTGAGAAGTCTCTGAGAATCACTGGCCAAGATGATTGGTGCTGAGGCCAGTCTTTGCAGGCTGGGAAATGTAGCTATCCTGTCTAATGCAAAGATAACAACACAAAGAGTAAAGGAAAATGGAGAATTGGGTAAAGATGTTCTAAACAAAGCATTAAGATAAACCTGCAGCTACCCTAAAGAAATAGAGTTATATGATTTATCTAATAGAGAATTCAAAATAATCATCATAAAGATGCTCACTGAGATCAGGAGAATAGTGCATAAACAAAATGAAATTTCAGCAAAGAGATAATAAATATAAAAAAGTATCAAACAGAAATCTTGGGAGTAAAGGATATAGTAACTGAGATAAAGTATTCATTACCAAGATTCAACAGTAGATTAGATTTAACAGAAGAAAGCATCAGTAAGCATACAGACAGGTCGTATAAAGTTATTCGGTAGAGGAAGTAGGAAAAACAGCAGAAAAGAATAAAGGAAGATTAAAGGACTCATGAAACTCCATCAAGTGGACCAACATACTTTTACATAGTATGGAAATCGTAGAAGGATAAAGGTACCATAAAATATATTTTTAAAAGTAATGGTTGAAACTTCCCAAAATTGAGGAAAGTAAGGAACATTCAGGAATAAAGGAAAGCAAAAAGATAAAATCCTCCAAAATCTACATTAAGACACATTATAATCAAATTTTCAGAAGTCAAAGAGAGTTCTGAAAGCAGCAAGAAATAAATGATTTGTCTTATACAAGAGAAACTTTAGTCAAGTTTCAAGATTATAGTCAAGTTTTCAGTAGAAACTCTGTAAGCCAGAGAAGAGAAAGATGATATATTAAAGGTGCTAAAGGGAAAAAAAGAGAGAGAGAGAGAGAGAAAAAAGAAAGAAAATAGCTAACAAAGTATGCTATACCTGGAAAATAAAGGATAATAAAAACTTTCTGAGACTAACAAAAGCTAGATAAACAAAAATCTGTCACTATGAGACTTGGCCTTACAAGAAATGTTGAAGTTCTTCAAGTTGAGGAGAAAGAATGCTAGACATCAACATATCAGGATAAAGTGTATGATACTTATTGGTAAAGGTAAATGAATAGACAAATTATTGTAATGATGGTGGGTAAATAACTTTTCATTTTAGTATAAAAATTAAAAGGCAAAAGAATTAAAATACCTATAATTTAAAATACATATAATGGATTCATAATATAAATTAATATAAATTGTGAAATCAATAACATTAAGTGGGGGAAAGAAAAAATGTGGCGTTATTTTTTAAAAATGTACTATGACAGATATAAGATATTTTATGTGAATTCCACAGTAATCACATCTAGTTACAGCAGATACATAGGTCTAAAAGAAAAGGAAGTCAACATCTATCAATCTGAACATCAACAGAACACAAATGTAGACAGAAAGATACAAAAAGAGGATCAAAAGAACTATAAGACAAACAGAAAACAACAAAATGGTAGTTGTAAATCTTTTTCTATAAATAAGGTTAACTATAAATGAATTAAACTCTCCAGATTTAGAGTGGCTGAAATTATTTACAAAAAAAGATCCAGTTATTCTCTATCTACATCAAACTGACTTTAGAATTAAGGACTGACACAGCTAAAGTAAAGGGATAGAAAAAAATATTCCATGAAAATGGTAACCAACATAGAACATGTTGTCTATGCTGTACCATCCTTGAATGCACCAGGTCTCATCTGTTCTTGGAAGCTAAGTAGGATCAGGCCTGGTTAATACTTGGGTGAGAGACTGCCTGGAAATACTGGATGCTGTAGGCTTAAAAAAAAAAAAAATAGAGTGCTTTGGCTACACATAAATCAAACAAAATAGATTTTAAGCAAAAAATGTTGTAGACACGAAAAGGGCAATATATAATGATAAAGGATCAATACACCTGGAAGATATACTGATGATAATTGTAAAGAAAATGAGCTTTATATGTTTATGATACAACTAAAGGTAGGCATAGACATCTACCCTGTTTCCCCGAAAATAAGACAATGTCTTATTTTAAGGTGTGCTCTCAAAGATGCGCTAGGTCTTATTTTCAGGGGACATCTTATCTTTCCTGTAAGTAGGTCTTATTTTCGGGGAAACAGGGTATGTACTAATAGTAGAAGACTTCAGTACCTCACTTGAAATAATGGGCAGAACCTCCAGATAGAGTATCAATAAGAAAACAGAGGACTTGAGAGGATTTGAATAACATTATGGCTTAATGGACCTAACAGATGTATGTAGCACATCTAACTCAATGGCAGCAGAATATGCATTCTCTCAAGTGCACGTGAGTAATTTCTCAGGATAGATCACGTGCTAAGTCAAACACTAGTCTGAAAAAAGTTAATAAGATTGAAATCATACCAAGTATCTTTTCTGACCACAATGGAATAAAACTAGAAATCAATAGCAGAAGAAACGTGGAAAATGTCACATATGTGTGGAAATTTGAAAACAACCAATGGGTAAAAGAAGAAATCAAAAAGGGAAATTATAAAATATTTTGAAACAAATAAAAATACAACATGACAAACTTATGAGACTGAGAAGGAAGTTTACAGTGATAAATGCCCACATTAAAAAAGCAGGAGGGTCTCAAACTACCAACCTAATTTTGTACCACCAGGAGCTTTAAAGAGTACACTAAGTCCAAACAACAGAAGAAAGGAAAATACAGTTTAGAACAGAAATAAACAAAATAGAAAATATAAAACAATAGAAAAAAATAAGTAAAACTATACTGATATTTCTTTGTGTGTGTGTGTGTGTGTGTGTGTGAGATCAAATAACATTTTTTCCTTTTCTTAATTAAATCATAGCTGTGCACAGTAATGCAGTCATGGGGTACAATGTGCTGGTTTTATATACGATTTGAAATATTTTCATCAAACTGGTTAGCATAGCCTTCATGGCATTTTCTTAGTTACTGTGTTAAGACATTTATATTCTACATTTAGTAAGTTTCACATGTACCCCTGTAAGATGCACCGTAGGTGTAGTCCCGCCAATCACCCTCCCTCCACCCATCCTCCTCCACCCCTCCCTTCCCTTTCCCCTAGTTGATATTTCTTTAAAAGTAAACCAAACTGAAAAACTTTCATCTAGACCAAGAAAAGAGAGAGAAGAGTTAAATAAAATCAGGTATGAAAGGAGATATTTCAACTAATTTCAAAGAAATAATAAGGATTATTACAAATAATAAGCCATTATTATAAATGGCTACTATATTTGCCAATATATAGGACAACTTACATAAAATAAATTCCTAGAAACAAGCTCCCAAGACTGAATAATAAAGAAACAGAATGTATTTGAATATGCCTGTGTAATATATATATTAAGGGTATTGAATGGCATTCAGAAATCTCTCAATAGAAAAAACTCAGTGCCAGAGGACTTAACTGTGAATTATACCAAACACTTAAGGATGAGTTAACACCAATCTTTAAAAAAAAAAAAAACCTAAAGAAGAAGAAACACTTCCCAACTTGTTTTATGGAGTCAGCATTATCCTGATACCAAATCCAGACAAAAACACCACAAGAAAGAAAACCACAGGCCAGTAACTCTGATGGTTATAAATGCAAAAATTCTTCAGAAAATGCTAGCAAGCTGAATTCAAAAGCACCTTGAAAGAATTATTTATCATGTCCAAGTAAGATTTATCTCTGGGATGCAAGACTGTTTTAACACACAAAAATCTATTCACGCGATATACCATTGCTATGGTATGAAACTTCGTATGTTAAAACCTAATCACCAGCGTGATGATATTAGCATGTAGGGGCTTTGGGAGGTGATTAGAAGAGGGTGGAGGAATCCTAATGAAAAAGGCCTTAGGGAGTTACCTTGTGTTTCTACCTTGTGAGGATTCAGGTAGAAGGTGTCATCTTTGAACTAGAAAGCCCTCACCAATACAAAGTGTGCTGTGCCCTTAACCTTGGAGTTCTTATCCTTTAAAATTGGGAGAAATAAATTCTGTTAATTAGCCATCCAATTTACAGCATTTTGTTATAACAACCTGAATGGATTAAGAAAACTGCACCAATAATGAAATCACATGCACGATCATCTCAATAGATGAAGAAAAGGTGTTTGACAAATTAAACTATGACTCATATCACAAACACCAAAAATAGCAGATGCTGGCATGGATGCTGAGAGAAAAGAAGGAACTCTTATACACTGTTGGTAGGACTGCCAACTAGTACAACCTCTGCAGAAAATTGTACGGAGATACCTCAGAGAAACTTAAAAGTAGACTTACCATTTGATCCATCAATCTCACTGCTGGGTATATTCCCAAAGGAAAAAGGTCATTTTACTAAAAAGACATCTGACCTCATATATTTATAGCTGCAAAATTCATAATCACAAACACATAGAAACAACCCAAGTGCCCACCGATACATGAATGGGTTAACAAAACGTGGCATGTGTTTACTATGGAGTAGTACTCAGCCATAAAACATGGCAATCTAGTATCTTTTGTGACAAGCTGGGTGGAACTAGAAATAATTTTTCTAAGTGAAACATCACAAGGATGAAGAAACAAACGTGTATCCAACAGCAAGTTGGAACTTATCAACCAACACTTCAGTACATGTGTGGAAGAAAATCTCAATGAAAGTCAAGCTGAGGCCAGAGGGAGTAGGGGATGGGCAAATTCACACTTGTTGGGTACAGTACACACTATTTGGGTGAAGGTGAAATAGTCCTTATAACTTTGACTCAAGATGTCCAAAAAACAAAGTGTGTAAACAAAACATTTGTACCCCATGATATTCTAAAATTAAAAATTAAAGAATTGAAATCAAAATCATAAGGAGATATTAGCACTCCAGTGTTCATTGTCTTGCTATTCATAATTACAAGATGTGGAAACAAAGTAGGAGCCCATTAAGGGGTGCATGAGTGTGATGTTATTCAGCCTTTCAGAAGAAGGAAATCCTGCCATGTGCAAGGACATGGATGATCCTGGGGACATCACTCTGAGGGAAATAAACCAGTGAAAGGAAGGCTAACAGTGTACTGTGTGATTCCACTTACCTGAAGTGTCTAAAAAAGTGAAACTCACAGGACCAGAGGGTAAAAGGGTGGTTACCAGGGGATTGGGTGGAGGAAATGGGGAAGTTGCTAATCAAAGAGCAGAAAGTCTCAATTATGCACGAAGATTAAGTTTTAGAGATCTGTGATACCACATTGTGTTATATTAACTATGTTATATTTAATATATTATACATATATATTATATGTGTTATATAGTATATATGTTATATACAATAATATATATAATTATATTAACTATAACATTGTAATGTACTCTTAAAATTTTGTTAAGGACATAGGTCTCATGTTAGGTGTTCTGACCATACTGAAATATCTTGCTTAATGTATAGCAGGCAAATATGTACAAGATCTGTCCTTGTTTCCAATTTAATATTTTCTTCCATGAAGCTAAGCATGAATAATTTACCTTTTGTCCCCTTGAAGCATAGGGATTTTAAGAGATTTTAAGTAAATGGTGTGGTTCACTTTATATACTAGTTTTTTCCTCCACACTTTTGCTACATGACAATGTGTGTGTGTGCATGTGCATAAAAGCAATGAATACTGTTTTTCGTTGTCACCATTGTTTTGTTTTTATGTCTCACACGTGTATTTTATAATACACAATTTTTTTTAGATCTATATTTTAGATCACAGTCTCATTTTTGCACCTGTTAAGTATTTACTTAATAAATGTTTTTAAAGAAATTTTATATTCAGCCAGCAGCTCTCAATAGCAATATCTGTCTTGTGTTCTCCTTTTTCTTCTTTCTAGACATGTGGTCTTTTCTAGTTATGGCAAAGAGAATAAAAAATTTTGATAACTTCAAATCTTTATAGAAACATTGGGTATTTTTACTGTTTTGAAATCTTCATGAGGACAGGCACACTTTCTGGAAGGTTTACTCCATGTCATAATTATGTACATCAGTCAATTGAGGAATATAATGTTCATTTATTATGTTATTCAAAAATTACAGAGCTATAAAGGGCTTTAGAACTGTATACAGTGGGTGGTGTAGCCACTCTTTTTAAGAGAGAGAAATGAAGGTCCAGATAGGACCTGTCGAATCCTAAAGTCGGCTGGTGGGAAAGCATAAGCTTAGACCTTGCCTCTTTGTATTTTCATACTTAGAAAGATCTCATCAAGTTTCTCATTTAATGCAATCATTCAGAGCTATTAAATAAAAATGAAAACAAGATTGGAACACATTTTAGTAAACTTTTTCTTTGCTCGTACAAAAGGTTTTTATTGGCGAGGGAGGGATGCTGCAGAGCAGCACCAAGGAGGAGAGAAAAGGAGGGGGGGGGGAAGAGAGAGAGAGAGAGGAAAGGGAGAGGGGAGAGAGGAGAGACCAAGAGAGAGACGAGGGGAGAGAGCTAGTAAACTCTTTTCAATGAAAAAAACTGATAATAATGCCAGGTAATTTTACACAATTCTAATTTATATTTGCAATGAATTATTTTCATAATGGAATATGCCTTCCCTTTAACTACCAGGAAAATGCGGCCCCAGTGGCTGCGTATGCCACACTCCACAGACGCTATAGATTCTTTCCATTAAGAAATGCCTGAGGGGAAGAAGATAATGTAAACACAATCCCAGGGCCAGCAGTGTCCCCTGAGAAGGTCAGGGGCTCCTGTGGAGGAGCCAGTTTGGAGCCCATGTGCAATCTTCATCCAGGGTGTTTAATTTATCTTTCTCTCAAGAATTTATTTCTCAGACTTCTTTGGAATCTAGATAACTTAGCTGAATGGGACTTGGTATTACTATATGACAATCTTCCTTTTGGATTCCGAAGGTCAATTTTTTATCCTCAAAGAAATTGTTGGTTTTTCATTCAGCACATGTTTATTTAATACATATTCAATAATTTTAAGTGCTTTCTCTGTGCCTGGATTTCTAAAAGATTCTAGTCTACTCCTGGGATTTAGATAGTGAGTATAACATGCAAATTGTACAATGTGTTAGATAAATGCCAAAGAATCATCAAAAGAGCAGAAGGGGTTAAGAGGATTCTGAGGTCTGGATGTGGGCAGGGCGTCCCCTCTTGACCAATGTGTGAGGGCTGCCTAGGCATTATCTGGTCTATTCCCGACAGCCACCCTGCACACATCAGAGCAGAGACACAGGGAGGTTAGTGATGATGTCACACAACTAGGAAGGGCGGAACCAGAATTAAAATCTAATCCTTGTGGCTCCAAGACCCAGGGTCTCCGTAGAGAGGATTCAGTTTGGAGAAAGCAAGTATGTAAACAGACTGTGGAATCATGGGATAGGACATACTGTGTAAGGCACATCTGTAGGACAGGAGTTTGCAAACTTCTGGTTTTGTAAATAAAAATTTTTATGGGGACCTAGTTGTATTAGTTTTCTGTTACTGCTATGACAAAGTTCAACAAACGTGGTGGCTTATAACAGTACACATTTGTTTTTTTTCCAGTTGTAGAGATGTCCAAAATCAGTTTCACTGTGACAAAGTCAAGTGTTGCCAGGGCTCTGCTCCTTCTGGAGGCTATAGGGGAGATTCCTTTTCTTTACTTTTTCCAGCTTCTGGGGCAGCAACCCTTGGATTCCTTGGCATGTGCCCTTCCTTTATCTTCAACACTGGCAACAGAGCATCTTGCTCTGGCTATCACATTGCCTGCTCTGTCTGGTCAAGTATCCCTCTGCCTTGATTATAGGGACACTTGTGACTACTTTTAGGGCCCAGCCAGATAATCTAAGGTCCTCGATTTAATCATACCTGCAAACTTCCTTTGGTCATATAAGGTAACAATCCCAGGCTCCAGGCAGTAGAACCTAGAGAGGTGTCTTTGGGATCTGCTCTTCACCCCACACACCAGACACACTCACTGATTTGCCTGTCACATTTTGCTGCTTTCTTGCTCCAGTGGCAGAGTTGAGTGCTTGCCACAGAAAGCTCATGGCCATAAAATCTATAACATTTATGTGTGGAGCTTCACTGAAAATAGTAGCAGTCCCTTGTTCTAAAGTAGCAGCACCTGTCTTGAAGAAAGACGAGTTCCATCGTCAGTAACTACTGTTACCTGGGAGGGAAATGGATTAAGTCAAAATTAAATCATGTCAAAGTTAAGTTTAAATTCTGTATGTCTGGCTATTCCTGGGTGGCATAATTGTGCTTTCTTTAATCACCACGGAGGTTTTCTGCTGCTGCTTCACATCACTGACGTTTTTATTCTCATTTACTGGGAAAAAACAATATGCCTGTAAGATTAAAAGGAAGACACTGGTATCAGTGAAGTACCAAGTTTAAGCTGAATTGAGGGTATGTGCCAACACAGTTTCCAAATGATATTTGTCAAACAATGAACTAACTACTTAAGTGAAGCTCATGCTTACACAGAATTCATTTGCCTTTTCTTCTTCTTTTTTTGGGTCTTAAATAGCATACTTTAGACCCACTTCATGTCAATCCTGTTATTGTACAAATGGAAATTTAAATTTCAGGTTTATGTAATGTTTACACTTCAAATAGTACCATTACTGCTAAAGAAATACATCAACCATCTGGGAATACAGTATTGTTTTGTAAACTATAGTTTTCATAGTATTGCAACAATGCTGTTAGTAGACACATAATTACAGCTAACCCTCAAATTTCCAGTACTGGAAAAAACATGAAGCTTTTTTGATAAAAGAAAATGGCTCTGTATAGAATTCTAAGAATTTTAAAAATCATTGACTGGAAAGCCTAAAGTAGAGGGAAAATAAAATTTGAATCTTTTGTTGAGCACCCTGTCTATGCATTAACCACTATGGGTCTGGGATTTTGTACTTTCTTCCTTTTTAGCTAATGATACTTTAGGGGTAGTAATAGCCAATACTTACTTAGAGCATTCTGTGGGCCAGGCATTGAGGCACATGTTTAATGTACACTGAAGCATTTAATCTTTTCAAGTGGAGCTACTGATGCCCACTCTACAGAGAGAAAGTTGAGGGACAAAGGCACAAGTAGCTCAAGCAACATCACCCAACTAAATAATACATGAGTAGGGATTTAAGCCCAAGAATATAATAGCTATGCCTTTAGCCACTGCACTAGGCTGTGTCTCCCATGTGCGTTTATGCCAAGGGGCTCCTGAGTTCTGAGATATAAACAAAACACTAAGCAAGATAGTGAGAGCTGGGCCAGGGAAATTTTCTTCTAGAAGTCCCTGCAGTTCTAAGAAAGGGTTACCTGTGATTACCAACATACCCGTAATTCATTTCAGAAACGTGTTAATTTTAGGCTTTTGTTCAGCAGCTTTCAGCCTCGGCTACATATTCGAATCTCCTGGGGAGCTATAAAAATACCAATGCCTGGCTCCACGTCAGGCCAACTGAGTCACACTCTGGGGATGAAGCCCCAGGTGCAGATATTTGATGTAAGTTCTCTGAGTGACACAAGCTTGCAGCCAGGGTTGAGAACCCACCATGGGCTCTACCATGCTTCACAAACATAGTTCTAAGGCTACAAATGATTCAGTCCATTAGGTACTGGAGATGAGAAGACTTTCAATTACCCAGTCATTAGGCAAGACTGGGAAACTAGGTACACTTGAATGAATGCTTATATGTTTTGGATTCAACATGAAATCTCTGAATGCTTTTTGATACTTTTAGCATTTTCCAGAGCCAGCAATCAGAGACTTTTAACATAGCTTCAACATCAGTGAATATGCTCCATGGAAAGAGATGGGAGGAATTTCTTTCTGGTGTAGATTCCAAATCTTGCAATGCTGGCCAACTTAGAAGTAAAGGGAATATGTGTGTGGCTACTTCTCTGGATTTTCCTATGTTTCTATGCACCAGACTGTTGCTACTCAATGTGCTGCATGATCTGTTTCCTTTTATTTAAGAGAGGAAAGTCTTTCAATTCACAAGAAAAGTACAAGGATTTGGGCAAACATTCCCACCATTCTGATTATAGGTATGACACTAAACAGATCAACAGATTCTATTTCACTTCAAGCTGTTCTAACATCTAGGGCTGCCATAAACTTGAGCATTTTTTTTTTTTTGTTTCAGTGATGGAACAAGCCTGAAGTAGTCCAGTTGTGGAGGACGTATGTTAAAGCTGTTAGGGCTCATTAGCATGGTATAGCAGGCGTGTCGGGTATGGGTGATGTGGAGATCTCCCTCTAGTCCATACACACAGAGTGAAAGTTCAGCTGGATAAATCTTCCAGTTTATTAATAGCAATGAAAGAAACTATTGCATATGAATGTGTAAAAAAGCACAACCAGTTTTTTTTCCTGAATTCAGTGTTATTGTGTTTATGAATTCTAGGAGAAAGAAACACTGGGAGGTGACATATGATGACAAACAGTATTACTTTCTTTCAGTGTTTCTAATCATGCATCATAGAGCCTTGTTGTGTCTGACTGGCAGGCTGGCCATCTGCGTAAATTCCAGAGGTGTTCCCTGCCTTTGTCCTTGGAGATGCCCTAGAGTGGGTAGTTTCATTTGACAGCATCCTGGACTTTTGAGGGAACTAAGAGAAAGAGTTGACAGGATGATCTAATAGATCTTTTGTTTCCTACTTCTTTTATTGGGTGGAAATAGTAAGCTTGCATTCAGAAATAGACCCTGTCCTCTAGTGGGTGAGCGAAAGATCCCCATGTTTGTGCATACTTACTCTAAATATCCTTTCATGCATGGATTCCCATCATTGTGAACTGGTCAAAAAAAGCTAAAGAACAACAGAAATGCTTGGAGTCTGGCCAGAACTTAAATGTGACCATAATAAGTCCCGAAGATAAAACCATTGGACACTGTAGGATTTTTTTCTTTGAGTAAGAAGCTGGGTTTCTGCCTAAATGATTTTCTTCCAGACTTTCCTCATCTCTTAATGCTTTTTTACCTGACTTTCTTTGGAGTGGATCTGGCAATCTCCTCTTTCATGCTTATTAGACTTTGGGATTTTCTAGAATGGCAGGGTCATTACTATAATTGGGACAACATTTATTCTAAATCGGGGTGGGGATGACACATCAGGATCATGTCCTGACATTGTGATGAGGGCAATTAAATGCTGCATGACTTTTTGTCATTGTTGTTGTTATTATTACTCTAGTTCTAGGATGAAAGTAAAATGGTATCTCACGAAGTTTTCTACAATGGGTGGATATATGTAAGGTCACGGGAGAAGACTATTGAGATGCGTGGCCGAGCTGTGGCCACACTGCGGGTGCATAAGGAAGGTCAGTCCAACAGGCTGCATGCTGGTGTTCAGCATGAGGCCAGCAGGCATGGCTCTGGCTTGCTTTTGTAGTACATGTTCTCCATTTCCACGCTTCTTGCAGCAGGGTTACAGCAGCCTCTAACTGCTTTTTGACTGCTGCCCAGTGTCTTCATCTCCTCTTCACCTTTGGTGAGATCATTCTTTCCATCTAAAATACTAGCCCTCTTTCTCTGCTAATTTGTGCTTCTGTGTGACAGTGAACATGATCTCCAAATCCACCATTTTTAAGTGTCATTCACGTCTGATCGCTTCTTTATATTTCTTGGAATTTACAGTGTAAGATCTTGATATAGCAGCTTAGAGATAATAGGTCATTTTGTGCATGTTTCTTCACAACCAGATTTCAGTCTCCTTAAAGGAGGTCCTGTGATTTCCAATTTCTGTAACTTCTCCGCAGTATACAGTGAATGCAACCAAATTTAGGGTGACAAAATAATTGCTTGGTGAATGAGTCAGATAAGCTGAGTAGAACTTTTAATATTTTATGGACAATGATAGCAATGAATTTATACTACTGTATATATAATATATAAAATGATAGCAATGAATTTATACTATCTGTATAAATAAAATATGCATTATATTATGCATATCTAGATCTAAATAAACATATATGCTCATATAATGTCCATTGCTGACAGTCTAAAATCTTAAAAAAAATTCTGAAGAAAATCATATTTCACAATTGCTTGGCCTGGAAGACTTCTGAATACATTTATTAAAACAATGTATAACCTTGAATGAGAACCCAAGAAAGTCATTTATCCCAGAAATTGTTACTAGAAAAGAAGAAAGAAAAATGTTAGGCATAAGTTTCTAAAACTATTTCCAAGGCCTTACTAATGTGATCATTTCTGGGCTCTTAAAAAGTGATCAAATAACTATAAACTTTAATTTTACTAAGTTAATTTTGAAAGCTGTTACTAATGAAAAATTGGGATTGAAGAAAGTTTTTTTTCTAAAATTCAAGTTTGAGGCAGATTTTAAAAATTATCCCCTATCAAAGACCCAGTTTCATCCTTCTGAATATTCAGTCATTGTTAAGGCCTAAAATGGCACATTTGGAAAATGAGAAGCATTTCCCGACAAAGCAGCAGAATTTTAAGGACTGATAGAAAAACTACATTACAATTCCACCTAAATTGATTCAATTACCTCAGAATATTAGCACATCTTTCAAAACACTACTCTTGCTTTCTGGAAGTAGCTATGGTGAATTTAGTACCAATATCAGTAGCTTCTGACTAGGATTCTATGTAACTTCCTTAGAGGAACTGAAATTGTTCTTAAAAACAATGATAGACTCTCACTGGATTAAAGATTTAAACTTAAGGCATGAAAATATAAAAATACTAGAAGAGAGTGCAGGGAAAACCCTTGAAGAAATCGGTCTGGGTGAGTATTTTATGAGAAAGACCCCCCGGGCAATTGAAGCAGCTTCAAAAATACACTACTGGGACCTGATCAAACTAAAAAGCTTCTGCACAGCCAAGAATACACAGCCCTCAGAATGGGAGAAGATATTTGCAGGTTATGTCTCTGACAAAGGTTTAATAACCAGAATCCACAGAGAACTCAAACGTATAAGCAAGAAAAGAACAAGTGATCCCATCGCAGGCTGGGCAAGGGACTTGAAGAGAAACTTCTCTGAAGAAGACAGGCGCATGGCCTACAGACATATGAAAAAAATGCTCATCATCTTTAATCATCAGAGAAATGCACATCAAAACTACTTTGAGATATCATCTAACTCCAGTAAGATTAGCCCATATCACAAAATCCCAAGACCAGAGATGTTGGCGCGGATGTGGAGAAAAGGGAACACTTCTACACTGCTGGTGGGAATGCAAATTAATACATTCCTTTTGGAAAGATGTTTGGAGAACACTTAGAGATCTAAAAATAGATCTGCCATTCTATGCCCAGAAGACCAAAAATCACATTATAACAAAGATATTTGTACCAGAATGTTTATTGAAGCCCAATTCATAATTGCTAAGTCATGAAAAAAGCCCAACTGCCCATCAATCCATGAATGGATTAATAAATTGTGGTATATGTACACCATGGAATATTATGCAGCCTTAAAGAAAGATGGAGACTTTACCTCTTTCATGTTTACATGGATGGAGCTGGAACATATTCTTCCTAGTAAAGTATCTCAAGAATGGAGGAAAAAGTATCCAATGTACTCAGCCCTAGTATGAAACTAATTTATGGCTTTCACATGAAAGCTATAACCCAGTTATAACCTAGAAATCGGGGAAGGGGAAGAGGGAGGGGAGGGAGGGGGGAAGATGGGCGGAGAGAGGGCGATTGGTTGGATTACACCTGCTGTGCATCTTAGAAGGGTACATGTGAAACTTAGTAAATGTAGAATATAAATGTCTTAACACAATAACTAAGAAAAATCAAGGAAGGCTATGTTAACCAGGTGTGATGAAAATGTGTCAAACGGTCTATAAAACCAGTGTATGGTGCCCCATGATCGGATTAATGTACACAGCTATGATTTAATAAAAAAAAAAAAGGCAATATACAACTTAACTCTATTGTGCCTGTGTTATAATTAAAGTAAATGTTTCATGTGATATCACCACTCAGAAATATGCATTTCTGCAAATTTTGTGTCTATTCTCATTTCAATGTATTGCAAGGATCAAGGGGTGATTATTTTAAAATAGTATGCTTTGAGGGGAAAGAATTGTTTATTGTGGAACTAATGAGCTCATTCATTTTTGATATTTAACCCAGAGAAGAAACTAAGAACTATAGTATATCATATTAGTATATGTGTTTATGTAATTTGTGTTGGATGCTTGAAAGCTATATTTATACATGCAAATAGAGCCGTGATTATGCAAATGAATCTGACTTCACCATGAAAATATTTACTTGTGTATAGAAATGAGATTTCCTACTTATAAGCTGCACTGCTAGATGCTTTATATTTTAAGTCATAGTTTAAAAAGTTATTCTCTACATCAGACTTCTAATTATGCTAAATGAAAAGAAGATTACAGTCTAGAAAATATGCCTAAAAAGAATATCCAATTCTGCCATTTTCAAAATAATAAAATAATGTAGCATATTACAAAATGAGTTCAACTAGAAAATAAGACATTCATACTATTAAGAAATACTCACTTCTTGGGGGGCAGGACACAATTCCAACAGGGAATTTACCTAACTGCAATCAGTGTAACCTAATTCTTTGTACTCCCTCAATGAATCCCAAACAATAAAAAATAATGAAATACAGATTTAAAAAAAAGAGAAATACTATTTTCACTCTGGGAAAGAAAATATAACTGGCTGGAGTAAAACAAGGATATCAAAACTGTAATTCTCTTTATTCTTCTTATTTTCTACCAGTTTGAGGGTGACATCAAGTACTACAAAACATTCCAAAAGGTGGCCTCCTAAAAATGATAGGCATGAGTGGTGTTACTACTCTGAGAGGTGATCTATAATGGTGTAAGGTTGTTAAGCTCATTTACATGATTCTCCTGGTGACTAGTATTGAGGAAGATTTTCACTTTTACATAATTAACCTCCAACAATGAAGTGATTCTAGATGGACTTTGTTTTTTTCAGTTGACTCAGTAACATCTTTTAATGATTCCCTGTGGTTTAGAAAGAACTCGTGTTCACTGATGAGACCTTTACATTCAAGACTTAATTGGCATTTGCCAGAGTTCTAGAGCTCTCACAACTTCAGGGTAGCCTCCTCCTTGCTGTTTTGTTTCTACGCTGACATTCCATTGGATAGAGAGAGAAAGACAGATCCGACTGTGGGTGGGAAGCATGATGTGGCAGGGAGAGCTTTGACCTGGGTGCTGTGCGTTCTGAAGAATGATTTCTATCCCTCTACTTACAAGCTGCTCGTTTGAACTCCTTGGACTTCAATTTTGTAAAGAGAAGACATTCTTTCTTTACCTTAGCTAAATTGGTTCTTTCAGGGTCAGCTACTCAACGTTCTGTAACAGAAAGGGCTCACAAATTTACTCGATGGGCATGTGATAAGAATAACTCTTGTTGTTCTTAATTTACCATAGCCAATTTGCTCTTCCTTACTAACAACTGCTTTATGAGTGGTCAAGGGAACCGGAAACTAATAGAATCATGGTGCCTCTGGTTTATATAATACTTTTGGATATATTACCCTTCTTTGAGGAAGAGCTTTGGAGTTCATATTTTCTTCCCCGTCCCCTCTCCTCCTCGTGTATATAGAAAAGGAAAGTCTACACAGCAGTGTCCTGTGATCTGCACAGTGTCCTCTGAGTTCTGGTGCTCTGTGCTAAGTAGGGGCCATCTTGTCTGCTCCCAGGACCAACCAGGACTAGCCCTGTTGGCTGTGGGGTGAGCATGCTGCTGGCCCCCTTATGGGAGTCCGTGATCCCACATGCTCCCAGTTATGGTAACTTTTTTCCATATTGTGCATTTTTCAGTCTCCCTAGAGGCCTCTTGTTTACATCCTCTGTGCTTTGTGCCTGGGTACATGGAAACTTATATAACCACTGACTGTACCACTTATTCTATGGAGGTCATAAAGGGCCCTCGAAATTATCTGCCTAGTCATCGCTACTGACCACACCTGGAAGTGATTACTTGAAATCTCTCTAAAAGCCCCAACTATGCCCCTCAATAATGTTGAGCTTTGCCCAGTGGCAATATTGTAGCCAATGAGGTTTATCCAAGGCGTGATTATTGTTAATTGAAAACTTTTCCCAATACCCCGCCATGACGACTTGAAATATAGTTGGTATTGGCAATTGTTGATAGTCTACGGAGACTGAATTTAACAAAATATATCATTGGGTTTTTCTATCACTGAGCTAATGTTTCCTTTGCATTTTTCCTTCTGTCTACTCACTGCCTTTCCACACCAAAAGGCAGAAAGTGAAAACATGTCTAACTCCTCTCCCTTTTATCTATTCGATTTTCCACATTTTCTTCCTAATTAGATATCTTTTCTGCATTTTGACAATCACTGGCCACATACATGATACTTTCAAACTTAATCTCAAGTCTGAAAAAACAGTCTGTGTACGGAGTGTGATGAGCTATACCTACTACTTTGAGGATAACAATGTAAACTTATTTTATTTATTTATTTAGAGACAGATTCTCACTTTGTCACCCTAGATAGAGTGCCATGGTGTCACGGCTCACGGCAACCTCAAACTCTTGGGCTCAAGCAATCCTCTTGCCTCAGCCTCCCAAGTAGCTGGGACTACAGGTGCCCACCACAATGCCTAGCTATTTTTAGAGATAGGCTCTTCCTCTTGTTCAAGCTGGTCTTGAATTTATGAGCTCAGGCATTCCACCCTTCTTGGCCTCCCAGAGTGCTAGAGTACAGGTGTGAGCCACAGCACCTGGCCTGTAAATTTATTTCAAAAAGAAAAAGATGAAGAATTGAAAGGAAAAGAAGGGGAAGTAGGAGGGGAAATAAAAAGTATAAATAAAAAATAAAAAATGAAACAAAAACTAAAAACTAAAAATAAATAAATAAATAAAATAAATAAAAATAAATAAAATAAAAAAATATAAAGTAGGAGGGGAAATTAAAAAGAATATTGAAGTTTTGAAGTCAGGACAACTGCCTGCTATCCCAAGGAAGCAGTGAAGTAGGAAGTGAACATACAGTTCAAATGTTGATGCTGTTTATATTTAGCCATCTCAGAGAATGAATTTCCCCTTGTGATATTCGGGCAGTGAATAATAGCCATTTGAAGAAATGCATAATTAGCATGAATCAACATTTAAATATGCACATGCTTATTAATTGATTTAGCTGTCTTCTTCATATTCACTAATTCTCTTCT
Source organism: Nycticebus coucang (assembly GCF_027406575.1). Taxonomy (NCBI): domain Eukaryota; kingdom Metazoa; phylum Chordata; class Mammalia; order Primates; family Lorisidae; genus Nycticebus; species Nycticebus coucang. The sequence continues at coordinate 16,976,424 of NC_069795.1, forward strand.
TCATGGTAAAATTTTACTTCTTTAGACTATAATAATAGCTTTAGAATATAATAATAGCAGCAACAACATGCCTCTTTGGAACAATATTATGGTAGACTGCATTTCCTATACACTCACATAGGATTTTGTCTCTTCTGATAAAGATGTGGAGTTTACTTTCGATCCTCTTGAATTTTGGTGGAACCTGTGACTGCCTTGTGAAAGAACACAGAGGATGTGACACTGTGTGCCCACTCTCTCTCTGTTTCTTTGTCTCTCTTTCTCTCTTCTTCTCCCTTACCTATCTTACTTTCTCTTTCTTTCTCAGAACATCTGTTTCTGAAACCCGGCTACCATTTTGTGAGGAAACACAACAGTCACATTTCAGCTTTCTGCTTGGCGGCACCAGACAAAATCTCAACAGAGAGCAATGATCAATTGTCAAAAAAGTGAGTAAGCAAAACTTCTGACGATTCTTAACTTCAGCTTTGAAGTGACCCCAACTCATTCTGAGCGTAGCAGAGAAAAGATATTTTCTTTAATCACTGCCCAGAAAAAACATAGTTAGAGAATTACCCTTCTTACACTTGGCCATATTAATGGGAGGGATGAGATGAGAATCATCACAACACCTCAACCTCAATATGTATGTATTAAATGTACATGCTAGTAATTGTTTATAACCTCAGAGAAGAATGGAGTTGTGACATATCCTTAACTTTCTGTGATAGAATTTCTTAAATTTGGATACTACTTAAGATGAAATTAACCTTTGAATTTATTCACCCATGGTTTATAAATGAACTCGAGGCCTAAAGATTTGGAGGACCTGAATAAAGTGTATTCAGCTGAATAGAGACACAGTCAAGACCACAACTGCTTATCTTTGTTCTGTGCTGTGACCTTTGGAAGCTTCATGGCTATGCTTTCTGGCTAGCCTCAATAATTCTTAGTTGAACCCTGAAATACCTAAATACACTACCTTTCCCACTACTACCACTTTCCTACCACTCCTATCTACTGATGAAAAGGCACACTGTCTTCTCACACCAAGTGAAATAGTATGAAAAGAGCTAAGAAAGAAACATTTCAAAACAAGTACAGCAAAAGCTTTTACACTGGATAAGTTTTGCCTCTTTAACATTTCCATTTATTTTTAGGATTTTTATACATGTATATTTAGGGACATCTTTTTGTTTTTGCAGTTGTTGTTGGAAAATAACATCTACTGGCATTTTCCTGCAGTTTAAGTAGAGAATGTTGACCTCCTTCTGGAATTACTCAAAACTGTTAATGTGGATTAAAACAAAACAAAACAACAACAACAACAAAAACAACAACAAAAAGAACAGTAGGGGAGGAAGTTAGAGTAGAAGGTCAGAAAATAGGGCCTTTAGGTTATAAAGTTGTATTAGTTCATTCAAAGTCGACTGTGAACTAGTAAAACATAAAGCAATTTTATAATTAACCCAATATGAGGGAAACACAACATGAAAAGTTCATTTTTTACTTTTTTCTCTTAAGCAAGTCCACTTGCATAAATAGGACAACCAACCATGTGTGTAAGGATGTTTTCAGCAAAGAATATCAGGCTCTCAAATCACCACTAACATTTTGGGGGTTGTATTATCTTAGCAGGCCAGTGCCCTCTGTTTGATTCCAGAGGATTTTATTCTGATACTATGATTACCCTCTCGTTCCCATAGCTGTTCATACCTCTTTGATGAAACTGATCACTGGTCACTTATGCTGATTATGTATCTTTTTTATGAAATGATTGACAACTAATAAAAAAAGTCTATGCGTTTCTCTTCTTTCCCTAAGTAATTCATCTGATCTTACAATTTTAATTAAATGCTACCTAAAAGTTAATGACTCCAAAATGTATATTTAAGTTCTAACTATTCCCTTGAGCAGAAATCAGAATATCTAATTTATTGCATGTTGGTTATTTATTAGAATGTTAGAATCATTCTGTTCCAAACTGAACATTATAGTAAATGGACAAATGATACTTGTAATGATATGTAGACATACTAATGTCAATTATTAGAAGAAAACTGATGTTCCTTGTTTCTATTCATAAAACAATCTAAATGTTGGTCTGATATATTACTTTCATAATAATACAAAAAAATTGATAAGAATTATTATCCAATACAGTTATACATCACAGATCAGAGATTCTTTTCTTCTGTTTCCTGTTTCCCCCTCACTATTTAAACCAGGGTTTATTATTAATTCCCAGGAGGCACATATAAAAACTAAATCTATCTTCCTTTTTTTTATTTTTTATTTTATTTATTTATTTATTTATTTATTTATTGTTTAAATCATAGCTGTGTACATTTGTGCAATCAAGGGGTACAATGTGCTGGTTTCACATACAATCTGAAATATTCTCATCAAACTGTTCAACGTAGCCTTCATGGCATTTTCTTAGTTATTGTATGTAGACATTTGTATTCTGCATTTAGTAGGTTTCGCCTGTACCCATTCTAAGATGCATTGTAGGTGTGGCCCCACCCATTACCCTCCCTCCATTCTAACCTCCCCCCTCCCTTCCCCTCTCTTGGCCCTTTCCCCATATTCTTGAGCTATAGTTGGGTTATAGGCTTCATATGAAACCTATAAATTAGCTTCATAGTAGGGCTGAGTACATTGGATACTTTTTCTTCCATTCTTGAGATACTTTGCTAAGAAGAATATGTTCCAGTTCCATCCATGTAAACATGAAAGAGGTGAAGTCTCCATCTTTCTTTAAGGCTGCATAATATTCCATGGTATATATGTACCACAATTTGCTAGTCCATTCGTGGGTCAATGGGCACTTGGGCTTCTTCCATGACTTAGCAATTATGAATTGGGCTGCAATAAACATTCTGGTACAGATGTCTTTGTTATATTGTGATTTTTTGGTCTTCTGGGTATATATCTAGTAAAGGAATTACAGGATCGAATGGCAGGTCTATTTTTAGATCTTTAAGTATTGTCCAAACATCCTTCCAAAAGGAATGTATTAGTGTACATTCCCACCAGCAGTGTAGAAGTGTGCCCTTTTCTCCACATCCATGCCAACATCTCTGGTTTTGGGATTTTGTTATGTGGGCTACTCTTACTGGGGTTAGGTGATATCTCAAAGTAGTTTTGATTTGCATTTCTCTGATTAAGGATGATGAGCTATGAACTGAATGGATTTCCCTGCTGCAAAATATACTAGAATCATTTGTCCCCAGATACCACAAGTTGGTGGAATTTCTAATTTGAAAAAATTATTTTCATCTACTAGCCTCTGAAATACCAACTTCATCTGCAAACATGTTCTGTCTTCTGTTTTGCAAATGGGCTTCATTTCAAAACCGGATTTAGAAATTTAATGTCAAGACCTTTAGAATGGGATACATCTCCTTAAGAAAACTTAAATTATAAGAAGTAAAAGGCAGAGAAAACATAAACAAGAACGGACTTGAAAAAAGCAAACGTGCTAAAGAGAAGTGATGGGTGCTTTATCAGCATCATTTATACTCCACCTGAGGGACAAAAGTGGTCATACTGCATATAGCAGATGAATTTTACCCTAGGGCCACCTAGGAGCTGATCATTTTTCATAGCAACAGTAATAATATACGTATTATTATCAACGATTAAAATATCATATCTGATAACAGTAATAAATGGACAGTAAGAAACGAATAGAAATAAATGTCCATTTTACAGATGAGTAGCTATATTTCTCCACTCCTTCCTTCTTTCTCCCATTTTTAGAATGACCCCCACAACATTTTGTTCAGCTTAACGAGTATTTATCAGATGCTTACAATATAACACAATCCTAGATGACACAATTAATTTTCTCTTAAGTTGGGGGGACAAAGTAATAATGAATGAAATAAATGTAGAGAGAGAAAGGAAAGAGAAGCAAAGGAAGGGAATCCTCAAGTAATCCGCATGATAAATCACCCCATGCAAGGTGGACCTTCATCTCCTGGAAGGAGGGATAAGGGACCCGGCTAGTTTGGTTTGGAGGTTTGATTCAGCTGACATGTGAGCAATAATGATTGAGAACTTACTAACTGAATTGTGACTAACTCTTAAAAAGTAATTAAAAATGATAACTCCTTTCTCCATTGCCTACATTTGTTAGCATAAAAATGAATTTTTAGCAATCACAATAATAATATACATATTATTATTGTCAACAATTAAAATATCAGATGTGATATTTTATGCAATGATAGTTGTCTCTTGCCCTCCATGAGTGATCTTCACTCTAGCGGTGTCCCCCAGGCAAACTGCACTTGTGGCAATGTTCTAGCTCCAAAGCTTTGCCTTCGCTTACTCTACTAAGGGATTCTCCTTCAGAATTATGATGAGCTTACCAGCCTTGAAGTCATTTCCTTACTATACTATAATTGCCATTTAATGTAATTCCTTCATCCCTTTTTAAAGAATTTTAATAACGAAGCCTTATTTTCTCTTCTTTCCTTCTGGCCAAATTTTCTTGCCATTGCTTTCAGCTTTATTGACCTTAGAAAATCCTTAAAATTCTATGATAGAGAACTAGAGGAAATGAGGCAAGAAAATGAGAATACACCACTGGAAACTAGTCCAAAATTAATGTTTACGTCATTTCTCTTATGTTATTGTCTGGGTTTATAGCTTCATCCAGGGCATGTGGGATGAAGTGGGCTGTGACTGACTGGAATGGAGCTGGGAAAGTTGGTAATCTCTTCTCTCTCTCTACAAAAGGTGAAAGGCAGCTCTCTGAGGGAGTCGGAATGCAATGGGGGCAAAAGGTGTATTTTCTGGACACTCAGGGGCTAGTGTGGCTTCGGGAGGGCATCCCTGGTCCTCTTCTTACATCAGTGCATGCACACAGCTGGCTGTGGATGACAAAGGCAGCGGGAGGAGAGGGACTGCCTGAGCAAGGGCAGGAAGAAGCGAGGGCTCAGGAATATGCATTATTACCAAATCTGATGGAAAGAGCCTCAATTTTACTGTGATCTCAAAGGAAAATGTTAACACATGCTGGTCGATATAACCTGGGAATTGCATTGGAAATCATAACATGTATTTTTTTAACAATTGTTCAATGTGTACTCTTTCGCTCCCTAACTCTGAAGTAAATATGGGGGATTCATATCGTGTCCTTTTGTACACAAACAAGTGGAAGAAGAAACAATTTCCTTTAGTGTAACAGTGGTTACTTTTAGTGTCATATGCTTGGCATATGGGACCCTCACTGCCTCATCATATTTTTCTTTTACAAAGAAAGAGATCAATCTCTAACCATGGTGATGCCTTCTCTTCTAGCAAGAGACCATTTAGAATCATTTTTTAAAGACGTTGATTTTCTTTCACAATAACCACTGTAATGCGGAATACCAGAATATCTGTTATATTTCTCCTTCTTAGGGTACAGTGTGTGCCTCTGTATCCTCATTCTGTCTTCTGAAGAGACCGAGAGCAGCAGGCTGCCATCTTTAATAAAGCAACTTCATGAAGTTGCTGGAGGTTAAGTCATTCATTAGCATGGGTCTTTATCCTAGTTTGGAATAATCCTCATAACGCTCCTATGAAATCATTGCTTTGAACACCAGTCAAAAGTGTTAATTTATTTCTTTGACTCTCCACCCTAGCAACATTTTCATCTTAACGGTGAAAGAATCATAGGAGGCACCATGCAATCGGAGAAAAAGCAGGCACTCGTTGACACTTCCCCCTCCCACAAACACACACATGCTATCCTGCAGAGATGAAACAAAAAAGTAAAATCCATAAATGGAAAAAGGGCAAACATCCCAAGACTGAAGCAACCTTACTCTAACCTAGGTCATGCTTGAGAAGTTTAGCCATGAAAGGTTGGCAACAAGAGTCTTTCCTGAATTACTCCCCCGGTGGGAAAATTCAAGTCAGTTCAAAAGAAGTTTAAGGGAAAAAAAGTTATGTTTTTTTAACATTTTCAAAGAATGAAGTTGGTGAAAGGTGCTAGATTTGAAGTTCCTAAAAGTAATTCTCTCTCCCTAGAACACACATACTCATGCAAGGATGGGGAAAGTGATGATATCTTAGAGCCTTAAATTGCTGTCCATAAAAGACAAAATATCTCTTGAGGAGCAGTGTTCTTGCCACCACTCACTCTGGCTTCTGTGAAGACTATGCATTATAACCTAAAGCCAGCCCAGCAGATGATTTCCAGAAGTCATGAGGAGGGAAAATAGACCTTACCCTCTTTCTCTCCCTCTCACTTGGGTGTGCTAATCCTTGCCTCTGCTCCAGGCCCGCCACCATCAGATGGTCCTTGACTCTCTCATCCAGAAACTCTCACTGCAACTAAACATGATAGATAAAGAAACTCCCACACATCGCCTTGGAACCCTATCTTGTTCCCATATAATTTCAGGAAGAGCAGATGAAAATAGAATAGAAAGAAGTGCATGCATTACTTTCAGTTCTTATATGTCTTGTACTCTAAATCATTTTAACTCAGCTCAAGTCACTGTTTGTTGAAAATAATTTATGGCCATTTACTCCAAAGTCATTACATATGTCCTCTGGGCCAAATTGATCTTTTAATTCAATGGCAAGAAACAGTAGCATTTACATTTGAAATGGTCTGCTATCTAGGATGAACAACCTATGGTTGGTGCTACAGTCATAAGGCCCAGTTTATCGTTTTATCAGGATGCTGATTTTCAAATGTAATAGTGTCAACATTTTCATCTCACTATCACAGGATTATAGTTTTAAGATAATGATTTCAATGCTTAAAACACAAAACTCAAACCAACCAAACAACCAACCAGGATCAGTTTTCTAACTGACATTCATTTATTCATGAAGTTTTCTCTACATTTTAGGAATATACTAGCTTTCTTCTCAAAATAAATAACTCATGAATGAAGAAAAGTGGTTGGTGAGTATATTAATATTTCCTAAATTTTCTTTTATAGAAAAATGATTGCTAGTCATGGGTCAAAGTAAAATTTTCAAAGCTTATTAAAGTTTAACCAAATGGAAGTTGGACTTCATATATTTTATTAAGCATCTGAAAAGTCCCTGGTTTAGGATGACATAAATATTCCCAGAAATTTGCAAATACATAATTGACAAAAAAAATTCGAACCAACATACAGAAATAAAAATTGCACAATGATTGATTAATTCCAGGGTTAATAGGCCAAAGAAGGGCTACTTTAATTAGCCAGTATTCATACATCACTTATTGTATATCCCTTTAAGGCAAAAGATTGCCAATCAAACTTTGATGCTTGAATAAGAATCTATCAGAATTTAAATAAATATGAGTAGAATGTCTCTCAAGAGTTTTGACCTACAGGGATGTGTAGTGATGGGAAGAACTCTTGTGGCTTTATTCTGAGATTCATTCTCTTTGAAAGACACCCAGCACCACAAGGACTCATTTGAAACAGCTGCACGCCCTCTCTTTTCCAGCTGTTGGCTTAGACTTCTTGCATTTTGACCAGCATGTCGAAGTCATGACTTCTGCTGTCTTCCTAGACAAATCTTTCATCACAAAGGGAAAACATCACTGCAGTATCTCAGATCTCTCTTACTGAGCTTCAAAGGGCCAACAGTCAGAAGCCATATGGCAAATATGCTCTATGTTAGATCTCTTGTTGGTCATTTCCCCTTCCAGCTTTCAATGAGTGTAATCTAAGATTCCACTCAATAGCAAGCCCCACTGAATTCCTGGGGATGTGATCAAATCAAATCCCAAACATTGTGTCTGAAAAAAATGGACATAGTACTACTAAGGCTCACTTAATTCTGTCCACAATCAAATTGTGATTGAAAGGCTCTTTCCCCTAAATATAACTGGAAAACATGCATCTCAACTTGTTAGCTAATTGGCCGTATTATATGATTCCTAGTTATGGTGAATTTTTTATTTCTTATTGGCATTCTTTACATCTGATAGAGAGTTCCTTATATATGATATGAATCTTCCTACTAGAGTCAACAATTAAAAAATGCTTGAGGAACAGGGCACAAGAAAATATTTTAATTTCTCTTCTTTCTCCCTTTCCTTGACCTTTGCCCTTCCTTTCCCTTCCCTTCCCCTTCCCTTTCCTTTCCACAGTTTCACTTTGTTGTCCCTGGTAGAGTGCCCTGGCATCATAGCTCACAGCAACCTCAAACTCTTGGGCTCAAGTGATTCTCTTATCTCAGCCTCCCAAGTAGCTGGGACTACTGGTGCCCACCAACAACACCTAGTTATTTTTAGAGAAGAGTTCTCACTCTGGCAGGGGTCCTCAAACTGCGGCCCATGGGCCACATGAGCTGGTGTGATTGTATTTGTTCCCGTTTTGTTTTTTTACCTCAAAATAAGACATGTACAATGTGCATTGGAATTTGTTCATTTTTTTTTTTTTTTTAACTATAGTCTGGCTCTCCAATGGTCTGAGGGTCAGTGAATTGGTCCCCTGTTTAAAAAGTTTGAGGATGCCTGCACTCTGGCTTAGGCTGGTCTTGAACTCGTGAGCTCAGGCAGTCCACCCACCTTGTCAGAGTGCTAGGATTACAGGTGTGAGCCACGGCGCCTGGGCTCAATTTCTTAAAATAGTTATTAATAACATATGCTTAAGGGTTTGGCAAATTTCAAATAATATACCAGAATATTTGTAGGTTCTGTACAACTTAGAATAATTTATAACACTATTCATTTTAATCAATTTGTTTATTTTATATTTCAAATGTTTATCTAACAGAGAATTAATTACTCACATGGCATTTCAAGTATAAATCGTGTATGATATATAATGTATAAGAAGAGAAAATAGGTATTGGGTCAAATTTTCAGAAACTTGAATTAATTTCAAAAGGGTTGCTTTATAGTCATCAAATTTTCTATCATAGATTTTAGTAATTTATTTGTTTTTCTTTTCCTTAGTATAATAGCTGTGCTATTATATATGTATATATTTTTTGTGGTTCTTCTTAAATTTAATCTTCATTTATATCTCTTTTATTTCAGATTAAAATGAGTGTATATTCAATTAGGTTACATAGTTTGCTTTTGTAAGGTAAAAGATCGATTTATAGCTGCACGATTATAAAAAATAATTTTAACAAGAGAAACTTTCTATCTGGCAATTCTAAAGGAATTCCTGAAGTTTCTCAAGCTCTCTCCTTGTAATTTGTTCAGGAAAACAATTAAACTCAAATGTAAATAAGATAAAGCATGTTTATATTTAAAAAGATTGTAAAAGCATTGGAATTCACTCTCTCTCTTTGAATACTGAAAAAAATGCACCAAGATTTACATTCAAAAGTATGAAATTATCCAGTTAGAGTGGTGGAAGGATTCAGAAGAAAAGTTTCTTACTTTTGTGTCTTGGATGAGTGTTTGTCACCTGCACTCTGTAGCTCACTTTTCTTTCCACTCCTTTCATCATCTCTAGATCTTGTCATAGCCATAAAGAACAAGGTGTTTTGACTCTGTTGTCAGTCAGGGATCAGTTGTCCCCTTTCACTGAGGACATTTTCCCCCTCAGTGGAAATGGGAATATGGGTTCAAATCTCTTATTTGACAACCTTGGGACCACGTGGGTTTCAGAGATCCAGAGTGTTAGGATTTTATATTTAGCAAGATTATATACGATATGTGCCTTCGTCCTTGTTATTCAATGCATTGACACCTCTGCGGTGATGGGGAAGCACTAACTGGGCCACAGTAGGTGAAGTCTATGCAGAGCATTGGCTCCAATTTTGCCACCAAATGAATTAGAAAACAACCAAATAAACAACTTTCAGTTTCTTGGATTTCAGAATCACAAATAAATGATTTGTAGCTATAAAAATATCTAATGGCTATACAACCAATGGTATAAATTCCTGGGTTGGAAGGTAAGACAGTAGCAGCTAAGTGTGTACCTCCTCCCTTAAAATGCTCTTTAAAATTTACCCTTTCTTACTTCATCTGTGGGGAAGTAACCATGATGGGCACTATTCATTTCAGGGAAATAGACTACCATTCCTCCTTTCAAAAATTTCTGTATGCAAACACTCTACTCTCCTGCCAAAATAAAAACATATAAATATTAACACAGAATTACATAAACAGATAGTAAATGTTGGCAAAATCTATTTGCAAAATACATTCTTATACATGAGAGCTCAACTTCATTGAAGCTTTTAAAGTATAGTCATATATGACATATATAAAAGTAGAAGTGCTTGCTTTATTTGATTTTTTTTTTATTAAATCATAGCTGTGTACATTAATGTGATCATGGGGCATCATACACTGGTTTTATAGACCGTTTGACGCATTTTCATCACACTGGTTAACATAGCCTTCCTGGCATTTTCTTAGTTATTGTGTTAAGACATTTACATTCCACATTTACTAAGTTTCATGTGTACCCTTCTAAGATGCACCGCAGGTGTAATCCCACCAATCACCCTCCCTCTGCCCACCTTCCCCCCTCCCTCCCCTCTTTTTCCTCCTTCCCCCCATTCTTAGGTTATAACTGGGTTATAGCTTTCATGTGAAAGCCATAAATTAGTTTCATAGTAGGGCTGAGTACATTGGATACTTTTTCTTCCATTCTTGAGATACTTTACTAAGAAGAATATGTTCCAGCTCCATCCATGTAAACATGAAATAGGTAAAGTCTCCATCTTTCTTTAAGGCTGCATAATATTCCATGGTGTACATATACCACAATTTATTAATCCATTCATGGATCGATAGGCATTTGGGCTTTTTCCATGACATAGCAATTATGAATTGGGCTGCAATAAACATTCTGGTACAAATATCTTTGTTATGATGTGATTTTTGGTATTCTGGGTATATGCCTAGTAGAGGAATTATAGGATTGAATGGCAGATCTATTTTTAGATCTCTAAGTGTTCTGCAAACATCTTTCCAAAAGGAATGTATTAATTTGCATTCCCACCAGCAGTGTAGAAGTGTTCCCTTTCCTCCACATCCACGCCAACATCTCTGGTCTTGGGATTTTGTGATATAGGCTAATCTTACTGGAGTTAGGTGATATCTCAAAGTAGTTTTGATTTGCATTTCTCTGATGATTAAAGATGATGAGCATTTTTTCATATGTCTGTAGGCCATGTGCCTGTCTTCTTCAGAGAGGTTTCTCTTCAAGTCCCTTGCCCAGCCTGCATTGGGATCACTTGTTCTTTTCTTGCTTATACGTTTGTGTTCTCAGAAAAGAAGATTTTTAACAATTATTTTATGGGAATAGAGAATGAATATTTTCTTTGGTATTTTTTTTTTTTAAGTTGATACTGGCTTTTGATGCCTAGCACTGTCAGAAATATATTGAGATCAATCTGACAGAGCCAAAGCCATGTCAGCTTTAAAGGATAAAGCTTTATGATGTGAAGTCATAACCTGTGGCTTTTGGTAAATAAGTACAAAATAAATTTTCTTTAAACACAGAGAATGGTTAGAAAATATTCCTGTGCATTCAACTGCTTTGGAAAGAGCACGAGATACATTTAAAGAAAAATTACTCCTTAACCCAACTTTGAAAATTAAGGGAAAAGTACAATTGTTCAATTCATATTTATAGTTATACATTTCAAGTGAAGTAAAAGTCTCTTGTAACAGGCTTGATTTGCATATACACTTCACAGACTTCAGCATAGGAATAGGAACCACTAAGACAGGGCTCCTCAAACTGTGGGCCACATGAGGCGGTGTGATTGTATTTGTTCCCGTTTTGTTTTTTTTTTTACTTCAAAATAAGATATGTGCAGTGTGCATAGGACTTTGTTCATAGTTTTTTTTTTTTTTTTTTCTGTTTAAACTATAGTCTGGCCCTTCCACGGTCTGAGGGACAGTGAACTGGCACCCTGTTTAAAAAGTTTGAGGACTTATGGGGGCAAGACATGATTGCAAGAGAGACTTTACCTAACAATTGCAATCAGTGTAACCTGGCTTATTGTACCCTTAATGAATCCCCAACAATAAAAAAAAAAAAAAAAGTTTGAGGATGCCTGCACTAAGATCTCCATGAAAAACTGATGACTCTCCTGGGAGAAACCCTGCAGACAGCACCGGAAATGGCTTTTCTACCTGCACTGCAGGTTTAAGACACTCCCATGCAGGACAGGGTCAAGGTTATTTCAATCTCTCCAAGGTGCCTTGATCTTGGCCACCAGATAACATCGATAGTACAGGGATGAGCACCTTTGGACGTAACACTCTGTGGTGTTGGTCAGTGTAACCTGGTCAAGCCTTTGGGAAAAGAATTCAAAAGTCCTCAAGAGAGGAGGCTAAAAGAGTTCTTCAGAAGTTTTTGGCTTTCCAGAAGGCTGGTGTTCAGGGCATTGATACGAGGGAAGTACAGGTACTGAGAAGGGATTTCCACCACTGGGGCCAAAGGTGTGCCAGCAGCGATTGAAATTCTGGAAACCAACTCAGTGGAAGGACGGAACAGGTCAACATCAGAGGTCACTGGGGGCATAAAAATGTCTCAACTCAAATTCCAGCCCATGTTGATGGGGGAAGAGGGAATGCTACAGGCATAGGATTGGGTGGATCAGGAAGAGAAGAGAGGAGACCAGCCACCCGGAAACATTGCCAAAGAGAGCGTCTATGCTCCTAGTCAGGTGTGTCCAGGGAAGGGCACGGAAAGCCACTCACATGTCCTTTTGTCCTTTTAAGGTCTTTTCCAGTCTTTGTTTGTGATTTCTAAGCATATTTTAAGGAGGATGTTACAAAATCAAGTTTCCACTGTCCAAAATGAAAGTGTTTTTTTTTTTTTTTTTAATGCCTGAGCTCTTTTGTTATATGATGACTGACTTTTCTGCTTCTGTGCTTTGTTTTCATTGGTCAAGAAGCATGGAGTGGAAGGAAACATGGTTCTCCAAACTTCTATCAGTTCCTGCAGCTCTTCCTCTGGGATAGGCATATCAGATGGGCAGGCTTAGAACAAGGCAGTATGCCAGCTACAGCTCTGCCAGTTCCGAGAGCTAGCCTGCCCTGGAGCAAGAGCTTCTAAAGGACAGGCACAGGGCTCTGACTTCAGAGATGTTTGTTACTGGCAGAAACTGAGAGGCTCAGAAAGAGCCTGGAGGTCTGCATGTGTTATGTTAACTGAGTTTCCTATTAAAGACACAGCTTAGATGCCTTAGGAAATCCTACCAAGTTATCATGTATAGGAGATGGCTGTAGGATCAAAGACTAAGACGCAGGTGAATTGATCCAGATAATACAAGTACCACTTTCAATTAGAAAATTTGAATTAAACTCCTCCATTTCCACCTCCCTATCTCTCTGACATTCCCCACCATAAGAAAATATAATGTGAAGGCAATTTCTTCTAAGATGATTCTGTTTGATTTATTTTTACAGTAATTAATCATGCCTATTATTGTTATTTTAATGCAACATCATATGACCAAATTCTCTTGAAGAGCAGTTTGCAATCTTGCAGAAGCAGCATTGAGCCATTCTTCGCAAAGCCAATAAATCCCTGTCCTTGCTATTCAAAATCAGCTCAAAAAAAACCCTCAGTTCCCTTCTTAATCCAAGGGCTACTTCAAACTCTCAAACAGAAATTATGTGTTGGCCTAGACATGCCCTCATAATATCTGCTGCTGCCTTTATAACTAAGATAAATTTTGTAGTTACAGAAGTGAGAAATTAATTTAGTAGTTTATCTCTCCATAGAGCCCCAGAATGCACTTTTTACTCCAGAGTGATTGCCATCTCTGTAGCTGGCAAGTTGATAATATTTAAAAGTTAGTGCTAGAGTGTCAGGTTAGCATTGGAATTTGGATATTCTCTTTCTGACATTGTCCTTGATTAATTTTATATTTCTTAAAGTTTTGGAATGTTTAAGAACTAAAAAATCATTTTTTGAAGTTAGGTACAAAATGTAATTTTAATGATTAAATTTTATTTGAAGTCAGTGCATACAATTTGGCCAAATAATTAGAAATCCCAATGCTGAATGATTCTTTAGATTATTGCCGATGACATTTTCTTTCTGTTCTTGTGTCTTTGAATTTATTTCAAGCCAAAATGCCTAAACTTTAGAAAGTTTTAGAGTTTTGTTCATGTTGGATGTTACCCAGAAACTTAGAGAAAAACATAAGAATCTAAGATTTGAAAAATCCTTGCAGCATCCCAGTGAAGCAATGATATTTTCTTGCCTTTAATTGTAGAAAAGTTGCTATCTAGATGACCTTTCTGGTGAATTTCCTGCCAGTTCTAATTTCTGCACCAAGTCCAAAAGAACTATTTAAAACTGCTAAGGGCCAATCTTTACTTAAGAGCGGCTCCATAATTTATCAAAGCTCTTTCTTGTATACTGGAATTCTAATGATGCTTCAAGGGATCTATAGCCTGGAGTTCAGTAATTTCCTGTTTTGTTCTCTTTCATCCCTTCAGAACCCTACAGGTTAAATTCAGAATGTTCCTGAAATGTTCACTCTAACTGGGACTTAGGTGGAAAATGAGAAGAAATACTTGCCAGACACAAGGTGGCAGTAGCATACCACCTAAACTCATAGGGTCTAGAGTTGCCTAAATAAAATTGGGTATTTTTTAATGGTGATTTTTATCCCTGTGGGAAAGGAGGTCATGAACCCCTTTGAGAATCTGATAAAAATAATGACCTTTGTCCACCCCCACCACCATACATATATATCACTTTCTGAGGAAGCCTTTCTGTGGAATTCCAAAGTTTGGTCCTATGACCACTAACTTCAATCCTCCATCTGAAAATAAACCCACAAAGGAACTGAATGGTACAAAGAGTTCAGTAATCCACATACCAAGAAAAGGATGGAGTCAAGAAGTGAGAGGCCAACTTTTACCACATTTTATCTTCTATTCTCTTTCTAGGGAAGAATGACAAATTAGAAACCTTGAAACAATGTTCTGTTTATTCCTAGCACTTTCTTCTATAAAACTAAAGACACATCAGTCAGGTTAATGGTTATTTCTTTGTTATGAATAGGTTCTTGTTTGTTTGTTAATCACTCGATAACTTTACATAACTTGTAGTGTTTACTTCCATTAATTATCTGAGTTCAAGAAGTATAACATTTCCTACCTCATAGTTTCCTTTAAAACAAAAAGCTTGTTTTCTTTTATTGTTTTTGTTCTTGTTTTAAAATATGCAGTGCAATATAACCTCTATAGTTCAGGATATCAACTAGCAATTCAGTAATCTCAATGTACAAATATATACCAAATTAAATAAATCTACGTAGTACAGATAAAAAAATAAAATTTCAAACAAGATAACACTTTGTTTCAAATAAGATAACATATGGTTTATATTACAATTTTGTTATTTGTCTTTAGGAATGTTAGCAGAAATCCTGAGGAATGAGTTGCAACCCTGACTCAGGTACAGATTAAGTTATCAGCTTCTATGACTGGTTTATGCAAATTTGGGGGGAAATACACAGAGGGAGGAGCAGAGCTGATTCTTCTAGAATGCTGATGCAGAGTTACAACATCAAAGGTGACAAGGAAGTCCTGGCGATTTCCCAGCTCTAAGCAGCTACCCTGGTTTTACAGAACGCAAGGTGGCATAATTGTTCTTCTTAAAAATCACTGATACTTGACTTCCTCAAAATTTTAAAAAATTTCTAAAGAGCAGTCTATAATAGTGGCAATTGCTAGAACACTAAATGTCCACAAACTTTAAAGCTCATATTACACACAATGAAACAAAATATATGTTATAAAAAGTTATTAGGCTAGCTTTCTGAAATTCACGTAAGGTGAAAATTTTAATGATTAGGATCCTTAAAAAGCTCTTTAGTAAGTTATTAGCGGATCATTTAGTAAATTCTTCTCATAATTTAAGTGACTCTCCTTTTAACAAGTTGCAATAGTGGTTTTAATATTCAAATTTAGGAAGGGTACACCAAACAGGTATCATTTTAATATATTATTTTAGTTGAAATTCCTTCTGAAGGCTAAAATGTATGTTGATATCAGGTTTTCTCCCCTAAAAATTACATTTCAGTTATCATGCAAATATGTCAAAATATCTTATATTCATAGAAAAAGCAGCAAATGTGCAGATCAAACATTTTCAAAATGTCAGGATTTAAGAATTAACTATAATAAAGATTAGTTATTCTAACAGGCAGGACACAGATATTACTTTCTTGAATTATCTGAACGTGTTAAATTAATGATTATTGATGAGACACTATCACTTATAAAATATTTACACATTTTTATAGCTGAGATTGTTAGAAGCATTAGGGTTAACAGAACTCCAAAAAATTGAATGCAATGATTGAACAACTATAGACAACCCTTATTTAATTTTCATAGTGGATGCTTATTAAAATGAATTTGAAAGTAAAATATCTGGAAGTACAATAATAGACTTAGACACTATAAGGAGGACTAAAGTTGTGTGTTCTGAAAAATGCTCTTACTTCCTTTGTTTCAAAGTGTGGGGGCATTTTTCAGGCCTGCGTAGCCTGTTAGGTGAATGAGACCCACTGGGTGCAACAATGCCCAGGGTTTCTGGAACAAGAATCAGCTTCCCTCAAGGTGAACAACAGCCTTGCACCAATTGCCTAGTAACTGGGGAACTCCAGCTGGTCATTTCCCCCTTCCTGGGATCAGGAGCAGTGCCCTGGGCCTCCACCCTCTCCAAGGGGGCAGAGGCAGGAATGTGGGCAGTTCCCAGTTTCTCAACCTCAGCATCAGGTCATCTGCTTTACGCAGAGCACAGGAAACAGAAAGCTACGATATGGGTCAACCTTCACCCCACAGTCTGGTGAGTGAGTTGCGGCCTCTTTGGCCACCTTCTCACATGGACAGGGATTACTTCTGTCAACCTCTTTGCTCCTGACCACTTAATGTGGCTCCACCCCCACCCCATAAAGGAATAGGTGGAAGGGAATTTGGAAAGAGGGCAGTACTTCCTGGCATCCTACGTGAGCAAGAGAATGTCACATGCCTCTGAGAGTCCCCATAAGTTCTTACACCACAGGTGGAGAGCAAGGTCAAACACTCTAGTGGAGGGGCAAGTCAGCTCCCCTCTAACAGCCCCTCAGCCATGTGAGACAGGACTAATGGGTTTGTTTCATCTGTCAATAATCAGATAACATCTGAAGAGGTAAAATGAAATATAGACAGATTTCAATTTGTCAATGTGTAATTTATTAACAAAAAGTACACCTGAAGGATAGATTTAGAGTGGTCAATATTTAACACCCATGTAAACTATCATATATAGAAAAAGATAGGTGAGTGTTTGGTTTATTTTTGAGATAAGAGAATTTATGGTTATATATACCCATATCCTGTTTTGCCTCTTTGGCATGGCGGAGGTAGGGAATTAGAATTTATTGAAGCTAGAGCATGTTCTACACACTGTGCTATTTGTTTTGTTCTCTTTACATTGTGGTAGCTTCACAATAATTACCTTATGGGGCAGAAATTCCATCATGAAGCACAAAAGGTTTGGTCTTTCTAAGCAGGACTTCAACTTTAGCATACTGGCTTTTCTTTCTTCTTTTCATATGTGAAAACATTTGAACAACAATTATTGTGAGCCTACTATGAAGTCGCTAATAAAAATAGTATAAAAGCCATGATCTCTCCCAGGTATGGCGGGTCTTTCACTAAGGCATATGTCTCCATTGGCAGAATTTCCATTTAGTGGCTGATGAGAAAATGGTTGGGGGTAATGGAAGACATTGTGGACTAGGGTAACATCACCATTATCGCCAGGTGTCTAGGCATGAAGTAAGTGTGTTGTGTACCCACATTTTCTCTAACACCGTGTAGACTAATAATTGACGTAACAACTTTACCTATTGTAATAGCAAGGCTAATTTAAGTTAAAGGAAAAATAGGCCTTATTTCTTTTCTTCTCTTTGAGATAGTATTAATTCCTCAGTCTCTGAACTACGACTAAGTCTCTGAAGAATCTCCTTCTATCCTAATTGTGCACCTCAAAAATTCTCAGCTTCTTACTGTATCCATGAGTTAATGTGTGTACAGCTGTTGTACAAAACACCGATAATATTTTCACAGAGCACAGAACCATAAGAGATGAAAGGAGCAGAGTAGTGTTGTTTCGTTTTGACTTATGCTACCAAGAAGTATAGAGATGGAAAGGTATTGTTTAAATTTAATCCTGTTCAAAACTGTAACATCTCTGCTTAAGAGTGGACATCTGCACAAGTTATGTTTGCTAGATTATATAATTCTAAGAGGAAAATAGTTAATAAAGATGCTTGGCAAACACTGTTTAAATCATTTAGATATACTTATTTCTTGACACATTGCCAGAGTTTTTGTCCAAAACAAGCACATATTTCAAAATAAAAGAGAGATTCATTTTAAATTATGAGTAAAAATAAAAACATTTGAAGACAATGTCCTGAGGCCTGAATTCAAATATACTAATTAGTCTTTTATCAGTTCAACATGTTTTGCCAAAACAATCCTCTGCTTGATTGCAGTGTTGTTTTTCAGGGAAGATCAGTTTTTGGATATCTTTCATGAAGAACTAGAAGGCAGAACAAGGAAAAAAAAATAGAATGACTAGTTATTTATGTACAATATGACAAAGCATGGACTGTTGTTTCATCTTAAAGCAGATAATATACACAGCTTTCCACCCTCCAAAGGGAGACAGCCACATATATTCATTTTTGCTTGAATTTTCATCAAACGCATTTTCATAATCCTATCAGAGCAACTGAATTCTAGGGCATCTTCTAGAAATACCCATCCTTTCCTATTCTACTTAGCTTACCTCAATTTGAACTATGGTATGTATTTACGGATATGAACAAAACTAGCCAAATACGATTAAGAGATATTATTGAAGAGTAGGTGAGAAAAAAAAAGTGTGATTTTATAGGAGAATGTACTTACTCCTAGGAAATACATAGTCAAGTATTAAGGGGATAAATAAGTATGATATCTGCAGTTAATCTCAAAGGTTTTATTTCTGTATCTATTTTCCTTATTTTATATATTTTCATCTGTATCCATGAGTTAATGTGTGTACGGCTGTTGTACAAAACACCGATAATATTTTTACAGAGCAATATATTTTATATATTTTCATCTGTATGTGTACAGATTTCTGTATGAAAATATATAAAATATCTCTGTATGAAAATATATCAAATAATAAAGAGAAAGAGACTGAGAAAGGAGAGAGAGAGCATGAGTGAGAAATTTTGCAAAGTATTAATAAATGTTGAATATGGTTGATGGATGTAAAGAAGTTCTTTGTAACTTTCAAAACTTCTCTGTAACTTAGAATTTATTTTAAAAGAAAATGTAACAATACATGAAATGGTGGTATGAAGGGAGATAATGTTTAGTTGGGAATAGGAAATGAAAGTTATTTAGTACTCAGAGGGGTTTGAGACACTTTCAAAGAAATTCAAGTTTTCAAAGAGCATGGAAAATCAATGCTTTATACGGTGTGATAAATCTTTTTTATGATTGAAAGTATAATTTTAAAATTTTCCTAACTCTAGCCTGTACTTTACTCAGAAAATCATCATCCTGTATTTTATTAAGATAACTTTTTTCCTCAAAAGTTTAGGGCAAGTAAATCATATAAAATGGTGTCTTGGTTCTTTTCTCTACAAGGTGATTAATTTCCCCAGTGTAGAGTCCACTTACAATGTGTCTTGTGTAAATAATTTAGTCTTCTCGATATTATACAGACTAATTTTGAAAGTTGAAAAATAATATATTACAATTAAGTTTGTATGTTTTTGTGTCCACATCCATTACAAAAGAGTTGAGAGGTATGATGCAATCATTTCTCCTACTCTGCAGTGTCTCCTACTGACATTCATAGAAGAGTGCTCAAATTTATTTTTACTTACTGCTTTCCTCTATGTTTTTAAAATGATGATCCATTTTAGCTTCCTTTGTATTTTTAGCATTTTGGGGGTACTTTCTATAGTTTTTATGTTGTTTTATTTTTCTTGTAGAAAAAAAAACATGTTTTCTTTGTCACATCCTAAATATCATTTATCTTTTTGGTCATTCTATTGCCTTGAATCCCTTCCATTTTTTTCTTCTCCTAGATTATTAGATTCCTACTGTAATTTGACAGGGTAACTTGCTATGTAGATTATGATTGCTTATGCAGATATTTGTTTGACATAGAGTTTATGATTGAGTTATTTTTTTAAGTTTCAGATTTTGATGATATTCTCAATTTTATTTTCTCTGTCAGTCATGCTAGGCCTTATATAGAGTCCTTTTGCCTGAAGAACTTTCCATGGAAGTCCACTTCCTCCTGAACTAGCTGAACTGGTAGCTTTCTGATTCCCATAGCTATCATCCCAGGCAAACAATTCCTGATTACCTATGTTATTGAATTCATTGTTTTCTTGATCTGATTTTCTTACTCTTTGCTATTTTCCTCCTCATTTTGCTGCAGCATATTGTGTCAGTTAGGGTTACAGTAGAGAGGCAGAGCTATGGTAGAAGAAAATGTCACTGGAATTGAACACATATAGTTGTGGGTATTGGTAAAACAGTCTTTGGAAGGCTACTGCCACTGTCCCTGGTAGTCACCCGAAATTGCTGTAGGGATGCAAGTTCCGTAGTTCAGGGTAAAAGAAGTTGGACATGAAGTGTAAGAGAGAGCAAGAACCAAATTGGAACCTCCAAGGACAAATTAGAATCTATAAAGAAAACATTTTTCCTCCTCTAATCTTGATGATATGAGTGTACTACAATAGAAATATGAAGTGTTGCTTCTCCTGGGAGCAAACTTACACCAGCAGGACCTAAGAGAGCTGTGGGTCTGGGCGCTTCCAAACCACAGGGTGATCCAGCAGATCAGTAACAATGTGTATGAGCTGCAGGGGTCCCCATTACCCTGCAGTGACCTTCAGAAATTACCATCCACTGCTCTGCTTCTACCACCCAGATCTTACACAATTTGTCCTTTGAACCACCCTAACCCAGAATTGCATACTAAATGGATGATGGAAGTTATGGTTTTAGCTTAAATAAGTTGACTTCTTATGAAGCTGCCACAGTCTATGCTTGTCAGCCTGACATATGTACACAAATCTTGTAACTTCCAGATAAAGACATAGCCCAATAATTGAATATATATACTCAACATCTCGTCAGAAGAAGACACAAAGTCCTCTTGGTTTTCTTTGGGTGACACTCTTTCCTTTTCTAGCTGAGTCATATTTTGTTGCAGATATCCTAGGGCTTAAATACTGAACTACCAGGTTAATTACCATTAACCATTTTATGCTAGTTGGTAAAGGAATAGAAAAGGAAAATTTAAAAAGTCAGTTAATATATACACAAATGTAGGCATGTCAGAATGACAAAGAATATTATTACCATCATGCTTCTCATTTCTGCAAGTAGTCCTGTTATCATTGCACATTATTGGAAATTACAGTGTAGGACCTGTCTTCCTCACCAGAGCATTTGCTCTGGAAAAGGAGGTGTTAAGCCAGCACCTTCACAGTTCAGGGTAGTTGCTGAAATAATTGAACAGAACAATAGCAAGTAAAATTTTAGCAAGAAAGGAAATGTTTTATTTTAATGGCCTGAGTAGCAGACCAGGCCTTGTCCTAGAGCCTGCAGGCATCATGGAGAGTGCAGGGCTGATTTTATACACAATTTTTGAGGGGTGTCGATTACTTCTCAGAAGTTTCCCAGGGTCTTGATCAACCTGTTCCCATAACAACTTGCATCTATCTGTCCACACCAGCAAGTCCCAGGGACATTAATAAGTTCCCCCAAACAACCAGCTCCCCAAAGTCTTGCACTTGCAAAGTCTTGATTAGTTCCATTCCCATAACAGCTCAGGCCAGCCTGACCCACGCAAGTCCAAAATAACCAAAACAGCCTACCCTCATCTGCTATCCGCCCTGCTCATGTCTAACCTAAGCAACAAAGGGGCTGCGTCTGAATGATTTATTTCTCTATCCCCAGTAAGGAGCTCTATGACAAGCACAGAGAGGACATACGGTTAGAGTTTAATTAGCACTCTGTGAATGCAGACCTGTGTGTGTGCACACATCTATGTGTACAGATCCAGATGTTTCTGGGTGTTTTAATAAAAACAACTTCCATTTTGAGTGCCTTATGAAGAAATGTCCTACTATATGGATATTTCAAAGACACTATTCCCCTCATTTGCATTAACAGATTTCCCCTCCTGTACTTTTATGCCACTTTAGTCTCTTGATACAGCCACTTAGGGTTCTGTTGTTTGAGGATTTCATTACCATTTTGTTGTGAATTCCACTTTATAAATATTCTCTTTCTTTTGCTCCTTGGAATTACCCTTTGAGGTACCCAGAACAGCTATTATTTTAATCAACAGATAGGGAATGTGAGACTCAGAAAAGGTATAAGTTGTGATGTCAGTGGTGTTAGCAATTCAAATTCATACCTTTGACTCTGGATCCAGTGCTCCTACCTCTAAAACCAGCTGGTGTTTTGCAGTTGTAAGTGTTTAGTAATGGACTGAACATGAATAATAACCAATGGAAACATCAAATGAGTTTCCCCTTCTTACAGTTCTGGTTTTGAAATGAGAAGATGTTGCTCAAGGGACAAGCAAAATGTAGTTTTCTGCTTTAGTGTAGTCTTCTGACATATCATTAGAGGCATATAAAAACTACCAATAAAATAATTACAAAAAATCCATTTTAAAATCCATTAAAAACTACTTTTTATCTTTTGCCTGTATTATACAAAGTTTGGCTCTGTTTTTCTGGCCCTTATGTCACTAATACTGGCTCTCAGTTTGCCATATGTGCCTCAGAACCCCTGCCCCGCATCTCTGTGGTTTGCAAAACTGAAAGCAGGATCTCACTTTCTCTACTTAGGGATCTTCTTCATCATTCTGAAATTCTGGTGATGTTTACTGAACACAACCCTGAAAAAGAAAATGGCCACGTGCTTTTGGTTTTCCAAACTCTTTCCCAAAGCAAGTGTTCAACAAACAAAGAGATACTTTGAAAACGACAACACAGTCATTTTTAGTTAGCAGACATTGTGAGGCAAGCAAAGTTTCACAGTTGTTTGGGTGTGAAATTATGTATTATAGATTCTAGTTCCTTCTACTTAAAAAAAACAAAATGAACAAAACAAACTTTTCCTATTTTATTAGAGTAGGCAGAACTTTAAGCTTTAATTTCTGACATCCAGATTATTGTGTGGGAAAAAGTAATTCTATTAAATCTGTTTTTTCTTACAAATGGAGGAATTATTACCTGAATACATACTTTCAAGGTCTTTTTTCAAATGCCTTGCCATGAGCCAGGGCACCACAGCATCACACATCCTAACAGATTATCCTAAGAAGCTCAGAAATAGCAAGCATTGAGGAATTTTAAGTAGCTTTGTAGCACAGTAATGATTTTGTTCATCTTTTAATTTCATTTGCCATTTCTACAGAGTTTCTGGATTGACTTTGGTTTCATGTATTTCTGTATTTCCAGCATTACAGAAATGAATCTTTCTTACTGGTTGAACATCTGGAATTAAAGTAAGCAGCTCAGAAAACAGGGGGTGAACGTACAGTTGAACAAAAACAATCCAGTGCTACATCTTGGTGAGGAAAAGCCAATATTCAGCAATGTCCCCCTGGAATTTGACTTTTCCCATTGATGATAGCATTTGTGATGGGATATGGAGTGGTGGTTTTGTCCTCTGTGGGCTCCAGAATCTTATCTTCCTTCCTTGTTAATAGACAGGCAACTCTGTCCCCTGTGATCACCGGAGCCCATAAAGCAAAACATAAGAAAACTCTGAAAGGTATCAATAAGAAGGCAGGCTAAGGTTTGTCTGGGTTCTCCATGTCTGAGAGTAGGCAGAGTCTCCTTCGTTCCATGGAGGAGGAGTATTAGGATTTTATTTTAGTCCTCCCACCCCCACCTTTTGGCCAAGATTTGCTAGAGGCACCAGACTTTTATCATGTCCCATGTTCTCAGGTGGTGTACCTGCCTACCTGAGTCCATCAGGCCTTTAGTGGGACTCCTGTGGCAAGGGATTTAGAACCCAGAGGCTTGTGGCCAATTAAAGGTTCTAGACAAGACAGGAGTGGCAGAGGGCAGGCATTAGCATTGCATTCCTTTAGACAAAGGATTTGTCTATATTTCTGTAACTAATTACATATCAAACAGTCTTTGAAGCCACTTAGGACCTGTCAGCCATAAGGATGGCTATCTTTTCAGGCAAAACCTATGGACACTTTCCATGTATTGATTTGTGATTTTACTGGCATATAGTGTCTCTCCAAAATGTGTGAAACCAACTGTGATCCAGTTATCTTAGGACCAGTTGCTCAGGACTTCTTGAGTGTGGCTCCTTGGGTCGTGGACACATATTTTCTACTCAGGATAAACCTCTTTTTTTAAAGAAGAAGAAGAGGAGGAGGAAAGAAAAAAAGAGAAGAAAAGAAGAACTACCTAAAGCCTTTGTGACCCAAAGAATGACTTGTTGGTAGGTTCTCTTTGTTTTCCTTTGGCCTTATATATTTCAGACTTGCAGTGAAAGAAGCCAGAAACCCCCAGAAATGCCAAAGTATGTAGAAACAGTAGCCCCTAACAAAATCCTACCCTCTTTAGTGAAAATGATAGGAAAGGGGCAGATGAACAAGAAAGAATACCTTTAGATAATAATTGCTCTGTTGTAACCAATCACATCAGAAAAAAATTCTTTGATCCTTCCCCACCCCAGATGGTGGAAGGCTGTGTGAGGAGCATGGATTTCCATTCTGATGAGGCTGTAGAGTTGCCCCAAACTCTTCAGAGGGTGGTATCCCCAAAGGCAGAGTGGGAAGTTTTAACTTTAAACTCTGCTAAGGATAATGAATTACATTGCATCACCTATGATGTCGGTGAAGACCACTTGGAGATATTTGACTTTCAACCCCACCTAGAAATAAGGAGAGACCCTCACTTTTTGGTGGTCTCAGAGAAGGGCCAGAGGCAGTCAGAGCTTTCCCAACACCCATATTCCCCTTCCTGGGCTGTCGGTAGAAGCTACATGGGGAACAACAACAAAACACATTTACTCTTCCCATCCAGAAGGATCAGCAGATGTTCAGCAGGGAGATGGAAGTCCCACACACACCCAGGAGTAGTAAGGAGTCCCTCTTCTCTCTGGGTACTCATGGAGGGAATACATCACACACACGTATATCTATATATATAAATATATCATAAAGTGATATATTTATTTGTTTGTTTTATAGACAATATACAGTTGGGCCTTTTTAAAAATCCAATGTAGCCACCCTATTTCTTTGGACTGGGGCTTTACTATATTTACATTCAGAGAAGTTACTGACAAAGAGGAATTTACCATAGCCCTTGGTTTTACTTGTCTAGTTTTTCAGTCTGTCATTTTTGCTCTTGCTGCCTTTATTGCTGCTAGTTTCGTTTTATTGCTATTTAGTTAATTTTTGTGTTGATGTGCTTTGACTTCTTTTATGTAGCACTTGTGGGTATTTTGTTGTTATTGTTAACTTGGGCTTACATAAAACATCTAATATTCATTGGTCTGTTTTAAGATTATAACAAATTAACCTCAATTGTATAAAAACTCCACACTTGCATTAAATTCTTCCTCACACTTATTGATGCCACACGTATATTGTTTTGTATTATGTACTCACTACCATTTTAATTACATTTTTAATAATTTTTTCTTTTGACTTTTATACTGACTAGAATTAAGAGTGATTTACCCATCACAGTACAGTAATATAATATTTGACATTTGGAATTATATTTGCCTTTAGCAATATTTGCCTTTAGCCATCATATTGTTTTCCAGCACCCTTCCTTTTTATTTTGAAGAACTATCTTTAGTATTTTTTTATAAGCTGGGTCTAATGGTAGCCAACACTCTCAACCTTTGTTTGGGAAAATCTTTATCTTTCCTTTCTTTTTTTAAGGACAGTTTTGTAGGGCATAGTATCTGCAGTTGGCAGGGGTTGTTTTCCTTTTAGCACTTTGAATATATTATCTTATTTCCTTCTTGCCTGTCATGTTTCTGCTGAAAAATTTGATGATAATTTTATGGCGTTCCCTTCTACAAAACACTTCTTTTATTCTTTCTGCTTTCATAATACCACCAAATTAGAAACATTCCTTCAACCGATGAATGATTAAACAAACTTTGACACATACATATTATGGAATACTACTCAACAATAAATGTAATACTCTTGAAATAACAAAATTATAGGAAAGGAGGACAGATTAGTGATTGCCAGGGTTAAGCAATGGGATGGAAGAGGTAAGAAAGTGTGATCATAAAGAGACAACATGAAGATCCTTGTGATTAAGAAAATATTCAGTGTCTTGACTGTACCAATGTCAGTATTATGGTTGTGATACTGTACTCCAGTTTTACAAGATGTTAATATTAAGGAAAACTGGGTCAAGTGTACATAAGGTTTTTCTAGTATTATTTTCAACTACACATGAATCTACAACTACTTTAAAATAATATATTTAGTTAAAAAAAGGGCAATGTAGCTGATTTTGTTCTGTGGTTACCTAGTTTATTTATTGCTGCTATAACATAACTGAGACTAGATAATTTATAACAAATAGAAATTTATTTCTCACAGTTCTGGAGGTTGGGATGTTCAAGATCAAGGCATATGCATGTCATGAGGGTCTTCTTGCTGTGACCTCACACAGCAGGGACAAACTGTACATTACATCCCACAGGAACAGAAGAGAACCCACCTCCACAAGCCCTTTTTATAGTATCATTAATCTGTTCATGAGAGCAGATCCCACTTAATCTAAAACATCTCCCATTGAGCCTCGGTTCTCAATACTGTTAACATTGGGAATTAAGTTTCAAAGTGAGATTTTGGAGGGAACAAAAACATGTAAACCATACCAATGGTTAGAACACACACAAAAAAATCAGTGTCTTTCTCTAGAAGACCATGAAGACAGAGCCAGGTCTGTTTGCTCAAGATTCAATCCTCAGTCTTTAATTGAATGATTGTATAAGCTATCAAATTAATATTTGCTAGTAAATTGAGCAATTAAGTGAATAGTATATCATCTTCTCTAAGATATCCTGAAACTATTGGCTACTTTTCAAAATGTGTCTATTTATTTGATCCTGGATTTCTCCCACTTCATCATTTGGTTGCATATGTGTTCAGTGTCTTCATTTATTCTTAGGTCATGAAAATGTAACAATTATTTATATCATTTCTTCTGGTCAAAAATGTGCTGCAACTATCTAGATTCTAAAATGTACACTAGCAGATGGCAGGAACTTTTGTGGTTTACTCACTGCTGTAGCATCGAGGCCCTAGAAAATGGTGCATTGTTGGAGCATAACTGATAGTTAAAGAATTTATCAATGTGAGGCGGCATCTGCCGGCCCCATATACCGAGAGTGGTGGGTTTGAGCCCAGCCCCAGCCAAACTGCAACTAAAAATAGCCAGATGTTGTGGTGGGTACCTTTAGTCCCAGCTACCCGGGAGGCTGAGAAAAGAGAATCACCTAACCCAGGAGTTGGAGGTTGCTGTGAGCTGTGACACCACAGTGCTCTATGCAGGGCAATAAAGTGAGTCTCGTCTCGTAAAAAAAAAAAAAAATCAATGTGTAAGTGAATAAATTATCAAATAATCCTCTTGTTGCACAACCCTGGAGTTTTAATTTCATTCCTTTCACAAGATCAGTGCTAATGACAGATGTGGGTTGTGTTCTCCTGGTACTTCTAATTTATATGGGGCATAATGATGAGAACATATGAAAAAAATAATTCTATATTAAATGTGTTATTGCATAGAAGGCCTTTACCACAGAACACATAACTTGGGTTCAGCAGTTCAGGTTAGTTATTTGAGTGAGTGACTTTTTAGACAGAGCAGGACGGAAGTGTGAAGTACGTGAGGGCCCATCATATACGGATATCAGACTGTAGTAAGAGTGTTGCCATTTGGAAAACTAAAATCAGCTCAGCATAAGGTGCACCCGTTTAGACAACAAAATGCACATGTTCAAATAAAACCATATAATTATGTTGATTATTATTTTTTTAATTATGTTGATTATATGTCTTAAATTTAGAAGGTATATTCATACCTGAAATATTTTTTAAATGTTTCTTTGAAATTGGAAGTTATTAGAAATGTAAACTGTAAAGACAGAAATATGACTATAGATACATCATCAGTTAATGCAATAGGGCATAACTTTTTTATTAAAGGGTTCTTTTAATATTAAAATTTTGTATCTTGATTGATATTTTTAAACATTTTGGAGGATAACATTTTATAATGTGGATATGGAGGGGCACATATAATATTTTCTGGGAAATGTTTAATTTTTTACATTCATGCACATTTGAATATGTAAAGTTTTGTCATTATCTTTACACTTATTTCTGAGAATATAACATTGGTTAATCCAAAATACTTGTGATTTTTTGAAAGCAATAATTTCATGGTTTTGATCACTCTCCTCTATTTTTGTCTCCTTTTATAATTAATTAAACTCTCAGTTCCGGTCAATTCCTTGGGAAATTTATAAGCTGGATTATTTTTTTTTTCACTTTGAAGCCTAAAAGTAAAGAAAAACTCCTTTAAAAATTTTGTGTGAGGCAAATATACATTATTAACTAGACTATTAAAATATCTTTCAAGGTAACAAAAATTTAATTCATGAATAAAAATGAGCAGAATACAATAAATACTACATCTTCTAGATAGTAATTTTTCCCACAGGAATTCTATTTCAGAAAAAAAAAAACCTTATGATATCACTAATAAATATCGGAAAGATATAACTTTTTTTTTTTTTTACAATTAATAATGCTTTCACATTTTTTTAACATGAAAAATTGTTCTCTTATAATTAGATAATGGTGTGTAACTGATGACAACAAATACCACTTTTGCTACCTTCCAAGGCTGTTTCTGTATAAATATTATGAAAAATAGATCAGAAAAAAAGGGATTGATCTGTCTACTGGAAAGATGTACAGAAAAATGATAGATCATATGAATACTTCATCTCAAAATATTTTCGAATTTTTGCTATAATTTTTTCTTTGACTCAGGGGTTACTTAGGAGCATACTGTTTAATTTCTACATATTTGTGTATTCCTAAAGTTCCTTTTCTCATCCTTTTAGAATTCAACTTTTTATAGTTGAAAACAGATTTTTATATTTTAAATCCTCTTAAATTTTTGTGGTTTGTTTTATGAATTAATATATGGTTTATCTTGGAGAATATTACCTGTGTATTTTAGAAGAATGTGAATTCTGCTTTTATTGGGTGGAGTGTTCTATACAAATCTGTTAGCTCTAGTTGGTTTATAGTTTCTTTTAAGTCTCTTCCTTAATTTCCTTGTCAAAATTCTGCTTAGTTTGTTTTTTATGCCTTATTACAAATGAGGCTATAAAAGTATCCCTCTACCTTGTTGATATGTCTACGTCTCCCTTGAGTATCATCAATTTTTGCTCCACATATTTTGAGATTCCTGTTTTTAGATGCAAACATGTTTAAAAAAGTTATGTCTTCATGGAGGATTATACCTTTTATCATTCTAAAACATATTTCTTTCTTTGTTTATAATGATGTTTTTCTTGAAGTCTGTTTTGTCCGATATTATTATAGTATCACCATTTCAGTTCTCTTTTGGTTTTAATTTTTATGATAAGTTTTTTCCATCCTTTTAATTTTCTACCTCCCTTTTATTGAATGTAAAGTATGATTTTTACAGACAATATGCATATATAGTTGGATCATGGTTTCCTAATTCATTCTGCTAATCTATGCCTTTTTCTTGAAGTGTTTAACACACTTATATACATTTAATGTGATCATGAATAAAGTAGCATTTAAATCTGCCATATATTTTATTAAATACATATTATTTACACATATATCTTTTTTGCTCCTCTGTAATCCTATTAACTATCTTTATTTGTTAAACATATATTTTAATGCACTATTTTAATTCTGTTTGTTATTTTTTTTGTATTATCTTGTATTATTTTCTTAATGGTTTCCTTAATGTTAGAATTAACATCTTAAAGTAGTTTAGATTAATGTCAACAGAGTATAAATTTTTGCTGTAAGGAAGCTTGGTTCACTTATAATTCTTTTAGCTATTATTTTCAGCTATCCAAATTATATCTTTATGCATTATAAGTCAGTTAACACACTTTATGATTACTGATTTATTTAGTTGTTTTAAAATCATATGGCAAAAAAGTGTTAGAAACAAAAATATATTTATGTTGATTTTTATATTTACCTATGTAGTTACTTTTATTAATTATGTCTATTTTTTCTTTTAAAGAAATGTAAGCTGCCAGACTTTGGTGTGATAAATTATGACAATGAACTCAATTGAAAATAACAATCTTTTTTTCACTTTCTGTAATGGTATAAGCACGAGTCTAAATCACAAAGGGTGTTATCTTTCTTAATGTGCCCTTTCCCCCATGGAATGGCACTGGGTGAGGGTCAAATGTTACTGTGAAGATGGAGGAATTATCTAACTTCCCAAAGAGCCTTGAAGAGAGGACTCCTTCCATTTTATAACCTAGAGTTCAGGGAGTGATGGGGGTAAGGTCTAAGTGTTAAAAAGTCATAAGTACTAAGCATAGTGGGAAAAAATGTCTTTAAATTTTCCTGATAAAAGAGTAGATGTTCTTGAGGAATGTCTCAGCTGAGGCTTCCTAATAAGGAGGCCTCCCAGAGGAGGTGTCTATGCTGTGAGTAAAAATGTACATAAGTGCATGGCCTGCCCAGGGGACTTGAGACCTTGACTGTAATTTTATGCAGAGATTTTAATTCACTGTGTACATGAAGTCTTATATGGGAGGGTTGCTTTCTCCATGAGACCTACCAGCAAAAGCCTTTATAATTGCCTGTTGCCTGGCTTAAAAAATCATCTGTGGGATTTTGTCCTCATGCTAGACTCCTCATGTTTATGTGAACTTGAATTACTCTCTAATGAACTTTTGTTTTATTATGAAGAGCTTCCTTCAGTATTTCTTGTAGTGAAGGTCAGCTAATGACAAATTTTCTCATTTTTTTTTTTTAAGTCTGAAGATATTTTAATGTCTTTTTTACTTTTGTGGGTTAGTTTTGTTAGATATTTGATTTTTGGTTGACATTCTTTTTCTTTAAACACTTTGAATATGTCATTCTTCTGCTGTATGGCCTTCATGATTTCTGATTAGAAGTCAGTTGTTCATCTCATTTGTGTTACCTCTCACATGATACAACTCTCTCTTTTGCTGATTTCAAGATTCTTGTGTGTGTGTGTGTGTGTTTTTTTTTTTTTTGCTATTCTGCTTATATCTGTCTACATGTGAATTTCTTTGATATATCCTATTTGAATGTTGCTAATCTTCTTGGATGTGTAAGTTAATGATTTTCAGTAAATTTTTAAAGTTTTGACTATATTTCTTCATGTTTTCTGTCTCTTTTTCTGCTCTCCTACTGAAACTTCCATTTATGTATGATTGGTGGTATTCCACAGGTCCCCAGTAAGAAATTTTTCTTTTAATTTATTTTCTTTTTCAACTTCAGAATTTCTAATGGTTATTTTAAGAGCAATTTCTCTCTTTTTATTGATATTTTGTTGGATATTTTTCTCACTTTTAATTTTTTGACATTTACAATAAATTTTGACAATTATTTATTTCTTTGACTATACTGGGAATAGCTACTGTCTGTGCTTAGTAAATCCAATCACTGAGGTTCCTCAGAGACAGCTTTTATTGACTAGTTTTCTTGTGTATGTATGAGCTTATACTCCTATTTCTTTCAGTGTCTTATATTTCTTTGTTCAAAATTTAATATTTCAAATTTATAATGTGGTAGCTCTGTTAATTATAATCTGCAACCTCCCACCTCGTGTTTTTCTCTTTTATTGTTGCTATTTGTTTAGTGTCTTTCTTGAAACAGTTCTCTAACATCTGTGTTCTTTGACGTCTGCAATCACTAAATTCACTGTTTAGTTAATTTGGTAATCAGTTAATGATTATTTTCTTTTAATTTTGTGATCTAGTTAGTCTTCCTGAGATTCTCTGTTTGTGTTTTGGGCATATCTTTTACACTCCAGCAATTTCTACTTCTACCTCATCCATGACTTCCTGCTTGAATAAAATCTCAAAATTAGCTACAGATGAGCAATTAGAACTTTCTCAGCTCTTTCCTGAGTGTATCTTGTGTATGTACATGGTCTTCTAGATTTCCAAGAATGTGGTGGTGCTTTTTAAAGCTAAGTAGACATGCCATTTCCAAATTTTCTTGTAATTTTTTTTTCCAGGCTCTGGTTTACCCCAATTGATTAACACCTCAGGCAGCTGCAATATTATATAATAGCCTGTGAATTTTTTTTTTTTTTTTTTTTACAAATATCTTGGGGCAGAGATTTTCCTAATGAATGATCTCTAACTTAGTTCACATAAATATAATTCCCTGTGAACAAAGCTCTTTACTGAACTGCTAGGTAAGTCAAGGAATGACAATGACAATGTTCTTGAGATGTGGTTTTTGGATCTTGTTGCCTGTTCTTCCTCTTCCAGTGGCTATTAGACTGCTAATTTTTACAGCCACCATGGTTGTGAAGCTGCTGACTTTCACTGCCATTGCAGAGATACAGAGGAGCAGGGACGAGAACAGGGCAGATTAGAAACACCACAATCCTCACTGTTCTTACTGAAGTTTACTTTTTCCTCCCTTAAATAGTCTATGCATTATTGTAAACCTTTGGTTAATTTTCAGAGGCATGAAAAGTTGGTTTTCAATATTTATTCCTGTGAACTCATCTTTTATACAGCAATGTATTTTCAAAGGTCTTTATTCTGCTGAAATAGCTTCTGATCTATTAATTACACCTAAGTATTTCAACAGTTACACTAAAAAACATAACAATTTTATAATATACAAATTCATTAACTATTTAAAAAGGGCTGTGTTTAGTAAAACTGTAATGAAATAGGTGGAAAGTTTAGTAAAACTGTAATGAAATAGGTGGCAAGTTTAATAAAACTAATGAAATCTGTGACAATTGTATAATAATTGTCAGTTGGTATTAGTAATAATTTACTTATAATTGGTTCTAAGATTATTTCTTCTCTAGATGTTGGAAGAGAAACTACTATATACCTGTTTATAGATGTCCGCATGCCTAAGATAGGAATGTACAGAAATACCAAATAAACCCATCAGAAATAGGTGTGCTAAGAAAGAAGATTAGGTCACTGACAATATCATTGATGATAGGAACTCCCATGTAGTAAAAACAAAAATTATTTAGTTTCTATCTCTTGATTTTAGCGTTTTCAATTACTGCCATGCCTCAGTTGAACTTTCTAGCTCAGCCAAGTAATCGAATGAGTTCAACTGGGTTCAGGAACCAAGACCTCTGACTGACCACAAAAACAATGAAAGAAAACAAATCATAAAATAAAGTGGCAAAATAACAAGTGTGGATAATATTAAAATAAATCTAGCCTTTGAAGGTATTCATCAACCCAAAGAATATTCCAGAAAAGTTAATCTACCTGTAAATCCAGATTCAGTGTCTTTTTAAAAGGTAGGTAGGCCACTGTAATTCTTTTTTTTTTTTTTTGTAGAGACAGAGTCTCACTTTATGGCCCTCGATAGAGTGCCGTGGCCTCACATAGCTCACAGCAACCTCCAACTCCTGGGCTTAAGCAATTCTCTTGCCTCAGCCTTCAGACTGTAATTCTTTATTATTTACTTTAGGAAATACAAAATAGTTATTATTTTTTGCTATGGACTATTTGCTTTACTTCCTTTGAACTTACCCTTTCTTTCTCCTTTCAATATTTGCCATCAGTTTTTAAAAATGGGCTACTTTAAACATTATGGAAGATAGAATATTCTGACAAGTAAAATGTACTTATATTTGCAGAACATGTGCTAAAAATATGTTTAGCTTCACTTTTCATTCTTTTTCTGTCTCTTGCTTGCCAACTATGAGCCCAGTGATTCAGAAATTCCACTAGGGAGAGAGACTTGTGCTGTGTCTGTAGCATTCATATTCTACAATGGGTCATCTCTGCTCCTTTCATTTGTCTACTCATTTATTTATACTTTATGACTTCCAGATATCTGTTGACATCTCTTATTTATTCAGAACTCACCCTTTTTTTGTCTTCACTCTTCTAGGTTTATACCCTTTCAAAATTGTACTTTGAACATAACTATTCTTCTAGGGAGGCTTCTAAAGAACAGAAAACTTTTTTTTTTTTTAATTCCTTTCTTTTAATAAATAAATCAGGACATTCCACATCAATTTATTTTTAATATTATCTACACTTATTATTTTGCCACTTTATTTTATGATTTGTTTTCTTTCATTGTTTTTGTGGGGGGTCAGGGATCTTGGGTCCTGAATCCAGTTGAATTAGTTCAATTACTTGGCTTAGCTAGAATGTTCAATTGCGTTATGGCAGTAATTGAAAAGTGGATGGAAACAGAAAATAAAAGTGGAACAGCACGGGCAGCATGAATAGAAATTAAAAGTAAGGGGAGGAGCAAGATGGCAGCTGAGTAACAGCTTCTTTGCAACCAGGCACCATGAGACTGGGGAGAGAAAACTCCAGGCACCTCTGGATTGGGAGCTTTGCCCAGAAAAATCCCTTTGAGGACACAGGGAGACAGTAAGAGACTTCTGGATCCCAGGAGGAGGACAAGAGCAGTGGAGAATTGGCAAGTGATTGCATTTGGTGAGAGGCCATGGCTGTTGTGGCAGCTGTGGCTGTAGCTACAATGCCAGGGAGATTCCAGACAGGGAAGGCCTTCCCTGTGGGTTGTTTTATTTTTTTGGACTTGGGCACTTGGTTGAATTACCTTAGGGGAACTTGGGAAAGAGTGTGGGTGACTTTAATCATTGTCCAGGGTCCAGAATGAGCTACTAGGCCAGAAGGGAACTATCGTTGTTTGGCTGTGGGCCATTTGTAGCTATTGTGGGACAGCTGCCCTGCAGGCTCTGCCTTCAGGGTCGCAGAGCGAGGCTCAGGCTACAAGAGCTTGGGCAAGTGATCTAGTGACTGTGAACAGCACCAAAGGCTGGGACTGAGACAGAGGGGAAGAGCGGACCTTTCAGTCTTGGGCAGTGGGAGAACTACCTCACAGTCTCAGCC
This sequence comes from Nycticebus coucang, assembly GCF_027406575.1. Classification (NCBI taxonomy): domain Eukaryota; kingdom Metazoa; phylum Chordata; class Mammalia; order Primates; family Lorisidae; genus Nycticebus; species Nycticebus coucang. The sequence continues at coordinate 17,011,543 of NC_069795.1, forward strand.
CTCAGGGGCATAGAGTGAGGCCAGTTTTGGTGCAATGGGTAAGCAGGCAGCCACTTCAAGAGAGATCCTAGCAACACATGCTTTCCTGGGAAAAACCTCTGCTTAACCAAGGTTAATGGTTTAAAGTGTCCTTTAAGTGGGTGGAGGTGAGATTCAGACTCTCAAACCTGTGAGGTTTGAGGGCAAAGAAGCCAGCAGAGGCCTCCAGTCTCCTTATACAGCTGTGACAGCATTTGGATTAGCATCTCATATCCCAGAAGATCACTGGTTGCCCAGACAATAATCAGCAAGATATATATATATACTGCTTTGTTTTCGGTTTGGATTTTTTTTTTTTAATTTCAACTTTTGCTTCCTAGATTTTTCTCTTATATTTTCTTTCTTCATTTTTCTAGTGTAAATTTAATTTTCCATTGTTGCCTTCTTTAATGATAAGGACTTCATTTTTGCTACTGTTTCTGTCCCTATTATTTGGTCCCCACCCCCAATTTTACCTTGTAAGGTTTTCTGTGTGTTTGGTTTGATTTATAGTATTTTTGTTTTTCCTCTAGATCTGGGGGAGGTGGAGTACCATGTCTGCTCAGGTTGGCAAAGAGTTGCTGACCTCAAGGGAACCACCCAACCCAGCACCCCCAGAGGTTGGGGGTTTTTCAGGTGTGGGTTAGGGTACCCTGCTATATACCTTTATTACTCCTATCTCTCTCTTTATGTGCCTCTCTAACTTTTATCAATATTTCCTTTTACTCACCCCCTCTCCTTTCTCTTTTTTCTTTTATTTAATCTCTTTTCCCTTCTTACTATTCAATCTTCTCATCCTTGTAGTCCTGTACCAAAATGATTCATCAAAACCTTAGGTCAAAGGCATGGTAACTTAAAGAGCAAGAGGAAGTGAAAGGAAAATTAGGGCAAGGAAACTGATAAAAGAAAACACTCATGAGGAGGAAACATCAGAAAAATCCTGGCAACATGAAAAACCAGGCTAGAGCAAACCCCTGAATGGACCAAGAGGTAGCTACTACAGATGATTTCATCTATAAAGAAACATTAGAAATGACAGAAGGGGAATTTAAAATACAGATGATGAAAACAATGAAGGAAATTGCTGAGAAAGTGGAAAAATAACCAAAAGGAAATCCAAAAGAATCAAATAAGAGATGAACAATATGAAGTATATAGAAAGGATATAGCAGAGCTAAAGGAATTGAAGTAGTCAATTAGGGATCTTAAAGATGCAATAGAAAGTATCAATAACAGATTAGACCATGCGGAAGAAAGAATTTCAGAGGCAGATGACAAAGCTCTTGAGATAACTCAGATAGTTAAAGGAGCAGGAAAAAAGAGAGGGAAAGCAGAATGTTCACTGACAGAATTATGGGACCTCATTAAGCATTTAAACATAGGAGTTATAGGCATCCTGGAAGGGAAAGAAGAATACCCAAAGGAATGGAAGCCACAGTAGAGAATATTATAAATGAGAATTTCCCAAATATCACCAAAGATTCTGACACACTCCTTTCAGAGATATCAGATCCCAGGTCACCTCAACTCAAATGGAGCTTCTCCAGGACACATTGTGGTGAACCTGTCCAAAGTCAAGACAAAAAAGATTTTGCAAGCTTCCACCAGTAAGTGCCAATTAACAAACAGGGGCAAATCCATCAGAGTGATTGCTGATTTCTCTAATGAAACTCAAGGCAGAAGACAGTGGTCATCTACCTTTAATCTACTTAAACAAAACAATGTTCATCCCAGAATTCTATATCCTGCTAAGCTAAGCTTTAGAATTGACAGAGAAATCAAATCTTTTACAGATATGCAAACATGGAGTAAATTTGCCACAATAAGAACAGCTCTATAGGAAATATTTTGACCTATTCTATACACTGACCATCACAATGGACCATCACAAAATAAACACCCAGAAATTAAAGGACAGAAGCTAGCTTCCACAATGATACAAAGATAAAACTAAGCAATGGACTTTCACAAAATAAGACAAATAGAATGCTGTCACACTTATCAATTATCTCAATAAATTTTAATGGCTTGAATTTCCCACTGAAGAGGCATAGGCTGGATCATTGGATAAAAAAACACAAGATATCCATTTGCTGTCAGCAGAAAACACACCTAGCCTTAAAACTCAAGAGTTAAGGGTTGGAAGACAATTTTTCAGGCAAATGGAATTCAGAACAAAAGAGGGTTTGCATTCTTATTTTTCAGATACAGAAGGATTTAAAGCATCTAAAGTAAAAAAAAAATGGACACTTCATATTAGTCAAGGGAAAAATACAACAAGAAGACATTTCAATTCTAAATATTTGCACACCAAACTTAAATGCTCCCAGATTCTTGAAGCAGCCCTTACTCAGTCTGAGCAATATGATATCCTATAATACCATAATAACAGGGGACTTAACAATCCTCTTACAGAGCTGAACAGATCCTCTAAACAGAAATTAAACAAAGATATAAGGGACTTAAATGAGACCCTAGAACAACTGTGCTTGATAGAAGCATATAGAACACTCCATCCCAAAGATAAAGAATATACATTCTTCTCATTGTCCCATGGAACAGTCTCCAAAATTGATCATACCCTAGGACACAAAATAAACATCAACCAAATCAAAAGAATTGAAAATTTACCTTGTATTCTCTCAGACCACAAGCCACTACAGGTGGAACTCAACTCCAGCAAAAATGTTCAATCCAAAATAAAGGCATGGAATGACAGTTGGATGCAGGAAGAAATAAAAGAGGAAACCATTAACTTTCTTGAGCATAACAACCATAAAGACACAAGCTACCATAACCTGTGGGATACAGCAAAAGCAGTTCTGAGAGGAAATTTTATCACTTTAGATGCCTGTATCCAGAAAACAAAAGGAGAACACATCAACAAACTCATAAGTCATCTTATGGAATTGGAAAAAGAAGAACAATCTAAGCCTACACCCAGCAGAAGAAAAGACATATCCAAAATTAAATCGGAGATCAAAGAAATTGAAAACAAAAGAATCATTTGGAAAATTAATGGAACAAAGAATTGGTTTTTTGAATAAATAAATAAAATTGATAAACCTTTGGCCAGACTAACAAGAAATAGAAAAGTAAAATCTCTAGTAACCTCAATCAGAAATGATAAAGGGGAAATAACAACAGATGCCACAGAGACACAAGAGATTAACTCTGAATACTACAAGAAACTTTATGCCCAGAAATTTGACAATGTGAAGGAAATGGATCAATATTTGGAATCACACCCTCTCCCTAGACTTAGTCAGGAAGAAATAGATCTCCTGAACAGACCAATTTCAAGCACAGAGATCAAAGAATTAATAAAAAACCTCTTGACAAAAAAATGCCCTGGTCTGGATGGCTTCACACAAGAATTTTATCAAACCTTCAAAGAAGAGCTTATTCCTATACTGCAGAAATTATTCCAAAAAAATCGAGGAGAAAGGAATCTTCCCCTACACATTCTACAAAGCAAACATCACCCTGATACCAAAACCAGGTAAAGACCCAACTAAAAAGGAGAACTTTTCAGACCAATTTCTGTAATGAATATAGATGCAAAAATTCGCAACAAAATCCTAGCCAATAGATTACAGACTCTCATAAAAAAAATGCATCTTACAAGGGTACATGTGAAACTTAGTAAATGTAGAATATAAATGTCTTAACACAATATCTAAGAAAATGCCAGGAAAGCTATGTTAACCAGTGTAATGGAAATATGTCAAATGGTATATAAAACCAGTGTATGGTGCCCCAGGATTACATTAATGTACACAGCCATGATTTAATTTAAAAAAATAATAAAAATTTTAAAAAAAGTCATATGTCATGATCAAGTAGGTTTCATCCCATGGATGTAAGGCTGGTTTGACATATGCAAGTCCATAAACGTTATTCACTATATCAACAGAAGCAAAAACAAAGACCATATGATCCTCTCAATAGATGCAAAAAAAGAATTTGATAAAATCCAGCATCCTTTTCTAATCTGAACACTGAGGAGTATAGCATAGGTGGCACATTTCTTAAACTGATCGAAGCTATCTATGACAAACCCACAGTTAATATTGTACTGAATGGAGTAAAACTGAAAGCTTTTTCACTTAGAACTGGAACCAGATAAGATTGTCCTCTATCACCACTAAATTCAACATAGTGCTGGATGTTCTAGCCAATATAATCAGGCAAGACAAGGAAATAAAGGACATCCAAATGGGAGCAGAGGAGGTCAAACTCTCTCTCTTTGGTGATGATATGATCTTATATTTATATAACCCCAAGGACTCAACCACAAGACTCCTGGAAGTCATCAAATAATACAGTAATGACTCAGGATATAAAATCAGTGTCCACAAGTCAGGAGCCTTTGTATACACCAATAACAGCCAAGATAAGAGGCTAATTAAAGACACACACTCCCCTTCACTATAGCTTCAAAGAAAATGAAATACCTAGGAATTTACCTAATAAAAGAGGTGAAGGACCTCTATAAAGACAATTATGAAACCCTGAGAAAAGTAAAGCAGAATATATTAACAAATGGAAGAACATATGATGCTATGGTTGGGAAGAATCAACACTGGTAAAATATCTATAATTCCTAAAGCAATCTACCGATTCAATGCCATCCCTATTAAAGTACCAACTATAGCTAACTGCAAGGTGGTCTTGGAAATTGAACCTACCTCCATTAAGCAGCTACAGCAGTATATAGTAGAAATGAAAAGGAGATTTTGATGGATAGTTGGGTTTCCCTGCCATATTATTTAATAGACATTTATTTTTATAAATTACAAAGCAATATCATTGTATAATATGAATATCTTAGCAATTCTGAAACACAAACAATATTATCTGGAGAGAAATTAGTGATTTGCACAAGATGTATTTGTTATTTATAAAAGTCAAAGCCTGGAAGTGAACTCAGAACTTCTCTTTCCAAATATCATGTGCTTTCTCAAAAATTGGTTAGTAAAGAGAGAGAGAGAGATGACTGTGTTCAACATGATACAAACTTTGAAATTAGTACCTTCAAGTAATCAATAGCTAATACATTTTTGATTGATAACACATGGTCACAAATGTCAGACAGTTTAATATTGTATTTTCCTTACAATAATAAAATTACAGAATTTAATCCCATTAGTGAATTTAACATGTTTATATTTTTTCCCATAACTTTAAAATTGACCAGAGCCTTCAAATGCAATGCTATTCCTCTGAAGTGAAAGTAATATTTTCTTGTGAATGGGAACTCATAACTCATATTTTAATAATAGATAGACTTAGAGGTTTAAGACTTCAAAATCAATTTTCCTAAAGCACATCATACATGAGGAAGTTGTTTCTTACCAGATAGTCATTTATTCCTCTTTTATTTTTTAAAAGTCATTCTTGGAAGGAGATTCTGTACTAACTGTTCCAGTGCTGAAAAAACATAAAAGGAAAGTTCGATAAGATAAATTTCCCCTTTTTTGCACTCTTGAAAAATCAAATATATACTCAGTTATGGACAGAATTTTGTGTGTGTGTGTGTTTCTCACTTGCTGATCTATATTTATTGTTAAATCTACTAGACAGTCAGAATCATAAAATTTAAAGTTGGAAAGTGCTTTGAGGTCATAATTTCATCCAATCTGTCATTCAGCTTCAGTGGAGCTTATTGGTATAGTTTAAAGAAATTAACTAATGGCACTAATATTTCTTTTTTAATTCATAGATTATGCAATTCAAAATCGTTTCCTTGGCCAAATTATTGTTGGTGATAACTTTCTAACATTCTTGGCAGGGCAAAGAGAGTTCCAATAGTCTATCTCTCCACTGGACAAGGTTATTGCCAATTGGCTCTTTACATGTGTGGGTAAGGTCTTATCAATCCTGCATCTCTTCTTAGGTTTAATTATTGAAAATGATTTGAATATGTGGAAATTATATTTATTAATTTATTAGAAGCAAAATGTATTTAATTAACCACAGAAGGGAATCTTTTTGGTGATATTACCATATCTCGGTGATTTACTTGCTATTTAAAATAAAAAAAAATGTACAATTTTCTCTGTACAGTCTTACTGACGTAATGACATTTTCAGTTATTATAACTTACCTATTTTTAGACTGAAACTTGATATCTGCTAATAAAAATTAGGATAATTCAATGAATAACTATGACTTCTCTAGACTAACAAAAATTTGCTTTGATACTGTGATTTAGTCTAATTAAGCATATTGGATTTGGCACATAGTTATCAATGTTGAGTTATAGTGTCTTTTTTAGTTTGACAGTTTCCTGTATATGGTAAAATTTTTAATATCAAATGGGCTTTGCATCTGGTCACCTGTCACAATATACGATTATAGATAAATTCTATTTTACAAGGTCTGACTTTATTAGAGATTTATTATTTGAGTATTTTTTTCAATGACTTTGAAAAAATAAATGTATCAAGTTATGTAACTGCAGAATGGCCTCTGTGCTGGGATTTGTGGCTCACTGAAGCATGGTCTAGACAATAGCAAATTCTTCAATTTGAACAGGCTGCACATAATAAATTGCCAACTGGAACATCGATTTAACTGAAACATTACTTTTCATATTTCAATGTTGCATTCCATTTGATTCAGGACATAAAAGTAGAATTTTGGTGTCTTGATTCTATGATCTAGCTATGAGGTTGTGTTGCTTGGATACAACCCAGAGAATTTAGAGCCTGCCCAGATCACTAAACACCAATGCCTTGACTGCAAGCACTAGACTGTGTATGCTTCTTTCTTGTTTTCTCCATGTTTAACATGAAAGGGAAAAGCCTACCATGCAATGAATCATATTATTCCTGTTTGCTGGTCACATTCTTGACACTAGCTTAGCCATATTGGTAATCTAATTTTTACAAGTCACTAAGGATAATACAGAGGTCATTTATTTAAAAGATATGGCTTATAAAGTTACATAACTTTCTTCTAACAACATTGACAATGTCGCATAATGTAACTGTTTTCCTGAGAGCTTAAACATAAAAATGTGATTTAGTAAATATTAATTTATTCAACAAAGATGTCTTTTACAAACATTGCATTACTCCCAATGTTGTTAAAATATAAAGAGGTAGTCATGTGCTAATTCCCTTCCCTTAAATAATTACAATATGTACATATCTTATCTCTAAATAATTACAAATATGTGCATATCTAATTAGAGATTAGATAACTTTATTGTAAACAATAACTTTACAAAAAGTTGAGAGACAGAAGGTCATTAAATGTCAAAGCTAGGAAAACAGGAATTGAGTAGAAGGGAAAGACACTGGAACTTGAGCTATTGAGTGTAGGTTTTGTGGAGAAGATGGTATTGACTTTAATATACAAAGGAAGAAAACAAGTGAATTATGAAAGAAAAAATAAGAAAAAATTGGGCTAGGAAAAGAGGTGAGAAAATGAATGATCCAAGGGACCATGAACAACTATTGTAATAATAGCTCATTATCTGTGGGTATACATTCCTCTTAGAATTGATGATAAAAAATTAACTAGATATAGTGTTAACTATTGTGATAAAAATGTGTCAAATGGTCTATGCAGCGAGTGTATGATGCCCCATGATCATATCAATGTATACAGTTATGATTTAATAAAAAAAAAAATAAATAAATTAACTAGATATAGTACGTGTCTGCTTTCCAGCTTTCTAGTGAGCAAGATTAACTATTAATAGTAAAGTTTGGCATCCAGGGTTTGGAAGTTAATACTATAGTTATTAATGACTTAGTTAATTCATTATTCATTCAGTACTGTATTGAATCATTCATTTAGTCAACTCAAATTGTGCCTTCATCGTGTTAAACACCTGATTCCACAAAAGACTGAATAAAAACACACATAGCCCCTACTCTCTAAATGTGTATAGCCTTTTTCTCCAACATGTTAAAAGTGACAAATACATTTTAAAGACACTAGGGAATGAGATACTGTTAAAAAGTAGGAAATCTGAATAGGGAGGTTATCCAGAGTAGATCAGAAAGTGAAGGGAGAACAAGATTTACTCTCCCCAGGTCAAAGAATACTTTGAAAAAATCTCAAGGATAAATAAGACACAGGAAAATGTAGCAGCAGTGAATTTCAGACAGAGAAACAGCACATATAAAGAGTAAAGGAAAACATGGTTCTTTATGGCCAGAGGAGTGGAGACAAATTTAATTAGAGAGAGAAGACCAGGTGATAAAATGTTTTTTTTTTTTTTAATGGAATTTTTTTTTTTTTTTTTGTAAAGCCAATTTGTAATTTCTAAGAGTTAATCTAATTAAAGGGCCTCTGTAGTCCTGCAATTTATTTTATTTTACCCATCAAATTTAAGTTAAAAGAAATAAGTTTTTTATTAAACAGACTTTTATTTACTTGGTGGTAGTTTTGAAAAGAAAAAGAAAACATAAGGATTCAATATGCATCCTTGAAAATAAATGAAGGAGCGCTCAGAGGGTTTTGAACTAGGTGGAAGAAAGAATACAGTTGAGTTGTGATTGAAATTATTTTGTTTTAGTTTTTTCACTTTAAAATGGGAGCAATAGTAAATGCTTCAGATTTCTCAAAGAATTCTGTAATACAGACTTTTTTGAAAATGAGCTAATAATAAACAATTTATATTAAGAAAACAATTAAAATTTTATAACAGGTAAAGCAACAAATTTTTAAAGTAAGATTTTGATAAATTATGTCAATTCATGTTATTTAACCAAAGAATAACTTAAGAATTACTTTTGTATATCAAATTAGGGACTGCTGATTAAGTAAGATGTATGTATTATTAAATTTACCCCCCTCCTTCTTAAGGCATTAAAAAAGATGAAAACCCAGGTGGTGACAGAACCTAGGAAAGAAGCCATCCTTAGAAGTGCAATTTGAATTTTGTTTTGACTGGCATTACATCAAATCTGTAGATTTATTTGAGGAGACTTAACATTTAAAAAACGTTGAATCATCAAACCCATAAACATGGCATATTTACTTAAGTTGCATTTATTTTCCCTAATTACATTGTATGGATTTGTGACAAAAGTTCTGCATTTTTTTTAAAGATTTATACCTAAGTACATGTTAGTTTGAATATCTTTTATTTCATTTTCTAAATATCAGTTAGTGACATATAGAAATGCAATTAAGTTTTATATCAATTTTGTACCTATAGCTGAATTGGGTTATAAATTCTAATAATGTATTTATAGAGTCTTTTGAATTTTTTTTTCTTAATACAACCTCCATGGAAACAGTATGGATATTCCTCAAAGAACTAGAAGCAGATGTATCATTCAATCCAGCAATCCTACTACTGGGTATTTACACAAAGGAAGTTATACTATCAAGAAGACACCTGCACTTTAATTCACAATTGCAAAGATATGGAATAAACCCTAGTGCCCATTAATTCATGGGTTAACAAAATGTGTTATGTGAATATTTTGGAACACTACTCACCATGAAGCAGGATGAATTAATGCTTTTTGCAACAATTTGAATGGAACTGGAGACCATTATCCTAAATGAAGTATGTCAAGAATGGTAAAACAAATACCACATGTACTTGCTATTAAATTGGAACTAACTGATAAGCAAACATGTGTACATAGAGGGAAGTAAAATTCAGTGGGAATTAAGTAAGGGTGATAGGGGAGAAGAGGAAGGGTAAAAACCTACCTAACAGGTGCAATGTACAGTATCTAGGCAATGGGCTCACTGATAGTCATGACTCAGGCATTACAAAAGTGATCCATGTAACCCCAAATGTATATACCTCCATAGTATTTTGAAACACTCACTGAAATTTTAATCTGACATGTATCTTTTAGCATTCAGTCCAGAAACAAAAGCCCCCCAAATATGAGTAGGAGTACTTTATTATAGAGATTGAAGATTACACACCTGTAGAATGAGCTGAGCATGTGGAAGTCTGAAACAGAAAAGTGATAGTCAACTGGTTACTAAACATGAGAGCCTGTTGTGGGTGGCCTGGTCAGAGATTGCAGAAGAGTTCCAGTAAATGTGCATGGTTGGTTGGAACCTTAAATAGAGTGTTTGAAGAGTGGTGTGCAGAAGCTATTATCTTAGTAGAGCTTTGTGGGTTGGCTTGGGTGTTATTGGGAGACAATAGAAAAATAATGTGAAACTAGAACTCAATGAACACTCCTGTGACATTCTGTCTTCCTGTCCTACTACCACAATCTTACAAGATAATCTTCACTCATACAAGCTCCTGTTTTTTTTTGTTTTTTTTTTTGTAGAAACAGAGTCTCACTTTACCACCCTCAGTAGAGTGCCATGACGTCACAGGACTCACAGCAACCTCCAACTCCTGGGCTTAGGTGATTCTCCTGCCTCAGCCTCCCAAGCAGCTGGGACTACAGGCGCCCGCCACAACGCCTGGCTATTTTTTGGTTGCAGTTCAGCCGGGGGGGCTGGGTTTGAACCCACCACCCTCGGTATATGGGGCCGGTGCCCCACTCACTGAGCCACAGGCACCACCCACAAGCTCCTGTTTTATATAACTCAAATCCAGAACCAAATAGGGAAGAGGGTTCTGGGATATATACAGTTGCCCTTTATACAACATAGAGCTTAGGTGTGCTGACCCACTGCAAGGTCAAATCTTCATGTATAATTCCCACAAAATGTATCCACTAGTAACCTACTGTTAATTGTAAGCCTTATCAGTAACATAAATAGTTGATTAATACATATTTTGTATATTATGTGCATTACATACTGTATTATTACAATATAGTAAGCTAGAGAAAACAAAATGTTATGAAAATCGTAAGATAAAATACATTTACTCTCTATTAAGTAGACATAGATAATCAAAAAGGTCTTTCTCCTCATTGTCATCACATTGAGTAGGCTAAGGAGGAGGACGAGGAGTCAGTCTTGCTCTCTCTAGGTTGCCAGAGGCAAAAGAAAATCTGCATAGAGGTGAATCTGCACAATTCAAACCTGCTTGGTTCAAGGATCAACTGTAGTTCCCAGTCTCAGCTAAATTGATATAACAAAATCTTCATGTACATTGAGGCCACATGTTGTGGATTATTACATCTCAAAAAGGATACATGTTATGGATTATGGTGTAGTATTGAAGAGATATAAGTAGAATACTGATTTTACTGAATCTCATAAGAATATTTATAGGATCAGCTGAGATGTCAGGAAATGGGTGGCATACCAATAACTTGATAAGGTCAAGTATGATGAAACTAAACATAAATTGCTAGATTTGGCAATTTAGAAGCCATTGAAGACCTTTGAAAGAATTATTTCATTATTGTGGTGGGAAACATCAAATCTGATGAGTAAATTATGAGGAAATAGAAGTGCATAGTCTATATGTAAACATGAATAGGTGTATGTATAAAATAGTTATAAAATAAGGTCATGTATATTAATCAATATACAAAAATAAAATGCTATTCCTAATAGCCGGGCGTTGTGGCGGGCACCTGTAGTCCCAGCTGCTCGGGAGGCTGAGGCAAGAGAATCGCTTAAGCCCAGGAGTTGGAGGTTGCTGTGAGCTGTGTGAGGCCACGGCACTCTACTGAGGGCCATAAAGTGAGACTCTGTCTCTACAAAAAAAAAATAAAATAAAATACTATTCCTGTACACCAACAACAATCAAGTTGGTAATCAAAAAGTCAATACCTTTCATAATAGCAACAAAGAAAACAAAATACCTAGGAATATATTTAACCAAAGTGAGAGAAAAGGCTTCTACAGGGAAAACTAAAAGTTACTGAAGAGGGAAATCACAGAGGGTATAAACAAGTGAGAAAAATGTATTATGCTCATGCATTGGCAGAATCAACATTGCTAAAATATTCTTCCTGCCTAAAGTGATTTACAGGTTCAATGCAATCCCCATTAAAATATCATACATTTTCACTGATGTAGAAAAAATAATTCTATGCTTCACAGAGAACTAGAAAAGAGTCCGAACACCAAAGCAAGCTTCAGCAAAAAGGACAAATGGAGAGGCATCACTTTGCCAGATTTCAGGCTACGTCTATTATAAGGTTATAATAACCAAAATAGCATGGTACTGGCACAAGAACAAGACATAGATTAACGGATCCGAACAGAGAACCAAGATACAAAACCATCTCACATTACCATCTAATTTTGACAAAATAGACAATAACATCTGGTACACTGAGAAAAAGAATCCCTATTCAATAAATGGTGCTGGGAAAATGGATAGCCACATGGAAAAGATTGAAACAGTATCCACATCTTTCACCACTTACAAAAATTGATTCACAATGGATAATAGACTTAAACCTAAGCATGAAACTATAAGAATTCTAGAAGAAAATATTGGAAAAACTCTTAACAGACATTGGCCTAAGAAAGGAGTTTATGAAAAAAGACCTGAAAGCCAATCACAGCAACAACAAAAATGAGCAAATGGAACCTGATTAAATTATAGGCTTCTGCACAGCCAAGGAAACAAACAGTAAAATGAATAGATACCCTACACAATGAGGAAAATATTTGCATACTATATATGCAATAAAGGCCAGATAACCAGAATTCACAAAGAACTCAAGCAAATCATCAAGAAAAAATCAAACAACCCCACAAAAAAGTGGACAAAAGACACAAACAGAAGCTTTTCAACAGAAGGTAGATCAATGGCTAATAAACATATGAAAAAATGTCAATGTCTCTAATTATTAGGGAAATGCAAGTGAAAACAACAACTGGTGTCATCTAACTTCAGTGAGAATGGCTTTTATATAAGAAAAATCCTACAACAACAGATTCTGGCGTGGATGCAGGGAGAAAGATTTATACACTGTTGGTGGGACTGCAAACTAGTACAAACGCTATAGGAAGTCATGTGGAGATACCTCAAAAAACTCAAAGTAGAGACATAACATTTGATCCAGCAATCCCATTATTGGGTATTTATGTTAAGGAAAAAAAGTTCATTTTATCAAAAAGACATGTTTGCTCTAATGTTTATCACAGAACAATTCACAACTGTAAAGATGTGGAACCAACCCTAATGGCCATCAATATACAGTGTGGTATATTTGGTAGATGGATGCCATGTAGTACTATTCCGCCATAAAAAAATGGCAAAATGGCAAACTAATATCTTTTGTAACAACCTGGATGAAACTGGAGACCATTCTTCTAAGTAAAGTTTCTCATGAATGGAAAAACAAACACTACACTTACTCTCTTTTCTATTGGAAGCAATCTATCAATACTCATGAGCACATTGGATAGTAAAATTCAGTGGGAAGCAAGCAGGTAGGAGGGGACAAGAGAGCAGGGATATATTCACAACTCACAGGAAGTGCATACCATCTGGGTGAGGGTCACACTTACAACTTTTACTAAAACTGAATACAACCATGCATGTGGGAGGGAGCAGGAAAGGAGAGGTGTGTTCACACCTAACAGGTAAAATGCACACTGTCTGGATGAGGGACCCACTTATTATTATTACTTAAACTTCAACTATAAAAAGAGCAATTCATGTAACCAAAAAATTCCTACCCCCACAATATTCTGAAATTTAAAAATATTTTTTAAAAATAAGTTCATGAACTCAGAGGTTATCTATTCTATTTACTATCTACTTGTCATGTCTAGTGTTAGGAACTGTGAATGGTTTGAGATTTTAATCAATCACAAGTTAGCAAGTTACTTTGTCACAGTTGCCTGAATGCTGGAAGAAGACATGCGGCTCCCAGGTCAGAGACAAAGGACTTTACTACTCTTGGCCCAGCAATAGTATATTATATTGGTTTTTCTTGCTTCCCATTCCCTAAATCCCATGAGGGTGGTATAGAGATGGGCTATGTGCCTCTTTTTTGGCTGGTTCTAATTTATATCCTAGAACTATGATGAATGATCCTGTGAGTGTATTTATTTTCAGTGAGTTATGAGATTCTTTCTAGTGAATTTTTGAACCTAACGGAACTGTGGTAACCCTTGAGTTTACTGCCAGCTGGTCTGAAATAAGAGTTGTTCTGGGGACCTCAAATTTGCAATTGATACCTAAAGTGAGAACAGTCTCGTAGAGACTGTGCCCTCGGATTTTGTAGTTTTCCTCAGTAACCTAACAATTTGATGTGTGGTTAATTTCTATACTCTCTATCAATCAATTGCATTGGATTGTTCAATACAATCACATTGTGATCAATTGCATTTGATTGATATATAGTATAGAAATTTTAGCATGATTATTTTACTCTAAGTGTAGAATTTTATTCATTATGATAGCTGTATTTTATGTGTATTTCTTTTACCAAAGTAGAAAGAGTAGATGTGGCACACCTCATTTGGGTAGCTGCTACTCTTGTATAATTTTTTCACATACATGTCCTCTGTCAATTGAGGCAAGCTTAGTTAATGCTTCTAACCAAGAGTCTACAATCGTGGGATGTTGCGTCGTCATCTCCAATAGACCTAATGATAATCAACAACATCCAGTAATCTCTAAAATAAAGACTAAACTGTGTCTTCCAAACCTGGCCAATATGATGGTAGGGTAGGAAAAAGATTATCACAATGATAATTCTCTTTTAGAAAATGGAATAAGTAGAAGGGCAGAAAAGTCATGGTCATAGCCATTTTTCCTGGCCCCCTCTCTTCTCTGAGTCTGAGGTGAATGTTGGAGAGTTTGATCTTCTAGGTTGCAAAACTCTCAAAGCCCACTTTCTGCTTGGGAGTTTGGGGGATGCAGATTGCTTTTGGGGCTGAATGGCATTAACTGGACTAAGGGTGTTAACCAGACTTAGGGTTACTGTAGTTATAAAATTTTCTAAATTTTATTAGTTATCTTTTACTTCTATACAATTCCATATTTTAATATACAGAGCTAAAGATCTCATTATGGCATAGTTTTAAGGCTGAAGATCTTAGCATTTTTCTTACTGGCCTCTATGCTCCCCCCATCCTTCTCACTACTTAATTTTGGATTCCTGGGAACCATGTTAAACAATATGCTTGGGTTAGAAAGCAGACGTTAATCATGTCCCCCCCAACCCCAGAAGAATTACTGTCTGTATGTATCTATTGCTGTATAACAAATTACTCTCTATCTTAGTGGCCTGAAACAACACATAGTTGTTTCCCTCAGTCATGGATCTGGGTGTGTAGGTTGGCTGAGTCCCCTTCTTCAAAATCTTCAAAGTATCAGAGTGTATGGTCCTGTCTCAAAGTGTGATTAAAGAAGGAGTAACTTCTGAACTTACCATGTGGTTGTTGGTAGGAATCAACTCTTCATGTGCTGTTGATCTGAGAACCTCATTTTCTTGCCATAGCAGACTTTCCAATGTGGCAATCATCTCATCAAAGCCAGTAAGAGAGTGCAAGAGTAAGTTAGCCTGTCATCTTTTATAACATAGTTACATAAGGGACACCTCATTAAGTTTGCTGTGTTGTATTTATTAGAAATAAGCTAGGCTCAGTCCATGCCCAGGGTAAGGGAACTATCTAGGGTACAGATTATAGGAGGCAGATATCATTGAGGGCCATCTCATAAGTCTGCTTACCAGATTGCTTTTGGGTCCTTGTGTAAGTCTTAGCACGTGACTGCACCTAGCTGGAAGACAGGCTCAAAATTATCATCTTTTTTATAGGCTGCTATGTACTTAGCCCTAAAATGTGAGAGGTTTTATAACTAAGAAGGAACATAAAGAAAATCATGACTGACTGGCAGTCTCTGCAACAGTGGCCTTGGAAATTCACTTCCATTTAATGAGGCTTATTCAATAATGATACAATAAGGGGAAGAACATCTCAGAGAAATGTAAGGTAGTCAGCACATTGAAGGCACCACATAACTTTAGTGTCTTTCCTTTCTTCCACTCTTATTTCTGATCTGATTCAGCCTCCCACTAAGACGAGAATTCCCTTCCCAACATCTCTAAAAATAAGCAATGATTCCAAGATGAAAGGCCTATTTTCTTACAAGCCAACTCCTCTCAGTGGTTAAAACCTCCTATCTTTGAGGGTGTCCATATTGAGCTTAAATTAGTTTGTGTAATTTTTACCAATTGATTTTGTTCCCTCTACTTACTTAACAACTTAATATTCTTACTTAGATAATTTTAAGCTCTAAAAATAGAAATAATTACACATATATCTTTATGTTATTATATAAGTCATTCTATATTTATTTAGTTTATTACTTTGGCTCTCAATTAATAAATACAATGTCATGAAATCATGATGTGACCCAAAATCAGATTGGAAAACCAGCTATTCCTCCTGGAGAATCTTACATTATATCACTTTTATTTTCTTTATTTGTGAGTTCCCCTTTTCATTAAGTTTCTATGTCACTTCTCATCTTTTCTTTTCAAATGGTTACCCTAAAGAAAGTATGACTGATACCCTGGTTCTGGAAGAAATGTCTTGTCACAAGAGCTCTCCTCGGTCCTCTTCAAACCCGTTGCCGCACTAACCCTGGGCAGGAATCAGTTACATGGGTCCTTTCACCAAATAGAGATTTAAGGCTGCTCTTCCAGGACTCAGAACTAGTCCTCAGTGCTCATCGAATTCAGGGGTCCTCAAACTACAGCCCACGGGCCACATGAGGCGGAGTGATTGTATTAGTTCCTGTTTTGTTTTGTTTTTTTTTTTTATTTCAAAATAAGATAATGTGGAGTGTGCATAGGAATTTGTTCATAGTTGTTTTTTTTTAAAACCATAGTCTGGCCCTCCAACATTCTGAGGACAGTGAACTGGCCCCCTGTTTAAAAAGTTTGAGGACCTACATGGCAGCGTCTCTAGAAGAAACCTTCTTTCTTCCCTCTGCAAGATCTTCCCTCTATCACTGAGCCCTTCCCTTGTTGCCTTTCTTCAAATGTCATGGTAGCTCTGAACATTCTGTTGAGAGGACAGATGCTGTTTTATACCCCCAACCGATGATTTGGGACACTGAAAACCAATCGCCAACCTTCTCCCTGGTCATCAAACACAAGATGCATTCTCCCCTCACCTGCACACCTGCCTGACTTTGTACCTGTGCTGTGTGGTGCTTCTTCAGCTCTGTCCTCCCTCCCCATCCTTGCTGCTACCTTCTATGAACCTGTACTTCAACCCTGAATGGACTGTTCAACATCCTTGGCTTCTCTGAGAATGCTCTTTTACCTCCTTTGGCTAGATAACACCTGAAAATTGTCCAAGGCTGCTCATGGCCCTATTCTGGGAGGCTGCTTATTTGTATATTCTGTAAAAACTGAGGGGCAAGGTGAGGTGGTCAGCATTCTCCTGGCCCTCTGCTGCTTCCTCCTGAACATTGCTCTGCCACACAGAGTCCTTTGAGCAGCCTCTGCCCTTCCTCATTACTGTCATTCACTGCCCTTCTAATCATTTTTTGTCAAATTCACTGATGTTTGGGAATCGGCCTTTTTTACAAAATTACTCTTCTTCTCAACCTCTGCCAAAATGTTAAAAGATCTCAACAAAAGAGCATCTTAAACCAAATGACATCATGACTTTTGGGCTGCTTCCCTACTTTTATAGAACCTTTTCTCAACTTCTTGCAATGGCACCAAAGGAGGAAAGAAGAAAATTCTGACTATAATTTGAGTAATATTTCAAATCTCTTTAAGATATGAAACACAGAATCTCAGATGTACAAAGAAAAGAAGCACATCGATTGCCCACTTTTGCCATTGTTTACCTGGACATATAAGCCCTAATTCCCACTACATCTCTGTGATCTGCTCTGCATTTGCTACTAAAATACAGGTGGTGTTCATAGTGATTTTAGATGACTCAATTCTTTAACCATGGTGACTCCCATTGTTTTCTTTGCTGACTTTTGCTCTGAATTTCTTCAGAGTCATATAGAAAGTCTTTTATATTCCCAGGGTAATAAAAATCAGCAAAATGAAAACACAAGAATGTCACTTGTCATGTAATGTTTAAGATAAATGCTAATTCAACTTTCTATTTTTTCCCTAAATATCTGATTATTTTTAGGATGACTACGGTCTCAGTAGGCTTCAAAAAGCACAGAAGAAACTGAGAGAAGATAAATCCATTGCAGCAAAGCAATTTTATTTTATTTTCAGGGGCAAGTTAGTTTCTTTGTCTTAAAAGCTTTGCTTTATAATCATGAGAATTCATGCCATAAAAATTTCAAAACCAAGAATTTGGTTTGTTTCCATAATTTTTTTGGTTGTCCTGATAATAGAAGGTTGACACTTAAGTTTGGTTCTTGGCTAAATAATTTCCTGCATGTTGCCTGCCAGTGAAAAGAACTTAAAGTGCTATGTATAATTTTTACTTTCAAACAAATTCTTCTTTCAGGAAATTTTATTTTTCTTGAGTATGAAAAGTATTTACTCTGTTGCTGATAAACTTTAAACAGGAAGAAATACTGCCTGAGATAATGATAATGTGTATGAAGACCAGAAGAAGAAAACATTTAATATAATCCACATCCTATCACCTATTAACTTAAGGCAAGTCACAATTTCCTCGGGCCTCTGTCTTTTTTTTTTTTTTTTTTTGTCTGCAAAATATGAAAGAACATTTTGCCTGCTAAAAGAATGAGATGATATTAGGAAGGAAAGTATTAAGCCTTTTTTAATACTTTTTTATTATTATTATTATTATTTTCTTTTTTTTTGCAGTTTTTGGCCAGGGCTGGGTTTGAACCCGCCACCTCCGGCGTATGAGGCCAGCACCCTACTCCTTTGAGCCACAGGTGCTGCCCCAAGCCTTTTTTACTCCTAAGACTTTTTAAAAATGAATTATATACAAGGTACTGTGCTAGATTTCACAGCTAACCCGGATGTGAGTAACAGACAAGAAAGCTGAGGTAAAAGGTGTTACCAAGAGCATATAGTAATGATAATTCTCATTTTGTCACTTATTAACTGTGTGACTTTGGCAAATAGTGTGACCTTTCTCAATTTCTTCACTGTTCAAGTGAAGACAGGGTTCTGTAAGAACTAAATATAATTATATAATTTTGAACTAGCACACATTCTACAAATTCATTAGTACTTCTGATAATTAACTTAATGAAGCCTTTAGTCCTATTAGACATAATATTAACGCCGGTGAAATAAATAGGCAATGGGAGCCAATCACACTTAGAAAATGACAAGCAATTCATAGCAAAAGAAATTAACTGAAATATGTGTTCTAACTATATGTAATTTAAGCCATACACAGACCCCAGTCTGGTCATCAATATCTGTATGGTTCTGATATACATGATTTGCTTATAGATAAATTAGTATGAGTGAATTATTTTATTGTAGCATGTCGATGTAAAGTACAATATATATGATTTCATAGATTTTAGGTCATTTCAGAATAAGGAAATTAATAGGAATAGTAACATAAGTAATATTCCAAAGTATTAAAAAGACAGAAAACAAAAATGTGATTTGGACTTTATTTAATTTCCTCTTAAGTTACCATATGAGAAATTCTTCAAGTTCTTCCGGAGAAAGGAAAAATGAGTAAACATATTTCTTATATTTAATGATTCTTGGCCCACATTGACAAATGTTTTTGAATATCAATTCAAAACTACATGACTGCCAGCTGTTGGCAACTGCACGTTACAAAATGAGCTTAGTGGTCAGAGGGAGAATTCCAAGTCTCACAGTTGTACCAAAAGTCAGGCTGTGTCTCTAAAACAAAACAAACACTACCTTGGAATAACAAACTGTCTGGTATTCTTCACCATCTTAAAAACACATTGGAATATTAAAAAAATTTAATCTGGTATCAATCATGTTGTTTGAAGTGGCCTCCAATGTAATATTAAAGGGAAATGGTGATTTGGTAACTGTGCTTAAAACCCTGGAACAATTGGCAGCCGTGCCAATCAAATCTTTTGTATTTGTTGTTTAATGTGACAGTGATTAAGGTCTTAGCACTGGGACTGGCACATAGAAAGTCTTTAAGGAATGTTGGTTATCACAACTGTGACTAAAGTCTCCATCTCAGAATGCAGGAAAGAAGAAATGAGCAACCGTCACAATTCTGCACAATTCCAATAGTCCGTGGATTTCTTTTTGTAATTCTTCAGTAAGGACAGAGTAAAAAAAGAAGGCTATGAAAATCAGTTCAGACTAAGCAGAGAATGAATATTATCTACATTTCTGAATTTAAAAAAGTAAAATTATGTAGTATTATACATACCTTATAGCTAGGAACGTGTGCTGAAACAAGTCATCAGATTCTCTTTCTTCCCTGCCCACTTTCTCTGTATTTATTTAAAAGACCGAGTACATTTAAGAGACAAAAAAAGCCAGGACTTCTGATAATTGATTGGCATATCTTTTATAGTTGACAGACTAGTCATGTAATAAATTCAGTTTAAAAAGTTGATCACAGGGCTGGGTGCAGTAGCTCATACCTATAATCCCAGGAGAGGCCGAGGAGGCCGAGGTGGGTGGGTTGCTTTTGTTCAGGAGTTCAAGACCAACCTGACCAAGAGTGAGACCCCATCTCCAAATAATAGGTGGGCATTGTGGCAGGCACTTATAATTTCAGGTACTCAGGAGGCTGAGGCAAGAGGCTCACTTAAGCCCAAGTGTTTGAAGTTGCTGTGAGCTATGATGTCCAGGTACTCTACCAAGGGTAACAAAGTGAGACTCTGTCTCAAAAAAAAAGTTGATCACATAACTGTGATAAAATACCCTCTTTTCTCTATTGGGTATTTCATTGTTATAGGAAACCATATAAACTTTTGAGAAAGTTTATTCTTTAGTAATTTAATACTTTAGTTTTATGATGTAGAAAAATGTTTGGTAGAGAAGAAAAATACTTGGTCTTCCTAAACGGTGGCATTCTGTTGGAACAGAACCACATTCCTTATTTCTACACAAATTTGAATTTAACTTTCATGCTGTTAACAGTCTTATCCTTCATACAAATAACTGGGCAAGATATTCAAAAGCAGTATCTCCACCTATTTGTTTCTTACATCAGCCAGAGCTGGAGTACTAGCTTCTGAGGACTACTGCAACGAAATGCCACAAACCCACTGGCTTGAATCAGTAGTTCCCAACCTTTTTTGGCATAAGTTTCATGGAAGACAATTTTTCCACAGATCAGGTGAGGATGGTTTTGAGATGATTCAAGCATGATAAATTTATTGTACACTTTATTTCCGTTACAGTGCAATATGTAATTAAATAGTTATATGACTCACCATAATGCACAATCAGTGGGAGCTGTGAGCTTGTTTTCCTGCAACTAGACTATCCCATCCTGTATTTGCAGCGAGCATCACTGCCTCAGCTCCACCTGAGATCATCAGACATGATCATGAGGAGCTTGCAACCTAGACTTCTCACATGAACAGTTTATAGTAGGGTTCCTGCTCCTACAACAATCTAATGCTGCCAGTGATCTGAGAAAAGTTGGAGGTCAGGTGGTGATGCTAGCTATGGGGAGTGGCTGTAAATACCGATGAAAACTCCTGCTGTGTGGCCCACTTCCTAACAGGCTGCAGACCAGTACTGGGCCTGGGGATTGGGTACCTGCATGCTTAAATAACAGAAATTAATTATCTCACAGTTCTGAAGGCCAGAAGTTTAAGATAAAGTTGTTGGTGGGACTGGCTTCATCTGAGGGTGCATAGGGACAATCTGGTCCATGACCTCCTGTCACCTTCTGGTAATGGCCAGCAATCCTTGGTGTTCCATGGCTTGTGCATGCTTCTCTCCCATCCTTGCCCCACCTTCACATGGATTTCTATTTGTGCTTCTGTGTCTCTGCATGGTCTTTTTCTTATAAGGACACCCATCATGTTGGATTATTGAATTAAGAACCCATTCTATTACCGTACAACCTCATCCAATCTTCTTAATCACATGTGCAATGAGCTTATTGGCATCACAGCTCACAGCAACCTCAAATTCTTGGGCTCAAGTGATTCTCTTGCCTCAGCCTCCCTAGTAGCTGGGACTATAGGCGCTGCCCACCACAACGCCTAGGTGTTTTTAGAGACAAGAGTGTTGCTCTGGCTCAGGCTGGTCTCAAACCTGTGAGCTCAGGGCAATCCACCTACCTCTGCCTGCCAGAGTCCTAGGATTAGAGGCATGAGCCACCACACTCAGCCCTTAAAATCATTTTTAGATACAAAAAATATATTGTAGTAATAGTAGAAAAATGTATTTTTCACCTTAATTTATGCTTTTTTTTAGGCAGAATCTCAGATATACTGGGAATTTGAACTCTAATATATGTTCCTCTCCAAGGGGTAGAGTGAAAGGGCACAATTCAACTCATAACAGCTTGTGAACTGATTATAATTTTACTTTCATTTTACTTTTTTGTTTGTTTGTTTCTTGGTTTCATCTTTGTTTTCTTATTTCATAGAGAAAAAAGGGGGACATTTTTGTTCTAGAACATTTTGTTCATATTAAGTTCTAGAACTTGGCTTCTTGAGGGGAAATGGGAAGTAGACCTCACCTACTAGTAATTCTAGGATATATCTTCCCACATCTGGATATCTAGACTGGAAACAGCATAGACTGAATAATCCCTAGGAAGAAATGAAGTGAATGCAACAGAGACTTCTTGGGAAATGACATAGTCAGTGCTAATAGAGATACCCAAGTGGAAATGGGGAGGAGGATTAATGGACAAGTAGAAGGCAGAAGGGCTCCATGGTAACAAGCCAAGTTTGAAAGAACAACCTTTCCTAAAAGCAGAAGTGAGGGAAGAGAGTCCAGTATGTAATTATACTCAGTGCTCATTGAGTAAATTATTTGGTTAAACTATGCTTGCAAGTAAAAATTAGAGTTTATAAAAATTCTGAACATTACAACAAGTAGGCTTTAGAAAAAAAGATACAAATGATAAAAATCATCCTTCTTAAAAGCAAAAAAATTGACCAGAACAGTCTTGAGATCTATATAACCTAGACAAGCTATGAAGTCACTAAGGAAGAAAATGTGGAAAAAAGGAATCCAGGCACCAGCCTAGGTTAAGAACCAAAGGTGAGAAAAAATAGAATATAGATACTGGAAACCTATTATAGTTCCAGGCAGGAAGCTCCAGAGGCAGAAACTGTTTTTATACTGGAACCTGCTAGAAAGGGGAGCTCAGTAAATCAGAAGGCACAGAGCCTTGGTGGAAGTGGAGACAGGAGAGAGGACAAGTACATGCAGCCCACACTGGTGTTAGTCCCGTGAACTTCATTCTGGAAGTTCACGGGACTAACCCAGGCATCTCATCACAGTCAGGGTGAGGCTGGGGAATCTAGTTCGAATGAATCCATGAGAATTCCCAAAAAGAGTAGAAATTGCCTCTCTCTAACTGCAAAAGGGAAAAAGGAGGTATTCTCTCTCTTTCTCTCTCTCTCATCCCTACTCTCCATTTCTCTGTTCTCACAGTGTTTGGGCAGGCAAAATGAAAATGTATATACCACCTTGTTCTTCTCAGCTATGGAACTTTGATCTTAAGGTTCCACCAGGCAAGAATGGCTAAAACTAGTTGCCACATTTTCTTTGCAGGATGTGACAATGTCTTCCTTTCCCTTGATAACAGGCGTGGGTTAGTGGGAGGTTACAGTGAAGCACAAGGAAGTTTAAGAGCAGCCAGTCTGCAGGTTCCCACTCAGTGCCACAGTCTCTAACTAAGAGCTTCCTGGGATTCCCTGACACTCCACAACATCCTGTCAGCCTCAGTGTCAACCTGGACATGGTCTTCACTCATGGGGCAGATAAGCTGTATGAGAAGCTCCTTCAGCAAGAGCACTTAGAGACTGGGAATATCCACATATCTGGATTGTATTGACGAAGTGAAAACTACTATTCTCAGTAATGGAGTATTTGAAAATTATTGAGAGATTATAAATGTAAGATGAAGCTCTTTCAATGAAGAAGAATATTGCACTATTAGTCCCAAATATAATTTTTAAGTTATTCTCTTAATTGATACATTATACATATTTATGAGGTACTGGTGATATTTTAATAAGTGCATACCATGTATAAAGAAACCAAATCAAGGTAACTAGCATATCCATCCTTTCAAAGATTTATCATTTCTTCATGCCAGGAACATTATCAATCTTCTCTTACCACTATTTGAAATTATACTATAACATGTAAACTACATCACCTCAGTATGCTACAGAACACTGGAACTTAGGATTCCTCCTATGCTGCTGTAATTTTGCTTTGATTAACATTTCCCTATTCTATTCTCTATTTCTATGAGATAATTTTTTTTTATCTTCCACATATGTGTGAGAACACATGACATTTTTCTTTATGTGACTGACTTATTTCACTTAGTATAATGTCCTCTTCTCCAGACTCATCTATGTCATGAATAACAGAATTTTACCCATTTTTATGAATGAATAGTATTCCATTGTATATGTGTACTGTTTTCTTTACCCAATCTTCTGTCAATAGACACTTAGGTTGATTGCATTTCTTTACTGTTACGAACTGTGCTGAAATAAACATTAGAATACAGCTATCTTTGTCACATACTTGTTACTTTCCCTTTCTATGTATACCCAGTAGAAGGATTTTTTTGATTATATGGTAGTTCTACTTCTAGTTTTTTTAGGAACCTCTATACCATTTTCAATAATAGTTGCACTAATTTACCTTCTGTCTGGCAGATGTATAAGAGTTCTCCTTTTTCTGCATCCTCCCTAGCATTTCTTCTTGTTTGACTTTTTAAATCAATTTAATAATTCTAAACAGGGGTGAGATAATATCTCATGTGGTTTTGATTTGTATATCCAATTTCTTATCACACATGTATGCAAAATTCAACTCAAAATGGATTAAAGACTTACATCCCCAAACTATAAAAGTACTAGAAGAAAATACATAGGGGAAATACTTTGTCTGGGAAAAGATTTTTATGGATAAGACTGTAAAAGCACAGATAACAAAAATAAAAATAGGCAAATGGGAATATATAAAACTAAATTGCTTCTGCACAGCAAAGGAAGCAATTAACAGAGTGAAGAGACAATTTGCAGAGTAGAAGAAAACATTTGCAAATTATTTTTTTCATATACATGTGTTTATTAGGTTCCCACTTTTTGCTTTCACAAAATTAAAAAGACTTAAAATTTAACAACAATAACAATGTTTAAGATAAGGACTAGAAACAAAAAACCTTGTAAAGAATGAACCAAGATAAATACATTCAGAAAAGAAATCAGACAATTGCTGCAATGAAGTATTAAGCAATAATAATAGTAGTAATGCAAAGAAAGTAACATTCACATTGTTAAGTAAGAGTATGTCTATTATAGATGCTTTGACTCTGAGGTTCAGTATGGAGTCATCAATTAACTTCTTATTTTTTTTCCAATGTCTCAAAAAATAGACAACTAATATTTATAAATAAAAATAAAAGATAATTTCAAAAACAGATCATGCCAAGTCTTATAGACAATAGAAAAAGAAGAAATAATTCAAAATAATTCGATTTAATCTGGATACACCTGATATTAAAATTGGAAAAAATATAATATAAAGGGGAAATTATAAATATAATTCACTTATAAATGAGGGTGCAGTATCCTGTACCCTAAACAACATATTAACAAGTTGAAGTAAAAATTAATGTTTAAGTAATGTACTGTAGTCAAAATTAAATCCAATTTATGTGAGAATTAGTCACTATTTTCTTTTTTTCTTTGCTTTACCCTCACCTCTCCCTCCTTCTCTGTCTGCTCTCCCCTTCCCCCATGCCCCACCATGTCATTAGTTGTCATTAATTGTCCTTATATCAAAGTTGAATACATAGGATTCATACTTCTCCATTCCTGTGATGCTTCACTAAGAATAATGTGTTTCCACCTCCATCTAGGTTAGTACAAATGCTGCAAAATCTCCTGTTTTTTATGGCTGAATAATATTCTATGGTATACATATACTACAGCTTGCCAATCCATTCCTGGATTGAAGGGTACTTAGGCTGTTTCCACATTTTAGCCTTTGTAAATTGGGCTGCAATGAATAGCCTAGTACAAGTATCTTTATAATAAAAGAATTTTTTTTCCTTCTGGGTAGATGCCCAGTAATGGGATTGTAGGATCAAATGGAAGGTCTATCTTGAGTTCTTTGAGGGTTCTCCACACTTCCTTCCAAAAAGGTTGTATTAGTTTGCAGTCCCACCAGCAGTGTAAAAGTGTTCCTTTCTCTCCACATCCGCGGCAGCATCTGCAATTTTGAGATTTTGTGATAGAGGCCATTCTCACTGGGGTTAGATGACATCTCAGAGTGGTTTTAATTTGCATTTCTCTAATAATTAGGGATGGTGAGCATTTTTTCATGTGTTTGCTAGCCATTCGTCTGTCTTCTTTAGAAAAGGTTCTGTTCATCTCTCTTACCCATTGATGTATGCGATTGTTGGTTTTTTTCTTGTGGATTAATTGAAGTTCTGTATAGATCCTAGTTATTAAGCTTTTGTCGGATTCAAAGTATGCAAATATCTTGTCCCATTGTGTAGGTTGTCTATTTGCTTTGGTTGTGGTCTCCTTGGCTGTTCAGAAGCTTTTCAATTTAATTAAATCCCATTTGTTTATTGTTGCTATTGCCCTGGCAGTCTTCTTCATAAAGTCTTTCCCCAGGCCCATATCTTCCAGTGTATTTCCTATTCTGTCTTTGAGGATTTTTATCATTTCATGTCTTAAATTTAAGTCCTTTATCCATCTTGAATCAATTTTTGTGAGTGGAGAAAGGTGCGGGTCCAGTTTCAGTCTTTTACATGTGGATATGCAATTCTCCCAGCACCATTTAATGAATAGGGGGAGGCTTTCCCCCAGTGGACGTTCTTGTTAGGTTTATTGAAGATTAGGTGGCTGTAAGTTGCTGGTTTCATTTCCTGGTTTTCTGTTCGATTCCAAATGACTATGTCTCTATTTTTGTGCCAGTATCATGCTGTCTTGACCACTATGGTCTTATAGTACAGCCTAAAATCTGGTATGCTGATACCCCCAACTTTGTTTTTATTACTAAGAATTGCCTTAGGTATATATATATATTTTTTCTGGTTCCATACAAAACACAGAATCATTTTTTCCAAGTCTTGAAAATAGGATGTTGGTATTTCAAAAGGGATGGCATTGAATTGATAAATTGCTCTGGGAAGTATAGACCTTTTAACAATGTTGATTCTTCCCAGCCATGAGCATGGTATGTTCTTCCATTTGTTACAGTCCTCTGCTATTACCTTTAAGGTTTCATAATTTTCATTATAGAGGTCCTTCACCTCTTTTGTTAGGTATATTCCTAAGTATTTAATTTTCTTTGGGGCTATGGTGAAGGAAGTTGTGTCTTTTCGCTCATCTTGGCTGTTGTTGGTATATACAAAGGCAACTGACTTTTGTACATTGATTTTTATATCCTGAAACATTACTGAATGGAATTCAGAAGAAAAGAGGGGTTGCAATCTTATTTTCAGATACATGTGGATTTAAAGCAATCAAAGTCAAAAACGACAATGATGGTCACTTCATATTGGTCAAGGGAAAATTATAATAAGATATTTCAATTTTAAATATTTATGCACCCAATTTAAATGCTCCTAGGTTCTTGAAGCAGACCTTGCTTAATCTGAGCAATGTGATATCCTATAACATCATAATAACAGGAGACTTTAACACCCCTCTCCCAGAGCTGGACAGATCCTCTAAACAGAAATTAAACAAAGATATTAGAGATTTAAATGAGACCCTAGAACAACTGTGCTTGATAGACATATATAGAACACACCATCCCAAAGATAAAAGAATATACATTCTTCTCATAGTCCCATGGAACATTCTCCAAAATTGATCATATCCTAGGACACAAAACAAACCTCAACAGAATCAAAATAATTGAAATTCTAACATATCTTCTCAGATCACAAGGCACTAAAAGTGGAACTCCAACAAAAACATTCAACCTCACACAGAGGCATGGAATTTAAACAACCTTATGCTGAACGACAGTTGGGTACAGGAAGAAATAAAAAGGAAATCATTAACTGTCTTAAGCATAACAACAAAGAAGACACAAGCTACCGAAACCTATGGGATCCAGCAAAAGCAGTCCTGATAGGAAAACTTATCACTTTAGGAGCTTACATTTGAAAAACAGAAAGAGAGCACATCAACACACTCACAAGCCTTCTGATGGAATCGGAAAAAGAAGAACAATGTAAGCCTACACCCAGCAGAAGAAAAGAAATATCCAAAATTAAACCAGAGATTAATGAAATGAAAACAAAAGAATCATTCAGAAAATTAATGAAACAAGGAGTTGGTTTTTTGAAAAAATAAATAAAATAGATAAACCTTTGGCCAGACTAGCTAGAAATAAAGAAGTAAAATCTCTAGTAACCTCAATCAGAAACGATAAAGGGGAAATAACAATGGATGCCACAGAGATACAAGAGATTATCTCTGAATACTACAAGAAACTTTATGCCCAGAAATTTGACAATGTGAAGGAAATGGATCAATATTTGGAATTACACCCTCTCCCTAGACTTAGCCCAGATGAAATAGATCTCCTGAACAGACCAATTTCAAGCACTGAGATCAAAAAAACAATGAAAAATCTCCCTCCCCGCCGCCAAAAAATGCCCTGGTCTTGATGGCTTCATGCAAGAATTCTATCAAACCTTCAAAGAAGAGCTTATTCCTATACTGCAGAAATTATTCCAAAACATTGAGGAGGAAGGAATCTTCCTCAGTATGTCCTATGAAGCAAATATCACCCTGATACTAAAACCAGGAAAAGACCCAAATAAAAAGAATTTCAGACCAATTTCATTAATGAATATAGATGCAAAAATTCTCAACAAAATCATAGCCAATAGATTGCAGCTTATCATCAAAAAAAATCATACATTATGATCAAGTAGTTTCATCCCAGGGATGCAAGGCTGGTTTAATATATGCAAGTCTATAAACATTATTCACCATATCAACAGTAGCAAAACCAAAGACTATATGATCCTCTCAATAGATGCAGAAAAAACATTTGATAAAATCCAGCATCCTTTCCTAATTAGAACACTGAGGAGTATAGGCATAGGTGTCACATTTCTTAAACTGATTGAAGCTATCTATGACAAACCCATAGCTAATATTTTACTGAATGGAATAAAACTGAAAGATTTTCCTCTTAGAACTGAAACTAGACAAGGTTGTCCTCTGTCACCATTACTATTCAACATAGTGCTGGAAGTTCTGCTGATACAATTAGACAAGACAAGAAAATAAAGGGCATCCAAATCAGAGCAGAGGAGGTTAAACTCTCCCTTTTTGCTGATGATAAGATCTTATACTTAGAGAACCCTAAAGACTCAACCACTAAACTCTTGGAAGCCATTAAAAAATACATTTGAAAATTATTCTTACATTAAGGGATTAATATACAGATTGTGCAAGGAATTCAACAGAAAAAACTACAAATAATCTGATTTTAAAAAGGAAAAATGATGTGAATAATTATTTCTGGAAAAAAACAAAAATAAAAAATTATTTCTGAAAAGAAGACATATGACTGGTCAAAAAGTATATGAAAAATGCTCAAATATAATTTTAAAAAGTGATTTTTTTCCAATAGAAGAACAGGGAGCAGAGTAGGTTATGAAGGAACTCTTTTGACATGTATCTTAGAACTGATATGCAAACTTAATTATTTGTGAAGTATTTCTGGCTCTTAGAAAGACTAAAACACATAACACATGTACAAAAAAAAAAGAAATAAAATTAATGCTATTGCTCCATGTAAAATAACAAATTAGCTTATGAGGGGTGAATAAATAAAGAAAGCAAAAAGCAAGGGCGGCACCTGTGGCTCAAAGGGGGTAGGGCACTGGCCCCATATGCCAGAGGTGGTGGGTTCAAACCCAGCCCTGGCCAAGAACTGCAAAAAAAAAAAAAAAAAAAAGGCAAAAAGGAAGCCAGCTTTAATGGGAAATAACTGTTATTGCTTGATTAACTGATTTTAAACATTTTAACATACATTTGGCATAATATGAAGATCAAATATGCATGCATACTTCCATGAAGAGTTTCCACAAAATTGACCACAGTAGTTAAAGCAAGGATTGAGGAAAAAGCTGAGTGACAGAGGTTCAGAAGCAGAAAGATGACCTATATTTTATGATATATCATTTTGTACATCTTCAATTTTATGCAATATGAAGTCTATTTAAAATGATTAATAGAGTTTTAAAAGTTAATTGAAAATAGCAAGGTACAGAATGATACCATAGTGTGATGACATTTATGCACGTATTAAAATATCTTACCTGCTAAACAATGGTATATGTTGGATATATGTCATATTTATGTAAGTATAAATGCACAAAGTGAAGTACAAGGATACAGTGCAAAAGCATGGCAGCTGTCTCTGGGATACGCATGTAGAAAAAAGGCAATAAATGGCTAAAGAGAAATTTTTAATTCTCACACGTTTGAAAATATATAAAAATGTTATGATTGCTGACTTTGTATGCTATAATATATCTGTCTATTATAATATGCTTTGAGTGTCTCCATATCTATAAAGTATGAAATATTTAGCATAATTTAGCTTCTCTCTACAATAGCAATAATTCGTCCTCTTTGTCTTCTTACTTCTGTGGTTGATAGCAGAGTTTGGATGTGTGAATAAAAGACACACATAAGAATTAAATGGTAAGAGGATACCTATATTCCAGAAGACAAATTCTTGTAGAATTCCTGACTTAGGTAATAACTGTGTTGGAGTTTTGTGGGCCACATAGTCTCCAAGCATAAAACAAATTGACAAACAAAAGAAAGGTAACTATTTTCTATTCATTCTCCCAGAATTCATTATTTTCCTCAACTTTGTCCTGCCCTTGTATATTTTTTTGTTAACTCATTGATCCAGTTGTCCTCTTTAATCTTTTATTCTTCAATCCCAGCTCCAATTCTCAGAGCCTGCATTTGTGATGTACTTTATGTACATCATGTTTTTGTATAAGGTTTTGTAAAATATGCATAGGTGGCACGCATGTACTTTTAATTTATGTACATGTATTGTGTTTGTGTCTACTTTTATTACTTTTCATGTTTTGTTTTTTTTTTACACTAAAAACTATATTTTTAGGATTCCAGCATGGCGTTTTGAGTACAGTGAATCCATTGCTCATAATCACAACATAACAATGTGTGGCGTTCATTCATCATATTTTACTTGGACATTTTTCCAAGGATGGACCCCTGGGTTCCTCTAAATTCTAGCACTGCAATGAAGACCACACACATGGCCACTATGCATCTTGAGAGAGTATCTTTGAGTCATGTGACCAGCAAGAGACTTGTGGGTTAACCTGCCTAATTAGGAAGAGAGATTTTCACTACAAAATAGCATTCTTTTCTAGCAGTACACTGGAGCTCCTATATCCTTGAATTTTCTCATCAATACTTGACATTATATAGCTTTGTAGTTTTATTTAAAAGATATAAAGTTGACATCTTGTTTTAATTCACATTTGTTTTATTGCTAATGATCTAATAGTTTTGAATGTCTCTTTATGTGCTTTTAGCGTTTCTGGTTTCTTCTTTTCTATGATTTTTGCTTTTATTTTACGGACATGTTTATATGTTCCGATGTTGATTCATAGACTTATGTAATCTTTATTTTCTTTTAATTTTTTTATTAAATTATAACTGTGTACATTAATGCATTTATGGGGTACAACGTGGTGATTTTATATACAATTTGGAATGCTTACATCCATTTTAAATATCTTCTCCCATTTTACTGTTTCTTAACTTTTCTATGTTGTAATTAACCAACTAGATATCTGTATTTTGGTGTAATCAAAATTATAGTTTTTGCCTCATATTTGTATTTTTGCTATTTTTATAAAAGATTATCATCCTTATATTCTGCCACAAAGACATTCTATTATATTTTTTCTAGAAAACTTACCATATTTCCCATTTATGTCTTTGGGTATATATATGTTTATGTGTGTGATATATATGTAGGAATCCAGGTTTATTTTTCTCTATTTAGAGAATAAGCTCTCTAAGAAGCCAAAGCTGATTACAATTATGTATAGGTTACGAAAAGGATTATAACAATATTAACAAAAAATATAACATTTTCAAAAAATATCTCCTGCATGCTCAAAGTATGTACAGAACAAAGAAAAAGAAATACTTGGAAGATCCAAACAAATTTATACCCTGCCAAAATACTGTTATCCAAGCATCACTTTTTTATAATTGATATTTCTAGAATTATAGACTATGAGCAAAACCTGAGACTTAGCTAGCAGAAGCTAGTTGTGGGCTGAGATTTCTTTTATATCTTAATGGTTTTCATGTGGCGGTTGATTGATACAAGGAGAAAGAAAACCTCTTTTTGATAAGGTACAAACAATTGGTACAAAGTGAAGCACTCTGACTTCACCTTGACTTCTTTCCAAGTGATTTATTCCATGGTATAAATAGCTGCAATGCAACCTTGACGGAGCATCAGCTCAGAAAACCCTTCACCCCGTGCCTCAAGCCTTAATGCCTTTCCTATTTATATCTTTAGAGTCTGGTTCCACTTCTTGTAACAAAGCAACAATAAGTACTAAATCCAGATCTTTTTATCTTCTGCCCAACCAAAAAAAAAAAAAAAAATGCTGATGTTCAGAGTATTGTACAGTAGACAGACAATCCATCAAGTCAAAATGTGCTGGCAGCCTGGCTGACTTCTGCCTTTATGGAATTCAAAGTCTTGCCAAGTAAATAAATATAGCAAAAACACATCCAAAATTAGACATACCCTTAAATAAGTTATAGGTAATTTGCCAAGAGATTTCTTCCCCGTCTCCCAACATACCCTTAAATAAGTTATAGGTAATTTGCCAAGAGATTTCTTCCCCATCTCCCAGACTGTCTGTATGTAAAGTCAAAAGGTCACAGTACATTTTGCCTAGCCAATTCCAACATTGGGTTGTTCCACTCTGCCTAATGAACCTTCCTGCCTATCAAAGCCTGAGTAGTTTGTGCAAATTTACTGAAGGGTTATTCAGCAATGCTGCCAGAGTTTTTAGCTTATTATTCACAACCAGTAGTGTTTTCTCATCTTTGGGTTCACAGCAGAGTTTATCTTTCCACAGAAAGACAGATATGGAGGCACTTAAGGGGCACACTCTCTCTCTCTAGCCAATGATGAAAAATCAAGTCCAAAAGCTAATGCAGATGAGGAAATATTTTGCAACTTCTCATCTACTGAGTCAGTCTGTCTGACACCTAAATAGTTTCTGCTTTTGTTAAGGAAATATCCTGCTTTGAAGAAAACAGTAGAGGTGGAATGTTACACAAGCTTAGTGGAGGGAGGAAATAAAATGTGAGTTATAAATAGCTCATAACAGGATGCCTTCCACTTACAATACAAAAAGAAGGAAGCTTTTATTCTTGTTAAACTGGACACATTTTCATTGCGTTTAAAGTGATTTAATTTTAGGAGAGTTCAAACCAAAGGAATTTGCTAAGAAACCTTACCACTTAGTGTATTTTTTTAAGTTAAATAAATGTACCTCTTCTGTATATTTAAAATGTGAAATGTTTAATTCAAATGCTGATTGATTTCAGAGGCTGTTGATCAAGTAGGAATCTTGAATGTAACAGCCCTGCAATGCCTTCCTGACCAAAGCATAATTTAGGAATATCCCACATGTATAAGTCTGGGAGGTCAGAAGCCCTAAAATCCAGGCATTGGAAGGGCTGCTTTCCTTCTGGAGGCTCTAGGGAAGAGTATGTTTTCCTTGCCTTTTTCAGCCACCTATATTACCTGGCTCACAGCCCAGCCTCCATTTTCAAGGCCAGCAGCTCAACCTCCCTCTCTCCTTCTGCTATCAGATATTTTCCCTCCCTTTTTCTTATAAGGACCTTTGTGATTGAATCAGCATAACTGGAGAATCCAGGATAATCCTCGTGATACTGGAATTTCAGGTTTTTGGTCTCAGGGATTTGAAGAATAAATCGACGGACCACAGGTTCAGTGGTACATCAGGATTTATTTACAGAAACCAAAAATTACAACAACTACAAAAATCAAACCTTCTGGCAGAGAGAATCCAGGAGGGTAACAAGCTCTCCTGCTCCCTCTTCGAGGTCTGCCTTTGGGCTCTCTGCTCAGGGGTTTATATAGTGGAAGGGGTGTGTGTGTTCTGCTAGGGTGTGAGTCCTGTCAGTTACAACCAGATGTCCAATGAACTCTCAGGCCTCAGAAACTGATAGGAAATCCACCAGTCAGAAGTGCAGGTGGAGGAGACAGCAAGGCGCCATCGCTCAGAAGTCCACGTGGAGGAGACAGCCGGGGTGCCAGCATCTTCCCCGCAGGTGTCCCGCCCTTGCAGCAAGCTGGTTCCTCCATCCGCAGGAGCATCAACACCTCCAGAGCTAAGGCAGGAGGTCATGGTGCTGCCTTGTCCTGCATCACTCCCATCTCAAGACTCTTAACTCACTCCTGCAAACCCCATTTTACCATGCAAGGTAAAGTATTCATACCAATTCTGGTGGTTAGTTGGGAGGACATTATTCTGGACCTTCTAATTCTCATTCTTTTCATGTATAAAAAAGGGACCATATTTCATGCCTGACTCTAAGTTTGAAATAAACTCTAAACCTGTAACAGGGCTACTTAGCTGGGTGGCCTCAGCAATTTAGTTAACTTATAAGTTAGCTTCCTTGTTTTAAAAATTGTGACATATCTCATTGGGGCAGGACACAATTACAAGAGGGACTTTACCTAACAAATGCAAGCAGTGTAACCTGGTTCTTGGTACCCTCAATGTTATCAAAAAAAAAAAAAAAAGAAAGAAAGAAAAATAAGGTTATTAGTATTTTCCCCTTAGGGGTAGCTTGGAGCATTAAATTAGGAAGAAAATAAAAGAAAATGTCTGTTTTAGTTTATTATAGTTGCTATTAAAAATTATTACAAACTCGGAGGTTTAAAAAGTCAGAAATTTATTCTAACATAGTTCTAGAGATAGCAGTCTGAATTTGGAATTCTCAGGGCCATGTTTCTTCTGGAGGCTACGGGGAATTGTCCTTCCTTAACTCTTTTTGCTTCTGGTGACTTCTGGTGTTCTTTCCTTGTGGCAGAATAACTCTAACATCTCCGCCTCCATTATTATACAGCCTGCATTATGTGTGTGCTTCCCTGTGTCTTCTCTTCATTTGACGAGGACACTAGTTTTTGGATTTAGGGCCCACTTTCGGGCCAGGGTGATTTCATCTGGAGACCTTTAAGTAATAATATCTGTGAAGGCCCTGATCCCAATTAAGATCCTCCTTTGAGATTTCGGATAGTCATGAATTTGGCAAGGGGCACTACTCAACCCACTACAATACTTATACTGCAGATAACACAATACAAATATTTTGTTTATTGTTTTCTTCCTATAAAAATATGTTGAATCATAATATTTTATTTTTTATTTATTTATTTATTTTTTTTTTTTTGTGCTTTTTGGCCGGGGCTGAGTTTGAACCTGCCACCTCTGGCATATGGGACCGGTGCCCTACTCCTTGAGCCACAGGCACCACCCAAATCATAATATTTTATAATTTCATTTGTTCAACTAATAATAATTGCCAAAAGCAATGACCTGAATGTATCCTACTCAAGTTCATATGTAATAATCTCAATGTGATGGTATTTGGAGATAGGCTCTTTGAGAGTTGGGTCATGAGGATGGAACCCTCCTAAATGGGATTAGACCCTTTTTATGGAGAAGTCAGAAAGCTAGCTCTCTTTCTGCCATGTGTGAATACCATGACAAGCCAGAGATCTGTAGCCTGGAAGAGCCCTCACCAGAATCTAATGATGCTGCCACCTTGATCTCAAACTTTCAGTCTATAGAACTGTGATAAATCAATTTCCATTGTTCAGAAGACACCAAGTCTATGGTCTTTTGTTATATCATTCTGAGCTGAGGTACTCAGTAAGTGCCAATGCCAGATTACTACTCTGTGCTCAGAGTCCCTTAATTTTTTCAAAGCTACATTATTTCAGATTACACATTTTGTCTTTAGTGTTTATCATGTCCTTCATTGGTTTCCAATTTTTACAAACCATATTTTATAGAAATGGCAACTTTTGCCTCAATTTGTTGACCTTGCATAGCTTGGAGGAATGTGACCCTATACCACACCTCAAACTAGCTCTTTTTAGGCATCACCTCAAGCTTACTCTGGGTAACAGGATTTTGGAGAACTTTTCTCCCACGATCAGCTTAATACACATCATGGGGCCTGATAGTCCTCTGGGGCTAGAGTCCTGTCTGGATACAGGCAAGGAGACATGCCAGCAATTAAACACACTGGTGGTTTTGTGAGAGAGTAGAGTGGTGAAAACTTCTGGAGGAATGATTAGAGTGGAAAGCACAGGCAGCAACAAATGAGGGCTCCAAAAGAGGGAACCAGCTGGTGAGCTGAGGGAGATACGGGAGTGCTTTGGATGCCATGGCACCAGGCAAGCTGAAAACAACAGGCTTTCACAAAATCATAAGAACCATGTACTGTGTTAGTGGCAGACTGAGGCAGCATCCTGCCTGCCCAGGAAAGCACAACTGAAATATGCTTTCCTTTCATTCTCTCTGTTTCACTGTAAGCCTGTGGCTGGTTTCTTATACCTGTCTGTCAAGAAAGCACATCATCATAAACTCCCCAGCAGATTACTCTAGAAGAAGGTCAGCTAGATACAGATCAACTGCAATATTCCTGGTAAGGAAGGTCAATCCAAATCTCTGCTTTCATGAATGGAACAGAGTCTACCATATATATATGAAATCTGCTTTTGTGTATGTAAAATCCTAGCAGTAGGAATAGGCATGAATCAAACAGGTATCTAAATATTTATCATATTCCTCTTTTTTGAGATGTACATGGTTCTTTCTTCTGTTTTAACATTTCTGAAATTGCAATGTGTTTCACAATCACTGGAGGCCTACCCACACTGGTGCCTTAGTAGGTGTAACTAATTAGCCAAGTGAAGGCATAAAAAAATTCTAGGATGACAGCATCTTCCCAGAGACAAAACTAGAATGCTTTTTAAAGGAATGCTGCACCATCAACCTTCTTGTTGACACACTATATGTTACTGTGTGAGCAAACACAAACATCAACCCTTCTGTCTTGAAAAGTACTTCAGATTAGTTGAGATCTGGAGGATTATGAAGACATTTTATAAATACTTCAGCCATATCTTTGTTCGTTGATTTTAATGTATGCATAAGAAATGGTTATTATAATATGTAAGTCTGGATGAGTCTAAACAGTTCTCTTTGTGAGTATAAAACAAAAATTTTGGCTATAAGAATGTGAATGTTATAGTTTGACAGTATTATTACTACATAATGTACCTTAAAATCAGTAGATTTAGATTTGTCAAAGTACAGTGATGAGTATCACAACTGCATTTATGATATAAGAAAAGTATGAAATGTGATAACAGTCTAAAATAGACAGACACATTTGGGCCTATAATTTAGGAAGTGCTATGGTGTGGATGTGACATTAGATAAAATGAAGTAGTATTGTTTATAAAACTTCCAGATAAGCAAAAATTCACTTAATGAAGACGTAGAGAAGAAGAGAATTCTAGGAAAAGGAAACATTACGTCCCATTGTAATGGTCAAGGGCAAGCAGAGGCACGCTGGGAGGTAAGCCTGGAGTGGTGGACAGTAGCTACTTCTTTAAAGACTGTGTTACAGATTTTAGACTTTATCATGAGAACATTGAAAAGCCACAGAAGATTTAGGCAGTTGTGTGAGGAGAACAGTTTTGTTTTGTAAGCTTCTTGTATTTATAAGGTGAAGAACACCTTGGGAGGGCATGATAGTGAATTCTGGGAGATCATATAGGGGCACCACAGCTGTGTAGCTGAAGGATCATTATGACTGTGTTAGAAGAGAACAGTGGAAACTGATACTAGTGGAAAGACTTGAGAAATCTTTGAAGTGGAGGTAAGACTTACCTTTCAGAGAGTGGGTGGCAATGATGACATTCAAGCTACTGATGAACACTTCAACCCTAAAGTTGCAATGTTCTCCTTTATTCTTAGTGGACAACTTCCTATCATGGTGGAGTGGTAATAGTTTGAGGTGTGGAGTTGGTGAAATATTGAACAAGTGTAAGAAGCACAACATCTTCTTATAATGCAGGATGTAGATGAAATAATTAAAACCAATAAGCACATGCATAGTTCAGTGAATTGCAATGCCAATTTTGAGGTAGGAAATACTGGAGGAGTAGATTTAAGAGCACCTACAGGGAGATCTGTTTTGAACAAGGTGGGTATTAGGGACCTCTCCCTCTTGGATATTAGGTATATCCAAAAGAGATACATATTAGACAGTTATATTTATTAAAATATAGATGTACAACTGAGAAGAGATATTCAAAAGGCTGGAGATAGGAATTTCTTAATAAGTGACGATTGAGTCCACATGGACAAAATGGTGTTTCTTACCCACCCACCTCCCCACACCTCACCAAGTAGGTTCATATCCTAATCCCTAAAACTTGCAAGTGTTACGGTATTGGAAAATGGGTCTTTGAAGATATAATTACAGATATTTAAATGAGAGGCTCATCATGGATTAGGCAGTTGGGCCCTAAGTATCATGACAAGTGTTTTTATAAGAGACAAAGACGTGGAAGAGAAGCCCACATGAAGATGGAGGCAGACATTGCAGGGGTACAGCCTCAAGCCAAAGAATGCCTGGGACCACCAGAGGCTGGAAAAGACAAGGAACAGAATCTCCCTTAGAGCCTCTGGCAGGAACATGGCCTTGCTGCCTCCTTGAATGCAGGCTTCTGACCTCCAGAGCTGTGAGAGAATGTATTTCTTATTTGACGCTACCAAGTTTGCTCGAATTTGTTACAGCAGCTACAGGAAATGAATACAAATGCCTAGGATGAGATTTTAGGCTGAGAAGAGAAAGGGGACTGAGTCCTTGAGAAATCTGAACACATAAAGGTCATTAAGGGAGGATAAGTTGAACAAAAAGAAGATGCAAACAGATAAAGAGGGGAGATGTGGTTGTCATGTAAGCCAAGGGAAGAAAATGCTCAAAAAGGAGAAAGTCGAAAACTATATTAAAAGCTGTGAACTACCAAGGAACAGCATCACTACTAAACAGTGATCCTTGGGTTTAGATCATGAAGGATATTGGAACTCTTACAGCAGTGATTTTCAACAGGTGTGCCATGGCACATTGGTGTCCCATGAAAGGATCTTAGATGTGCCATGAAAAATTTAAAAAATCATTAATTAAATTATTTTTGAAAGAAGTTCAAAGCATAGTAAGTATGTTCTTTTTTTTTTAGTCAACGTAATTTAAGTATGCTGTGGAAGTTTAACTACAGGTTCAAGTGTGCCAGAAGATAAAAAGGTTGAAAAACACTGTCATAAGACCAAGATAGCTTTAATAGAAATTAAGGTGTGGCAAAGTATCTTTCTGAATTTTACTCCTTTTGTTTTGTAACTAGTCAGGTTTATGACTTGCTTATAACTGAGAGCATTATGTAGAAGTGATGGTGTGTGACTTCTGTGGCTAGTTCAGAAAAGATTATTTTCACTTTGTTTGTTGGAACCCTTATGCAGTGCCTTAAGGCACCACGCTGTGAGGAAGCCCAAACAGCCCACTTAGAGACACCATATGGAAACGGTCAGGGACTACATAAAAAGAGGTCCACAGGCTTCACTGGTTCAGGTCCAGGTACTATTGAACTAAACATCATCACCAAGTCAGAAGCACTCATTTGAAGCCTTCCTTCTGACCCATAAAATCCATGATAAATAATAAAATAAATGTTACTATTTTAAGTCACTAAAATATTTTATACAGGAATGGTAATTAGAACATGAAGTAAACAAGTAAGTGATGAAAGATAATATGAAAAGACAATATGAATCGATTCTCAGTAAGAGTGCAACAGGGAATTTCAGAGCCACCTCAAATCATTTCATTTTATTGAACCAAAGTGGCATTTGAAAAACTTTCCTCATTAAAGTCTTATTTACATTGCATTCTAATAAAATTTATAGTGGATAGAACTTACATGTACATGTATAACTTAATAATTTACTTTTTAAAAATTATCAGCACACATATAGCATCATCATTTGAGGTTATGTCAAAAACTTAAGAAAACGCTTCAAACCTGAATGTACGTTTAGGTTGAATCTACAGACCCATAGATGATAGAATTCAATTTTTAAAATAATGTGTGTAATACCTCTAACAATCTGAGGAAGTCTTCCATAATGTAACATAGTATATTTATGTAGCAAGTTGTGTCCTATGTGTATTTACTCTAATTCGAATAAATATAGGCTATCAATGAGTTCACAAAACAGATCATTGGTTTGCAGCCAAAAGAATTTGAAAAAAGAAATGGTTTTCAGGATGTTTGGGTTTTGGAATCATGGATACGGGATTTTGAACCTGCATCCTCCCCTTCTCCCGTCTCACCCATTTACCTAAGGAACTGTTCTTTGTAACATCATTATTACACAAAATCTAAAGTCGGGGGATAGAAATAAAATATTTAAAAAATTTGCAGCCATGTATTTATTTCATTATATATTGATCTTTACCATGCCCCAAAGAGCCATCGACATTGCTGGGCATTTCCACCAAGTTTCTCTGGTCTGTCATCCAAATTTCAACCAACTTTTTCTCTTCACTTTTAGCAGATGACTTCATGTTATAATTTATAATGAAAATAAAAGCCATTAAATGGAGAATTTCTCACTTTTCTATCAAATCTGACTCTCTTACTATAATAAAAAGACTTCCCATACCTTCCATTTGAGGCCAATTATATCCTATGCTTGAAATCCTAGTCCCCTCGACCTTGTCAGGAACTTCATACTGCGTATTAGCTCTTTCATGTACTAAACAAGATAACTCTTAGTTTCCTGGTTCTCATTATCAGATGGGTAATGATGAGCTAGCTCTATGATTATGGGGATGTAAAGTCTGAAGACGTTTTTTTAAAAGAAAAATATAGTTCTATAAATAATGCCCTTCATTGTGTGATTAATGGTCACAGTCCTAGACACTTTTGAAGTTACAGAGAATGAGCAGAGAAGTAGCAGAAAACACAAATCACTGTGGCTGTCTCAAAATGGTTCCCAAATAGACTGCAAAGCCTCAAATTGTTGCTTTCAGAGTTACATGGTTCAGGACATCTTTCCTCGTAAAATGCCTTTCTTGGCAATTATAGAGCTTATCGGTGTTTTCTTTATATATTTACCATAAAAGTCACATTTTAAGATAGAAATATCAAATTTTAATGAGAGGAACTGGTATCATGACACAGATAAAAGCACTTCTAATGTGATATATGTTCTGCCTTTTCTGACAGGGCATCTGTGGGATAGTCTAATATACTTTTGAAAATATTTTATTTCTATCCTTTGACTTTAGACTTGTGTAATAATTATGTTACAAAGACAACTTCATAAAAATTACCATATGTGAATTTGCCCCTAATTTCTTAAGGGAATTTTCAAAATTTACATTCTAATTTTGTCTTAGTGGAACAGATATTGTTTGCCTTTTGAATTTTAACTTGTCTGGAGTAAGCAAAATAAGAAAATGGATTTTTTTTCTGTTATCTTTAAAGAAGGATAATTATCACATAATATACGACCTGTTTATAGTTTCTGTGGATGTTATCTAACCTAAAAAGTGAGTGATCAGCGTGAAGCAAAGCAGATGGTGAAGTATCTGGTTTGTGTCTGGGAGTGAGGCCCTGAAGTGTGGGTCACTCGTCAGGCCCACTGGCCTTCAGGAAGAAGACCCTTTTAAGTTTGATATCATTACCAGGCATTTAGTTTGGAACTTGGAGAATAGAAAACATATTACAAAAAAATAATAAAATATTGTATGCCTTTCATTTAGATTGTTTTACATTATGTATACTTAAACATACACACTTAAATAAAATATAGAGACCTCAAAGATGTAATTATGTTAAATTTAAAATACAGGACATTTAAACATTAGTTACCATGAATCATAAATTTTGTAGAAATTAACTTTGAGTTTTGTTTCTACAATAGATATGAATTCAACTGTGTGGTTACATTTTTCAATTTCTTGGTCTGGAAACTGAGTTTAACAGCCTTTGGCATGGGGTTCTCCGGGAGCACCTCTCTCTAACCCTACTTCAACATTGTATTATAATGATTAATTTGTGTGTCTTGATTCATGCTATGATTGCTGGAGAGTTCAATCTTTATCTCATTGTCATTTACTGGCATCTCATGGTACATATTAAGTCTTTAATGAGAGTCCTCAATAAGTACGTATTATAAATAAGTACATGCTAAATATTATAAATAACCATAAGTAAATGATTATCTTATAACCATTTCACATAGTATCTGGAATGAGAAGATATTTAATAAAATATATGTATCTAATATTTCATTTAACTGCCATTTTTCATACTACTTTCATCATATCAAAATCCAAAATAAATCTGAACTCAGTTATTTCATAGCTATATTAAACATAACTGCAGGTTTACATATGTTAGTCAGTGGGTATTTGTGGAACTATTAATTCATAAAAACATTTTTGCAATTTCATTCTTAACTACAATGATTTGTTAATGTGAACTGTCCTCAGTATTTTTTAATGAAGTGTAAGTAAAGTAAACCTTCTCACAATTTCATGTTTAAAGTTGAGCTATCTTTAAAACATCTATACAGTCAAATATAGCAATAAGCGATAGCTCCTCTGTCTGTGGCCTTTAACTAGTGAATTCAAACTATGGAGTTGAACTTACATCAAATGATTACCTTCTGTCTCAGAAGGCCTTCCCAGATGATCTGATCTATAAAATCTCCCATAACTATATTATATATATTACATTATATATATATACACACATACACACAAACACACACATTACATATGCATGTATATACAGTGGTTTATGTTTTATTAATCCACTCATATATTGATGGGTGCTTGGGTTGTTTCCACATCTTTGCAGTTATAAAATGTGCTCTGTAAACATTCAAGAGTCATTTTTAAAAAATGTCTTTTTTAAAATACCTAGTAGTGGGATTGCTAGATAGAATGATAGGTCTGCTTTCGGTTTTTTACAGTATCTCATACTATTTCCCATAAAGGTTGTACTGGTTTGCAGTCCTTTGAACAGTGTGTAAGTATTCATTTCTCTCTGCATCCACACCAGCTATATCGATACTTTTTGATGAGAACTATTCTCACTACAATTAGATGGTATCTCAGTGTGATTTGGATTTTCATTTCCTGATGATTAAAGATGTTGAGCATTTTTTCTTGTGTTCATTGGCCATTGGGGTATCTTCATATGAAAAGTTTCTATTCATGTCTTTTTTTTTTTTTTTTTTTTGAGGCAGAGTCTTAGCCTGTTACCCTCGGTAGAGTGCCGCAGTGTTACAGCTCACAACAACCTCCAGCTCTTGGGCTTAGGTGATCCTCTTGCCTCAGCCTCCTGAGTAGCTGGGACTACAGGCACCCACCCCAACACCCAGCTATTTTTTGTTGCAGTTTGGCTGGAGCCGGGTTTGAACCCCACACCCTCAGTATATGGGGCCGGCACCCTGCTCACTGAGCCACAGGTGCTGCCCTTTTGGCCACATTTTAATGGAGTTGTTTGATTTTTTCTTATTGATTTTCTGGAGTTCTTTGTAGATTCCGGTTATCAGCCCTTTGTTATATATAAAATATTTTCTCCCATTCTGTAGCTTGTCTACTTACTCTGTTGATTATGACCTTAGATGTGCAGAAATTTATAATTTGACCAAGTCCCAATTGTTAATTTTTGCTGTGACTGCTTTTAAGATCTTATTCATAAATTCCTTTTCTAATCTGAAATCTATAAGAGTTTTCCAAACATTTCATGCCTTAGGTTTAAGTTTCTTATCCATAATGAATTAATTTTTGTGAGTCATGACAGATGTGGGTCCTGTTTCTCTCTTTTAAATGTGACTATCCCATTTTTCCACCACCATTTCTTGCATAGGAATTCTTTTTCCCAGTGTATGTTTTTCTCTGCTTTGTCAAAAATCAGAGGAGAATATGAGAATAGTTTCATCTCTGGGTTCTCTGTTCTATCCATAGATGTACCACTAGGTTGTAGTAACCCAAACAGCATGGTACTGACACAAAAATAGAGACATAGATTAATGGATGAGGGCAATCACTTTTTAAACCCTTAAAAGATTAAACTATACATAAGTAAAATACTGTTTAAATACTGTGGTGTTATTGATAACTGCATCAGCACATTCCTTTTGTTTGTCTAATTAGATTAGTATTATCTTTAAATGGCCCATTTATCATACTGAAATAGCCACTTGTCAATTTTTTGCCCATTTTTTATTATGTATGAGATCAATATGTCAAGATAAGCATTAATTTCATTTTTAGAAAGTATTAATAAAACAATCTGAGAAATTAATATTTTCAAAAATAGCAACTTGTCTTTCATTCCTGGCTGGAAACCCGGAAGACCACATCCCTCCACTCATGTACCATTTGTTCTTTCATTCAATGTACAATGCAAATTAACATTTTTTAAAAAAGAAAACCTGTTTTTCTAGAAGAATTTCTGTTTCTAATTTTTGCTTATTTT
Source organism: Nycticebus coucang (assembly GCF_027406575.1). Lineage (NCBI taxonomy): Eukaryota > Metazoa > Chordata > Mammalia > Primates > Lorisidae > Nycticebus > Nycticebus coucang. Next base: position 17,056,209 of record NC_069795.1, read on the forward strand.
TCACGCAATAAAAAGTCATCAATTTCAAAGTATCAAAAAAGATCAGCCTCCTGCCCTCGCAGACAGACACAGAATGTATTTCTACAAGGCTTTGTTTACTAAGTTTTATGGGTATACACTATGCACGATCCTATAAACAAACAACAGAAAATGTTTTAAGTGTGATCACAACTCCATGGATTATGTAAATATTTATAAAATAGTGGTTTAAAAACTAAATAGTGGACCTATTTTATTTGCATGATTGATTTTACCATCAATTCCCTAGTTTCCTGCTTCTATTACACTTCACTGGACATCTTAACTAGAAACTTAACTAGCAATCTTTCTGACATTGTGGTACATTTGAAAATTTATGAAATTTATATATAATTTATTCAAAATCATATTTACCTAGGCATGTTTTTGTACCTTTTGACACCTTGGTTATCTGCTTCTAAGTTTTCACATTTAGTTACTGCTTCTATCAAAGACCTTTTACCAATTGTAGCTAATAGAAATGTCAACACCTCGTGAGGATTTTAGTCTTTCTACTTACATGATGCAAGCCATGAATACATCAGTTTTGCTAATTGTATTTACTTGCAATACTACCTAGTAATTAAAGACCAGTATTTGTTAATCAAAGCACATGATGAACCCAGAAGAAAAGTGAAAAAGTTATCTGAGAAGTGAGAAAATAAAAACTAAGAAATGTTATAACTTCATCCCTAGGGGTAACTTATTTTAGAGATATGTAGAAAATAATTAGCCTGCCTATTTCTTTCTTTCTTTTTTTTTTTAGCCTGCCTATTTCTTTCATCGTATTCTTTTTCTCTCTTTCACTCTTACTTGCAAGGGGATTGCTTAGTCATCATTCTTCCTGCCTCCAGGTGACCTCTTTCCACATCTCTTGCCCCCACATTTTCAAAAATGGAGAATGAGATATTTGACTAATGAATTGGAAGAGCCAACTGGGATGCTAGACTCAGCCTTCTCTATTGGGGGGCCAGTTTGTTCATGAGATGTAGGGTCTGCTCTGCTCCCTCCACTACCATAGGGGGAATTCCTTGAGGGTGAGGCATGTGGTTGAACAGCTATGTTGGCCAGCCTCCTCTCCAAGATTTAACCTTTACTCTCCTTTGAGCATTAACTATTAACATTAAAAGACTTAATTAAGACTGTGTTTTGATCTCCCTCGCTGTGAATCCCATGTCTATAATACAATCAGTTAAAATGCAGGTGGATAAAGATGTTATTTGTTTTCTGTACCCCAAATCTCAATACTCTTCTCTTGAATTTTTTCTTTGCCTTTCCATTGCTGTTTTATTGCACTACTTTTACAAGTATCAATAAGTTTGCCATAACTTACTACAAATCCTGCTGTTTTCCTTCTATCTTTTTATTCTCTGATCTTTTCCCTAGCCTGAAACTACTGAAAGTCTATTCTGTATTTGTTCTTTCAAGGTTTTTTCTCTTTTTCTCCTCTAATTTCATTGAAACTTCTTTTGGAAAAGTCTTCCAAGTACCACAAACCCTGTACCATTTTGTTAGTCATCATCTTCCTAGATAAAAGAAGGTTTCTCTCAGCCACAGCCTTCCTGCTGGTCAGAATGGAAAGACGTGTCCAGTAACTTAAGGGCCCCTGTTCTGAGCACCACTGTCTAAGTTTTCTATTTGCAGCCACCTATACGGAGATCTCTAATGATGTGGTGGGCCATGTCTGTTCTTGAGCAAATGGAATAACTCCTTATGTCTTTTGATAAAGAGGAAAAAACAGACAGTAAAAAAGACTCTTCGAGTCTACATACTTCTCTGTATAAGTAAGAACTTATAACATTGAAAGAAGTGGGTTACTTAAATGGCCATTTCAATAAGTATCTCTCTGTTAGACAGGTTTTTGAGATGGTTATGTATGAAATAACCATGACTATCACCATTCTGTGCCTAGCAATGAAGTTAAATGAGCATGATTTAGAAATTCAAAAATCCATATTTCTATTACTGAATTACATTTGAATGTCCAGTGGTTTTGTTTCATCCCTCTAGCACCACAAAATTTAAAAGAGAACTTTCATTCATGTATCCTGCCCTAAAGTAGCTTCTCTTAACTTTTTTGTCTTTTGAAGGTCCAGGAGATTTGATACTTTAGTAACTCTCCATCTTTATTCATATTTTCCTTATATAGTGCTATAAGAAAATGCTTGCTTGGCAACTACAGATCCGATGGTTTTGAGGAGGCAGAGCTTCAATTTAAAGCTGAGAAAAGGCTTTCAAAGATAGCCATGAAAAATGTTGATAATATTAGTGGGTGTTAGGATAATGGAGAATCTTAAATGAGCCTTTCAGGAACAGGGTAGACCAAGCTAAAAAAGTCTAGCAAAGGACAGTTTGGACCAGCTGTTCTAGGTGAAGTGAAGAAATATTTTTGTATTTCTGTGAGTGATTTTCCAAGGTCTGATATTTCTGAATTGACTTATTCATCTTTAGGTAAATATGAGGTGGTGGACATATGGAAAAAGGGCCAGACATGTTTTTACATCAACCATAAGTTAGAGGAGCAAAAGGAGACTTGGGTGTTCATATGTTGTACAACTTACCAGTTCCATGGAATTGTAGGACCACACCATGTTAGTACAAGCCATGTGAAGTTGTCTGAATGTCCCTCTACATCTCTCTTGAAAATTTTTAGTAAAGATGAGTGATAAATTGAAGATTCATGGTTATACATCTATGTTTTTTGATCAGAGACATGACTAAAATAAAAAAAAATACCTTATTTAGAAATTAAAATAATTCTTTATTTTAAGGTTATGGATATCATATATCATTTCTTTGCCTGCATAAAACTACAGCAATGCCATTTGGGTGCATCCCATAGAAGCTCACTTATTATCCATTGTCCAGTTGTCACACACACAAAAAAGTTCTTTATTTAAAAAAATAACAAAAACAAAACAATATCAATAATAGCTTTATATTTTCAAAGTATCAGATCAAACACATGATCTTTTGAAATCAGTTGAATTTTTGATTGAGGTTGTTGGTTTTTCAGAGAAAAGGTGTCCGTTTTATGGCTTCTTTATACTCTAAAAAAGTAATAACATAGGGAATTGTTTTTTCTAAAATGAAACCTGACTTTTTATTCTGGAGTTTTAAACAGAACTGAATTTTGTGTTCCTTGCTTGTACTTTAGTAATTATTTTGATTTTTAAAATAAATGTAACTTCGGGTGGCGCCTGTGGCTCAGTGAGTAGGGCACTAGCCCCATATACCAAGGATGGCGGGTTCAAAACCAGCCCCTGCCAAACTGCAACAACAACAAAAAAAAAATAGCCAGGCACTATGGCGGGTGTCTGTAGTCCCACCTACTTGGGAGGCTGAGACAAGAGAATCGCCTTAGCCCAAAAGCTTGAGGTTGCTGTGAGCTGTGATGCCACGGAACTCTACTGAGGATGACAAAATGAAACTGTCTCTAAAAAAAAAAATAAATAAATAAAAAATAAATGTAACTTCTAGAAATTGATGAAGTCAAAAGAAAATGCACAATGACTAAAGGTAAAACAAATATATTCATCAGAGACTATGATGCTGCTATAGGGCAACATTTAAAATTCATATTTAGATGTATTTCAACTGAGAAAAGAGTAGCTAACTGCATTTTGCTAGATTCTTCCCCCAAATTTCAAGGAAAACAATAATAATTATTTTGGGCGGTGCCTGTGGCTCAAAGGAGTAGAGCACCGGTCCCATATGCTAAAGGTGGTGGGTTCAAACCCAGCCCCAGCCAAAAAAAAAAAAAAAAAAAAAAAACCCGCAAAAAAAAAAAACCAATAATAATTATTTCAATCAACATGATTTCAATCCAACTTCGTTTAGTCAACTTTATTAATGTGTTTCCAAAAAAAAAAAAAAAGAAAAGAAAGTAAACTATTGACTAACTCTTTGAAAATTAATGAGTCTGTTGACAGCAATTGATTTCAAAACAATTCCAATTCACTCATCACCTAAATAAAATTAACTAATTCCAATACCTTGGTATTTCAGAATTTGGGAGAAGCTTTGGAAAATTTGATTGAACTTTTCTATTTCCTTTACCCTTTTCTTATTCTTTAAAGCACTGAACTTTTTGGTAGGTGCCAAATTCTTGGGGGGAAATTCAATTTTTATTACACATGCACATGATTTTAAATCAATTTGAATCCTCTAGGGATTGCTCTATTTTCAAATAAAAAATAAAACTATTGTTGCAGCTCAGTCTTATTTTCCATGATGTGTACCATTTTTTTTCCTGGATAAAATTAACAATTCACTCATGCTTCCCTTATATAACTGTCATTTTATCAAATTAATGACTTGAGAGTTTTCTGTGTGGTGAAGTTTAATTCTGCTTGATAAGAATTTTTTTGCAAAAGTTAATTCAAGCTCTTAAATGTTCTCATATAAATCAGTCTATTAAAAAAAACTCTGCTAATCAATCATAAACAGAAATCCAGATTAGCAATAATTTAAACTATTGAAATTAAAGGATTTAATTTTATCTCAGTGATCTTACTATTTATTTTGCTGATTATAGATCTAAAATTAAGGTTTCTTCAGACTTAAAATTAATTTTTGAAGAAGGTAATCCATTTTTGTCTTCTAGGAGAAAGTGAAAATATGAATTTAACATTTATTGGGTTTTTAGGAATTTCAGAAGTTATTGTCATTAGCTGCATGGTCCCTTGGCTTCTCATATGTTAGTAAAATTACATCTACAGAAGACATAGAAATTAAGTTGTTTCATATAATTAAGAACACATGCTCAAGAGTCAGAATCTTAAAGGTGAATCCTTTCTTCGTCATTTACTGGCTGTGTAACTATGTAATTTAGCTTCCTTGTGTTTCCATTTTTTCTGTGAAATGATCTTAGAGATAGATTTCCCTCTTAGATCATTTTATAGATCAAATTAGCTAATATAAATGCTTGGTATATGGTAAACAATGCTATGGGGCTATTATTATAATATCAAAAAGTAGCTGAAATTGTTAATATTTACCATTAAGTAAGAGACCAAAGTTGTAGCTGTGCCAACATGTTAATAATATGTTTATATAAATAGCAATTTACTTATTTCATTATTCAACCTTAATAATAATTCCAAGTCATAATACATATTATCCTTTAGAATCCTGATGTCTTAGCATATCAATGACTTTATGTCAAAATATTAGAAATTTATAATCACAGACAAGCTATAGACATTTCTTGAGCACTACACATAAGGTATTATATTTTTAAAAGGTACTTTAAAGTTAGTGATTTGAACACAACCTCTTGCAAAACCATTTAGAATGCAGAACACAGTCATTTTTTAAATGTCTCTAAAGGATTAAAGAGTAGATGAGCTGCTTAGTTACTATTGGAGTAAAAATGTAAAGAAAGCAGGAATCCAAACATGTGGACAGGCACATAGACATAAATCCACTTTTGCCCCAACGACATTGACCAATCAAAGCAGATAATGGGCTTCACATTTGGTAGCTTCCAAGATAGAAGGAGACAAAGGTAAGGGCCTGGGTACACCAGGGATATGTGAACATAGGAGATCAAGAAAAATATAAACAGCCCCTGTGAATTTGTATTTCAGCCTAGGATGAGTGTTCCCAGTATCCTCGTTATTCGTATTCGTTAATTTGAATTAACGAATTCTCAGTATACCCAAAACCAATGCGAAATCTTCTTGAGAGAGGCAACTTTATCTAGTCCTTAAAGCAGTGATTCTCAACCTTCCTAATGCTTGCTAATGCCATGACCATTTAATACAGTTCCTCATATTGTTGTGACCCCCAACCATAAAATTATTTTCATTGCTATTTCATAACTGTAATTTTGCTACTGTTATGAATCGTATTGTAAATATCTGATATGCAGGATATATTTTCATTGTTACAAAGAGGTCACAATCCACAGGTTGAGAACAGCTGCCTTAAAGAGTCCCATACAGTTATTTTTAATTAACGAGTGTATCCCTCTAAAACAGTACAATACACAATAAAACAATGTGTTGCAAGCAAGAAATAGCAGGAGAAAAAAGAAACAAGAGAAACATCTACATATTTCAAAAGTAGTGATTATAGATTTAAAAAATAGCTATTCTTAATCCTTTAAAGAATAAAAGCCAGCTTCAAAATCCATAGAAACAGGAAATTTGAAACAGCAATTTGGAAAAAATTAAATTGAATTGCTGAGAATGAAAAATCAAATAACTAATGTTAAAATTTCAGTGGTTTGGCTGAACATCAGAATAGCCCAATTAAAGAGATAACTAGTAATCTGGGATCTAGGAAATTATCCAAAAAGCTATACATGGAATTGAAAAGACAAAAAATATGAAAAAGAGGTTAAGAGATTTGGAAATTATTAATAAGTTCCAATATGCTTAATTGGTGTTTGAGAAGAGTAGAGTCTGGGCACAGTGGCTAATGCCTGTGTTGCTAGCACTTTGGGAGGCAGAGGCTAAAGGATCATTTGGGGCAAGGAGTTCGAGACCAACTTGAGGATGAGTGAGACCCTGTCTTCACCAAAAATAGAAAAAATTATATGGGCACAGTGGTTCATCTGTAGTCCCAGCTACCTGGGATACTGAAGCTGGAGGATTGTTTAAGCCCAGGAATTTGAGGTTGTAGTGAGCTTTGATGATGCCACTGCAGTCTAGCCTGAGGGACAGAACAAGACCCTGTCTCAAAACAAACTGAATAACAGAGTAGGAGAGGATGAAACAGGGCAAAATTTGAAGGAATAATAGTCAAGAATTTTCCAAAGGGATTAAATATTCATGTCCAGATTCAAAAGCCCAGAAAACTTTGAGTAAGATAAATAATAATTTTTAAAAATCCATGCTGAGGTACATTATAGTGCACCAGAAGGAAGATGTTCATAACAACCAAAGATAAAAGGGCAGGTTTCATTAAAATAATTGATTGTTAGATGGATTATTTGTCAACAGCCACAGTGTAACCCAAAGAAAACTTCCATCCTAGAAATCATATCTTGCAAAATAAATTACAAGTGTAAAGATAAATAAAAACAAGAGGGAGGAGAGAACAATAAAAACTGAAAAGGACTGTCTTGCTTATTGTTGAGCTGTACCCTGTCTCTACCACCCACCAGATATGAAGATTATCTTGTATCCTCAACCCCTAATGCAACAACCAGTAATGTCACTAGGTCTTGCCAAATGTCTTTCTGGGGCAATGTTGAGAATTACTGATCTAAACTAATCAAAATGAATATTCATTGGATATTTTTTCTTCCATTCTTGAGATACTTTACTAAGTAGGATATGATCTAGCTTCATCCATGTAAATGTAAAAGAGATAAAGTCTCCATATTTTTAAAGGCTGCGTAATATTCCATGGTATACATATACCACAATTTATTAATCCATTCATGGGTTGATGGGCATTTCGGCTTCTTCCATGACGTGGCTATTATGAATTGAACTGTAATGAACAGTCTGGTGCAAATATCTTTATTATAAAGTGATTTTTGGTCTTTTGGATATACACCTAGTAGAGGAACTGCAGGATCAAATGGCAGGTCTACTTTTAGATCCCTGAGTATTCTCCATATTTCTTTCCAAAAGGGACGTATTAGCTTGCACTCCCACCAGCAGTGCAGATGTGTTCCCTTTTCTCCACATCCCCGCCAACATCTGTAGTTTGGGGATTTTACAGAAAAAATATCCAGTGTACTCAGTACTATTATGAAACCAATTTACAATCACTCACACTTTCATATGATGAATAGATCACAACTATGGCCCAAGATGGAGGAGGGGGGATGGGAAGGGGACACGTCAGATCAAGGGAGGGTGAATGGTGGGATCACATCTATGGTGCATAATGCAAGGGTACATGTTAGATCTATTAGTGTAGAGTATAGATGTCTTAACACGATAATTAAGTAAACAAGATGAGGTATTTATTAACCAGTGTGATGTAAGCATTCCTAATTCTATATGAAATCAGCATATTGTACTCCATAAATGCATTAATGAATACATGATCTATGTGTTTATGATTTAATAAAAAAAGCACATTCTACACACACACATATACAAAGAACCTATGCCACAGAGCAGTAAAATTATTACATAATGTCACAGACAAAAGTAGAGTAAGGCTGGGACTTGAACATAGTTCTCCTCATTTTCTTACTGGCACTGACTTCTTGCCTTCTCAGAAACTCTCATGGTTCTTGCTGCTCATGGCAGGAACTCAAAGTTATATACAGTAGGAACTCTATAAGTTGCCCACCCATGGGATTGTAGCAAACTGGTCAGCTGGTCAGCATGAGGAACTAGGCCTCCTCCTGGACTGATAGTCACACAAAAAAATGAATATTTATTTATAAAACAATAAGTAATGTCTTATGGTTAAAATGGTAAATTAAAATTCACTAAAATAATATATAGACTGGGAGGAAGAAAGAGATCTTGTAGAATAGGTGAAGAAAAAAACGAGAGAGAGAGAGAGAGAAAGAGGGAGAGAGAAGTAATAAAAATTACTCAAAGGAAAGAAAGGGAGTAAGAGAAACAGAACCCTAGAAGACAAGGAAAACACCAATTAAGATGAGGGACTAAAGCCTAAATACGTAAACAATTACATTAAAGATCAATGTGACAAATGATTTTGTTAAAAGACAAGGTTTGCAGACTACATAATAGAATAAAATTCTAAATATATGCTGCTCATGACACACATCTAAAACCAAAGGGCATAGACAAAGAAAGAAAAGGAAATGGCTTGGGGGAAAAAAGGGCCCAAAGAAACCTGGGGTCAATATAATCAGACAAAATAGTTTTGAAGCATCCTGGTTAGTTGACATTTGTCTTGACTCTTTCAAATCTGTGACGCAATGGAAAGAGTCAGCTGTTAGTTGCCCTGTCTTGAGGTGTTTGCACAGCCAGAAAAGAAGAACCGCAGAAGAATAACAGGATTTTAGCAGTTTGGCCAGGAGCAAAACTGATAACAGTGATGACCACACAGCACTTCCAGCAGATTCTACACAAGAACAGACTAGCTTTTTATATGTGAAACTTGGTAAACGGTCTGTGAAGCTAGTGAGTGATGCCCCATGATCATATCAATGTACACAGCTATGATTTAATAATAAAAAAAAAAAAGAACAGACTAGCTTTCATGTAAGGGATAGAAATAAAAACATAGACAATGTTCGTCAAAACTCTTTAAATGATATAGCTGGACCTTTGGTTTGTATCGAAAACATTTCCTAATTTAAAAAAATTATTTATATAACTGTATTTGGGTAACTTTTAGTAACTTTCTAATCATGCTCTTTCTTTCTTAGTTTTGCATTTTTCTCTCTCTCACACACAATAATAAACAGGAACCAGCATATGGAGACATTTTGTACTCTCTTAGAAGGAAATTTGAACCTGTTTAAAAAATTGTTTAGCATAACCCCAGAGAATCATCTTAATTTTATATACTTTGGCAAAGATGCTGTCACAGATGTTCATTATTACAAAATGAAAACACTTTGGTAGTGCAGAAGATGGGAGTGGAGAAACAGCCAACGAAGCAAAGCATCTCCATAAATTTTATAAATAAGTTTATTCGCAACCTGGTCATGCATTAGCAAGTGTATGTTAGCAACTTGTAAGAATCTGGTTTCCTTTTAGAACACTGAGGTAAATTCACTTAACCCTAATAGAAGCTGTTGAGATAATTGAGCAATTGCTAATGGAAGGGGAATTGCACCTAGGTGAAAAAGCCTTCAAAGGCAAGTACTGCAGGATCTGGGGAAGATAAAAAGCCCAGGCAACTCTGTTATCACTTTCTCATGCCGTTGTATCCTCACTGTTCATTGCAACCTGGAGAATTTGGACCTTGAGGTTATAGTCTCTCTGCACAAGGGAAGTCTGCATGACCTTGTCAACTTTGAGAAGAGTGTGATAAACAGCCCAGAGCTCTTAAGAATGACCATGTTTTAAAAATTCCAGAAATAGAATCTCTGGTTAATTATTAAGCTCTCAAGGCTGTCTAGTAAGTGAACAATGAAACTACAAGCCTAAAAAGATAATTTCTACGCAGTCCTAAGGCCTCTGAAGTTTGGATCAACTTCCTTCCTTCTGGTTATTAACAGGGGTTCTTGATCTACATCCTGTATTACTGAAAGTGCATGTTTCTTTTTATATCTTCATTTTATTTGCCTTGTTAATAAAACCCTGTGTCTGTGGGCAATGTTCCAATTTATTGAATGCATCAAAATTGTTCCTTACATGTAAATATAATTTTAATAAAAACCTACTGTTAAAATATTTTGTACAAATTAACATAATTTTTAAAAATTTATTTAGGCTCGCTAAAATGTACAGTTTCATGTTGTATTCTATTTTCCTTATTCTAGTTTTATGCCCAAATATCTTCTTTGTTACAAACATTAGGCATTTAGTCAATTAAAAAAAGTTGCCTCCACAGTTATGGGGGCCTTCGTCCTCTTCAAACCTCAACTCCCAAAATCTCTGGACAATATTTTGCAAAAAGGTTAAGTAAGAGCAGCTTATATCATATTCAGATATAATAATCCAAAAATGACAATACTCAAACAATAATGTCTTTGTTTTAGAGAGTTGTGCCCCTATGGCAGGACTGGCGAATGCATTTGTTAGGCAGAACTTTTCATTTCATAAAATTCATGGTAACTGGATCAGGTAACCACTGTTACTGCAGACCATCTGCCAGGACATACTACACTTGTTACAGGGAACCAGCCATGACAATGGCTTTCATTTAGATGAATTTTGCTTCTGGGTCCAAAAAACATGTTTAGGCTCACAAAAATATTTACTATCTTCCTAAGTTCTGCCATAGTTACTAGACTTGTTATCATTTTTCTTGTCAATGCCCACGTTCATCCTAGGTCTAAACTTATGTTGTCCTCTCTCATAAAAGACGATGAATTTTTTTATTTGCTATGAGTTGTCTTTCCAGAAATGGTGATTACTACTGAGCTAGCTCTACTGTGAAAGGCATGCTTGAGACTTGGATTAAAGAAATACTTTAAGTACTTTAAGTGTTAAGTGGGTTAGGTGTTAAGCGGCCCTGAAACCTTGTTCCTATTGATCTCACCTTGACACATGCATGTTATACTGTCTACTAGCCCTAAGGAATGAAAATACTTATGTATAGATCAATCCAAGAATAAGATGGGTCACCAGGAATATGATAAGAGCATTTCAAAATGTTAGGCAGAGGGCATTTTAGTGATCAGTTTTGAATAGATAAGATGCATGAGACCCAGAAAGAATAAGCTACTTGCCAAAATTTTAATTCATGTATTTAAATAAAAAAATAAGAAAATAAATATGGAAAGAAGGTAAAAATAGAGGCTTATAGTTGCCTTATAATTCTTTTTGATATTAAGATGAGTTTAACAAATGTGCATACAATCAATGTAAGCCCCATTCTTGGTGGTAGAGAAGTGTCTGTCTAGTGGGGAAGTCAGCTTTGTTTCTTTGAGTTGATTTCTCATACATAGCTGCTAGACCTTAAGTTTCATGAGTATAGAAATTCCTGTCTCTGTTTGCTGTTGAATCTTGAGCATTTACAAATGTACCTAGATTATACTATGTATGGTTCTCCCTTGGTTTCTAAAGGGTATTGGTTCTAGGACCTCTGTGGATAGCAAAATCAATAGATGCTGGTGTTTCTTTTTTTCTTTTCTTTTCCTTTTTTTTTGAGACAGAGTCTCTCTTTGTCACCTTCAATAGACTACTGTAGTGTCACAGTTCACAGCAACCTCCAACTCTTGGGCTTAAGTGATTCTCTTGCCTCCGCCGCCCAAGTAGCTGGGACTACAGGTACCCACCATAAGACCTGGCTATTTTTGTTGTTGTTGTTGTTGTTGCAGTTGTTTAGCTGGCCAGGCTGTGTTCAAATCCACTACCCTCAGTGCATGTGGCTGGCATCGTAACCCCTGTGCTACGGGCACCGAGCCGATGCTGGTGTTTCTTAAGTAAAATGGCATAGTATTTGCATATTACCTATACAGCCTGCATTTACTTTAAATCATCTGTAGGTTACTTATAACGCCTATTACAACACAAATACTGTATGTATGTAGTTGTCATACTGGATTGCTTAGGGAAGAATGGTAGGAAAAACAAGTCCACATGTGTTTACGTCAGACAACCCATCCATTTTCCTTTTAGAATATTTTTGATCCATGGTTGGTAGACTCTGCAAATGGGAACCCATGGATACAAAGAATCTATGGTACTTAGATGCATTTATTAAGTAAAAAAAAAATGCACGTATACAGTCAACACTAATATTATATACCATATATCCTAGTTTATTCCTGGGAGCATGAAGGTGAAGAGTGTGGCAACCACAGGTTTGGCTCCATGAAAGGTAGAGTATTGCCTGAGACACACACTAAAAAGTACTTGTTGTTTATCTGGCATCAGAATTTAACTACATTCCTCCCATTTTATCTGACAACTCTAGAACTGAAGTAAACAATGAGAGAGGCTGATTTCAATAATATTGATCTGATTATCATGCTTTAAGAGGAAGAGAACACCACACATAAGAAGATTCAATGTATGATTAGGCCAGTACTATGGCAAATGAATTGAGACTAAGCTAAGTTTTGTAGGAAGTGACTTACTTAGCTCAGTATGTGCAGTTTGCTACATCAAAACTCTGCATGCAAAATACCCCCAATAAGTATATATTGTTTTCTATTAAACATGCATTCCATTCAGCAAATATTTTTTCATATTTTTTCTATGGCTACTCTTTGCCAAACAGCATGTAGAGTTGGTTATGAAACTAAGAAAAAACAAATTTTGACTGAGATGCACGGATGCCCCTGTAAACTAACACTGTGACAATGTTCACACATAGCTGTTCATAAATAAGCAGTCTGCTGTCTTTCCTCTTTATCACTAATTTCGATTTGCACAAGTCACTCTATGATTTAGCTTCCCATCTATGTGAAAATGCGTGGTGAGGTGATGCGTCCATATCTCTCCGTAGTTCTTTTCAGCCTCTTAGTTTCATTTCTTTTTCTTTTTTTTTTTTTTTTTTTTATCACCCACAGTAGAGTGCTGTGGCGTCACACAGCTCACAGCAAACTCCAACTCCTAGGCTTAGGCGATTCTCTTGCCTCAGCCTCCCCAGTAGCTGGGACTACAGGCGCCCGCCACAACGCCCGGCTATTTTTTTTGTTCCAGTTTGGCCAGGGCCGTGTTTGAACCTGCCACCCTCCGTATATGGGGCCAGCGCCCTACTCACTGAGCCACAGGCGCTGCCCCATTTCTTAATTATTATAAATCTTAAATGATGTTGAATTGATTGTTGTACATGTATATGGTCTTGCCTCACAAATAAATTCTAATTTTCTTAATTATTTTTCTTTCTTTTAATAACTTGTGATATCTGCTTTACTGAATGAAAAATAAGCCCTGAGAGAGATTTTAATTTGCTTGTTCAAGGTAATTGATAAGTCATAATATCCTCTCTAAATTATTCCTAGAAGAAAAAAAAGTATTCATGGGTAATCAAGAGAGATTTCTTCATGTTATTACCTTTAAGTTTTGTATTTAGATGGAACCACACACATTCCTCATAGTTGACTTGTAGAAAAGCCTGGAACCTGGAAAGTAGATAAAAAATTACATCACATTGATTAAATTAGAATCATCAGTATAAAATGATGATTTATGTAGATATTTTTTCATTTTAATGACCGCAGCAAAGACTTAAATGCCTAAAAGAAAGTTCAGTTTTACCAACATGAAGTTATTTACTAACCACAGCAATAATGTGATTGGAATAAGTAGTATAGAAGTCTTTCGTTCAGCCCCCTCGTGACATAATATAATTGGCAATTTTCCTACAAAATTGGCAAATACACATGTATTTTCTTTCCATTTTGTCCTTATAACCATATATATATATATTTATTTATTTTTGTCATGCTTCTAATAAAATATTGAATTTTATTTTAAAAGTAGCTTATTTTTATACCTCTCTCAAAGCCAAATTGTATTTTATACATTGCCCTTTTGCCCAAATTATTCATCTTAATGATAAAAATCATCAATAAGTGACTTTACATTTCCTAAATCATTGATAAATTTAATTTAAATCATTTTTCATGCGTGAGACCAAAGAGTATCATATATTGATTAAGATGGAGTAACAGTGAGGGTAACTTGAAACATGGAGAAACAATTTCCAGGAAGCGTCGAGCCCAAACACAACTCCAAAAGGAGATTAGACTCTCTGCTGTGGTTTTAAGTAGTATGGCCTGTAAACAACATGATGAATGTGCTGACATTTACAGAGGCTCCGATTAGAGCCAAGCTATCTTAATGCACTCTTTGGCATCTCAGAGCTCACATACTCTATATAAAGGGCTTTCCGATTTATGGTGTGAATGCAGCCTACCACACGGGCCACAGCTCTTCCCTGTTGAGCACGCCTTCCAGCATTTGTACAGACAGGCTCTTTTGTTTAGATCACTCCTTTCTTAACTCTATGTAGACATACATAATTTTTCCCAAAAGTGTTTCATCCATTTTTTTTTTCTCATTCTAATCTTCCATTTGCAGTAGCCCAGGAGAGGTATTTGGGCTCATTTCACTACTCACAGCAGGAGTTGTTATATGTAACTAACCTCCCTACAATATGTTCCTTTGCGACACAGAGGATAGCTCTTTACTCCTGAGTTTATTTTCAGGGTAGGGACTGTGAAGAAACAACTACTGTATCTCTATCTTAATTTGCCTTCATGCTGATCTGGATGCCATTCCCAAGGAGTAATTTTCACTTTAGAAAATACTGTTTAAAGAAGAGTAAAAACTGAATCACATATAATTAATAACTTTTGAGAATCACTAAGATGTGCAATAACTGTTTCACTTAAAAGGCATTCGCAAGGCTTGGCACCTGTAGCACAGTGGTTGCAGTGACAGCCACGTACACAAAGCCTGGTGGGTTTGAACCCAGCCTGGGCCAGCTAAATAACAATGACAACTACAAAACAACAAAAAGAAAGCTGGGCATTTTGGTGGGCACCTGCAGTCCTGGGTGGGTCCAGTTTGGCCGGGGCCTTGGGAGGCTGAGGCAGGAGAATCGCTTATGCCCAAGAGTTTGAGGTTGCTGTGAGCTGTTTCACCATGGCACTCTACCAAGGGCAACAAAGTGAGACTCTGTCTCAAAAAAAAAAAAAAAAAAAAAATTGAAAACCTAAAGGTTAGTTCTGAATCGGATCTGTTTAGAATTTGACATGGGAGCCAAGCATAGGCTATGCTAAACTCTACTGAACATTTTAAGTGTCAAAATTTCATTAATGGATGAAAGTCAATTATATATATAATATATATATTTCAGATTGATGTGAGTGTACAGACGATTCATTTACATTGTTTGCATTTGTTAGATAAAGTACAAGCTGTAGCTGTGCCCCTCACCCAGGAGGTGTGCCTGTTCCGTGAGAGCACACTAATCCCCCTCCCGCCTCCCCTCACCTTCCTTCCTCCTCCCCCTCCTCCTCCCTCCTCCCCTTCCCTGCCACTTGAGTTTACTTGTGTTGTTGTTTCTGTGGCCTGCATTTGTTAGTATATTGGTTTCATATTATTTTGATAATGGACGAATATTAATGTTTTTTGAAAGTTATAATGAATTTCAAAATAATGAAAATCCTATTGAATTCAATTAATTTTTCTTAAAACTATCCCTAATATGTTGAACTCATATGAATTGGATATCCCTTTTAAATCCAAATGATCAGGGTTCATTTAAATTTAATATTTTAACACACTATTTTTAAAAAGCTCTTTGATATATAGGTTCACAAGGTGTCTTTCATGATATTCTATGATTTCTCAAAATAATATTCACTGTAATTGCATAGGAAATTTTTTCAGTATTAAGTCATAAAACTCACATGACATCTTCATAAGTGATTAAAACATGAAAGGAAATTTATAAAATAGATATTATTAATATTATGTAAGTCAGTCATGTATATGATTTACTTAAATATATTTTATTTCAGTTAAATTTCATTATGTCATAATTATTCTATAGCCATTTTCCCTGTAATTATTTACATGTCATATGATACTAATATTTATTTTTCTGATATAATCCAAAATTAATGCTTTAAAATAAGAATGCTGCCTGCAAAAAAAAAAAAAAGCTTAGGAGAATTGATTACATACATATTTGGAATATTTGTGTGTGAAATATAGAGTGCTAAGTATTTTAATATAATACCTATCAATTTTAGGTCACAAATTTCACATATACAGTATTTGAAATATGTTATCATCATTAAAATAGATATTTTTGTTCATAGAAGACATTATTTGACATTTTGTAAAAGTAGAATAAGAATTTAGGAACGTTGCCAGGTGTTTAGGTGCAGCATCCTTCTAGATTTTGACTTTTCTACAAGTTATGCACTTGTCTTTTACCACCTAAAACTGACATTATTTTAGAAACTCATTTTTATCTTGTTTTTCTAAATTATTCAATCTCTTTTACATTGAAATGACAACTTTTTATATTTAATCAGTCCATGTACAAATGTATATGATTACAATAACAAGTATGAACAGAGTAAGAAGTTTTTGCCTTGGGAGCTACAACTCAAATGAAGAGGGTAACAGTATGAGACAAAATGGCACATGGGATTTTATAGGGAGACCAGAGGGGTGGGAAAATTGGTAAAACAGAATTCCATTAAGAGAACTCTGTTGAATCAAAAAAAAAAAAAAAAAAAGGCAAAAATAAAAATGTCATTTTCCAAGAATAAATTCTTGATATTTTGGATTGACTTTTTTGGATATACAGAGATATCCTTAGCTGATATTTATTGTGTTTATTCTGTGAGGGAGTAGGCTAAATACTTTATTAAATCTCAAGAAAACTGTATACAGTTCAGGAATGTCTGTTTGAAATCTAATGAAATAGTAGTCTAAGCTATAATTTAAGAATGTCTGGAATGAGTACACAACTGACACGAGAAATGTTTTCAGACCAGATTATTTCCTAATAACATTCATATCGCAAAAAAACAAAAAAACAAAACAAAAAAATACCCCGAAACTCATTCAATGTAGACTTACTGGATCAAAGATAAAATGTTTTCATTTACTATTGTAATTGTCTATTGACATCATCATAAGAGTGTATCCAAAGTTTATTTTTAATATTATGGGGAAAGAATGGTAATGACTTCAATCCATGTGAGCTAGTTTATAAGACAGTAAATATTTATTGTAGAAAGTTGAAAACCTATAGAAAAGAATAAAGAACAAAATAAAAATGGTTACTTATGATTCCACCAGCCAATTATAATAATGGTTACTATTTGGGTCTCAGTCTTTTTTCCTATGTGTATGTATGTATGTGTGTATGTCTCTATATATGCATGTGTGTGTATTTATTTACTGATTTTTAGTAAAATGCAAGACTCTATAGATGGTTTCGTTACATCACAGTTGCCACTGTTTGGTGTGGTGTGAGAACATACCTCAGTAATGGGTGGTGTTTCAAAGATCAGATTCTGAATTTTGACTGCCTGGGATGGAATTCTGGTCCATCTTTTAATAGCTATGTGGCCTTAAAAAGTGAAAGAGTGTCTGAAGCCTCAGATTCTGACTGGCTAATGTGAGAATAACAAAATAATAGTACTATCTAGCTTATGGATTTGAATGGGATGATATATGTGATATATATATTTGAATGGGATGATATAAAGAAATATTACATTTTTTTAAAGGAAGCTCAGCGAGCCATCATTGTTACATGCTTTAGTGAAAGAAATACTGTTGTTTCACAGAAAATTTCTTCTGTACGTTACAGAAGAAATGTGTATATATATGTATAACATATGTATACATATATGTGTGTATATGATTATATGCTAACTTTTGAAAGACTCTATCATTCAATTATAGGCATTTATGTGAGGCAATTAACTCATGAAAGAAAAACTTCATAGTGAACAAAAGACAAAAGCAATACCAATGGAAATTAGAAAATGGTTTATAAAAGAAATTAAACTGTATATCCTCTATTATTCAAGTAGATTTATTTTCTTCTGTTGCATTTACTCTATTTTTTAAAAAGTTACATTTACTCTTTTCAAAGGAATATATGGAAGATTATATCTTTACTATTTATAGTCTGAATTTCCAGAATGTGATCATGGTTTTCAACTTGTTACTAAGCCTATGCTGATAGAAAATTTAACAGATTAATGAAGCATGAAACATTGTTTAAAATTGTCATTCCTAGCCCTACACTGTAGTTAATAATTTACTGACCTAACGTGTTTTTCCTGTTCATGCTTACTGAGTCCCTTAAATCCCGTGATTCAAAGAAATTAATTAACTAAAAGAGTAACTATTTGCAAGCATGTCTCTTCTGGGAATTATTGTGTCTACAATATAAGCCATGTCATTTATTTTCACCAGCTAATATTACTGGACAAAGTTGAGTCATACAATTTCCATTAATTTTTAAATATCTCAACAATGTATTACAGAACCAGGAAGCTCAGGTCTTCTCAAAGATCATGTGGTGAAATCTCCTGGGTGGGTTCCTGGTTGAGTTTGTAATTGTTGTGATAAATAATTGTTTTTAATTTCTTCTCCCTTTGAAAATCATAGTTTAACATATAAGTTAGGAGGATTTCTTTCTCTTTCCATCTTAACATTCTTGAATTTCCTGCAAGTCCTTGCTTCTTTTAGGTGGACCTTTTCACAATGTTCCATGGAAGGAGGGGGATCTGGAAGGATCATTATAAAGTATTGAAAACTTCAATAATCTCATCCATAGTGATTTATGTTTAAGGGTCCAAACAATTAAAATCTGTTTCTTTGGTCAGGAATGAAGCTGTAGGTGTTTTCATGGAGGCATCTGGAAGGCCAATATTATGTGATAAAAAGCTCGAAAATCTCTGAAGCAGTAATGGACAGGAAAGAAAGACAGTAATAAAGAAAGTTGAGCTCAAGTCTTTGTCTATCTTTGATTACAGATCTACTAATTTTGTATACTTCTTGAATTGTGAGATGTTTTTCTTTCCTTTGTATTCTGAATATGTTGCCTGATCCATAGTATCAGCCAAATCGCTGTCAATATTTATAAAATGAGAAAATAATTTTTGAATCCAACTATCCTCTTGCGTAAGGAATCCTTTCAATATCCTAATAAATGTGTATCCAAATTAAATTTTAAGTTAATGGCAGAAATCTCACCATTACACAATTTGTCTATTTTGCCCTTGAGTACTAGATCCTATGTCCTTCACTAATATCTGAGAGGCCTTAGGCAAGGTATTTAAATGTCTCATTTGTCAATTTCATCATTTGCACATTTGTTGCCACATGATTTTACTGCTTGCTTCAAGAATATTGTGAGAATTCAATTACACTAGAATTTCTGTAGACCATCCAAGGGACTACACAACAAACTGGTAAATATATGAAGATGGTCAACATAAGGAACTAGGCCTACTGTACTAGTACATTCAGGTGTGCATGTCTGTTCTGTGAAAATTAGGTCAATTTAAGGAGGTGGTCAATGTAGAGAGGTGGACAATGATGGAGGTTCTACTATATACAATATGTAGGGAACATTCTAGTATAGCTTTGTGCTCACGGTTTGGCTCAATGTATCAGAGTTCACTGGAAAGTGGATTATTTTTTTCTTTCACTCAATTGCTCAAAAGAGTTGTATTCTTTTTTTTTTTTTCTTATTGATTCACGTTAATTGAGGGAACAAAGATTTAAGTTACAATGTTTGCATTTGTTAGGTAAAATCCCTCTTATAATTGTGGTCTGACCCCAAGAGGTGTAGCATAAACCCTAACATTGTGTCTATTAAGTGGGAGCAGACCCATCCCTCTCTTCCCTCCCCTCTCCCTGCTCCTCCGTTCCCCTTCCCCCTACCTTGAATTGATTTGAGTTTTTCTCTTATGTGGGTATGTAGTTAGTATATCATCTACTACCTTCATATTATAATCGCCAAAATGTGGAAACAACCTAAATGCCCACCAACTCAATAATGGATTAACAAACTGTGGTATATGTATACTAGAAAATACTATTCAGCCATTTAAAAAGATGGAGACTTTCCATCTTTTGTATCAACCTGGCTGATGTTGAGGCCTCAAACAAGTGATAGCCTGGATGTGGAGAGAAAGGAATACTTGTTCACTGTTGGTGGGACCGCTAGCTAGTATAACCTTTATGGAAAGTACTCAATGAACTAAAAGGAGACGTAGTATAAGATCCAGCAATTCTACTTGGAAGAAACTTTATGATTTTCTTTTGGCATTTGGAATTTTCAATTCTCTCTCTCTGTAACTTTTCTTTTTTTTCTATAGTCTGTGGAGTCAATTTCAATTTTTCTTTTTCTTAGCAATTGCTTTCTGTTATTTCTTTGGCATTTTATACCCACCAGTTGTCTCTTTTTTTCTTTGTGGTTCACCAGTAGATGTATGTTATACCTTCTTATAACTGGCACTTAAATTTCTTAATATTTTCTTTTTCTTAGTTTTTTAAATTTTATTTTAGAAGATTTTCTTGTCTTTATCTTCTAGATTATTGATCAAATTTTCCCATTTTATTAAGTATTCCTCTGGATTCTTTTTATTAATGTTAACTTTGGCAATCCTAACTTTCATTTCTAAGAATTCTTTTTTGGTCTTTAATGATTTTTTTCATGGAAGCTTTATTTTTTAAATTTAAGCATGCACTATCACCTGAATTTTTATGAAATTACCAACATACATTTTAAAAAATTATTTCTATTTTTACATTATCTATATTTCTTCTGTGAATACTTGATTTTGTCTGTTGATATTCTATAATTTGTGAATGTCAATGTACCATTCTTTTTGTTGTTGTTGTTGTTGTTGCAGTTTTTGGCTAGGGCTCAGTTTGAACCCGCCACCTCCAGCATATGGAGCTGGCGCCCTACTCCTTTGAGCCACAGGCTCTGCCCATACCATTCATTTTTATGAATTAGCTGCAATTCATAAATTAGTCGCAATTCACAATTTAAGAATGTTAATTCTGATTAATCTTTTTGCTAAAAAGTCTTGCTTTGCAGTTTTATAGATCTGTTGCCCTGAAGACCCCCCCTTCTGTGTGAGCCAGTTCAATTACCAGGTAAGCTCTCCTACTTTGGATTATAAGGCTGCATTAGCAGGCCAGCTAGCAATGACCATAAAGATGGAGTTTACCTTGGGAATGGCATAGTTTGATTGATTTTGTTCTAGACAACATTGCTTCTCATTCCTTATCTCCATTACTCAGCTCCATTGAGGAGATTTAGAGCCATCCCCTGTTGTTTTCTGCTTCTTTTCTCAACCACTATAACTGCCTCTGTGGTACCATTCAGGAGAATCTTCTGCTCAGATTAGAGGGTAAATCTTGGGCTAGAAAAATGCCTATGGTCAGCTGCTTTGCATATGCTGAAGAGGGGGTGGAGGCTGAATGACTTTGTAGCTTTGCAAATGGAGCTAAACTTAAGTTCTGTCAAGGCCTCCATGAGCTCTCTTCTGCTCTCTGTAACTAGAAACTCCAGATTTAAATCCAACTAATTCAATTTTTAGCAATGAAAACGATTCTAATCACCTATAACCGTCATCCATCCATACATATGTATATTAAGATGTGGTTTCTCTAATCTAGGTTTTCCCTGTACAACCTAGATCAGCAGGAACACAGTAAGAAGATCTATCTTATTGCTGTCTTCTAAGATTTTGTTAGAATTTTTTGACTTTGGAGGAAACCTTTTAACTTTTAGCACTCTCATGGTTTGCTTATGTATTTTTTGTAATGTAATATATCTTTGCTCCCATTTTAACAGTACACTGAAAAAAGCATTATTCTCTATAATATATTTTTAAAAAAGGAATATTTGATAGAAGTGATTTAACTATGGACACAATTTAGGAATGTTAACTCTGCATCAGTCAGTTTCTTTGGCAGAAAGCGAGGGTAATTAAGGAAAGTTTTATAAAGGGTGGTTACTTCTAAACACTTGGTTTAAGTGCAGGGAGTAATCACTGCTGCTAGTAAAAATGGGGAACTGTTACACTCCAAGGCTGTAAGAGGGATTAAATTGGCAAGAAGTGGTGACTAGAAACCAGCAGAATAACTGAAGAAAAGGAGCTTGTGTGGCCTTAGGTAGAGAGATGTAGTCAACCCACAGGAAGGAAACAAGAAAATAAAAATACCTCATCTCACTTACTCTCTTCCTCTATCTGCTGGTGATTGTCATTAACTGAACCCAACTTGTAGGGAGAGGGTGAGAGTGTTCACGAAGTCTTTTAGGCTGGTCAGCCTCTAAGAACACAGGGCATGGTAGGGAAAGGCAGAATGCAGATCTGGATGGACAAATGGGAAGTCACCAGCAGAGCTTACCCGTCTGCATTCATGCATTCACTCTTGCACTGTTCTTCTTTAAGAAGTGTTGTGTGTCCTCCACAGAGACCACCCACAAATTCCCATCAGCTGTGTGGATAGCAATTCAGGGATCTGTCCACTGGAAATAAGACAGAAGGTAGCCCCAGGGCTATCAGATAAGGCAGAAAAGTGAGAGGGGAGAGTGAAAAAGAAGAAGATAATTAACTTAACATTTTTATGCTGTAGTTCTTCTTTCTTTTTTTTTTCTATTTTTATGTTACTAGTTATTATCGGTACAAAATAGGTATATCAAAAATGTGATGTATTGATATAGACATACAATGTGAATTAATCTAACGATAGTTGGGGTATCCATTACCTCAGGCATTTTTTGTTTCTTTTTGTTAGGAAACTTCCAATTCCCTATTTTTAGTTACTCTAAAGCATATCCTGCCTTATTGTTGATTATAGTCTCTTTGTTACCCTATCAACATTGTTTGTTCTGTCTTCTAGCTGTATCTTTGCACGAATTATCCATCCCCACTTTATTCCACCCTCTCTGCTACCCTTCTCAGCCTCTAGTAACCATCATTCTACTTTGTATCCACGAGATCAATTGCTTTAATATGTGCTATTTAGCTCCCATATGTGAGTAAAACCATGTGAGATTTGTATTTCTGTGCCTCGCTTATTTCACTTAATGTTCTCCAGTTCCATCCATGTCATTGTAAATGGCAAGATTTCATTCTTTTTTATGGCTATATAATATTTCATTGTGGCAAGGTCCTGCTCCAGGGGCAGGGTGCATTAAGACAGGTGGATCTGGTGGCAACCAACTAAAGAAAAATATAAAGTTAGAAATGATGAGAAACAAAGAGACAAGACACATAGAATAGAATTTTCAAAGGGGAACTCAGCGGACTACCACCCACTTGTGGGCTTCTGACAGTGGCCCCGAGTGTCATTTCCACTCAGTTTTTATTGAAGGCCATTTGCTCATTAGCACAAAAGGTAAGCTGAGGAGGGGAACAAAGATGCCAGCAGTTTCTCTGAGCCAGCATATCAGTTCCTATTGTTTCTATAATCATTAACTTTAAGGATCTGAGCAATCTTGAGAAATCTGGAGCCTGAGCCTTGTCTGGGGCAGCCTTCTGTCTGAGGTCACACACATAGACTTCTAGGGAGGTGTTAAACTCCACTAGTTCACTATGGAATAAAATGCCACTGGCATCAATCTCCTTTGAAGAATTGGTGGGAGAGAGGAATTTTCTTCTCATCACCACCACAGAGGGTCTTCCCTGTGATAAGGGGTAAAAGCCCACCTACTCATATTTCAGGTCTCAAGCTGTTCCCTTGATCTTTGCCCCAGCCAAATACAAATCTCTACAATGAATATTTGCTTTGACTATTTACAAGGCAGGAAACGGCCTAGTTAATGTATCTTTCCAGGCCTTGCCACAGCATTATTCCTCAGAGTGTTTACAGACTCTGTAAGGGTGTTAGTAAACTGTATCCCCAATAGGCCAGAGCCCTAGGAAAAGTAGAACTTGCTTGGATAAGAAATTTAGCAGCGGCTAGTTTAAAGGTAAACTAGATGACTTTTCTTTGTTTTACCTCACTCAACTTACTTTTTTATTTTTCCCTTTTTCTGGGGTGTTTTCTTTTGCCATGAATGGGGTCTTTAGTCCCCATTCTGCCTGTACCATTGTGTTTCTGTACCACAAAGTCTTACTACATTTATCTTTTTAAGGACGTCTGGTTGACTCCAAATCTTGGTTATTGTGAATAGTGCTGCAATAAACAGGAAAGTGCAGATATCCTTTTTATATACTGATTTCCCCTTCTTTGGATATACACTTAGCATTGGGATTGCTGGGTCGTATGGTAGTTCTATTTCCAGGTTTGTGAGGAATGGTATACTGTTGCCCCTTTTTAATCAGATTATCTGTTATTTTTCCTATTGGGTTAGAGCTCCTTCCGTATTCTAGTTATTTGTCTTCTTTCAGATGGGTCATTTTCAAATATTTTCTCCTGTTCTACAGGTTATCCCTTTCTTTTCTGATTATTTATCTTACTGTGAAAAAACCTTTTTGGGGGGTGGCGGAGGAGGACAAAGACTCACTATGTTGCCCTGGGTAGAGTGCCATGGTATCACAGCTCACAGCACCCTCAAACTCTTGGAATTAAGCAATTCTCTTGCCTTAGCCTCCCAAGTAGCTGGGACTACAGGCGCCCACCACAATGCCTGGCTATTTTTTATTGCAGTTGTCATTGTTGTTTTGCTGGCCCAGGCCAGGTCTGAACCTGCCATCCTTGGTGTATGTGGCTAGTGCTGTAACTACTGTGCTACGGGCACCAAGCCTGTGAAAAAGCTTTTTATCTTGAAAGCTTTTTGTCTAATTTTGCCTTATTTGTCTATGCTTCAGGGTATTACTTAAGAAATCATTGCCCAGACGAAAGTCCTGAAGCATTTTCACAATGTTTTCTTCAAAAAGTTTCATAGTTTCAGGTCTTATATGTAAGTCTTTAATCCATTTTGATTTTATTTTTGTATATGATGAGAGTTGAGGGTCTAAGTTCTTTTTTCTGTACATGGATATCCAGTTTTCCCAAGGTAATTTATTGCCCAAACTGTCCTTTTTTTTCTATGTTCTTGGCAACTTTGTCAAAGATGAGTTCACTATAGACGTGAAGGTTTGTTTCTGGGTTCTATATTGTGTTCCATTCATCTATCTGTCTGTTTTTATGCCAAAACCTTGCTATTTTACTTACTACACCTCTGTAGTATAATGTGAAGTCAGGTAATGTGATTCCTCTAATGTGTTGTCCTCAAATCAATAGATTGCTTTGGGTAGTAAAAACTTTTTAATAATATTGATTCTCTCAGTTCCTGAGCATGGGATATCTTTCCAGTTTTCTTCATCTTCTTCAATTTCTTGCACCAGCATTTTGTAGTTTTCATTACAAAGATCTTACACTTCTTTGATTGAGTTTATTTTGAGGTATTTTATTTTATTTATAGCTAGTATAGGGATTACTTTCTTGGTTTCTTTTTCGGATTGTTTACTGTTCAGATTGATTTTGATAGACTAATTTTGTATCCTGCAAGTTTACTGAACTTATTAATGCTCTACTAGTTTTATGGTCAAATCTTCAGGTTTCTTTAGATATAAGATCATAGCACATATAAATAAGGATAATTTGACATCTTCCTTTCCTATTTGCATGTCCTTTCTTTCTTTATTTTTTCTGATTGCTTCAGCTAGAACTCAAGTAATAGATAACAGTGGTAAAAGTGGGCATCCTTGCATTGTTCTAGATCTTAGAGGAAAAGCTTCCCATTTTTCTTCATTCAGCATATTACACACTGTGGGTCTGTCATATACAGCTCTTGTTATCAGAGCGATGTAAGTTCCTTCTGTACACAGTTTATTGAGAGTTTTTAGTATGAAAGGATGCTGAAAAATTTTAAATGCTTTTTCAGCATTGGTTGAAATCATTCTACAACCACAGGATCATTTGTCCTTTGTTTTGTTGATATGATGTATTGCATGGATTGATTTGCATTATATTGAGCCATCTTTGTATCCCTGGGATGAATTCCACTTGATCATGATGAATAATCTTATTCATCATGATCAAGTGGAATTCATCCCAGGGATATAGGATGACTTAACATATGCAAATCAATGAGAATAAATATATTTGCAGATAGATTTGACGATATTTCTCAGATGTTTTCATTTAATTTTTTTCAGAAACTTTAGGAACAGAAAGCAAATTGTTATTTCACAGAAAATTCATTTTTTAATAAATTGGTGGTTGATAGGCGGCCCCTGTAGCTCAGTGGGTAGGGCACTGGCCCCATATACCGAGGGTGGTGGGTTCAAACCCAGACCTGGCCGAACTGTAACAGCAAAAAAAAAATAGTTGGGCATTGTGGCTGGCGCCTGTAGTCCAAGCTACTCGGGAGACTGAGACAAGAGAATTGCGTAAGCCCAGGAGTTGGAGGTTGCTATGAGCAGTGTGATGCCACAGCACTCCACCGAGGGCAATAAAGTGAGACTCTGTCTCTACCAAAGGAAAAAAAATAAATAAATAAATTGGTGGTTGATTGTGCAGGTATGTGACTAAATTTCACATGGCTCCCAGCATTCTTTGGGGCTCCTCCTCTAAGGGATAGATTGTAGGGTACAAACATGGAGCTGGGGTATTTGACTCCCTTTATAATACAAAAAATGCAAATATGCCTTTCTGACTTGCCTGCAGCCATGATGAGTAATCTTTTTAATGTGTTATCAAATTCAGTTTGCTAGTATTTTGTTGAATATTTTTGTAATATTTTTGCATCTATGTTCATCAGCGATATTGGCCTATAATTTTCTGTTCTTGTGTCTTTGTCTGGTTTTGGTATCAGGGTCATACAGGACTTTCAGAATGAGTTTAGGAGTATCACCTCCTAGATATTTTAAAATAAATTAAGTAGATTTGATGTTAGCTGATCTTTGAATGCTTGGTAGAATTTAGCAGTATAGCCATCAAGTCCTGGGCCTTTCTTTGATGGGAGATATTTTATTGCTGTTTCTATCTCATTACTTATTATCAATTTATTCAGGTTTTAGATTTCTTTTTGATTCAGTCTTGGTAGGTTGTATATGTCTAGGAATTTATCCATTTCTTCTAGGTTTTCTAATATATTGGCATATAGTTGCTCATAATAATTTCTACTGATTCCCTAGATTTCTGCACTTTCAGTTTTAATGACTCCTTGCTCACTTTTGATTTTATTTAATTGGGTCTTCTCTCTTTTATTCTTAGTTGGTTGAAAAGTGTGTCAATTTTATCTTTAAAAAACCCAACTTTTGAATTTTTGATTTTAATTTCATTCATTTCTGTTCTCACCTATATTCTACTTCTTTTTTCTACCTAATTATGAGTTTTGTTTGTTTGTATTTTTCCTGTTCTTTGAGATGGATCATAGGGTTGTTTACTTGAAGCTTTTCTATTGTTTTGATGTAGGTATTTATTGCTGTAAACTTTCCCTCTTGGTACTGCTTTTTCTGTATCTCATAAGTTTTGATATGCAGTGTTTTAATTTTCATTTGTTTGGAGAGATTTCATAATTTCCCTCTTAATATCTTCATTGACTCACTGGTTATTCAGAAACATATTGTCTATTTCCATGTGTTTGTATATTTTCCAATGTTTCTCTTGTTACTCATTTCTTGTTCTATTCCATTGCCATCAGATAAAGTACATAGTGTGATTTCCATTCTTTTGAATTTTTAAAGACTTTTACTGAGGCTTCACATATGGTCTATCCTTGAGAACATACATAAGCTACAGAGAGAATGTGAATTCTGCTGGTGTTGGATGAAACATTCTGTAAATATCTTTCAAGGTCATTTGGTCTATAATTTATAGGTTTATAGTTTATAAGGCCAATGTTTATCTGATAGAAGTATAGCTACTCCTGCTGGGTTTTTTTCTTTTTTTTTTTTTTGCATGGTATATAATTTTCTATCAATTTATTTTCAGTCTATTTCTGTCTTTTTAGGTGAAGCATGTTTCTTGCAAGCAACATATGGTTGCCTTTCATTTTGTTTTTATCCATTAATCACTCTATGCCTTTTGATTAGAGACGTTAGCCCATTCACGTTCAATGTTGCTATTGATAGGTAAAGACTTATTATTGCCATGTTATTATTTGATTTCTGGCTGTTTTGTAGTTCTTTGATTCTTTCTTCCTTCTTTTCCTTCACTTCTTTGTTGCAAGTGAGTTTCTCTGGCAGTGTGTTTTAATTCCTTGATTTTCATTTTTGTGTATCTATTCTAGGTTTTTTGATTTGAGGTAACTATTAAGCTTGCAAAGAACATTTCATAATCAATTATTTTAAATATATAACAACTCTGCTTACAAACAATTAAACCAGCAAAGGGAAATCAAATGGAAATTCTAGCCTTTAACAACATCCCACCCTGCTTTTTAACTTTTTGTTTTTATACTATGTATCTTTCAAAAAGTTGTCATAGTTATTTTACATAGGTTTGTCTTTTATTCTTCTTAGTCAAGATATAGTATTTTTCACAATCCAATTATTACAAAGTATATGTACCTACTGTCACCAGTGAATTTTGTACTTTCAGTGTTTTCTTATTGTTCATTCACATCTTTTTCCTTCAGACCAAAGACATCCTACTAGCATTTCTTATAGGATAAATTTGGTGTTTATCAAGTGCCTCAGGTTTTGTTTGTCTGAAAAAAATCTTCATTTCGCCTTCATGTTTGAAGGATATGTTTACAGAATATAATACTCCAGTATTAAGATTTTATTTTTTTCCTCCTTTAGCACTTTAAATATCTCATGCCACTCTCTCCTGGCTCTCAGTGTTTCCCCTGAAAAGTCTGCTATCAGATGTGTTAGTGCTCTTTTATATGTTATTTTATATTGACATTGTTCTCTAAGTTTAGAAAGTTCTCTGATTTTTTTTTTTTTTTTTATTGAGAGAGTTTTACTCTGTCACCCTGGGTAGAGTTTCATGGCATCATAACTCACAGCAAAAAATTCTCTTGCCTCAGTTTTTCATTTTTAGTGGAGAATCTTGCTCTTGCTCAGGCTGATCTCAAACTCATGAGCTTAAGCATCCTTTTCTCCTCAGCCTCCCAGAGTTCTAGGATTACAGGCATGAGCCACCATGCCAGGCCAGTTCTCTGATATTGTTTCCTTAAATAACCAATCCTATTTCTATCTTTACCTTCACTTTGAGACCAGTAATTCTTAGGTTTTCCCTCTAGCGGCTATTTCCTGAATTTTGTAGACATATTTTTTTTCCTCCTTTTCTGACTGTGTATTTTCAAATAGCCTGTCTCAAGCTCACAAATTGTTCTCTTGGGTCAATTCTGCTGTTGAGAGACACAGTCTTCTGCTCATCAACTGAATTCTTAATCTCTGAAACTGCTGCTTGCTTTTCTTATTATTATTTCAAATTCTTTGTCAAATTTCTCTTGTAGGCTTCTGAATTACTTCTCTGCATTGAGCTTCTTGAAGAGTGCTATTTTAAATTCTTTCTAGAAGTTTTCATCTCTCCATCACTCCAGGAGTGGTCACTGGTACTTTTTAGTTTGTTTGTTGATATTATATCTTCCTGGTTTTTCTTGATGCTTGTGGATGTTTGACTATGTCTGAGCATTGAAAAGTTAGATATTGATTTCAATCTTTGCAATCTGTTTGTTTGAACTGTCTTTGCAATCTGGCTTGTTTGAACTGTCTTTCTGAAAAAGTCTTTCCAGATACTCAAAGGAGATTAAGTATTATGATCTAAGTCTTTGTTCACTGCATTCATGTTAGCACTAGAGGTGCCCCAAGCCCAGTAATGCTGTAACTCTTTTGTGACACGTAGTGGTACCACCTTGGTGAACCAGGGTAAGATATGGGAGAATTCTCTGGAATATCAGGCAGAGTCTCCCAGTGTCTTCCCTCACTGTCTGTGCTGGGCTGTTGGAAGTGGGGAAAGAGTGATGTCAACACTTTCTCCATGATCAGTGTAGATAGAACTATACCAGATCAAACCTGGAGCCAGCCCGGTCTCACCCAAAGCCCATGATGACTATTGCCTGGCTATCTATGATGTTCATTCATAGTCCAAGGGCTCTTTGGTCAATAAGTAGTAAATACTGCTAAGACTGGTTCCTTCTCTTCAGGGAAGCATGTTTTCTTCTGGCCCAGGGAAAATAAGACCTATGTCACTCCAATATCAAAAACAGACAAAGACAAGCAAAAACAAAATTATAAGCCAATAACTCTGATGAAATAAATGCAATAATATTCAGCAAAATACTAGCAAACCAAATTCAACAACACATTAAAAAGATTAGTCATCATAATCAAGTGGAATTCATCCCAGGGATACAAGGAGGATTTAACATATGCAAATGAACATGATACATCATATCAACAGAACAAAAGAAAATGATCCTATAGGTTATAGGACATTTCCAATTGATGCTAAAAAGCATTTGATAAAATTTAACATCATTTCATGATGAAAACTCTCAACAATATGTGTACAGAAGGAACTTACCTCATTGTGATTGAAGCCACGTATATGTGCAGAAATTCTTTCCAGAAAACTCAAGGGGTTGACACCTAATTTTTCTGTGGCTGAGATTGTACTCAAGTTGCAAAATGAAGTCCCCTGAACTTTTCCCTTTTCTTTGCTGAAGAGGGAAACTCTCCCTGAGCCTCACTGTGTGGAGTTAGAGGAGGGACTGACACAGGCTCCAGCTTGGTTGATACTGCTGCTATCTCACTGCATCACTTGCACCCTGAATAGCCATAGAAATTGCCCATGGACTTCAGTCTTTAATGGAAAGACTGCCTTACAAATTTAGTTTAGGCCCAAGGTTGCTTTTTTCAGCCAGTGGTGTGGCTATCAGTAACTTGAGTTTCAGGACAGAGGATTTCTCTCTGGTTACACTGGTCTAAATGCTCTGTCCAAGGGCACTGGCAGAATTCTGTCCTGTGCTATGTTCCCTTGTGCCATGGCATCCTTGGGTTTTGATGTAAAGTCCCAGAATCACTTCACTGTCCCTCCCCTGGGCACACAAATTCTCTCTCTCTCTCTGTTCAGGGTGCTGGCTCACCATTTCCCAGGAATATGGTGGGGGTGCCACAGGTAATACAAAATTGTCTTTTCTTCCCACTTCAGGGCTTCTTTCCTTGAGATAATGTTAAAAACAGGTAGTATGAGTATTCAACCTATTTTTGGTTCTTCTGAAGGTCCTTGCTTGCATGGATAGTTGTTGAATTTGTGTTTGTGTGGAGAAACGATTGTTAGAGATTTCTATTCATCTATATTGTTCAAGCTTCTCCTATGCAGTTCTTATTTCTGATGCTCTTCATGAAGCTAGCTTAGCTTGATATTTTGGCCTCTGTTCTCCACCACTCACTTCATGCTATTGTACCTCTGTCAGCACCTCAGATGAATGGAGCTCTTTACCTGCCGGGGTAATCCTGAATGATGAACCCTGTGGTGGTCCTGTATTAGTTGTATTCCTAGTTTCTGTTGACCAAGACTTTCAGACAAGGAAATACTAACAGGCAACCCAGTAATTTCTCTGACTTCCGTACTAGACCTCCTAGTCCAAATTGTGTAACAGGACCCCCATTTCTCTTGGCAAGTGGGATCAATCACTTCAGTCAAGTAGTGACCTCCTCCTCTTCTTTGTAGGTTCAACCATATGAAAAGCCATGAATTCGCAACTTAAATGTTGACAGACTATGACTCTGTTGCTGATGAACTCCCTTCTGTAAGAAATCTTACTCCAAACCTGCTTAACCAATGGTTTTTTAAACAGCAAGTAAAGATCTTTCCCATAAGTTATTTTGGTAATAGTAAGAAGGCTTATTCTCATGTCCATATTTTGGTTCCTTGTTTCATAAATTCTACTTGTAGACAAAATTGATACATTTATCAAGAATTAATTTGTGTCCTGTAACATGTCCTATAAGACAAAACTTTAACCGTATGGACTGTTTTCCACATAGAGAATTAATTAAGTCCTTAGTTGGTCATGACATTGTTCACATCAATCCAGTAGTTCTTGGATTATGAGGCCCATGGCAAGATCAGCATAATTTGTGGCTATGAGCTCATTGTCCCATTTTCTTGACTTTAAAATGAGTTTCCTTTTTAGAGATATTGTTTGGGCTCCCATGATGACAGACAAAGTTAATAAAGAAGACCTTCTCAGGGGCAGAACAGAGCAGAGTGTGCATTTGTCAGGACAAATGGAAAATACTCTAGCATAAAAGGAAACTTTACTGGTTGGAAGGAGGAGGAAGAAAGAGGAGATGGGAAAGGGAGATGAGGTGGAAGAAGAAAGGCACTGAATTAAAGGACCATTAGAAAAAAATAATTTGCTAAGGGAAAAAGCAGGTAGGTTATCAGTAAGACAGTGTTCCAAGAAAATCCTAGGATAGTATAGAGAAACCTCCAGCATAATGAAATGGAGCTGAAAGACTAAGGAACAACTCAGACCAGACCAGCTTGGAGAGTTAGGTGAGTTTATTGGAGGTTACTATTAAATACAAGGGCTCTTGCTCCTGACCAGCACAGGCACTTCTTCCATAGCAAAGTTAGTGTCTGTCCACCACAGCTGGTGGTACCTTAAATCTCCCAGAGAGTGATGCAGAGCATTTACTTGTACCATTGATTGCTGGCAGTGAAACGAATCAAGCATGTACAATACCATCATCACATGCCTTCATGCAACTCATGTCATGCTACTAAAACTTTAATTCTTTACTAGGTGGAGCTAAACAGCACCATAGGAGAGCTAAGGCAGTCAGGTAAAGTCTAAGACAGCTGCTTTAAGGAAAGAACGTGCTGTGGAATCTGAGAACGAGCTAGACACTTTTTCTCTGCTCTGTAGTTGTCTTGATATTTAATCTGCTTTGTAGCACTTTTCATGAGCACTCCAGGCTAGCACAGTGTTACTTATATGGTGGGGAGTTTTCATTTTCCCTTTAGACAAATTTGTTTCAGTTTATTCCCCTAACATTATCAAGGGGGGGAAAAGGCAAGGTAAATTCCTTTTAAAAGCGAATCTTTTAATTCAGATTAATTGTTTTAGGTAAACAATTAGGTGACAATGCTTGCATTTGGTAGGTAAGGTCCTTGTAGTTCTGCCCTCACCCAGGAGGTGTGTCATATACCCTTACATTGTGCCCATTAGGTGAGCCCACAATCTTCAGCCTCCCTCCTCTCCCCATCTTGAATTAAATTGAGTTTTTCTCTTGTGTGGGCATGCATTACTTCATCTACTGGCTTCATGTTAGCATTGAATACATTGGATACTTGCTTTTCTATTCTTGTGATACTTTACTGAAGAGAATGTTCTCCAACTTTAACCAAGCTAATGTGAAAGATGTAAGTCTCCATCTTTTTTATGGATGAATTGCCCTTCAGTTTACCTCAGCTACCTCACTTTATTAATCCATGCATGGGTTGATGGGCACTTGGGCTGATTCCATATCTCAGCAATTGTAAATTGAGCTCTGATAAAGGATCTAGTGCAAATGTCCTTATGATAAAATGATGTTTTTTTTTCTGGGTAGGTACCTAGTAATAGGATTGTGGGATCAAATGGAAGGTCTATTTTGAGTTCTTTGAGGATTCTCATACTTCTTTTCAAAGAGCCTGTATTAGTTTGCAATACCACCAATGGTATTTCATGTAAGTTTTAAAGAGGTAAAGAAAAATATGCTTTTGTGACTAGACAAGACCATAAGAAGAGCAACTAAGGAGCTAAAATGAAGTGCTATTTGAAGTTGTAAGGCATATTTAACTTACTCATATAACTTACCTGTTATGAATCTCACTTTCAATGAATACATTCATAAGTTTCCTGGTACTTTCTGGTTTCTCTATATGAAATCAGATTACATGGCAGGGACAAATATTTCATAATTTATACAAAACTCTTTTTAAGGTTTAAAGAATTTCACTAGATGTTTTCAAAACTTCCCCTGACTCCTAGCTGTCTTCTGGGGTCACTGGAGACAAAGTTAAAATGTGTCATTTTTGGAGGTACCTGTGAAGATTGGCTTAGTTTTCATTACAAAGGAGAGTAAGTGGAGTCCCCAGGGCATGGAAGCTGGGACATTTGGCCATGCTGACATTCTTAAAGAGAACTCAAGAACAAACAGTTCAAGTGCAGACATGACATATTCCTAAACTTTTCTTGGCAAGGTTGCAGAAATGTTTTTAGCAAGTGACATATTATTTAGTTTTTATTTTTTCTAACATCACAGGTGGCAAAATATGCCTACATAACTGTTGGCTTCTTTCTGTTTTAATTTCTTACGCGTGGAAGTATATTTTCTTTAAACAGAGGAGGTTTTAATCTATAAAGAAGAAAATGAAAAATGACTCTGCTCTTAGAGCTGTGGATCGAGGGTTTTATTTATTTTTTTTCCTTTTGCCTAACGCTCTAGGGCCTGAACTGATAGAGCCTGAAACACTTTAATATATTCACTTATGGATGGTCTTAGACTCACACACATACACACACATACAAGCTCACAGGCATTCACAGATTTGCATATCGTTAATCAATTTCACTTGCAAACAACATAGTAAAAGCAAAAGAGAGAACAAAGCTCATCTATGAAATTAGAAGCCCCCTCAGAATTTAAATAACTTTATAAGAGCAATTTATATTTTTTTATTCCTGTAATGGCTCCTGCTTATTTACTTTGGTGATTTCAAAGGGGAAGCCACTATGACATTAGCTTCTTTTTATGAAGCTCTTTTTCTCTTCAATAACTCTTTTTCACTCTATCCTATGTCTGCCACCTAAGCTGGAATATTTACTGGAAAAAGTTGAAATATTAATTTCAAAAATAGTAAAAAGGATTTCCTCAGGAGATATTTGATTATGAATTTTACCTTGGAAGAAAGTATTACATTGCAAAATTACAACCTCCTAAATATATACTAAAGCATTATTCATGTAAAATACATGAATTGTATTTCTTTTCCGATTAAAATTTCAAGCCTTAGATTTACTTCTTTTTTTAATTAAAATAGGTTGCACCATGGATCAAATTAATGAAACCACAAATAACCAATGTAATTAAATAACCATAAATATTAGCTGACATGAGAGTAATTTTTAAAAATGAACATGGGGAGTTACATAGAAAAATAAATAATGACACCTCCACTAACCTTCTTTAGACCTTCAGGACATGACAATAATCTAGTTAAAACTTGAATATACTTCAGTATCTTGGATAATGCTGGAAAGCGGTAATAAAGAACAAGTAGTTTCAATGCTATTGATAATAATTCAGTAAAATGATAGCAGTAACTGGTGAAGAAATAACATTCTAATGTTTCTGCTAGAACCACTAGAGTACGAGTGACTCTTAGGCCCATTCTTTTGCTGCCAGTGCAGTTTGTGAATTTAATCTCAGCTTCAGAAATGCGTGTAATAGAGAGATTGGAAGAGCTGTGGGAGTGAGGAACAGTGTGTGTGTGTTTGCGTGTAAGTCACGGCAGCTCTTCGTGTGTGCTCTGCTTTAGAGAAAGAGAACAGCCTAGGGAGAGTGATGCCTTCCTGCTCCGCTGTTGCTGCCTCTGGACTAGGAGGCCTGGCAACAGTGCAGAGCATCTGGACCAGCATCAGTGATTTCTGGAACAATCCGCCTCCGTGCTTTCAGTGCCGCAGTTCCAGAGTGAAACACGGACTTTAAATGACGTCTGGCAGTCCTTTGGATAGCTTATGTAATAAAATATTTTTTTCTCCTTCAGGAAGAAAATGTTTCGTGAGTTTTATGTCAATTATTTGTTGTCAGTGCAAGCTTGAGCTTTTTGCACAACGCTTGGCTGCAAATCTGACCCTGTGTATTGTATGAGCCCACGCCACACGGTTGGTTTCAGACCTTCTCTAAGAATGTTTGTCTCTGGGGTAGGCCAGGGGAATATGTTTACTCCAGTCCTGCATATAGAATAACCATTTACCTCTCTGCTACTTACATGGGCTGGATCTATCAGAGATCATCTGAGCTTTTAGGTTAAAGGGCCAACTTTGAAAACAACTATAAAGTTTAAATTGATGCAGATTTTACGTTTACTTCAAGGCAGTATTATATTATCGTTCAGTGTGAGGAGGTGATCATGTACGATGTGTTCCCACGTGTACATCTTACGTGTTTGAAATAACATAATTAAGAGACTAGATGAAGCCATTTCTTTTATAATTTCTGTAACGATCAAAGGTCAGAAAAATGTTACTTCTTACTTTAGTCGAATGACCTTTAGCTAGACAGATAAAATTCTTTTATATTTTAAGATTTTGTCAATTAAAAATTCACTTTTTACTAAGATTAAATATGTCTAGCTGTGACTTAGAGTACAAAAATAATAAATATATTAAGAGCCAACAACACATAGAAATTAATGTGTAGTAGATAGTTTTGAAGTGACTTTACTTATACTAATTGTTTAGTCCTCACAACGGATATGTGAGGTGAGCACTGTTGTCATCTACGGTTTACCAGTGATCAGTTGAGGCATAGAAAGATGATATGAGTTGGTTGAATAGCACAATTAATGAGCTGAACCAGGTTGTCTAGTATCAGGGTTGATTCATTTGGGGGAGGGCACGGGGGAGACAAAGACTCACTCTGTTGCCCTGGATAAAGTGCAAAGGTGTCATAGCTCATAGCAACCTCTAACTCTTAGGCTCAAGCAATCCTCTTGCCTCAGTCTCCCTAGTAGCTGGGACTACAGGCATGAAGCCACAACCCCTGGCTAATTTTTATATATACATATTTTTTAAGTACAGATGGGGTCTTGCTCTTTCTCAGGCTGGTCTTAAACTCCTAAGCTCTAGTGATCCACCTGCCTTGGCCTCCCAAAGTGCTGGATTACAGGTGTGAGCCACTGCACCTGGTCTAAGTGTTAATATTTTTAATGACTATGCTACAGTGTTTTTACTAGATAGTGAAGGATAACATAATATATAAAATCCAGTGCTTGGTAAGCCTGCACACACACACACACACACACACACACACACACACTCTCTCTCTCTGAAGATCCACCATGTTTACTGTAGTACTCCAAGTCATTTAGTTGAGCATTACTAAATGCACAGGAAATTAAATGTAAACAGTAAGGCAAACTTTGCAATCTGAACTCTTGATATTTGAAAAAGGTGGCTAACAATGTTATAAAAAGTAAAAATAAATGAGGCTTTCTTCACTTATTTGTTAATAACTAAAACAACCTAATTCTTACATGTATACTCAAGAGGTATGTTTGACTTTAAAAGTTGCTCAAACACCATGTTGCATGTTCAGAATTTGCCTTGTTTACTGATATTCTCGTTGACTCTAATCAAGTCATCAAACTTGATTCCCCTTTTTTTGATTGAAGAATAAATCACTGCCTTCTCAAGAAGTCCAGAATAAGTTGACTCTGTCTCATATCTCAAGTCTAATTTAAGCCTCAAATATAGCTTAAAATGTCTCAAGGTACCTCACATTAGAAATTAAAAGTTAAAGACCAGAAGATTTCAAGGTCAGTGATTGGTGGTGTTCATTTGTATGTGATACACAGCAGGCATTTCTACACCTTCAGAGGATATCATCTTAGTTGTACATTCATTTTTAAAGGAGAAATTCTGAGACCTCGTCAAGCTACCAATTCACTGGAAAACATTTAGATAAACCATATGTAAGGCACATAAACTAATATTTTACATATTCATTAAACCAACTATATTGAGGCAATTTAATTGGATCTGTCATGGAAAAGTACATGCTTGGAGGGGAAAAATTTCTTCTAAGCCAGGGCCCATACCTGCATCACAGCAGGGGCATTATCTGACTTCTAAAGTGGGATATGGTTTAGCCTGACTCCTATTTTTTATCTTCCTCCTTTACTTAGACTATGGACACCAAGAAATGTCATTCATTTTAATGAAGACTTTATTTCCTGTAATTTCTTGATTCAAATTGCTCTTTTCCCTTGGTATCATTAAAGAAGAACTAACAACACATTTTTAAAATTATGAAACATTTTTAAGGAAACCTACAAACATTATTTGCAATATTTACTCATACAAAGTGCTTACTCCTTCATTATTTCAACCTACCAATCAGTACATAGTCATTTATTTTATGGCATGTATCAGAAAGTCTCCAGGGAGTCCAGTGAATGAATTTGCTAAGATCCCTGCCTTCCTACAAAACTTGTGTTCTTTTGAGGGATACACTTAATGTACAATGACAGTTCAAGTTCTTCAGGAGCTCTGCTTCATAAAATGGGACCAGAACATTAACTCTAGCCTGGCTGAGGAGAGTGGTGGGTTAGAATTAACGTGTGAAGGATAGTTTTCAAAGCAGTATGGGTAAATCCTTAAACAGTAGAGAACCAAGGTATATTCGAAAATTAAAACAGCAAGCCACATAATGCAATGATGAGAATTAGGGTTTTGGGTGTAGACTTTTCTGAGTACAAATAAGAGCTTCCTCATTTCCTAACTGATAAGACATAGGAAAAAGTTTCCTTGCCTTTTCAAATGATGAATTTATAAGAAAAAAAGGAAATTAGTTCTACTTTGAAACTCTTTAGTAGGGGTTAGGGTTATTTGTTATATAGAGCACATGGACAATATCTGGTACATACTGCGCTCTTGACAAGTGCTCTTAGGTTAGTTGAGGCTAAGCTTTAGAGAGCAATGGTGTGAGGAATCCAGAGACAGCTGGCCGGAAGGGTCAGCCCAGCATGGCCTTGGAGCTCATGTCCAGACTTTGGGCTTTATCTTAAGACTCATGTGAAAAATCTGAATGGCTATAACTCAAGAGATTACATAATCATATTTTCATTGTGGAAAAATTAAATATCAGGATGGAGTCATACAGAAGATAAAAATGAAAAATATTTTATTTTGTGGAGAATTATGAAGATAAAATAAAAGCAAACAGGTAAGAAAAAACACTACAGTTTACAAGTATATACGTTATGTGTTTTTTTGCTATACATAGAAAAATCCTGGCAGCCAAATAGTATCCACATTTCAGAAAATATCTCTGGACCACCAAACTATTATATAACTTACTCATGATTCTAATAAAAACATATTAGAATTTTAGTTGTTGACATAACCACATGTGCAGAAAAATCAAAATCGTATTCCAAGGAGATGGTCAGAAATCTTGATTACACTTAAATACAGTTTTGCAACATCTGTGATTTTTATATACTTAGCTATTCCTTGTTCTTATATTCTGTGATTCCATTCAATGCATGTTTGTTGAACCAAAACTTACTGTGAACCATTTACTTTTATACATATTGTTACATCTATTGACTTTAATTCTTGTTATCTTACCACAAAAATAAGAAATGGTATATTCTTTTTTTTTTTTTTTTTGGTTTTTGGCCAGGGCTAGGTTTGAACCTGCCACCTCTGGCATATGGGACTGGCGCCCTACTCCTTGAGCCACAGACGCCACCCAAGAAATGGTATATTCTATCTTAGATCATTTATGCTGTTCTATTTCACTGTGTCATAGATGTACCAAATAAATATTGTGGACCTTTCATTTCTTGTGTTCCTACATCCTAGTACTGTGGGTTGAAATTAGTATATATTGTTTTTCCTCTACAGCGTATTAACTGTCAGTGTTTTTCAAAAGTCTGGTTCAAGGACCAATTGCATAAGAGAAGTCTATAGATGGGGGAGCCCCTATCGTAAATGCAGATTCCTGGCTTTCACCACCTCCAAAATGTTCTGGGGATTGGGTTCAGGAACCTGCAATTTATTTACTAGATTCTTATGTAAATTCAAATTAGAAAGCCACTTTAGAATGTGTTTGCAACTCTTTTCTGTTGAACTGAATAGAATTAGGCCATGTATTAATTCACTGATAAAACAATAATCATGATAGAAAATATTGATTTCTGCTAAGTTAATTAGAAAAAGTTTCATAAAGCATTAATGGTATGTTGGTAATGTGTGGAATGATTCAGTAACTTTTACAAGGACAAAGAAATGAAAATTTGAACATTATGTCCCTGAAAGTCATGCTCAAGTGGAGCTATGGATTGTATGTTTATGTCCCCTATAAATTCAGATGGTGAAGTCCTAATCCCCAATGTGATGTTATTTTGAGACAATGCTTTAGGGGAGATAACTAGGTCACGAGAGTGGAGTTTTTGTATCAGTGGCTTTATAAGAAGAAAGGGAGAGAGTGGATCTCTGTGTCTCCAGCGTGCGAGGATAAAAAAGAAGGCAGCCTTTGTAGATGAGCGAGGGAGCCCTCCCCAAGAATCTCCCTGGCCAGCACCCTTGTCTTAGATTCTTCAGCCTTCAGAACTGTGAGAATAACTGTTGTTTAAGCTACCCAGTCTAGGTATTTTGTTATAGCAGTTCAAAATGACTAAAGCAAATGTTATATATTTGACCCTATCTAGTTTAATTTGTTGTATGTGATGTTTTAGAATGAATGACTAAGATTTTCATCTGACCTAATCAAGGAGGGACAGCTAATATGTAAGAATCAAGATTCAAAAAGATGTCAATTGGCTGAAACAAGATTACATATATAAAAATTAAACTTGAAGTGTAAATTTCCACCTTAGATCAAAAACATTGCTTATATAAACCCAAGATATGGAGAGGTAGATTAAAAATAATTTATTTATGAAAGGTAGATGGCTTTTAGTTGATTGCAAACTGCATATGAATCAATAAAGTGAAATAATTGACAAAAAATGAAGGAATTACTTTCACTTTATTTATAATGTCTCAGGAACAATAGTAGATGTAAAAAATTATCATAATGCCATCAGAATTACATAATTTTATTTTTGCATATACTTTTCCAGGCCTCGATTTCAGATATGTGTAATTCAAATAGTTTAATTATAATGTATATATCATTGTTCAGATGTAGATTTTCCTATGAAATGTCACAGCATTACTTTTAGTTTCACACCATTGCTTAAATGTAGCTTTTCCTATTTAATATCATATCATTTAATATCACAATGTGGTCTTAAGCTTCATAAATTATAATATGATACTTGAGGCCAGAAAAATTATACCAGAGCCTTGTGTAATGAAGAATCCTGACACACAGGAACATCTAGAAATAGCATGGAGTTTAGGAACATGGGACGATGTTCTACAGTAAAAAGTGATTCTTACGGAATCATGACAGTTATTCCTGTGTAGTTGTATTTCTGTGTAGTTGAAGGATTATTTTGTGGAAGAGGAATCACTAAGTATCTTTTAAAATTTTTCTTGTTTGTAGAGAGCAAAATTAGAATCAATTGGATTTATGTCAACAAACTCTCGGTGATCTTCTATTATAATCCAGGCCTTAGGGCAAAATGGACATTGAAGAACACAGTATCTATCCTGGTAAATCTCCTAGTCTAGTTGAAAATCAAACTTCAAACTCATTGTTAATTCCTCTTAAAGCTCCTAAAGTGAATTTCCAAATATTTACAATTCCTTTTTATGCTGTGCTAAAATATAATTAATGGATATTACTTTACATATTATATTTTAGTATACATTTTTATTTATATATTTAAATATTATTAATAATGATCTTTCAGAAATGTTTACATGTTCATAGGGAAGACTCATTTTAAAGACAAAGAAAATTTAGGACAAAATTACTTAAATTAATATTAATATTTGTACATGATAAGATTTCCAAAGGGGTTAATGAAATAATGAATTTAGTGTGTTGATTGATAAGTAGGAAAATTGAATTGACAGTCTGGGCATTAATGACAAAAGGTATTTTCACTAATGATGATTAAATAAAGAATGTACTCCTGTAATTACACCAGCGGTGCATATTACAAGGGTATATATGAAACTTGGTAAACGGTCTGTGAAGCTAGTGAATGATGCCCCATGATTATATCAATGTACACAGCTATGATTTAATAAAAATAAATAAATAAAATAAACAGTATGCAGGCAGCAAAAAAAAAGAGTGTACTCCTTCAGAGTAGTTTCTGTTCATGTCTCTTGCCCACTTAGAAATGGGGTTGTTGCTGTTTTCTTGTTGATTAATTTGAGTTCTCTATACATTCTAATTATCAGCCCTTTGTCAGATTTGAAGCATGCAAAAATCTTCTTCCATTCCAAAGGCTGTCTGCTTTAGTTTGGCACTCTTAGCTGTGCAGAAGCTTTTTAGCTTTTTCAAGTTCCATTCATTTATTTTTGGTGTTGTTGCAATTGCCAGGGATGTCTTCTTCATAAATTTTTTTTCTCAGGCCAATATTGTCAAATGTTTCCCCCACACTGTCTTCTAGAATTTTTATTGTTTCATGTCTTAAATTCAAATCCTTTATCCAGCAGGTCAATTTTTGTCAATGGTGAAAGAAGCAGGTTTCGATTCAGTCTTTTACATGTAGCTAACCAGGTCTCTCAACACTATCTTGAATGGCCAAAAACACCTGAAAAAATGCTTATCTCAAATCGTCAGAGAAATGCAAATCAAAACCACTCTAAGGTGTCACCTAATCCCAGTGAGATTAGCCCACATCACAGTCACAAGTCTACAAATGCTAGAGAGGATGTAGAGAGAAGGGAACACTTTTATACTGCTGGTGGGATTGCAAACTGATACAACCTTTGTGGAAAGAAGTATAGAGAACTCTAAGGAACTAAAAGTCAACTTTACATTTGATTCCAGAATTCTATTACTAGGCATCTATACAAAAGAACAAAAATCATTTCACCACAAAGACATTTGTTTATTGTATCTCAATTCACAATTGCTAAGTCGCAGAAACAACCCAGATGTCCATCAGCCCGTGCCTGGATTAACAAACTGTGGCATATGTATACCATGGAGTACTATTCAGCCAGGGGAAAAGATGGAGACCTTACATCTTTTATGTTTATCTGGATGGAGTTAAAACACATTCTTTTTAGTAAAGTATCTCAAGAATGGGGAAAAATATCTAATACACTCAATACTAATATGAAACCAATATAGAGACAACTACATGCCCACATGGATGAAATACAAAGATAGTCACTCAAGAGGGAGGGGCAAAAATGAGGGGGTGCAGATGGGCGGGAACTCACCTAATGTGTACAGTACAAGGGTGTTTAGCACACCACCTGGGTGAAGGGCTCATCTAGAACTTGAACTTTATCTTGGAAGTGAGAACAATGTAATCTAAAAATTTGTACCCTCGTATTAATTTGAAATTTTAAAAAAGTAGAAAAAAAAAGAATGTACTTCTGCTTAGTAATAGCTATAATTGTATCCTTTGAAAGAGGTACAAAAACATGAATATTTGCTTTATAACTATTTCATGACTCATAG
Source organism: Nycticebus coucang (assembly GCF_027406575.1). Classification (NCBI taxonomy): domain Eukaryota; kingdom Metazoa; phylum Chordata; class Mammalia; order Primates; family Lorisidae; genus Nycticebus; species Nycticebus coucang. Next base: position 17,099,521 of record NC_069795.1, read on the forward strand.
TTTAAGTTTCTTATCTTTTATACTCAGCTTTGAAAGCAGTCTGATTAATGACAACATAAGTAAAATTTGTATTTTACATATAAACTTGACTTTGCATAAAATTGCAGTATGATATCTTTGCAACCAGATGTTCAAAAATATAGCATGATCTTGCATTGAATTGAGACTTAGCAATTATAAAAATACTGCAAATGTGGAATTTATTGTTTTAAAAAGATATTAAATTTTCATAATCACATAAGTTAAGTCTCAAAATATATTATTAAATGCTTGTAATCAGGTAAGTTACAATTAACTCCTATTTTGAAAAAACAATTGCTTCAGTTTTTGATCACTGTATATAATATATTCATTTATGACATTTTGGTGAGGAATGTAAGAATTTTCTGCACAGTGTAATTTCACTGCATTTTTATCATAAATGTTAATCATAGGTAAGATTGACATTTTATAATTTATATATTAGATTTTGATCGTTGATCTTTTTTTAAATTGATAGACATGCTGATGGAATTAAGTAATAGTAACATTTTCTCATAGATGTGGAAGTTTAATTAGGGAACTAAGTCTATAAGATATTGTTTTCTAAATCAACAAAATAAAATTCATAGATGTTTTTCTTCTTGTTGCAATTTTCTCAAAAAACATTTTCTAAATATGCTTCTGAATGGTATTCCTGTCTGATAATTTTACTTATCAGAGTAATGTATCTGTGTATACACTACAGAATGTGAGTCAGTCAGCTTGAACTGTCACTAAAAATCATGAAAGAGACACAGGAAGCCACTTTTGAAGATTATTATACAAGTATCAAATTATACAACACTCACTGGAAAACATTCTTCACATAGTTCTTGTATTCACTACCAAGAGAAAAGATAATAGCCAGAAGTACTTAATCAAAGGAACATAGTTTAAAATTACACAGAATTTGGGATATCAATAGCATGTTACCTCAATTGATCACTTTGTGCTATTCCCAGCACTGTAAAAGCCTTACCTCCTTTGATCTTTATAACAGCCAAATCAGGTAGCAACCATTATTATGTTCATTTGAATGAGGAATCTGAGGCTAAGTACTTCACTCAGTGTCAAGCAGTGAGGAAGTGGTATCAACACGGGCCTTACCAGAGTTACAGACCTACATATGCACTATAGTGACATATTTAGTGACATATGAATATTTAGTGACAGCTTGAACTGCCACTAAAACCATGAAGCAGTATAGATATAAATAAATAAATAAGTAAATGAATACATCGAAAGTTTGGTGAGGCACAGGATGATTACTTCCCGTGGAATACTGATTCCAAAGGGATTAAGAATATAGTGAAGAGGCCTGGTAGACATCACTTTGATCACATAATAAAGGTAATGGAAAGTTAGAAATGAGACGAATCAAAATTGTGCACTGTCTGATAGAATAAAAGGAGAAGCCATCACCACTTCTGGGTTATGCCTGCTAGAGTTGCTAACTTGATTCTAATATCAAGACAAACACAAGAAAAATCCTCATTGAGAGCAATTTTACAAAGCCAATGCTTATAATCAATGTTCAAAATCATGAATGTCCACAAGACGGAGGAACTGTCTCAGACAGAAGGGAGTAAAAGAAATACACCAACAAACTGTGACGGGTGATTCTGAATTGGACTTCTTTGCTGTATGGGATATTATTGACATAATTGGTTAAACGTGAATAGAGTCTAAGAATGAAATGGTAGTAATGTGTTAAGATGGTTGTCTAGACTTTGACGATAATGAGTATGTATCTTCCCTCCTCTCTGTCCTTCCTTCCTCTTTTTTTCTTTATTTTCTTTTTTTGAATAGAAGGTTCACACCATGTGACAAACATGTGAATGACAGTAATTAAACATCAGGTCCACAACTTATTTTTATCTAATTCAGGAAAAAAAGCAATTTACTGTAGTTTTGTGATTGCTTCTTTAAAAAAAAAAAAGGCTTAAATGTAGGTAAAAATGGATTCACTGGAGCACCCGAGGCATGGTGTTTTCATTAATTGTACTACATACTTAATGGCTAACCAAGGGTGAAATGGAAATTCCCTCTTCATTCAATCTTTCTTTGGCACATTTCCAGATATAGCAATATGCGTCATTCTTTAGGAAGTCTAATAAAACGCTCTTGCAGTAAATGTACTTGACAATCCATCTGCCCATGGCGTGTCATCTATCAGTGTTCTTCCTAAAAGGTTTCAGGGGAGCTACTTGGGTGGAACTGACAGAGATAAATCTGTGATTTTTCAAAAGATATGGCTTCTAAGGTTGCTTTCACGGATAAATCCTTGAGACTGGCTAAGACAAGCAGGAAATCTGGCTACAGTTCACGAATTCAGAAGGTCTGGTTTTCTTATCAACAGTGGTGTCCAAATTTTTCTTCCATCTCAATTTTCTAAATGCATCTGGCAGTGAAGGCACTGTGTCTTCTTCTAATTCCTGTAACGGAGAGTGCTGCATCCCTCATGCTATTTGGTTTCTGTGCCTCAGGGTCTTCCGTGTAATATGGAAATTATACTAATAGTCCTTTTGATGTGGATCAGGAGAATACAGTATATGGATGGAAAGAACTTCAATAAAAAACAGCAAACTTAGATAAACAACATTCATTGATAGGTATCACTAGAATCCTCTACTTAGTTTTTCCTATTGAGGATGTCAGAATCTTGATTTTTAAGAGTTAGTCAGGATTTTCCCAGTGTCTGAAAAAGACATTTCTATAAAACTTGAAGAAAACAATGGAAAATTTTTTTTTGGATATGACTGAAAACACTCCACAGAATAAGAACCATATTTACTTTGTTGAACTCAGAATAATAAATGAAGGATGATTGTATAGAATAAGGTAAAGTACTATGCAACAGAGTTTGGGGTTAATTTCTTCTTTCTCCTCTTCGTTGAAAGTTCTCAAGAAGGAAAGGCCAAGAACACACAGGGTCTCTGCACTGGTTCAGCCTGATCCATCACTTAGTTGTTTCCTTGCTTGCTTTGTACTTCTTAGGGGTGACACCAGCTTCCACTGCACAATCGTTTCCTCCCGTTGGAAATATTAAAAAATATAGAACTGTTTCTCATTTTCAGCCTGAAATTTCACAAATTTGATTTTTTAAGTGGCAATGTCTTCATTCATTAAATTGCAAAGAGACAATTCACTCTGCCCTTGCCCTGATGCTTGTCTCAATTAGTCTAGGAAAGTATTGGATCCTCCCTGTCCTGGGGTTGTCCTGCTGATCTGGAGTTCTCATTAATCTGAGGAATCTCTGATCCTGCAAGTCCCTGGACTGCTTGGCACAGGCTTTTGCTGTCGTCTGGCAATGAGAAGAGTATCCTTCTTATTAAGAGCTAGGCTAATACACATTGCACCCTGACGGAGACACGCCACCATCATCACTACCCTTTATCTTTCCAACATTTGCCAGATCACTGTAGTGCAGAATTCAACTGCTATTTTTCTTATAATCCATATTATTTAGGCATAGATTCACACATATTTATCCTTTTTATTCATTGCTATAATTTTAAGAGGAATTTCATGTATTAGAATAAATAGTGTAGGGATAGTATTTCCAGTTTTTCTCTGCTTGTCTCTAGAAAGAGTTTAAGGCAGTAAAAATATCCAAGTTACTATTATGGCTGGGTGCTAGCATCTCTCGTACTTACTGTCTTTTGGCACAGAACAAGTCATATTTTTAAGTATTTGCGTCACAAATACCAGCCCTTATGAAGAGTTTTAAGATTAAAAAAAAATTATACTCTTTATATTTCTGTGATGCTTTCCTGGATTTTTTGCTCATCACTCAACCTCTTCAAAGTATTGTAGTCATCATTCAAGGATCACTGGGTGAATTAGCACAGTTCGTGCCATCCCCTCCTCACCACCTCCCAAAAGGAAGCAGCATCAAATATTAAGGCCAATGTTAATAAGCTGAATTAGAAAAGCAGAAGTTCTTCGTACAATTTATAGTCATCATTACACTTTTAATGGCACACAATCTGTTTTCACATTGAAGTTTTAAAATAAGATAATTTGTTTCAGCTTGAATTAATTCCACTGGGACTATTATAACTCCATATCTGCAAAATTTAAATGTTGAAAGATGGAATTAGAAATAGTAATACTAGGACTTTGTTTTAAAGTTTATATAATTGCTACTGATAAATCATAAGTGACAAACTTACTCTAAATAAACCAATATAAAATTTTCTGTCAAGACTGAATTTCACATGTGGTAATGGAAACTTGATAAGCTGGGAGTGAATTGGAAAGTGGTTTATTTTTCACACATAACAAAATCTTGGAGGTGGGGCATTCAAGACTAACATGGCAATAGGCTAATGTTGTCAGAAATCCCTGTTTCTTTCAGTTTTTGTGTCAGCTATCCTTAGCTTCTGAACTTCAGTCTATCATGACTGTGTTGCAAGGGAAAAGAGGACAAAAGGCCAAGGGCTGAAGCGTAACTGCCAACTGAGCCCACCTTTCTCACCCAATGTACAGAACGTCACACTCAATGGCTTCCTCTTAAATCTCATTGGCTGGAAGCATGACAAGTGATTACCCTAGTGGAATCAGAATTTTGCAGAGTCAAGTATTTTAAACTGGGCATATTTTTATCTCCAATAAAAGTAGAACTCTGTGGGTAGAAACAAAATGGAAATTGGACAGGGTACTAGTAGTCTTGACCACAAATATCTTAAATAAATTCTAATGAAAATAATGATCATCAGGTTTCAGAATCTTTTTTGGAATTGATTAGTGAAAATATATATACTTTCTTGCTACTTACGCTACAAGAGAAACATTCCATAGATAAGATGAATAGTGACTTCATGTGTGATAATAGTTATTTGGTAATCACAATTTCTTCTTTGTAATTCTTATGATTATTAATTTTCCTACAAATGAAAAAAAAAGGTTCATCTACAATGTCTTCTGTTATTTCTTTCACATTCTTCTATAATTGAAATATTCATTGTTTCTGGAATTAATCAATTAAAGGAGAAATATATGTACTAAAATGTACTTAATAGTAACTTGAATAATTACAAACAGGACTAATTGTTTTGATTTATGACATCAAAATATGAGTTTTATTTTTTATTTTATGGCATACCAACATTATTAGAAAATCAAATATGCTTTAAAATATATTTAAAAATGAATATGATTCATGAAAATATATGAGATATTGACTTCATAAGTACTGTATCAATCAGTTTTTTTCTGAATTATCCTTATTATTGATAACTTTTATTCCAATTTATAAAGCTAAACAAAATAGCAAGTTTGGGGTAAATTTGAGCACTTATGTTAAACTATTACAGTTAAATTTGTAATTAAAATTTAGTTACTCATGTCTGAATTAATCAAATTATGTAACTCTTCTTTCTAAAAATTAATTATAAAATTAATGAACCATTTCTCATTGCTATATACCTCTTATTTAAATATTTGTTATAAGAGGCATTAACCTAAGTCCTAATAAATCACATGGTCTATTTACCAGAGATTATAAATTGTGTGTATTTTGGGGAGAGGAGGTGATACAGCAATTAAGTAATTTGTTAAAAGAAAATAGTTTTCAAAAACATAAGCCTCTTCTATACCACCATGAAATATTTGCTAAAAAATTAAGAGCCATGAACTCTTTACAATTTCTAGACCAGAGTTTAGAGAATAAAGGGGCATCATAGAATTGCATAGAAGTGAGAAAAGTCTTTGCAGAGAGAGGCCAGGCATGGTGGCTCATGCCTGTAATACTAGAACTCTGGGAGGCCGAGACGGGTGAATTGCCTGAGCTCATGACTTTGAGACCAGCCTGAGCAAGAGTGAGTCCTCATCTCTAAGTCTATAAAAATAGCTGGGCTTTGTGGCGGGCTCCTGTAGTCCCAGCTAATTGAGTGGCTGAGGCAAGAGCATTGCTTGAGCCCAGGAGTTTGAGGTTGTTTGTGAGCTATGATGTCACAGCACTCTACTGAGGGCTACAAAGTGAGACTCTGTCAAAAAAAAAAAAAAAAAAAAAAAGAAAAGAAAAAAAGAAATAAAAGAAAAAAATGAAAAGAAAAGAAAAGAACTGAGTAGCACCTATAGCTCAAGGAGTAGGGTGCCAGCCCCACATACTGGATGTGGCGGGTTCAAACCCGGCCCTGGCCAAAAACTGGGAAAGGAAAGGAGAAAGGAAAGGAGAAAGGAAGGGTCTTTGCAGAGTGGAAATGCCCCTGGTCATAGTATGGAACAGACAACAAAAACTCCGAAGAGAAAGGAGAGGCTAGGTGCCCAGCTACACTTGGCCAAAACCTCAGTCAAGCTATCCTTTCTTCCCTCATGACTTGCTGCCTCTGAGGTGCAGGGAAGGAAGGAAGGAAGGAAGGAAGGAAGGAAGGAAGGAAGGAAGGAAGGAAGGAAGGAAGGAGGGAAGGAGGGAAGGAGGGAAGGAGGGAAGGAGGGAAGGAGGGAGGGAGGGAGGGAGGGAAGGAAGGAAGGAAGGAAGGAAGGAAGGAAGGAAGGAAGGAAGGAAGGAAGGAAAGGAGGGAGGGAGGGAGGGAGGAAGGAAGGAAGGGAGGGAGGGAGGGAGGGAGGGAGGGAGGGAAGAAGGGATGGCTCTAGAATATGTGAAAAAATATAAAACTAAGATTCTATAATCAAAGTTGCACAGATTCACTGTAATGATAAAACATTTAAAATGCGAATATATGGATAAAAGAATAAGAGGAAGAAAACATGAACTCGAGAAAAAAGATATTAAATGAATGAAATGGAAAATATCAAATTATTACTGTACTTGAAAATAAAGAGTGAAAAAAACCCAGAGTTTAAAGTAGATAGATGTAGTCAACATATCTGTTAAAAAAGAAAATCCTATCTATGATAATTGCTGTCTCTGTGATATAGTACTCATGAAAAAGAAGTAACAAAAATACAAGGGAAGAAATTTTCCCTTACATTATGAGTTTTTCAGGCCAAAGTAGAACACAATATTCTAGAATATGAATACAATTTGATTTATATTGGACATACCCTGGCTAGTTATCACATTTTCATGACTAAAAATAAAACAAACGAACGAACAAAAGCCTCTTTAGAGGTCCAGCCAAAGAAGCAAGACAACTACAAAGTTAAAAAGAAATTATATTTACAGCCAAAAGAAAATGGAGCATTATCTAAAACAATATGCAGAAAATTAAAAAAAAAATGAGAGACCTAAAACATCATGAGAACTAAAATATCACTCTAACAGGAAGTCTACAAACATCTCCAGTGTACAAAGAATACCAGGTAGCACTCACTGAGTAGTTGTTTTGGGCTAACTAAACACTTTCCACATTCTTCATAGGTATTATCTCACTTAATCCTCACTGCAATCTTATTAAAGGGAGTGCAATTATTATCCTTATTTTATAGTTGATCATATTGTGGCAATTTGGTTAAGATTTCTCATATAGTAATGGTAGAGATAGGCTTTGAATCCAGGTAATTGGGCTGAAGAAACTGTATCCTTTTTCATTACACCTTGTACTTCTAAGAGCCTGAAGTTCTTGAGGGGGTAATGAACAAAGTAACGAGGGGGTAATGAACAAAGAAGTCCTTTTGAAAAAGTCAACAAAGATACTAACAAATCTAACAGGTGGTAAAATTCAAACAGTAAAAAGAAGAATTGTGATTGCAGAATAGAATGCTCCTGGGCAAAATTAAAATTATAATAGTATATGTATTAGTGCTATAAACAAAAATGGGGAGGAGGGAAGAAGGAAGTGGGAAAGATGTAATAGTTACATTCTGCTTATCTATTACATAGGTGATAAAATGAATTCTGCCCCAAATTGAAACATGTCATTAAAATTAAGACTCTCATTTAATTACAATATTCATAGTGTTTTTCTTGAAGAGTTTCATAGAAATTAATTTCTCTTGATGTGAAAATATATTTACCTAAAGTCATTATCTAATTAGTAAGTTTCTTTGCAGCTGGAATCAGCTTCTTCTCACCATCTTGACCCCCCAAAATCTATGGAACTGATACCATATCCTATTTTGATAGTAAAATGCCACAGACATGTTGTCTTCATTTCAGCCGACCTTGGCTGAGATCTTTTCTGTGTTTCTTTTCCCACAATCTCTAACACTAAAGCTAAGCGTGTCTTGCGATTTTTTTTTTTTATGAACGTGTTTTCCACTCCTATCAAGATGACTTTAGTTTTTGTGATAGGGAAGATTAGTTCATCAGCTCTCCTACTGCTTCGGAAATGAAATAGAACTATTCTTAAAGTTTGCAATGAACTATGATAAATATTTTGTCTAGGTTTAGTATTTACTCCTTTTAGGAATGAAGAACTGTCATATGATGGACCTCACATAAAATGTTTTGAGTGCTGTCAGTATCTCCCAGATGTATTATAAAATTCCAAGGTAATAATGCAGGCAGATAATTGATTAGGCCAACATTGGATACTATTGGGAGAAAGATCACGAAGAGATACTGATTGCACACAGTTAATAGTGGGCATTGCCATTGTGTGTGCAATAGCTTCAAAGTGAGACATCTAGGGCTAAAACTGCTTGTTGTTTTTTTGTTTGTATTGTGTTGCAAAATTGATGAGCAAAGTCAGAGATTCCTTTCTCTGTCTCTCATGCTGTGTCTGAACAGGTAAAAGGACTCCAGCCATATCTTCCTTATATCTAAGCCTTCTGGTCTCTATATCTAAAATCTTAATGTGAGAGAGGTATTTAGGAAGTCTGTTTCAGACTTAAAGCCCAAACCACAGGCGTCAATTTGCATTTCAGTCAGGTCTGTTAGATGGAGAATGCAGTAACCAACAAAATGATAAACTTTTATTCCTGTTTTATTTTGTTCCTTGCATACCCTACTTGCTAAGCAGGCGGGAGGGATCCTTGGCACTCACATGGGATTCAAGGTGTCCTAGCCTCCTAACTGCAAAATGACAACAATACCATCCAAAATCTATCTTGATCTCTAAATACCTTCAAATATTTAATGAAAAGTGCTATAAATGATCGTTTACAGGCATATATTTATGTTAGCTTTTGCTACCTAAGAGCAGAGATCATGCATTTCTTTTTTTATCTCAAGGAGCTGGTACAGTGCTTGCACTTAGAGGTATTTTTCCAGTGGATCATAACATAATTCCAAGTATATCAGTTTGAAAACGTAAAATTTTCATGTATCTGGAATTTCTTTAATGGAAATACTTAGATTATAATAACTGAAAAAAGTATTCTACTAATTTTAGAGAAGAGAAAAAATGGAGGTCCCAAGAGGTTAAGAAGTTTGTCTAAGTTTGCATGGTGAGAAGGTGGTAGAGTTGAAATTCCGACAGAGGTATGCTCAGCTCTAATGCCAGCTCTGGGCATAACATCACTACCTTTGAGCTAAGCCAAGGTACAGGCTACTTCCAGTTCTCATCCCTGGTCAGCCAGCATTATCTCATGTAACTCAGTCGGTTCTTCTGCCTCTGGGCGGCCACTTGGACATTCTTGGTGATGAATTTTTTTGGTTTGTTTACTGTTATGCAAACCTAACCAACTAAAAAATATTCTTACGAATAACAAGTGCCCCTTCCATTATGTTTTTTATTTACAAAAGTCTTGGAGTAAAATAAGAAAGAAAAAAGAGGAAACAGGAAATCAAGAAATCCAAAAGGAGGCAAGGCAGGAACTTCTAAGAAGAAACTGAATTTCAGCTTTGCATTATACTTAAAAATACATTATACTATATTAGTAAGAACTTTGTATCCTCAGGCTGGTTATTTTTATGTGATATGACTCAAAATTTTTCAATGAAGGCTTATGACGTGCAAGCTGCAGATTGTTTCTAGAGCTTTAATCCCCTCTTCTATGAAGATTGCCCTGGACCAGCTGTGCACATTTCTGAGGACTATCGAGCACAGTGCAAACAAGCCATGGCCACCAGGCTCCATTGAGAACATGTGCCACAGAAACCCTGTGATAACAGAACCAAGATTGTTCCCTGTATTCTACTTCTTCCTAGTTCTGTCCCTTTTCTCCTGGAATTATAGATAATTCTGAGCCACTATCTGCCCTTTCCTTCTAGAGTTACAATGTGATGAAGTCCTGGCCATTGATTTACATCTTCAAATGCATGGGCTTGTGAACTGATGGCATTTCTGTTTCTCTAATGAAACACCACATAGCTGAAATCTCTCAAGAACTAGAAAAGATAGCAAAAGGAAGCAAGCATGTCCTGGAATATACTATATTTTCCTGGGGGCAGAAACAGAAGTAGATATGCCAAAGCAAAACTATGTTTTCTTTGCCACATGCCTGAAAGATATTTACAGGTGAGTAGCTAGATTATAGAAATTCCAACACATCAGGAAGACCCCCCCCATTTTTTTTATTCTAAAATATTTTTTATTAGTAGTTGAGGGTTCAATTTTTTTCTATTAAATTGATGTATCATTGGTTTTCCAATCACTAACACTTTTGTGTAAATATGTTGAATAGATCTTCTCAAGCTGGATAATTTGCTCGGAAAATATCTCTGATATAATAAGGAACACATGACACTTTAAATACATGTTGGAAGAGAGGAAGTTGGAAATAAAGGCTTAGAATCTAATTTAACACATAACAGCTGAATCCTTAGTTATAGGACCCCTCAGCGAGGGGTCTGATTAGTATCTAATTTAATGTCAGACATGTGAATGATGAAAACAGATGTAATTCATGTATCTTGTAATGCCTGACTTGTAAACAGATCTGGAAATTTTGGACAATCCTTAAGCATTTTAAAATGTCCTATACAGAACTTTATTTATCTTGTATTTTTAAAATAGATATAGAATTCAGTGAAATAAATAAATGATAATGCAAATAACCTTAAGAATGCCGTATTATTGACTGTAAGTGAAAAGTTAATTTCTAAAAAAAGTATAATACTAATCTTTTCTTCAAAATAGCAAAAACTGTGAAACAAATAATTTTACTTGATCTAAGATGACTAAAATGAAAAAAATGACATAGTCTAGCTTTTTTCTTGGGATTGTCTAATAACTATACTATGTAACACATAGTAGGTTCTGTTTTGTGGGGTCAAAATAAGAAAAATGCTTCCACAATTCTTTTCTGTTTCCTTTAATGACAAGCTATATTATATAAATATCAGAACTTTATCTTATATGGAATATTGCCAATTATTGACAGGTCACATAAAAACATAAGTATTTCAACATAGGCTCCCTATGTAATATAATCATAGAAAATTATGGCATTATATGAGCATTATAAACAAAAACACAGTCTTTAAAAATAAGTTATACAGTCATCTGGCTTTAGTTAATAATTTTTATAACCATTGAATGGAAAAGAAATAAGATTACAAAACTGCAAATGGTGTATAATTTAGAGAAGAGGTAAGAAACACAAGTTTTTCTCCTGTTGACCGTAGGCAAACAGTCAAGCTATCAATAGACGTGCCCTGGGAGACAAATTAGCTCATACAGCTCAGGATGCTTCTAGAGATTTTCCACAGTACCACTTGGCCAGTGCCTGGTTGAGGTAATTTACCTTATCTCTGAGTGTTCTACTCCCAAGGGCACATTCATCTTGTCTTCCCTGAAGCAGGCTGAAGTCTAGACTTTCATGTTTATGATCATAAAGTACATTCTGGCCAGCAGAATGAGACAATAAGCTGTGTTTTCAGTAAACTCATCCATTACCTTCACTTAGGAGTGACCAAATTGATAATATCTGAAGAAAACAACCAACTTCAAATGAATAACAAAGATAAAATATGGTTCTACCATTAGAGGTCTACCTGTGGTAAGAAATTAAAATCAAATCATCTAGGTATAACAAGTGAAAACATGGTTAGTAAAATACATATAATTTTAGGAGTATCATATACAATAATGGAAGAGCTGTTTTCTTTTTTAGGTTTGGACTAAAACAATAGGACTCTTCTTTTCAAAATCTGCGAATCTCATTAGTGGAAGCTTGAAAATAGACTGAAAAGGTATTTACAGAAGATTGAACAAGCTGTTACAAGGCTTGGAGAACTTATAGACTTTTGGGGAAAAAAGTTAACTAGATAAGAAAATATTTATTGATGAAAAGCTTAAATATTTTAAATCATACTCTGTGTAAACTTCTTAAAATGAGGATTAATATAGATGTGAGAAATTTCACAAAGTATTAATGATATACCACAACACTCTTTTAGTATTAGAACTTTTTTTCCAAATGCATATCCAATCAAAGGAAAACATGGTTAACACTTGTCACTCAGAAAACCACTCTTTTTTTTTAATCCATTGTATATGGTAGAACTATATATGTCAAATGCCTATTTTCAGAAATGTTCATTTTGGAGCCAAAGAATGTGTATGATGTATTTATTCTTGACACAAATAGCTACTTATATTTTTAAATTTTTATTTTAGAGTATCACAGAGGTACACACACTTTGATAACATAATTTGCATTTGTACATTTTAAATTAATGTTATAAGGATGCCCTTCACCTAAAATATGTGCATTGCACCTGTTATGTGTGAATTTACTCTACCCAGCCTCCTCCCACCTTCCTACTAGATTTCTGTTGTGTTTTACATCCATATGTACACACAAGTTAAATGACTAGTTCCTACTTCATATTGAGTACATATGGTGTGTGTTTTCCATTCTTACAATACTTCACTTAGAAGAATGGGCTCCAGTTCTATCACAGATACTAGACCACCCCTTTTTTGTGGCCAAGTAGTACTCCATGGTATACTATATCACATTTTACTACTCCACTGATATATTGATGGGCATTTGGGTTGTTTCCGTATCTTGCTAATTGTGAATTATGCTACAATAAACATCTAAGTGCAAGTGTCTTTTTGATAAAATGTCTTTTTTTCCTTTGAGTAAATGCCTGCTAGTGGGACTGGTGGATCAAAAGGTAGGTCCTACTTATATTTCTTTGAGATAGAGAACCAGAGGGATGATGGTTCAAGCACATGTTAGAAAACAGTAAGTTCTGAATTTGAAGTCAAAATGCATTCCTTTAATATTTAGCAAAGTCTATTCAGTAAATTTAACTGCAAACATTTACACTGAAAGAAATCTGTAATGGTATTCAAACCACCTATTTGTTTTCTTCCGAATCAAGCAAGTCAACTTAGTACCTTCAATAGCCTGCAAATAGGAACGACAGGTGTCTATTTTTAGGGAAACAGATTTCCACTGAGTTTATCCCTTCCAGTATGGGTTTCTATTACTTTTTATTTTGGCTTAAGGCATCTGCAAGCACATGTCACCCAGAAGAGTATGTGACAATATTTTTCTCAAAGCCTTTATTTCATTGGATTAATCATTACTTACAAACATATTTGACTTTTCCATATTCAATTTTGTTTCAGAAAACATAGCTTTATAAAACAAACCCAGTTATTCTTTGGTATGACACCTGACAGGAAACCTGAATCATGTTGAATGTGGCACAAAGCCTTATGTAGCATTTCCATCCCTAAAGTGACAATGTCAGTTCAGGTCTTCAGTCTCTTTTCCCTTGTCCATCGTAATTACTGAGTTCTTTTCCACACTTATCCCCCAACTCTCCAGTGGCTGCCATATTGATTTTGCAAAATGTAAATATAATCATGTCACTCATTTTCAGAAAGTTCTTAAGTAATTGCTTATAACCTACAATATAATATTAATAAAAAAAATGTAGAGTAGCTCAGAGGCCACTTTATGTGTGGGCCCTGCCTACCTCTTCAGGTTTATCTGTGTCCACTCTTTATCATCTCTGGATTAGCTATACTGAGAGGCTTGGAATCTTACAAAGACATCATAACATGCTGCTTTCTTGGCTGGGGCAGCTTTTACATTTGTTGCCAGTGAACTCCTACTCTCCCTTCTAATTCAAATGTTTACTCATTTACTGAGAAATATTGTTAAACTCTCCTTTTTTCCTTCTCTGGCAACTTGCATGTAATTTAGAGCACCAGCCATTATTTTTTTTTGAACTTCTAATCCCACTTTCATACAGATGTCCTTCCACAATTGCTTGCTGGAACAAATGGAGAATGGAGAATAAACACGTGCATAGCAAATATTAAAAACATCAGAATGTTTCATCACTATCTAACATTAAGCTACTGGAAACCTTCAAGATCACACATATTATAATGGATATCTGCATTTGGCAATAAGTATTATAACCAGATCATCACCCTACAAAGGAAAATCTTCTTCAGAAGATTGCCTATGGAAGGTACACTCTTTTTTGAAAACATTTTAAAACTTAATTCATCTAACTTGTGTATAATATTAAAGAGAAAAATCTAGCTCTATAAGGTAGAGAAAAAAATGGCTATAACACAGCTGAAATTAAAGATGGGACAAAGCTAAACTTAAGTATACAGATACTGAGTCAGTTAATTTTCATAATATAGTGAAGTCTTAAAAAGAATCAAAAAAAGGGAGGGACCCTTATGAATGGTATTGCATTATTTTTATTTACTTAGCATTTATTTAGTCATTAAATATTCTTAAATGCCTAATTTCGCTATACTCAGGACATTTTGCTGTTATGGATATTATGAAGTCATGGGACACAGTAACAAATAGCATATATGGATTCTGCAATCGAGTGATCATGTTCCATCTCTTACCTGTCTCTTTTCTCTCTCCCCTCTATTATCCTTTCTTTCTTCCTAAGAAGATGCTATAGAGTTTAAGTGGTCCATCATCTAAATCTTCTTAGTGAATTGAATGTTGTCAAGTCAAGCTCAGGACAAGAAATCCTTAGGGCCAGGTTATGGATCTAACTTTGCCTTCAAGCCTTGAGGTCTTAATAAGTCACTTCACTTTTCTGAGCTTTCGTTCATAATGCTAAGTAGTCACGCCGATGGTTACATGCCTGTACCGCAGGCTACTTTGAGAAATGATGGAAATGTCTTAATTCAAAGCATTGGCTTTAGAATCAAGAAAGCTGGGTTTGAATGTCAGCTCTGTTACTTATTAGCTGTGTAACTGTCTCTTCGTGATCAAAATGAGTTTATATTTCCACCTTATCATTGTTAGGATTAATATTATCATAGGTAAGGATATTCTCAACTATTTTCAGGAACACTGGGAGCACTTTATCAATCTTAAAGTTCTGTAGACAACTTAGAAATTATTTCTCCACAGACATATGCTATCTAATGGCTGCCATTTATGAGATGACTGACCAAGTCTACTCAGCCTTTACATTGGTGATATTATCATTTTCTTTCATAATTCCTCATCTTTGCTATAAAGATCAGCAGTAATGCTGAGTCCAGAGCAATGGATGAGGAGCCTAAGGCTATGTGAAATGAGGAGTACTCTGCAGTCAACTGTCATGTTCAAAAAATAAAGAGTGAGTCAGACCATGCCTAATTCCACAGGAAAGAGATTAGTTGCAGCAGAAAACATGTGGAGTTAATTTGCTTAGAAAGGAAATATTAACATCTTGAATTCCACACAATGACTTCTAGTCCTTGGAGTTTGTTGGATTATTTACAGAGCCCCAACATAACCCTGCATAAATGTAGTAGGTACATTATGAAGGGGAAAATTGAGAATGACTATTGTTACAGTAATGTCTGTGTTTTGTAGATATTCTAAACCTTATCCCACATATGCAGCTTTTACTGATATGGGGCCTAGGGATTTCAAGGGAATTGAAACAAGAAGTAATTTTTACATAATGTTCTCTCAAGTTTCATTTTGGCTAATTTTTGAAATGTGATTTTAAAATAATGTATACTTGGAACGAGTCAGAGCATGTGCTTGTTTGTGGGATATGGAGTTCAGCTGCAGTTTGCATAACATGAATCTTTCATTAATTGAGTGTCCCAATTGAATGCTAATTTTTTGTCATTCAGAGTTCGAAGTGACTCTGAAATTCTTTTTTTTGGTGATAGTTCCTGCACTCACTATGAATTTCATAATTATGTAGATTCTTGTCTTCACGGCTTTTATCTTTTATATTTTATAAAGGAAGAATAGATTTTGTTTCTGTCTGATCTTGTCTGTAGACTTGTGCCCTACGCTTCTGTTGAACTCTTCTGTGCTCTCTGGTACTTTTCATTCTCTAGGGCCTTAGACAAATAATATCCTTCCTCAAGTGTCATATTTGGTGAGTTTTGTTTGTTTTTGTGTTTGTTTTGCCATAAGGAAACTTCTGCAAATGATTGTCAAAGGTTCTTTTAGTACACAATACTGGATAAATGACTCAGGACTTTAACAACTTCAAAGGTAATCAAATTAGGACCATTGTGCATTAATCTAGCTCACCTAGGAAAAGAGCTACATAAAGGGAAGATTAATTAAGTTATATTATTTATATTTCCCAAGGTTTTCTGCATATCTGAAGACTCTTGCCTTTTCTTCCTTTCCTTTTTCTTCCTTCCTTCCTTCCTTCCTTCCTTCCTTCCTTCCTTTCTTTCTTTCTTTCTTGAAGGGCCTGGGATCTCACTATGTGCTGCCCAGGTTGGTCTAGAAATCCTGGAATTCTTGGTCTCAAGTGATGCTCCCACCTCACCTTCCAAAGTGCCGGGATTACAGACATAAGCCACCACACCCAGTCTTGACTTTCTCTTATAATAGATCCAAAGTAGTCAAATTTTTTACTTGAATTCTTTTGTGATTCTTCAGGAATTTTATATTTTTTAAATGGTATTTTACGAACACTTTGAAATTAATTCTGTTAGAATCAATAAATATATATCTTTTTAAATCACTAAGACTCTAGACTCAAATCCTTTTTTACTTAAATTTCTAAAGTTTATAATTAAAAGATTGTAGAAAAGTATATTTAAATTTTATTATACAATGGTACTTGTTTGTGTATATATGTTAAATAAGGTTTTTTTCTCTAAATTCTCAAGTAATACTTTAAAAATACTTTTTATTGGGGTGGCGCCTGTGGCTCAGTGAGTAGGGTGCCGGCCCCATATGCCGAGGGTGGCGGGTTCAAACCCAGCCCCGGCCAAACTGCAGCAACAAAAAAATAGCCAGGCGTTGTGGTGGGCGCCTGTAGTCCCAGCTGCTCGGGAGGCTGAGGCAAGAGAATCACATAAACCCAAGAGCTGGAGGTTGCTGTGAGCCGTGTGACGCCACGGCACTCTATCGAGGGCAGTAAAGTGAGACTCTGTTTCTACAAAAAAAAAAAAAAAAAAAATACTTTTTATTAGTGCTGTGCAATGGGCAATAACACACTGTGTCCTTCCCACATATCCATTCATTCATTCCTCACAAGGGATCTACAACACATGAACAACTATCCTAATAAACCCACACTGAGGGACAAAGTAATTCCAGGTCATAGTTTTTGAGACGGAGAACAGGAATTGTATTAACTGTTTCATCTTAACTACTATAATTGATCATTTTTTTAAATCATATTAACTATCATATTGTAATCAAAGAGAAATAATGGAAAACACTTTAGAAATTCAATACAAGAGCAAGAAGCCCACATAATTTACATCAGTTATACATAAGGAATGGTAAAATATACCTATTGTTCATTCCAAGGAAATCATGTAAAAATATCATTTCATGAAACAGAAATGTTGTAATGGGATTAACAATTTTATAAATAATTTACTCTTGGTGTTTTCAAATAGAATTAGGACCTAGGTTGAAAAATAAAAGACATGATTGCAAGAGGGACTTTACCTAACAATTGCAATCAGTGTAACCTGGCTTATTGTACCCTCAATGAATCCCCAACAATAAAAAAAAAAAAAAAAAAAAAAAAAAGAAAACCACTTTACATTTTAGGAATCCAAGTTATTTAATATTGGAATTTGGTCAAAATACCTGAGAGCAGCACCACCCAGAAATTAGCAACAATAGGAAGTTGTGATTGCCTTCTGACCTGACCTGAGAGAAGGTATTGTCACCGGAGTCCAGAAGTCAGGCTGCCTTATAGCTACCAGAAGTAGGAGGAATGGTCTGTGGGATGAGCTGGAACCACGGGAAAAACAGCTACAACCAGAGACACCACAGGAAGCAGAGAGAAAGAGAAACACCCTGGTATCTCTCTTCGCCAGCATTCCCATCATTACATCCAACCTCTCCTTTCATATCCCACCTGGAAACCAAGGGCCAGGGCTTCTTGAACAATGTAATTTCCTATAAAACACAGCAAAACTGGAGAAGGGCAGGATGTAGATCTCAGAGAGGACAATTTAATAATACTCCCTTCCCCGTCTGCTCAAATTTTGATTTTTGGATAAATCAATTATCAAACTGCTGTGGAACTGTTTCCTTATATGAAAAATAAAAATATTATATGCTATTTCTGCCTTAAAGCATTATTGAGACAGGCGAATGAGTATGAATGCCTACCCATATGGCAAAGCCCAAAATAAATGTAATATTTTACTATGTTAGTGTGCAATAAAGAATAAAAGTTCTTGGTCTCTTGCTTGATGAGCTGTGGCAACAATTTTGATTGGGGAAAGCTTCTATTCATGATTTTATACCAATTGTGGAAA
Source organism: Nycticebus coucang (assembly GCF_027406575.1). Classification (NCBI taxonomy): domain Eukaryota; kingdom Metazoa; phylum Chordata; class Mammalia; order Primates; family Lorisidae; genus Nycticebus; species Nycticebus coucang. The sequence continues at coordinate 17,118,039 of NC_069795.1, forward strand.
GATATAATTATCTCTGATTAATACTAGGATTAAAGTATATATTTATGTTCTTGCCTATTTATGTGAACTTATGTCTATATGTAGTTTATAAGTTTGAAAAATAGTTCTATTGAATATAAAATACTGATTTAATATCAATATTTTGAGGGAAATTGAAATTCCTTATAACTTCTGATGTCTCAAGTTAAACCATCTTTGATAACATACTGTATTAATAATTGTAGACACATTTTCTGTACAATTTGAAGTGGTAAAATACAGTCTGCAGGCAATACTAAAATAATGCATTAGGAATTGTATTCTTTACATTGAAAATGTCACTATAGGAGGTAATGAGAGCTTGAAATTAATTTTTATATAAAATCACTAGCCTTTCTGGTAATAGCAAATTTTATCCACAATTATTTATAAACACTGTTTGTACTTAACATAGAATCAAATGCCGGGAAGAAACTTTTCTCTTCTAAACACAAATATTTTAAACAAAAAAGCATTTTTAATGCAAAGAAACAGCTCATAGTGCCCTTATAATAACTGACCTAGGACCAAAATGATTCTCAGGGAAGAGCCAAAATGTCAATTTTGCAACTGACTCCAGTAGAGCCAATGTGATACATTTTTTACCAAAGATTTATGTTGGCAGGAAGAGTTTGGTTGGCGTGAGATGTCCCCTTGAAGGGCAAGTCAGGTAACCACCAGAAAAACCAAAGAAGAAGAATACACAGGCAATTCAAGGACACTGTAGTAATAGAGGGAAAAACGAGGCTACGGAGAAAGGTTTACAGAAAGGACAACTGAGAAGGAGCTTACAACACACTGAAACCAGGACAAATGGGGGAAAGAAGGAAAATGAAAGGAAGTGAAGTCTTCAGGTGAGAAGAAAAGAATGTATTTCCGTCATGGGGACTTAAGAGACACAAACCTCTACCCATAGACATGTTTTTTTTTGTTGTTGTTGCTATTGGGGATTCATTAAGGGTACAAAGAACCAGGCTACCTTGATTCCATTTGTTAGGTAAAGTCCCTCTTATAATTGTGTCCGGGCCCCCAAAAGGTGTGTCACACACTGAGACCCCCAGCCCCCTCCCTCCTTTGCGCTCTCTGCTCTCCACTTTTTATCTACAGTAGCCTGTTTCTGGTGTTCATCTCTGGGTAGCAGAATTAGGGGTAATTCTGTCTTTCTATACAGTTTGTTTTCAAAATTTTTTACAATGAGCAAACATTACTTATCTAAGTTGAGGCACTGTTCAAATTTTAAAGTTCATGTGTAAAATTTTTTAGACATATAAATAAAAATTATATATGTGCTTAAAAATGGCAGGAAATAGGCTGGCCCAGTGACTCATGCCTATAATCTGGGGACTTTGGAATGCCAAGTTGGGAGAATCACTTAAGGCCAAGAGTTACAGATAAGCCTGAGCAATACACAGAGATCCTGTCTTCATAAAAAAAAATTAAAAAAAAAATTGACCTATGGCACATACCTGTAGTCCCAGCTACCAGAGAGGCTGAAGTGAAAGGACCCCTTGAGCCAGGAGTTCAAGGTTGCAGAGTGAGCTATAATCATGCCACCAACTGCACTTCAGCCTGAGTGGCAGAGAGAGACCCTGTCAAAAAAGAAAAAAAGAAAAAAAGCAACCAGTAAAACTGAAGCAACAACAGAAACAAAACGGCTAGAAATAGAATGAAGCATTTAATATGGTTGTCTCTCAATGTTGGGTAATTATTTTTAATTTTTCTTCCGAGCCCAAGTTTTCTATAATGTTTATTTCTTCTAAAATAGAAAAGTAAACTCTAAAATTTTACAGAAGTGATGCAACTAAAATAGTTACATGATAATGATCAAGCCTTTTCACTGAGTTGCCAACAAATAACGAGGGGTTAAAAATCCTTAGTCTTCTGTAAGCTGGGGTTTCCTGAATAATAGAACAAGTCTCTTTTGGTCATGAAGGTTCCATATTATAACCAAGTAGAAGAACAAGGCTTCTCAGACCAATTACACCTTGAGTATCTCTTTCTATATGAAATTAAAATTCTCACTGCTACCCAAATAAACACTTTATTTATTCATAGTCACTCTCCATTGCTCACTCACTCCCGCCCCCTGAATGTTAGGCAACTACTAATCTACCTTCTATATCTACAGAATCGCCTACCCTGGGCATTTCATATGCATGGAATCATACAATCAGTGGTCTGTCCTGACTGGCCCGCTTCACTTAGCATGTTTCCTGGGTACATCCATGCTGTAGCACACATCAGGACTACTTTTGTATGTAGCCAGGCACATACAAAATATTTAGCCGAGCATTGTGGCGGGCACTTGTGGACCCAGCTGCTTGGGAAGCTGAGGCAAAAGAATTGCTTAAGCCCAGGAGTTTGAATTCTCTGTGAGCTGTGACACCACAGCTCTCTACTGAGGGTGACATAATGACACTCTGTCTCAAAAAGAAAAAAAAAAAAGAAAGAAAGAAAAGAAAAAAATCTGGAGAGGACTGCCATTTTTACAATATTGGCGTTTGATCTATAATCATGAGTTTTCCCAATTATTTAGATTTTTTTGGATAACCTTCCATAATATTCAGTAGTTTTAACAGTATACACTTTGAATTTCTTTTTTACATTTATTTCTAAGAATTTTATTTTTTTCAATACTATAGTAAATGAAATTATTTTTGTGCTGTCATCTTAGATTGCTCATTTCTAGAGATTTTATTTGTATACTACTTTTTAGTTGTTCATTGATAATATTTAAATACACGACTTTGTTTATTGCTCTTTTGTTAGGCAACCTTGCTGAACCCGTTTCTTGGTTCTAACAGTGTATTTAGTGGATTTCTAGATAGACACACATTTTACAAAGGGTCATGAAGGCAGAAACTGAGAGTATTACACAGATGCCTACTTTCTCTTCTCTGCCTCATTCCGCGCTTAAACGAGGTTTCTCAGCACTGTTACTTTAAATGTGGCTGTTACTCTGAATTCTCGCCAGTGGAATGTTGGAGAAGCGGACCAATACTACTTTTAGCTGTGATCCATATGTTTCTAAGCCTTCTGATAGTGTAGCAATGTGAGGATGCAGTAAAGGATTCTGAGGTCTGAGAAATGGTAGCTGGTGCACACGTCAGGGCCAGAATCCAGGCTGATCGTGTGGAGTAGCTCCTTCTATGCTGTGCCCTGAATTATGTCTTCCCAAAATGTACAAGCTGAGGCACCCTACCCTGCCCTACAGCAGGACTACATTTTGAGACAGGGCATTAGGTGGTGATTAGTATTAAATCTAATATCAAATATGGTAAATTGGTGGCTTTACAGGAAAAAGTATCACTCTTCTAATCCTTCTCTCTCTTCCTCTCTTTTTCTACCCTTGAGGACACAGCAAAAGGGCAGCTGTCCACAAGTCAGGAAGAGAGCCCTCATCAGAAACTGAAATGACCGGGTCCTGGGTCTTGGACTTCTAACCTTAAGAATTGTGAGAAAATAAATTGCTATTGTTTGAGCCACCCAGTTTATGATACTTATTATGGCCACCTGAGCTTGCTAATACTCAATTTTCTAGGGCCAATCTGCTTTAGACCTAATAATCCTAAATTGTATAAAGCCATAAATTGTTGTTTACTAAAGCAGTCAGCCTGCTCTAATATGGTAACAGAAGAAAGTATATGAAAGATAATAACAACAGAACACGTTAGCTGGCACAGATTTCAGTATTTTTTTTTTTTATTGTTGGAAATTCATTGAGGGTACAATAAGCCAGGTTACACTGATTGCAATTGTTAGGTAAAGTCCCTCCTGCAATCGTGTCTTGCCCCCATAAAGCTCCAGTCGTGCAATCGGTTAGCACGCGGTACTTATACATCAGTATTTTTACAATGAAAATAACTCAGTAAAGCAAGAGAGATTTATCATATGATTTAAATATGTAAGATATTAACACTTGGTCATATTGCCACTCCTTGACAAAGCAGATAGTCATCATGATAACTTATAAAACTTTGAGGAGGGGGAAGATTTTTTTAAAATTTAGAAGTTCATCTACAAGAATGTTTAAATCATTTGAAGGGCTTAATCAGATTTGGCAATTCTGGGTACAGAAAAGCACCACCTGTGTTTGTTTTTATAATACTTTTCAAAATAAAAATTTAGAGCATTTTTTGACTCTAAAAATTTAGAGGATCTTATGAACAGAAGGATATATCCTAGCAAATACATGACTGGCTTGGGCTACTGAAATGAAATCAGAGAAAAGTGAAGTCTGCCTGAGGTATTGCACACAAATTCTAAATTAAAAGTCCATGCCTGATAAGAAAAGCGATTGAATCATGGCTGCAATACTGAGTTACAAGTTTTCTTCATTTCTTAAATAAAAGAGTGTGTTTTCAATAGTTTATTTTCCAGAGGAGGAGTATGAGTGACTTATTTGAGCCATTACATACCTGTGGAGGTTTTCAAGTTGACACTTTGGTAGAGAAAATCTTGGTTAGTTTATTAATCACAACAGGGTCTGCTATGCTGCAGTAGCAAATGTGCCCCGAATCTTCACTGTTGTTCAGATGTTTGGTAGGCAGAATAACGCCTCTCCTGAAAGACGTCCACATCCTCATCCCAGGAATCTGTGAATGAGTTACCAGGGCAAAGGGAATTTAGAGAAGTGATTAAGTTAACAGTCTTGAGATGATGTTATCCTGGCATTTCTAAATAGGCCCAAAGTAATCACAAAGGTCCTTAAAGAGTAAGGTATGTGCGTGTGTGTTGAGGCAGGGGTCAAAGCCAAGAAGGAGAAGTGGTGACGGGAGCAGAGGTGATGTGGCTGTGAATGAAGAAATATGGGCAGCCTCTGGGAGCTGGAAAAAGCAAGGAATGTATTGTTCCCTGCAGTCTTCAGAGAGGATGCAAACTCTACGTCTCAATGTTAGCCCTGTGTAAACTATTGGTGTTTCTGGTCTCTAAAACTGTTGAATAATAAAATTTTGTGATTTTCTAATTTACTAAATTCAAGGTAATTTGTTATAGCAAAAATAGGAAACAAATATGAGAAGTTTACTCTTACTAACATCACAACAAAAACACGTCTGACTATTTTTCTGCCTGCCTTTATTCACTTTATAAAATTGATTTGCATATCTGTACCTTTTGTATTATACATTATAATTTGATCTTTCTCATGAATTTTTCCTACTTCTGAAATATCTTCTCAAGTTAGTCTTCAAAGTGATTTAAAATTGTTTTCCTAGCATCACTTATGCTGACATCTGAATATACATGTTTAATATATTAACATTTAATCCAAAGTGAATATATGTATGTATACATCCCATATATATAATGGTTATAATTATTTGGCATCATTTTAAATAATTAGTGAGATCTATAAATATTCCATAGTTTTTATCTGTATGTAAAATTAGGCAATATATTTAAAGTGTGCAAAGCAAACCTTAAAACTCAACAATGCCTATTGACATAAACCCTTTGTACTTGGGATGGTGGCAGTTACGAATTATTTCTAGGAATAGTGATATGAAACTAAATAGGACACTTTTCCTGTCTTTGGAGTACATAGTTATATCAGAAGAAATGGCCATTTAAAGAGACAGTTGTAGGATGTAATATGTATTAGAAGTCAGTGAGGAGTTTTTTGCTGCTTATATTCATTACCAAAAATCTAATGTCTCAGTAAGATGGCAAATGTGCCCTAGGTTTTTCAGTACTCTTTAGCTGGAAACTTTATTTTCTGAATTCAATATCCAAAGGCAGCTGAAAAGTTTCTATTTGAGTAAATACATGTAAATTGTAATTCACTGTTATAATTTGAGAACCATTTTCATGTTTAACCTCCAGTTTTGTTATTTCAGCATTTGTAGGTCTTTGGATGTTGCCAGAACTTTAAAGCATTGCTATTTTTACTAATTATGCTTTAATATAGTTGGCAAACTGCATTGTCTAGTTTAACATATCTGAAATTAGATGACTCTAACTCAATAATGAATGTGCCAAACTTTTCTAGGAAACATATGGGTAAAGATTAAAATATGATTTCAAAAGAGTGATCTACCAATCACCTCTTAAGACTTTTGATTCTGATACAACCTGTTTTTATATATGGTATATATTACAGAATTTAAAACTATTATTGTAATAATTATTACCGCTTATGAGCAAGGGGATATTTATATAACAAAAATATTAGGGTTTAAAGAAAAGAAGGTCTGGAGCACTAAAAATAAAAGCAGATGTTCAATTAAGTGAAAGCAATTTTTTTTTTTTCAGATAGAATCTCACGCTGTTGTCCTAAGTAGTGTGCCATGTCATCATCATAGCTCACAGCAACCTCCAACCACTAGGCTCTAGAAATCCACGGGCCTCAACCTCCTGAGTGACTGGGACTACAGGCACTTACCATGATGCCCAGCTAATCAAATCAATCTTTCTTTCTTTTCTTTTCTTTTCTTTCTTTTTCTTCCTTTTTCTCTCTCTCTCTCTCCCTCTCACTCTCTCCCTCTCCCTCCCTTCCTCCCTTCCTTCCTTCCTTCTGTTGTTTTCTTTTTTGAGTAGAGATAGGTCTCCCTCTTGCTCAGGCTGGTCTTGAACTTCTCAGCTCAGGTAATCTATCCACCTAAACCTCCCAGAGTATTAGAATTACAGGCATGAGCTACCGTGCCCAGCCCCCAAAGCAAATATTTTCACATTCATATAAGTAATATCCATTATAATTTTGTTTCTACATATCAAACTACTTAGTTATTATGGTGTTTATTGCCTAATAAATAATGATAGCAAATTGCAGAAATTAGGTTTAATCATTTTAGAACTGTTAATATCCATAATAATGATATAAATAAAATTCATAAAATTAATAATTTTTTCCATGTAAGTTTCATCTGATCATCATTTTGTAATTTTCAAGACACTTACATACCCATTATGTCATTTCATCTTTACAAGTACTCCATGAGAAATATAAGAAAGATGTTAAAATTTCTATTTTATACAAGGGCAAACTCATGCCAAAGAATTAAATAACCTAAAAAAAGATTCTAAACAAGTTAGTTACAGGTTTGGGAATAAAACCACTTTTGTTCATTCCAATATATAAAATAAACCATTCATGTGTTGAAGGATACTTGGGTAGTTTCCACATCTTTGCAATTATGAATTGCGCTGCTATAAACATTTGTATGCAAATGTCGTTATGGAAAAATGTCCTTTTTTCTACTTGGCAGATACCAATCTCATAGTTATGAGATTTCAAGATTAAATAGTAGATCTACTTTTAGTTCTTTGAGGAATTTCCATATTTCTTTGCATAAAGGTTGAGCTAGTTTGCAATCCCAGCAAATGAGTATTTCTTTCTCTCCAAACCCAGATCAACATCTGTTGCAAATTTGCGATGTGTGCCATTCTCAGTAGGGCAAGGTGATATCTCAAAATGGTTTTGATTTGCATTTCTCTGATGATTAAGGACAATGAGCACTTTTTCATCTATTTATTGGCCATTCATAAGTCCTCATGAGAAAAGTTTTTATTCCTATCTCTTGCCCAATTTTAATGGGTTATTTTTTGGTTCTTTTCTTGTTGATTTGCTTGAGTTCTCTGCAAATTCTAGTTATTAGTCCTTTATCAAATTCATAGCATGAAAATACCATGCTGTTTTGATAACTATAGACTTATACTGTAATCTGAAGTCTGGTAACATAGTGCCTTCAGATTTATTCTTATTTCATAGAATTGCATTGATTATTCAGGATTTTTTCTGATTCCACATAAAATATAAAACTATTTTTTCAAGATCTTCAAAGTATGACATTGGTATTTTAATGGGGATTTCATCATAACTGTAGATTGCTATGGGTAACGTAGACACTCTAATAATGTTAATTCTTCCCAGCCATGAACATGGTATATTCTTCCATCTGTTAACATTCTCTGTTATTTCTTATCTCAGTGTTTCACAGTTCTTTCTGTAGAGATCCCTCACATCCTTTGTTAAATATATTTCAAGGTATTTATTTTTCTTTGTTGCTACTGTGAAGGACATCATATCTTTTATTTAACTCTTGGTTTGACTGTAGTTGGGATATGATTTGTGAATACTGATTTTCATATCCTGATCATTTCCAGGACTCCCTATTGGTTGATTCCTTGGGGTTTTCTAGGTCTAATATCATATAATCAGGAAAGTGTGATAGTTTGAGGTCCTCTTTCCCCATTTGGATACCCTTGATATACTTCTCTTGTCCAATTGCATTGGCTAGGACTTCCAGCACTCTGTTGAATAGTAGTGATGATAGTGGACATCCTTTTGTGGTTCTAGTTCTAAGTGGGAATGTTTTCAGTTTTTCTCTGTTCAGGGTTATGTTGGCTGTGGGTTTGTTGTACATAACTTCTATCAGTTTAAAGAATGTCTCATCTATGCCAATTTTCTTAAGTGTTATTACAAAAAAGGAAGTTGGATTTTGTCAAATACCTTTTCTGACTCTATTGAGAGGATAGTATGGTCCTTGTTTTTATTTCTGGTTATGTGATGAATTATGTTTATAGTTTTGTGTATGTTTAAACAGCCTTGCATTTGTGTATGTTAAACCAGCCTTGCATTCCTGGGATTAAGCCCACCTGGGCATGATGAATTTTTTTTTTTTTTTTTTTTTTTTGTGTGTAGCTGAATTCTGTTTGCTAAGATTTTTTGCTTATTGTGAATAATAGCTGAGTCAAGGAGGAGATAAGAAAAGAAATCACTAGATTTCTTGAACAAAATGACAATGAGGTCACAAGCTATTAAAACCTGTGGAATATTGCAAAAGCAGTTTTAATAGGAAAATTGACTGCATTAAATACCCACATCCAGAATTCAGAAGCAGTGCAAATCAACAGCTTAATGAATCATCTCAAAGAGTTATAAAAGGAAAAGTAATCCAACCCCCGCCCCAGTAGAAGAAAAGAAATAATCAAAATCAGATCAGCACTAAATGAAATCAAGAAGAAAAGTACCATTCAGAAGATTAAGAATGCAAAAAGTTCCTTCTTTGAAAAGATAAACAAAATTGGCAAAACTTTGGCCAGATTAACCAGAATCAGAAAAGTAAGATTGCTAATAAGCACAACCAGAAATGAAAAAGGCAAAATAACAGCAGTTACCATAGAAATACAAAATGCTATCACTGAATACTACCAAAATCTCTGTACCCCCAAACTTGAAAACACGGAGGAAATGGACAAATTCCTAGCATCACACTACCTCCCTGGACTCAACCAGGAAGAAATAAAACTTTGAACAGATCAATATCAATCACCAAAATGGAAACAACAATAAAAAAGCTTCCAACAAAATAGGGTCCCAGACCAGATGGGTCACATTAGAATTTTGCCAAACATTCAAAGAGCTTATACCTATATTGCAGCATCTACTCCAGAACATTGAGAAAGAAGGAACCCTGCCCAACTCCTTCTACAAAGCGAATATCACCTTGATAGTAAAACTAAGGAAGGACACACACACACAAAGAAAGAAAAACTACAGACATATCATTAGTGAATATTGAAGCAAAAATGCTCCACATATATTTTAAATAGAGGGAGAGTCATGAAAACTCATATTGCAGAAATTAAAAAATGAAAAGCAAAAGCATAGACCTTTTTTCTAGGCAGCAATAAGATCTGTAAATATTATGTCACTGAAGCAATTTTTAAAGTAGTTTATATATTTGTGAAAAGGGAAGCTGTTCAGTGATGTAGGAATTGTGAAAGAATGCATTGTCAAAGTCATAGGATGCTGATAATGTTTCAAAGTATGAAAAACTGCCTCTTTCAAGGAGAACCATAACTGATTGGCAGCATGAATTAGGTTTCAACTTACTAGAACAAATCATGCAATAATTCAAAAGGAAAATATATATTATTCATTTGTTTGGATAAATCAACTGATACCATTGATTTGGTGCAGGTTTTATACTTCATATGGGTCATACAGAAGGTTTTCTTTGCTACAAAAAGTAACCTGCTTTGAGAACTCTTAGGAACAGAACACAGAGAACAGATAAACTTTCAAAATAAATGCATGAAACTAATGGCATGAAAGTAAAATGTCATGAATTTTATAAGTTTAGTGACTATATGTACAGGTACTGTACCTTCCATGAGAGGAAGACCTGAAGGGTTTAATGAACAGATAAAAAAATTAATAGGTCCAGATGATCTCTTCTATTTTCACTGTATCTACTATTTTAAGTGACAGTTTGCAACAAGTTATAAGTATTGTTAGCTATATTTGCACAAATGCAACATGGCATCCTCAGTTTTGTAACATGTTAAGGTTGAACCTTGAGATATTCAGTGTGGATTTGCCTTATTCTAAAGAGCATTGGCAATCACAGGCACTGGTGTTAGGCAAACTTTTATCTCTGTAAGAACTGATAGTTAAATTTTATGAAGAACAGAATTTGCAGTGTAAATTTTTTTTTTTTGAGACAGAGTCTCCAAATGCAGCTGTTATAGACCAATTAATTGGAGAATACAATAAAAGGTTCACTGATTTTGAAAATCATGACATCACGCTCAAATTAGCATTTCATCTTCAACCAAGTTGATATCACCCAGACACCTAAAGAACAACAGATGGAATTAATTGATCTCTCAGTAGATGGTATTTTAAAGTCATTGTTGGATACTAAGAATGATCCAATTGAAAAATGAAAAATGCAGATTATTCATGTCTTTGGCAACATACCCCCAAAATGCTTTCTTGCTTTTCAACTATTTTTTGCTGAAAATCTACATTCTTCTTCCTAACCCAAATCAAGACAACATTAAGATCACAAATGATGGCTCAGCACCTATAGCTCAGTGGCTAGGGCACCAGCCACATATACAATGACTGCTGGATTCAAATCCAGCCTGGGCTTGCCAAACAACAATAACAACAACAACAACAACAAAATAGCCAGGCATTGTGGTGGGCAACTGTAGTCTCAGCTCCTTGGGAGGCTGAAGCAAGAGAATTGCTTAAGCCCAAGAGTTTGAGGTTGCTGTGAGCTGTAATGCCACAGCACTACCCAAAGTTTGAGTAATAACTTTCCCTATTCCTAAAAATCACATTTAACTTGTTCTCTATTCTTAGGTGAAAATTTTAAAAAATAAAACTCCTCCTAAAAGATTTCGTTTTGCATTCTCCCCACTATTAATATGAAGCATCTACAATCTTTTTTACTCCCAGAATCTACCCAGGGTAACATAGTGAGACTCTGTCTCAAAAAAAAAAAAAAGAAAGAAAGAAAGAAAGAAAGGATCACAAATGATTTATAGCTATGTAGAGATCAACTGAAATTGCAGCCCTCTGTGCTGCAACCAAACATTCAAATGCCTTTCAAGAAAAGCAGACAGAAAAGTCATCAAAATATTAGTTAAATTTAAAATTTATAAATTATTTTCATTGTTGAAATTATTAAGTACACAGAGGTTAGATCTTTACAAAATTATGTAAATTTTTGAGTCTATTTAATTGTTGGAGTTTCTTAAATGTGGGCCTTATTTGATTATAGCTACATTAATGTGGTATTCCAACATGAAAAGATGCTTTGTGTACTTGTGGAAAACTATCAAACTTTCATTCTAAAGTGGTCATGCTGTTCACAGTCTCACCAGCCACGAGTTGTTTCTCATCCTTACTCACCCTTGTGTTGTCAGTCTTTAATTTTAACCAACTTAATAGGTTTTTAGTGTTATCTCATTTAGGTTTTTTAATTTTTAATTATTACATGTAAATTATAGTTGTATATGTTCATAGGATACATGTGATGTATTTATACATGTATACAGTGAGAATTAATCAAATCGAGGTAGTTGGGGCATCTTTGCTTTTCATCTGAATAATTTTTCTTGGTTGGTTAATTTGAGCTAATTGCTTTTTTATTTTCTTTATTTTTAGATTTTAACTGTGCTTTAATGTTTGAGTAATAACTTTCCCTATTCCTAAAAATCACATTTAATTTGTTCTCTATTCTTAGGTAAAATTTTAAAAAATAAAATAAAACTCCTCCTAAAAGTTTTCATTTTGCATTGTCCCCACTATTAATCTGAAGTATCTACAATCCTTTTTACTCCCAGAATAAAATACTTAGAAAGTTTTGGTTAAAAGAATTTAAGGAAAAACAAACAAAGAAAAGCTAGCACTGGTCCTCAATTCTATTTTTTTTTTCTGGATACACATTGAGTTTCTCTGACTGACTCAGACTCTGTTACCAGAGTCTATTAGTCAAGACATTTTCCTTCATGCTTTTTCTACCCATCTCCAAGTCCACTAGTATATACATAGATACACACTTTACCTTTGTCTTAAAATTTCATAAAGGATGCAGTATTAAAAATGTCTAACAAGTGGAGTGGTTCAGAACAAAGTTGTGAAATATTTTGTGGAACATGTAGATTTTGTCAAGTTCACTTCTTTCATCTTTACTTTTACCATTTTGACAAAGTTACTAATATTTTCTACTTTAAATATAGTAATAATATTTATGCCATATTCTCTCTTCATCTAATCTTGTTGCTTTCCAATATATTTTGCATATGGGATGAGTGTAAAGTCTTTACATTTAATCATCTCAACTATGGCTTAAAATCTCTCAGTGACTTCCCACTGCTATGATCCTATAAACCAAATTCTTACCAGATTTATATGGCATATTATATTTTCTTTAGCCTCAATTTAAATTAAAATGACATTCTTCAGTTAGACCATCCCATTCTTTTAATGTCTTTCTTGTGCTATGCACGCTGTACCACACTCATGATAGTGTGTATATCTCATATAATTATATCTTCAATTTTCTCTCTCTCTTTTTTTTTTTTTCTATGAGTGCTCGGGGTCATGGCAATGGGCTGACTGGCGTAGTCACAGCTTTGGTCTGGTTCAAAAATGTCACGAGCTCACATTCTAGGGAGTCCTTTGGGCCTTGAGTGTTGGAAAGATGGTACTGGCAGGTCCCCAGTAAAAAATACTGCTGAATTTTTAATTTTTTTTTGGGGGGGGTGTTCTTTTTATCTCTTTCCATATTTGGTGGAGGTGGGGTCTTGCTTTCTCCCAGGCAGGTAAGGAGTTCCTGACTTCAAGGAACCTGCCAAACCTGGTCCCCACAAAGTCCTAGAGTTTTAGATATGGCTATAGCACCCTGCCTAAAAACACCATTTCTCCTGTCACTGTCTTTCTCTTTTTTCATCTACATTTTTTTTCTCACCTCTTTTTCCCTTCTCACTTTTTACCCTTTTGTTCCATTTGGTGTAAGATCACTTCAATATCTAAGCTCTGAGACAAGGTAATTGAAAGTGAAGGAAGTAGTGAGAAAGAAAAAATAGGAGAAGGAAGTCAACAAGAAGAAAACACACAGGAAGAGGAAACAACAGAAAAATCCTGGCAACATGAAAAATCAAAACAGAGCAACAACCCAAGGGGCCATGAGGCAGCTACTGCAGAGGATTATACCTATAAAGAATTAATGGAAATGACAGAAAAGGTATTTAAAATATGGATTTCAAAGGCAATAAAAGGAATTAATGAGAAAGTAGAAAAACAGAACAAAAAATGGTTGAAAGATATGAAGAATATTAAAGGCCATGGCATAACTTAAGGAACTGAAAGAGTCATCAGGGAATTTAAAGAGGCAGTCAAAAGTTTCAATAACAGATTAGGCCACATAAAAGAAAGAATCTCAGAGCTAGAGGATAAAGCTCTTGAGATAACTTAAGTAATTAAAGAGGCAAAAAAGAAGAGAGAAAGCAGAACATTCACTCAGAGAATTATGAGACATCAAGAAGTGTTAAAACATACAAATTGTAGGGATTCCTGAAAGAGCAGAATAACATCCAAAGGAATGGCAGGCCTACTGGAGAATATCATAAATTAAAATTTCCCAAATTTTACTAAAGATTCCAAAACACTCCCTTTAGGGGGATATTGAACACAAGGTCCTCTCAACACAAACAGAGCATCTCCAAAGACACATTGTAATTAACCTGTCCAAAGTCAAGACAAAAGAGAATTCTGCAAGCAATGAAGAATAAGTGCCAACTGATCTATAGGGGCAGATCTGTCAAGGTCACAGCAGAATTTTCAGCTGAAACTTTCCAAGCCAAAAGTGAATGGCCATCTGACTTTAACCTTCTTAAACAAAACAAATTCAGCCCAGAGTTCATTATCCTAAGTTTCAAAATTAGATCTCCCATTTTACCTCACAATCCCACTACTACACATCTACCCAAATGAAAGAATATCCTTTTATCGTAAGGACATTTGCACTAGATTATTTATTGTGGCCAATAATAATAATAATCGTAAGGACATTTGCACTAGATTATTTATTGTGGCCAATAATAATAATAATCTATTTACAGTCACCAAGATGTGGGAACAACCTACATAACCATCAACTCAGGAATGGATTAGCAAACTGTGGTAGATGCATACCATGGAATACTGTTCAGTCATAAAAAAGATGGTGACTTGATATCTTTTGTATTAACTCAGGTCAAGTGAAAGACATTCTTCTCAGTAAAGTAACACAAGAAAGGAAAAGCAAATATCCTATATCCTCAATACTAATATGAATGCAGTAGATAATTTAATTCACACCCTCAAAGGAGAAAAATTCATTTCAATTCAAGTTGGGAGGAGGTTGGACAAGAGATGGGGAAGAAGGGAGGACAGAGAATTTTGGGTGCTCCCACTTAATAGGCATGATATATGGGTGTATGGTGTATTTTTTGGGTGTGGGACACAACTACAAGAGGGACTGTACCTAACAAATTAATATTATGTATAAACTGGTTGTACCCTCACATTAACCTGAAATAAAAAAGAAAGATAAAGTAAACTAACATAATCTTTTAAAAATTTTAAAAATGATTCATTTATGGGATTGAAGCTTAATATTATATCACAAAACATGATATTCACACAAAGGTATGACTAATCTTTAGGTGAATTATACACCCTAGCTAGATGTTATTATTTCATCTTTACAATTGCTTTTATAATAGTGTTTGTCATGCTTTTTATTTTATTTTTCTATCAGATAATCTCTGTACATGGAGCTTTCTCTGTGTGGACATAGTTTATGCAGACACCAAATGCTTTTGAAGTAGACTTTGCATTATTGCCTTCATAGAAAATATATTGTAAATGTACAATTAGAAGTGGACTTTACATTATTGACTTGATATCACAATTATACATAAATATCTAAGAAATTTTCTATTATAAATATTTTACATGAGAGGCAAATTTTAAAAGGATATAATATTCTTTTGTAAAAATTTTAACTTTCATAAGAACTTATATAACTATTTGTTCATGAATGGAAGTTCAATAGTATTTGTAAATGAAGTTTGACAATAGATTAATGAAATGTGAATTATTTCACTTATGCTTTTTTTCTTTGTGTGTTTGTAACCTCCATGAACTTAGTGGGAAACAATTTATTCTTTTATTTGACAGTTAGAATTTTGAAAATTTGATCTTGAATAAAATGTTTATCATGATGAAGGCAAAGGCAGATACTATTTTCTTCAATTTAAATGGAGCTTGCTTGTTTGCCAGTATATTCATTGATTTTTTTTTTTTTTTTTTTCATTTCTTGTTGTATCAGTAATGGAGCAGCAGTTAGAGCTCTGCATTCTAAGGGAAACAAGTTAATTGTGAAACTCTAACTGCAAGTTTTGGTAGTTACATATTCTTCCATTGGTTCTAAAACCACTTGGTACATTCAGTCTTAAATTCTGCTTCTAAAGCTAACATCATGTAGCTTCTCAGAAACAAAAATACACCATTATTTTTGGCTTCCTGAAAGTTCTGTGTGTACTTGTAAACTACTAATAATGTCACAGATGTAACAGTTTGAGTTTCATTTTAAACAAGTGTAAGACTTGAACATGAGAAACACAATATCTTTAGTAAACAAGGTGGAGAAATGCAATCAGACCATCTCTATCAATTAGATGGAAAACAAGGTTTGCATTTAAATATTTGCAAAATCAAAATTGGGCATAATAACTCTGCCAAGGTAAGCTGTAGTATTGTGAAAGGAAATGAGCGGTTAACCTTCAATGATTTAGTTTTTAATGTGTTTTTAAATTTTTTATTGCCTAGAGCCAAATTTTATTTGTAATTTGTCTGTTTTGTCATTCTCTACATTTCTTCATAGCAGAGACAATATATCTACAACACCTCATTCTGAGAATATGAATTCTGAAATGAAAATAAGATTAGTTAATCCTCTTAGCTTTGCTTAACTTTGTGATAAAGAAACTTGAAACATTCCAACTTTGGTAACATCTAGACCACTCTTCTCCAGAATTCCAGAATTTTGTATGGTCTCCCATATGAAGGGCTAAGAGTGTTCCTTCTATTTCACATGTGAGGGTAATGAGCTCAGGTGATTAACTGTCTGAAAACAGTTGAAGCATCACTGAAGCCACTGGATTTCCCAAGCGTCCTGGCTCAGCAACTTTCTTGATTACAGTACATTTTCAGTCCTGTGGATTTGTAGTGCTGGCCAGTTAAATCTGTGATCATGTTTGTTTTTTCCCATCATTGTTGAAAGATTGGAATGAGTACATAGTTAATGTGCATTCAATGTTTTCCCCTAAAACTGGAGGGTATGTGTTAAGCAGCACTAAGTCATTGACTCTCCATGAAGAGTTGTGTTTTTCAGAAGGGAAAATTCAGTTTAATAAAGACTTATTGTCCTGTAATTTATTTCAACTCACAAGAATGTTATCTAAGGATAATTTCCATGCTTCATAGAGGCAGCATTAATCCACCAGAGAAAACGCAGGGATTTATTATTGATGTTTTGAATAAATGTGAATTAAAATATCAAATGAATCTTTCAGAGATGTGTGACATCTAAACTTGCTTGAGACAAAAGAAAATCTATTATATGTGCTCTGTTGGTGTTAACAGAAACATGCCTTAGTACACATTTTAAGGACCCTTTAAGTTTAAAATGTGCCTGAAGTTGTCATCAATTTTTAACATTCACTGTCTTTAAAACAATTTAAATTTTTTTACCTTTTCACATGTATGTCTTTCAATGCTGTTGTAACAGTTTTGCATACTTATATTCAAATGACTCTAAAGGATTCCACACGATTGATTAATTACACAGCAGCTTTAACTTGTACCTAAAGTAGTAACACATTGAGTAAAAGCAATAAAAATAAAGGGCTTGGGGGTTGTTTGTTTTCATTGCATTCCACAGCTTACTTGGAAAGAAACATGTTACAACTATACAAAGTTTAATGTTTAGTCTTTAACGTTCATTGATTTTCTGCTTTAGCTTTTAAATGACATATTCTTATAATTCTCATGTTTTATAATAAGAGAAAGTTCTCTAAACTCATAGCTCCTGCAGCGTAACACATGTGATTTAGGAAAATCATTTACTCTTTATGTTGTGAAAGTCATTTGCAGTTTCCACTTATAACATTCCTACAATTAACAGATAATAATACACAAACATACATGGTTTGCTTTTCAACCATTTGAATCAGTTTATTTTTTCATTAGTAAAATGCCAACAAGCATCATATCTGCCAATTCTCCATCTCTGGAAAATAGCTGTGTTGGGCCAACTTCACCTCACAAAACTTTTAACAAGAAGTTGCAGAACTTGGCTGCTTTGAGATATATTTCAGTGCTCTTTGGTGTCCTTTGTGGACTTTCTGCTTTTGATACTTTTCTCGAAGACAGAACATGGCTATAAATAACTAAACTTTTAAAATGTATTAACACAGTTTAGTATTGCCCTTGAAATTTTGAGATAATCATTATTGCCTACCATCAAGATACGTACACAAGGAGTAAAAAGAAATTTTACACATTGTGTCTTATTCTTTTTAAGTGACATATTATATATATATGACAAAAACATGTTATAAATATTTCAGGCTACATTTACATGCCTGAAATCAGAGAAGCTGCTATCATCATCACACAGGAAAGCTCACAGGAAGGTATTTATTTCATAATAACAGTGCAACAAACTTTAACACTTTCTAGCTAAGATCCTTTCACAGTAGGTTATCGGTTTAACAATGTAACTAAAGTAATCTAATCTTGATATTTTCATTGTCATTCTTTCTAATGAAATACTGATATGCTAGTATATTACTTGTTATCTTTCTTTCTTTTTTTTTTATTGAGACAGTCTCACTCCTGTCACACTTGTTAGAGTGCTGTGGCATTATAGTTCACAGTAACCTCAAACTCATGGGCTCAAGCGATTCTTTTGCCTCAGCCTCCAACTTGAATTGCCTGTTTAAGGTATGGGGCACTGTTTTTATTTTAATTTAAGGAGATTTGCTTAGGAGGGGGAATAACCCACCTGCCCTAGTTTCACTATTCGATACAAAGGTGCATGAAATCAGAAGGAATATGATTTCTCTCTGTATTCATAAAAATATCTTAGTAGAAATAATCACATCTGTCTCTTACACCCTTTAAGGTCTGCTTATTTTTTTCTTATTGAAACTAAAACCCAGCATGGTTTATGGGGGGAGAAGGGAGAGGTATACTTGGCATAAGCATAAAGTTCTCCTGTTAAACTGCCATTTTGCTAAAGTACTCTCATCCTGCAGAATAAAATTATACTTTCCCCCACTCCTAAGCAAAAAAAAAAAGTACTGAACAGTTAGCGATCCATGCCCAGGTTTTCAGAACTCAAAATTGATGATTTCAAGATAAGTGCACTTATGGTCCTGCAATCTTCATTCTTCTCCTTGGTTCTTTTAGTAACAGACCCCGAAGAGTTAACCAGAACATGCATCCACTCAGCTTAACACTGTATTTATCAGCTTTTCTTCCATGTAGTTTTGATCATATGGTTGAGTTCTGCTGCTGACTAAAAATAAAGTTGACGTGTACAAATGAAGCTTCTTGCTCCTTTGTTCCTTCCCTCCTGTGTGGGGCCACCTGTGAAGAGGTAGACAGGTGCCACCCAGTAAGGGGGTGCAGAGCAACTCAGCTGAAAGTGTTTGATCCAAGATAATGTACAGACCTTATAGATCCGTGTAAGGTTAGACTAGATTCTAACTTACACAGCCAACATTTTTAACTGTGGAAAATTTCAAACACAAAGAAAAGCATAAAGATAGCATAATGAACACTCAGACATTAACCACATAGAATTGATAAAAGTTAACTTGTGAAGTAAAGCACAATTCATATTTTATCATTCTTCTCTTTTTAGAAGTAGTGTTTTGGTTTTGTTTTTTTTTTCTTATTTGTTTGTTTTAGAGACAGGGTCTCACTCCTCTGTCATCCAGGTTAGAGGGCAGTAGTACAATTATAGCTCACTGCAACCTCAAATGTCTGGGCTTAAGCCATCCTCCTGTCTCAGCCTCCCAAATATCTGGAACTACAGGCACTCATCGTTATGACTACTTATTTTATTCATTAATTTTTGTAAAAATGGATTCTTGCTATGTTGCAGGGGTTGGTCCTAAACTCCTGATCTCAGGTGATCCTCCCCCCTCAGCTTCCTAAAGTGCTGGGATGGCAAGCAGGAGCCACCATGCCTGGCTGCTATTCTGAATGTGTTGTGTATCTTTCCCATTGTGTTTAGTCAACTTGCATTTTTTCATCCACTGACATGTTTAATCTTTTTGTTTTTGTCATTTTGTGGATTTATTTTTAACCTCTTTTTCATAGTTTTGTGTTTTTTTTACTTGATTTTCTTTGCTTTTTATAAAAACTCTTTTCTGGTGATAAATTAATATGACTGAGTTTTATTCTAGCATACAACTTTTCTTTAATGACTTACAGGTTAATTTAAAAATGTTATAATGCATGCAATAAACTAATAAATCTATTTCACTCTTGAATGATATTAGAAAGCAATTATTTATGGATTTTTTAACTATTTATATGATCACTATTTATTTAAATTCTTCAAATGGTTTCTTTGATTTCTTTCTCCACCATTCATTCTTGTAGTCCATGTCTTCCTGAGTTAACATTACATTTTGCTAAGTATACACTTTTGCACAACCCTACAGATATTATATTGTTATTAATTGCCCCATGATAAATTTCTTCCAAAATTAGAGGCTTACAACCGTAAACATACATTATCTCACAGTTTCTGTGACTCTGGTGTTTGGGAGTAGCTTAGCTATGTGCTTCTGCCTTGAGGTCTCCCACCATGCTACAAGTTGCAGTAGTCTGAAATTTTCACTGGGCTTGAGGAATCACGTCCCAAGGTTGCTCACTCTGGTAGCTATGACAGGAAGCCTCAGTTCCTCACTGACATGGACCTCTGCATAGGACTGTAAGATGGTCTCATGAGTCAGTTGGCTCCCTCCCAAAGAAAGTGACCTGCGAGAGAGAGAACAAAAGGAAAACTCAAAGATTTTATGACTTAATTTTTTGTGTCATATTTGTCTTTTCCAAGAAGTTGTCTAAATACTGTCTACCTTAAAGGAGAGAAAACACCAGATTTGTCTGCTGACAAAACAAGTACCAAGTAATTTGTGAACATTTTTTTAACTGCTACAGAGACAAGCGAGCTTCCTACCTCCCCTCACCGTACCTTTCCTTTTCCTCTTTCTCTAGAGTTGGCTGCTATTCTGAAGTTTATCCCAGAGTTGTAGAGAAACGCTATATTAATCAAGCTAAGTGCAGGTTACAGAAGTGCCCAAGGTGAAAATTCCTGTTCTATCTGATGGTGGGGCAGCCACAGCTATTGCTGCCAGGAGAGAGAAACCTTTTCCATTAGTCCACATATACAGTACAACATGGTTCAGTTATTAAAAAAATATGAAGATTTTTCATATAGGCCATGGCACAAAAGCCATTTTAAAGCACTTTATACTCCTGGATTGGTGATCTTTGAAGCCAAAACCATTGTATCTTTAGCCCTTAAGAGAGGAAAGGAGAAGGGAAGAGAAGACCCGGCTTAGAGACTGCGGATGAAGGAAAGGAGGTGCTATTAAAGTGGATTTTGCAGGGCATTCTCCCACTTCAGATCGCACACAGCCTGGTCAATTTTTCATAGATTTTTTTATTATGTTTTTTTCAAATTTAAAAAAAAAAAAGCCTTTCTTTCTCTCTTAGAACTTTTGGTAGTGGATGTTTCAAAGTAGAAATAAATTAACCTATTAGGATACTATAGGGAAAATTTATGTGGAGCAGAATTTTTTGTTTTAACCTTTAAATGCCAAATAGAGATAAATGAACAGGCTTTTTTTTTTCTTTTTGAAGTGAAGATTGTCAGTCGCATGGCAGTGATAGTAATATTTATAGATCATCACAGTTTCTCTTGAGTAAATGCTGATGCCAGGTGACTGAGTTTTGACCAATGGTATGTGAGGGATGTTGAAGATGCTTTAAGAAAGTCATGCCTGTGATGCTTTTTCCCCCAGAGTGACCTGTGAGGCTACTTGCACTAGATTATATGACTAAAAGTGGAAAACACCTGGTCCTGAGTCACTGCTTAAGGAAGAGACGCTGAGGAAATCTCAAAGACTCATGCCCCCATCTTGGATTGAGATCTGCACAACAGATAAAGGCATGAACAGGAATTACACTTTAGTGGCCTTAAATCAGTGACATGTTGAAGCGTGCTTGTTATCGCAGTACATATACAGTCTATCCTGTCCTAATGCAGAAAATATGAAATAAACCTAAAACATGGGACAATATTTGAGAGAACAGGGCTGGTAGTGAAGGTTCAGGAGTTAGAAACTAGAAAATCATTAATCAAGTAATCACCGTTACACAGCACGAGAACCTTCAGTAATGTACATATCTGTAGTTACTTAGGAGGAAGTCTATAAAACCAGCAAAAGTAAGTGGATTAAATGGGTATTGTTGATCTTATTTGACAATTTATTACAGGAAAGAAAATAGGGAGAGCACAGAGGTTTTACCCTGTTGCAGCATTAAATTTCAAGCTGTGTGAGATCACTTTGCAAAGATTGAATGACAAAGGCATGACAGACTCATCAGTTGCATAAACACGTGTGAAGAAAAGCACAGGCTAAGGCTGTGGTGTTTAATTCAACTCTTAGCTGAATAGAGGAACTCAGAGGAAAAGCATTTAAAGATGTTGCCTTTCTACATATTGTGCTAGATAATCTTAAACACCATTCTTTTGAGATATAGACAAAATGGTGGGAAGAAGGGAGTTAGTCTTGAGATTGAAAGGAAGGAAAGAACTGAAGACGTGCCTTCTGACACAAGAACCTGAGGGGAACTACATGGACAGGAAGGCTACTGAGGGTTTGAGCAAAGTATATTGCTAAAGAAACCAGAGTGTTCAACATCTAAACCAGACGTGGGTTTCCATTATTAGGAGACAGGCATCTTCTAAGGAATTTCTACGTTAGATGAGGACAAGTTGATTCAGAATATCCTCCCAGAAGCTGGTATGTAAAGGGACATCTAGGTTAGTGTTATTTTCCCCCAGAGAAAGAGAAAGGCCTAAGTAAGATGCTCCCAGAACCTAAAGTAAAGCGCTCTTAAAATAGCTATCCAGAGAGATTTCGGAATTTCTGCCAACCAGTGACAGCCACGTGTCTTCTGATTTTCTCCTTTCTGATTGTGCATGTTTGCTGTGACCAGTAATGGCAGATGCCTTGCTGCTTCACTTAACAGATCGTTGTGCCGACAGGGGTCACGTGCAAACCCACGAGAGAATATTGCACATTCCTGGTGGGCATGATCTTTAGCCACGTGCAGTGGTGACCGAGGACTGGCTAGAACTGACTTATTTGGGGAGGTGGCAAGTATGTTCAACATATAGAAGAGAAGGAGCAGATTGGTGACCAGAACGGAGGACTGTTGGTTTCATTTGAGCGTTATCACAAACCTGAGTCTGGCCAACAGGGTGTGGAGGGAAGCAATGGGGGTTGTCGATTTTAGGAATAGACATTAAAAAATATTTTACAGTTGACTTGAAAGCCTGTGTGCTAGGTGGCAGAACTGCAAGACCTTTAGATGCTGTGTAGACCTGGTAGATGGTGTGTAGACCTGGTAGATGCTGTGTAGACCTGGTAGATGGTGTGTAGACCTGGTAGATGCTGTGTAGACCTTTAGATGCTGTGTAGACCTGGTAGATGCTGTGTAGACCTTTAGATGCTGTGTAGACCTGGTAGATGCTGTGTAGACCTGGTAGATGCTGTGTAGACCTTTAGATGCTGTGTAGACCTGGTAGATGCTGTGTAGACCTTTAGATGCTGTGTAGACCTGGTAGATGCTGTGTAGACCTGGTAGATGCTGTGTAGACCTTTAGATGGTGTGTAGACCTGGTAGATGCTGTGTAGACCTGGTAGATGTTGTGTAGACCTGGTAGATGCTGTGTAGACCTGGTAGATGCTGTGTAGACCTTTAGATGCTGTGTAGACCTGGTAGATGCTGTGTAGACCTGGTAGATGCTGTGTAGACCTTTAGATGCTGTGTAGACCTGGTAGATGCTGTGTAGACCTGGTAGATGCTGTGTAGACCTTTAGATGGTGTGTAGACCTGGTAGATGCTGTGTAGACCTGGTAGATGTTGTGTAGACCTGGTAGATGCTGTGTAGACCTGGTAGATGCTGTGTAGACCTTTAGATGCTGTGTAGACCTGGTAGATGCTGTGTAGACCTGGTAGATGCTGTGTAGACCTGGTAGATGCTGTGTAGACCTTTAGATGCTGTGTAGACCTGGTAGATGCTGTGTAGACCTGGTAGATGCTGTGTAGACCTTTAGATGGTGTGTAGACCTGGTAGATGCTGTGTAGACCTGGTAGATGTTGTGTAGACCTGGTAGATGCTGTGTAGACCTGGTAGATGCTGTGTAGACCTGGTAGATGTTGTGTATATTTAGTGTTAGAGAGACACACACACATATATAGCTATATGTGAATCATTACAAAATTTTTGAGATACACAAAAATCAAGAAATGTGAAATCATGCCAGATGGAAACAAAGGAAGCCCTCCCAGAAACATGATAAGCTAAGCAAGTTGAAACTTAATTACAGGGATAAATCAGAAAAGATGCTGTCAACTGGGTTTCCTGGAAGTGAAATAATGGACCATAGCGCAGTCTGTTTCAAAACATTCATAGTGACTCATGTATATAAAATTATATATTATTATATATTATAGTATTATATATATTTATATACATAGTGACTCGTATATTTTATGAGATATATATACATATATACATAGTGACTCATTTTATATACACTATGTATGTATATATGTATATATATCTCACTATACTTTTTGTGTGTGTCTGTCTCAAAACATAGTGACTCATGTATATAAAATTATACATTATTATATATTATAGTATTATATATATTTTATATACATGAGTCACTATATATATATGTATATATATATCTCACTATACTTTTTGTGTGTGTGCGTGTTTTTTTGGCCGGGGCTGGGTTTGAACCTGCCACCTCTGGCATATGGGGCCGGTGCCTTACCCCTTTGAGCCACAGGTGCCGCCCTCACTATACTTTTTGTATGGTCCTTGTACTGAGTAGTTCAGGAATGTTGGGATATTGTGAAATCATCTGAGGAAAATATTCCTAAAACAATAACCTCTGGGAACATTTTGGAAGTGTGAGCCTACTGAGTCTCCTTTGTAAAATGTGGATAACAAGATCTAATTTGGAGGAAACCAATCATGTGTGCAAAATACCAACAAGAAAGTCCAACAGGTGGGATGTTGCTAATTCCTAAGTCTTAGTGGTAATGTCTTTTTCATTTTCAAAATTGAGAGAAATAATAAAAAATATGTTATTTTTCAAATGATACTAATGCTCTCAGCAAATGAGCTATTAGGTTCAACTACTGCTTCTATCTGGTCCTCTTAGAATGTGTCATTTGACTTGACTTTTCTGAACTTTCTCATCTTAATGGGAAACAAGAAAGTTGTGTAGAGATTATAGGATAAGTATTCAACCGTTTTGAACATAGAGTGAAATTTTATCTTATGCTTATACTATTTGTGCACCTGACTCATTTGACTCCAGCTGTGGCACAGAATGGGGGTGGAGGAGAGAGCAGAGATGCAGATCAGAGATCCGCTGGGGTTTGGCTGAGCACCTGCCCAGGGACTCCTATAGGAGAGCCTTGAAAAGTACAGGAGTCAGGGGTGCCAACACCACGGTAAAGAAAAAAACCCACAGTAAAAGAAAACAACAAAAACACATATAACTTTTGATTCCTCCAGAGCGTAATTGCTAATAGCTTACTGTATAGCAGAAACATGACTGAAAACACACTCCCTATGTTGGCACACACTCTGCCCGCGCTTTGCATTATAGAACCATATTCTTACAACAAAGGAAGCTAGATGCAAAAATGTCATTAAAAAGTTCAAAAAGAAGAGAAAATAGGTTTACTATTAATTAAGTGGAAATGGATCATCATAGAAATCTCCATTCTTCACTTCCTCACTTTGGGTAGGCTGAGGAGGTGGGGAAAAGGGGGTTCATCTTCCTCTCACGGGTGTCAGAGGTGGAAGAAAATCCATGTATAAGTGGACCTGCGTGTCAAACCCAGGACGTTCAAGGATTAACTGTGCTTGATCTCTGTTGTATGAGTAGGAAAGACTCATGTGCCATAATTTAAAATATGAAATCAGTTGAAGCCAAAGTTACACAGAAAGTAGTTTAGGAAAACTGGGTTTAAGACTGAGTCATTCCGCTGTTAACCTTTTATTATACATTTGTATCATTTTTTTCTTCCTGCTCTTTACAGACTGTGGTGTCTTCCTTTGATTGCATCTTTCCCTACCACCATCCTTATCATTTTAATTGTTTAGCAGTTTATAAAAGAAGGTTTTCTTTGAGTTAAATTGTCTGGCATTATGCCACTTGAAAACAAAAAAAGAATAGGAAAATACAAACCTCAGATGATTGAGATAGGTTTCCTTTCCTAGGTTTCTATAGGAAAAAGGAAATTATTTCAGCATTCTTTTGAAAATAATGGATGTCAAGCCCTTATAAAAGAACAGTTTTGTTAGTTAATTATAAATGGATGAGAAACATACAGATTAAGTTTCCATCACAAACACACACATTTAAAAATTCAAGCAAAATTTTTTGGCAAATGTCTTTATGTATTTTGCCAATTTGAAAATATTTGAAAATAATTTGATTGTTTGAATATAAAAAGTCATAGGATAGTCATTTTTTAAAAAAATTCAAGAAAAAAAAGATTTAAAAAGCCATAAAGTGATTTCTACAGAAATAATTATTAAGCAAATAATGTTGTCATCTTGATAGCTTCATGGATTATTTCAGATGTAATTACCTGAAGGAAAAGAACAACATGTTCTGAAATTCAAGGGCATGCTGGAAGACTTCGGAAAATATTATGCACCAAATATATGAAACAACACTCCTCGCTTTCAAATTTAAAAATAACAGAACCTTCCAACTTATTTAAAAATGTATTTTATATTACTAATAGCATTTATGAAACTAATATAAGAAAATAAAAGGTACCATATCTTATTTTTCAAATAGTAATTGGCCAATTTGAATTGGTCTCTGGTACAATTAAACAATATTCTGCTGGAACTTGATTGGAACTGGCGGTGACTGTATCAGTCAGGGCTGTTTTATTTCATGGTAGAAATCTCATTTCATCAGTCTTAGACAAAATCATTACATGAATTAAAAAATAAAAGGGATATATTGGGTCACACAATTGAGAAGTTCAGGTCCTGGGCTGATTTTTGGTATAGCAGAATCTGGGACTCTTTCTGACTCATTTCCCCTCTGTTGGTTGGGTCTTGTCTTAGGCACTATTCCACAAAACGGCCATGAGAAGCTCCTGACTCCTGTGTTCCCAACATGATAACATCTGAGGAAAACAGACACTTCCTCTTGTGTACAGTTCTTGCAAAGAGCCCCGGAGGAGGAGGAGCCCTACTGTACTGTCCTAACCTGTTCATCACAGAGGCCAGGTGCAGGGCTGTCCATCCAGGGGCACTGGGGGTGAATGTTGCTGGTTTCTCCATAGGTAGGACCAGTAATTCCAAAATAATAAGTAAGAAAGGATACTGAGCAGAAAATTAACTCAAAGTTTCGCAGAGAAGAGTATTTTATTTATTTACAGTAGAGGCTTTTCTAAAATGTGGGGGAAAATGAAAGATTTCATTTTCACTGCATTTTCCTTCAAAACCTCCTGGCGTATTTGAATTGAAAAGAGTTGGGGAAGTAAATGCATGGCTCTTGGGATTTGTTGAAGTTGTTTTTTACTTTCCTTAGAGATTACTTGTATGCTTCTCTTCCCTATTCATCAGTGGGGTGTATGCGGGAAGCCTAGTCCCGAGTGATGGCTCACTGGAGGGCCCCTGCCTCAGACAGACTTGGGGCTAGAACCAGAGTTCTGAAAGAAGGATGATGTAGATTGAGGGATAGGCCCGTTCTTTCTGTGCTTAAATAAAAACCTCTTGGTTTTTTGTTTGTTTGTTTCCTATGGTACTCTCATCATGAGAGTGGTAAGATTCAAGAGCTGAGATCAATAAGATGAAGGAAAGGGGCTCAGGAAAAAACTTGGCCAATCTCTAGCAGGGGTCCTCAAACTGCGGCCCACGGGCCACATGCGGTGGTGTGATTGTGTTTGTTCCCATTTTGTTTTTTTACTTTAAAATAAGATATGTGCAGTGTGCATAGGAATTACAGTCTGGCCCTCCAGCAGTCTGAGGGACAGTGAATTGGCCCCATGTTTAAAAAGTTTGAGGACGCCTGCTAGAGTCTTGAGCTAGTAATAAGATTAGAAAACAGACTTCATCGGGTTGTGGATACAACTCTGGTGATTTAGTTCATTAGGGGCAAAATATTTAACAAAATACCACAAACTGGGTGGCTTAAAAATAACAGAAATTTATTTGTCACAGTTTTGAAAGTTGGGAAGACCAGGCTCCAGGTGCTGGCAGATTCAGTGTCTGGTAAGGACTCACTTTCTAGCTCAGAAATGCCCTCTAGTTGTGCTCATGAGCTCCCTTGAGTGTCCTTTATAAGGAACATTCATGAGGGGTTCACCCTCACAACCCAGTGACCTCTCAAAGGCCTTACCTCCTAAGATTGTCACTTCTGGGGATAAGAATTTCAGCATCTGAATTTTGGGGAGATGCAAACATTGACATGATGGCACCTGCTTAGTGGTAGAGACCATCCACTGTGTTTATACCTTCACATCACTTCCGTCATCAGAACAGGCTGATGGAGGGTTCTGAGCACACACTTTCCTTAGCTGCATCCTCTGTGATGATGGGACGATTAGTCATAGTTTACCCTCTAGGTGATTTTATAAAAAAGATTTCATGAAAAGAACTAGAATTTATGATAAGGTAATGAGACTTCATTTCTGTGTAACTATGTTCCATGACTATGAGTGTTAAAACAGGTATTCTCAAATTCTTTTTCCACTTGGAGAATGGAGGTACTTAATCTCAGAACATGAAGTGTTTGCATACACATCAAAAATTAGGTCACCAGGAAACAGTAAGGAAAAAAATGAAGCACAATTAAAATTTCTAATAAACATACCAAGCTATCAAGACTATTTTCATTATAATAATTAAATTGTTTATGTTTCAAAAATTTGGTGTTATTTAAAAACAAGTGATCAAAACTATGTGTTAAAAAAAGAGGAAACTAGAGCTTTCAGAGGTAAAAACAAAAGGTGAAGAGAGAATATTCTTAAATATGAATAACCTTTTTTTTTTTTTAAGAGACAGAATCTTGCTCTGTTGTACATGTGAGACCGTGGTAGTGTCATCATAGCTCACAGAAACCTTGAGCTTAAATGATCTGCCTGCCTCAGCCTCACATGCTATCATGCACTACTAATTTTTCTATTTTTTTTGTCAAAATGGGGTCCCTCAGGCTGGTTTTAAAATCCTTGCCTCAAATGATCCATCGACTCCAGCCTCCCAAAGTGCTAGCATCAGATGTGAGCCACCAACCGTGGCCTTATGGTCTTCTTTTGGGGGGGGTTAAAATTAGGGTGATGTCAACTATTTAGTTTGCTTGTGGCTTCTTGAATAATTTAAAAGTGAATATTTGTATGCAAACAAATAAATCTTTTTTTAAATTAAAGTTTAAAGGGTAGTTTCAGAAACATTTGTCACATTTGGAAAGAATTCTACTTGTGCGATACTAAATATTATTACATTCCATTTTTTGACACACAGGGCAAAAGATGTCTTTGTTAGTGATACTGAATCTACTCATTTTGGTTATGTTTTTATGTGAATTGTTTTCATGAAGTTAAGCACTATTTTTGAAATTCCTGTTTTAGTTTATAAGTGACTCAGGAAATATTTACTATGTCTACAAAGGCATACTACTAACAGTAGTTATAGTCTTTGCATCATTATTTTCACCTATAAATCATAAATATCTTGTTACCTATACTGCATGAAAATCATAACGAAATACATCAGCATTTAAGCAGTATTTGTCAGTATAACATTTATTTTTTAGTATAGTATAGAGACATATAGTAAGGCAAATGATGGCTATAATATTGACAAAACTAGCTAACATTTCTCCAATTCTTTTTTGTGTGAAAGGCATTATTTTAAATGTTCTACATGTATAAATACATTCAATCTTTAAGGGAACACATAAAGTAATTGTGATTATTATTCACATTTTATGATTAACCAAAAAAAAAAAATAAATAAAACTGAGTGCAAAATGTTTAAATAACAGCTGAAAGTTATGCCACTGAGTAAAACCCTACCATTTTCTTTGATAGGCTTTATTTTCTAAAGCTGTTTTTAACATGCATTAAAAGGGTTCTTCTGTCTGTGAAATCAGCGTGCTACTTTTATAACCATCTTGGGTCTGACTATGTATCAAGAAATTCTATGACAAAAATACACTAAATTTTCTTTTTAAAAAACAATATAGCTTCATAAAATTGAGCAAAGTAAGAAACAAACAAAAAAACTAGTACACTCAAGTGACACTTAACAATGGAGGTATGTTTGGAGCACTGCGTCCAGAAATGAGTCCTTGACCATCATATGTAGGCAATCACAGATGACGTAGCTTATTGGTCATTGGCTATAAACCTGCACATCATGTTTCTATGCTATATACTCCAAGCAATTGGAACCCAATGGTAAATATTTGCATGCTTAAACATATCTAAACATAGAAAGGATGCAGTAAAAAATAAGTGTTTTAAGCTTTGTAGCATTATAAAAAGGTAAACCTGTATAGGACCCTTACCATGAATGGAGTTTACAGAACTGAAGTTGCTGTGGTGAGTGACTGACCGGTAAGTAAAAGTAATAGCTTAGACCATTACTGTTCACTGCTGTAGATTATTTATAAACACTATACACTTAAGCTACACTAAGATTATAAAAATATGTTCTTTATTAAATAATCAATGGATCTTACCTTACTATAACTTTTTTTTGCTTTATAAATGTTTTGATTTCTTTTAACTTTGGTAATAACATTTAGTTCAAAATACAAACACATTGTACAGCAAAAATATTTGCTTTCCTTATATCTTTAGTCTATAAACTTTTTCTAATTTTATTTATTTTTACTTTTCAAAATTCTCTGTAAAAATTAGGACATAATTACATGTATGAACCTAGTCCGACACAGGGTTTGTCTTCCGCCCTCAGATCTTCTGCTGATAGGGCTTCCGGGGTAGAGACAAGTCTAGAGTTGTCATTTCCCATGAACCAGTGCCTTTTTCTGGAATACCTCTTGGAGAACCTGCCTGAGGCAGTTAATTGTTTTTAATAAGTAGTAGTACACTCCTAAATAACAATAAAAATTATATTAAATACAGAAACTAGTAAAATAGTCTTTTATTATCAAGTATTATATGCTATGCACAACTGGCATCACTGTAGGTTTGTTTATACAATCATGAGCAATGAATTAAGCAAAGTAGGATGTCACCCTGGCTACAATGTCATTAGGTAATAAGAATTTTTCAGCTCAGTTATAATCTTATGGGACCACCTTTGTATTCATAGCACACAGTTTACCAAAACATCATTACATGGCACAGGTCTACGTTAAATATTTCCACAAATATATCCATAAGTTGTTTTTCAAGTTTAGGATTGAGCTAATATTCAATTAAGAACCCATAATCATTCAATAGACATTTATTAGACATTTCCTTTCTTCCTGCTCATCTTTGGATAAAGCCACATTATGAAGCCATGGTGTTTTATCGTAGGTTGGGAGATAATTCCTTCCAAGTAGATGGACCAATTTTGTTTAATATATGTATTTTTCTTTTATGTTTTCTATTCTTTTATATTTATGTAGGTTTTTTCCCCCCTGGTACTAGCTCTTCTTTCTTTATATTATACAAGGTTCTTTGGCTGGTTATTAAAATAACCAGTTCCATATTTAATAGTTGCTGATGGAAAAGAAACCATACTTTGTAAAATAATTTAAGGAGGTTTATTTTGATCCAAATTTTAGGACCACGACCTGGAGCCACACCCAGGAAGCCTTGAGCAAATGGACTTGCAGCGGTGGGTTTAATATTGGTTTTATGCATTTTAGGGAGACAGGAATTACAGGTGAGGTCATAAATTAATACATGGAAAACATACTTAGTTTGGCTCAAAAAGGTGGGGCATCTGGAAGGGGGGTCTTACAGATGATAGATGGGTTTAAAGATTATTTATCTGATAATCGATTGAAAGAGTTAAGCTTTGTCTAAATGACCAGGGGTCAGTGAAAAAGAATGCTTACGGTAAAGGGTGTGTTAATTAGAGACAAAGTACCAGACAGACCCAACTGGTTTGTTATGTATACTGAGGACCTGACGGTCTTGAATAGCCTCAAGACTATTAGTGAGTCACTAAGGCCTCTCTCAGAAGGAGAGGAGCCCTTAGGCAGGTCTGATTTCCTTTCTCATGGCTAGCCAATCAGTTTAGGGAGCCTTTTGGCCAACAGGGGCTCCAGTCAGGCAGTCGCTGAGCAGAAAAGATTTTATTTTAGTTCATATAGTAAACAAAAACAAAAATGACTAGTTTGAAGATAGGGCTTATACACTGTCCTGGTTCCTATTTGACACAGAGAGGGCAGCCAGCAGTTAGGGTCAAGTGTGTAGCTGAGTTTCTCCTTCCCTGCTTTGTAATTACTTATTTTTTCTATTCTTGCCAGCCGAAGTTTCTTCCCTCAATAAAGGCTGGCATACAGGGAATGAGAGGTGGGGATGGTGTCATACTCCTTTGATACTGAAAACAGTTCCAAGATAACCTCCCTTATCCTATGGACCTTTTCTTTTCTTTTCTCATCCCTCACCCTTGGAGCAAAAGATATTTCCTTCTTTGTCTCCTCATTTGCTTCTTTCTCAACTCCTGCACCACTGAGCATTTCAAGAATTCTATTCCATTTTGTATGTCCCATGGGCAGTCCTCTTGCACGCGTGCACACACACACACATATACCCACACATGAATGCACACACACCCTCAGCAATGACAGACTAGGAGTGTGCGCTTCCTTTGATCAGCCATTTCTCCCTTGTTTCATCCATCAACAGCCTTTCTGCCTGTCTCTCACTCTGTAGCTATTTCTGGCAGAGCCTAACACCCATTGACCTTGTCTACCAGTTATAAAAAAGACAACCCTCCAGCTCTCTGAATTGTTCTACTGAAGATACTTTCACTAAGCTTGAGATAAGGGGAGGGTACATCCACTTATGCCCAGTTCCTTTCTCTAAAGTAATCTTATTTTTAAAAAATATCATTTAGTTTTCACTAGGCTTGGGGCAGAAAAATGGCCACACCTCACCTCTCCTTCTGCACTGGGCAAAACTGTGAAGAAAACTTCTCTTAAAGTCCCTCTCTATTGATACAACTGTATGGGGAGGGGGGTTTATCATCAGTTTGGCCAACTGCTTTGCAAATTCTGCATGGAGTCTAGTAAGTTCTTTGCAATGAGATATTGCTTCCAGGTACCTTGGCACGGTACTTTAACAGCATGCTATATACATAGCATTTTTGAAGGCCAAATACACTGAAATCTTGCTCTGATTAGGGTTTGAGCTGAGCCCTAGACCAACCACACTGGTGCAGATTTGGCTTAGCAGCACCCCTTCTCCTGTTCAACTTTGCGTTCTGGTCTCCTGTTACTCCCCTCCAGGGCACACAACCTGTCTGGGAGCAGCACCTCACACAATTAGCACCCGCCTCCCTGAGAAGCCCTGCCAAGAAAGTTAATGGCGTTATGTTAATCAGTCTTGAAGTGAGCTCCTCTGACATGAATAAATAGGTGACAGAGTAGATGAAAAAACCAACTGTGGAATGATACCAGCAGTCATCTCCGATGTTTTCTGAAACGTGGCCATGCAGACTAAGTATATAAATTCCAATCAAGCAAAGCAGTGTTCTTTTTAAAATAGCATTGGCAGTGTGCATGTGTGTGCGTGCTCACATGCAAATATCCCCGAAGACGGGGGAAGGGAAATGCTTAACCAAACACAGTATTAGTTAAAATCATCAAGCTCATCTTAGTTAAAGACCTAGAATTCCAGCTCAACTAGCTCAATCTGAGGGCCAAAAATAATTTATTGCTGAGTACTTTGGGTGAAGATCTTCACCCCCGGCCAGAAGCAGCAGCTCGACTGACCATATGCAGTCCCTTCTGCTCTCCCTGACCGTTGCTCATTCTTCCTCGTCTCCACGGCTCCTACGGTCTCCTCACGGCGGTGTCCCCTTTTCAGCAGCCAAACCCAAGGGAAGTGTTGTCTATCACAAAAGAGTTCCTAGGCAGAAGTTTGGGTGCTCATGCCACACTCTGCTAGACATGCTCCAGGCGTGCAGGGTAGGGGGCATTTCCTAAACAAAGTGCAGGCACCATGCATTAGCTTTCAAGAGTTGCCCTAATGCCATGTCTTTTGATCTTTTTTATCTCAGGGCACATTTGAACCTATAGTTAAACTTCCACAGCATACTTAAATCATGTTGATAAAAAAACAGTAAAAACAAAAAAAGAATATACTTACTGTGTTTTGAACGTCTTTCAAAAATAATTTAATTAATGATCTTTAAAAAATATTTGGGCACACCTAAGATCCTCTCAGGGAGGTTGGAAATCACTGCCCTGATGGTTTACCATAAACCGAGTGGCTCAAACAACAGAAATGTATGCTGTCACAACCTGGAGCCCGGAAGTTCAAAACCAAAGTGTTGGCAGGTCTGTGAGGTGGAATGGGTTCCCAGCCTCTGTCCTTGGCTTAGAGATGGCCTTCTGCTCCCCGTGTGTCCACATCACCTTGCCTCTGTGGGCACCAGTCTCTGCATCCACATGTCCCCCTTTCATAAGATACTGGCCATACTGACTTAGGCCCACACCAACACGTCATTATAGTTTGATTTCCTCTGTAAAGATCATTCTTCCAAATAAGGTCACATTTTGAGATACTGAGTGTTAGGACTCCAAGACATTGTTTTAGAGGGATAGCAACTCAACTCCTGACATACAATAATTTAACAAGGGGTAAAGGAATTAACCTAGAGAAAACCTTACTTCACTACACTCACATCATGAAGACCTTATTTCACTATACAATATATTCATGTTTATTATATGACAAATATCAAATGAAAGTCAATAAGAAAGTTGTGATCATTTTTCCTCTTCTTCTTTCCTTGAATATACAATCAGATTTTCCTTATGTTTGAACTTATAAAATATAGAAGGTCCCAAAGTTAGGATGGTTTGACTTGCCATGTTTTGATTTTCTAGTAAATTTATCAGAGTATTAAGTGTACCTTTGACTTACTGAGATTTTATCAGGATGTAACCCCCGTGGGTGGCATCTGTATCTACCTCAACTCCGTGTATTTTTTGTTTCTCTATTGTTTCTACTCCTAGGAAAAGAATAAAAAACCTATTTTTTCCCACTGTAGCCATGAAAAAATATTTTTTTTAAATTTTAGATTAATATGAGTGTAAAAATGATTAGGATACATTGTTTGCATTTTTAAAGTAAATTTCCAGTGGTAGTTGAGTCCCTCATCTAGGGGGTGTCCTGCGTACCCTGACGCTGTGCCCGCTGTGATGCGAAGTTACCAATCCCTCTACTTCCCTTTCCTCCTTCCCTTCTTCCTTCTTTCCCCCATTTGAATACATTTGTGTTTTTCTGTGGACTGGGCCTGTAGTTGTATTTCTATTGGCTTCATATTAGTGTTGAGTACACGGGATACTTACTTTTCCATTCTTGTGATACTAATGTTCTATTTATGTTTTTTTCTAAAATGTTTGCTTCAGTTTAGCTTAAGAGCTCTCTTTCAGGGTTTGGAAAGAAAAAAATATTCAAAAGCGATGGTTCATTATAATTGTTTCTATAATAAAATAATCTTAACAGAATTCATTCTAATCAAAACAACCATTTATGAACAAAATATCAACATCAATATGACATATTCCATATGCCAACCTAAATGTGTCTATGAATGTTTCTAACTTAGAAAGGAATCAACACTTCAAGTGAAGCATGAAATTACTTCAATAAAATCAAAGAGGTTTATTTCCTAGGACTCTTACAAAGCGTATTGAATAATGCATTTTGTATACATTGTATATTTATATTACTGTGTTATTCTTTCCTAGTTACTTCTTAACCGAAAGTCTAGACTTCCTTTATCAGTCGCGACACATTGAGCTGTACTTTTCCTTTACTAGATTCCCAGAAAATATTTGTTTCATGAATGAATGAAAGAAATGTCAAGTAATCCATCACGTAAAACAAAACAGCATTCTTATCTTTATTTTCCCTTAAAGAAGGAATTTAAGAGATAATTTAGAAATGCATACACACAAACTTTAGAACTTATTTTCCACGAAGATAAATAATTATTTATTTTGAGGAAGATTCTGGGTTTTTGTTGTTGTTATTGCTGTTTATTTTGTTATGGAGTAAGGAACTCAAACAATATGGGTTGAATTGAAGTTTAGCATGTTAGGGTAGGGATAAAGTATAATTGGACTGGGTTGCTTTAAAATTTAATAGCTGTATGCTCGTGAACTTTTAAAATATTTATTATTGGAAACGGCCTTTCCAAATAATACTGTTTCAAACAAAGTTCCCTCTGGAACTGATATGAATTATTAGGTGCCAGAAGATGTGCCCTCTCAGCACATTGTGTGTGATGTGCTTACTTCCAGATGTCCGTTTCGTCTCTCCTTACAAAAATCCGTCTAGGAAGAAGTACATCAGAGATTTGAAAATCAAACATCCAGGCCCTATCCTTTCTACCAATAATGTAGCACAATAAAACAAGTTGGAATAGATGATCTCAAACTCCTTTTTATTTAAGATTCTATAATCCTCTTTGTGTTAAGTCTTTTGTTAAAGTCTGTGCTATGCAGAAATTGCTGCCATCCCACAATTAGGATTATTATCATAGTCTGGGATTAGTGATTAGTCACAGCCTCAAAATGTCTGATGGATGCTTTGGCAGTTTAATGTATCTGCACTTTAACTTTGTTGTATCAGTTTTATTATTTTAATCTGGAAGCACATTACATCGTATGGAATATAACGGAGGCACTGCCGACCTCCTTGGGAGAACCAAATTAAAGACAGGAGATTTAAGTCTGCCTCTGAAACATTTCATTAGTTCACTAATGGTAAGATATTAAAAACATATGAGTCTAGAATTCACACAGATCTGAGCCACACTAACTTCTGGGGTCTTGACACAAGACAGCTAACATTCTACAGGTCAAATTTTCCCTTTGTAAAATAGAGACTATAGGAACTATTCGCATCTTGATGAAAACAATTATATCCAGAGTCAGAAAGATCCCCAAAACTTCCCTCTGTCCCTCCATTTGCATTAAAATGTAAAAGAAATGTCATCCTATTAAGAGACAAAAAACTTATTAGAAATACTTTCATAGGTATACATTTACTCTGTCACTCTTCAAATAATGTTTTCATTTTTAATCAC